>NC_141873.1:364925486-365553264 GCF_056163025.1 Triticum urartu | reverse complement strand
TGGTTTCTCTCAAGCAACCCTGCAACCAAATAACAAAGAGTCTCTTTTGTCCCCAACACACCCAATACAATGGTAAATTGTATAGGTGCACTACTTCGGCGAAGAGATGTTGATACAAGTGCAATATGGATGGTAGATATAAGTTTTTGTAATATGAAAATATAAAAACAGCAAGGTAACTAATGATAAAAGTGAGCGTAAACGGTATTGCAATGCTAGGAAACAAGGCCTAGGGTTCATACTTTCACTAGTGCAAATCCTCTCAACAATAATAACATAATTGGATCACATAACTATCCCTCAACATGCAACAAAGAGTCACTCCAAAGTAACTAATAGTGGAGAACAAACGAAGATATTATGGTAGGATACGAAACCACCTCAAAGTTATTCTTTCCAATCAATCCGTTGGGCTATTCCTATAAGTGTCACAAACAGCCCTAGAGTTCGTACTAGAATAACACCTTAAGACACAAATCAATCAAAACCCTAATGTCACCTAGATACTCCAATGTCACCTCAAGTATCCGTGGGTATGATTATACGATATGCATCACACAATCTCAGATTCATCCATTCAATCCAACACAAAGTACTTCAAAGAGTGCCCCAAAGTTTCTACCGGAGAGTCAAGACGAAAACATGTGCCAACCCCTATGCATAGGTTCATGGGCGGAACCCGCAAGTTGGTCACCAAAACATACATCAAGTGAATCACGTGATATCCCATTGTCACCACAGATACGCACGGCAAGACATACATCAAGTGTTCTCAAATCTTTAAAGACTCAATCCGATAAGATAACTTCAAAGGGAAAACTCAATCCATTACAAGAGAGTAGAAGGGGGAGAAAACATCATAAGATCCAACTATAATAGCAAAGCTCGCGATACATCAAGATTGTATCACCTCAAGAACACGAGAGAGAGAGAGAGATCAAACACATAGCTACTGGTACATATCCTCAGCCCCGAGGGAGAACTACTCCCTCCTCGTCATGGAGAGCACCGGGATGATGAAGATGGCCACCGGAGAGGGATTGCCCCCTCCGGTAGGGTGCCAGAACGGGTCTAGATTGGCTTTCGGTGGCTACGGAGGCTTTTGGCGGCTGAACTCCCGATCTATTATGCTCCCCGATCGTTTTAGGGTATATGGAGATATATAGGTGGAAGAAGTACGTCAGGGGGCCACGCGGGGCCCACGAGTGTGGAGGGCGCGCCCCCTGCCTCGTGGCTTCCTCGTTGCTTCACTTACATGGACTCCAAGTCTCCCGGGTTGCTTCTGGTCCAAAAATAAGTTCCGTGAAGTTTCAGGTCAATTGGACTCCGTTTGATTTTCCTTTTCTGCGATACTCCAAAACAAGGAAAAACAGAAACTGGCACTGGGCTCTGGGTTAATAGGTTAGTCCCAAAAATAATATAAAAGTGTATAATAAAGCCCATAAACATCCAAAACAGAAGATAATATAGCATGGAGCAATCAAAAATTATAGATACGTTGGAGACGTATCAGCATCCCCAAGCTTAATTCCTGCTCGTCCTCGAGTAGGTAAATGATAAAAACAGAATTTTTGTTGCGGAGTGCTACTTGGCATAATTTTAATGTAATTCTTCCTAATTATGGTATGAATATTCAGATCCATAAGATTCAAGACAAAAGTTCATATTGACATAAAAATAATAATACTTCAAGCATACTAACAAAGCAATTATGTCTTCTCAAAATAACATGGCCAAAGAAAGTTCATCCCTACAAAATCATATAGTTTATTCATGCTCCATTTTCGTCACACAAGAATGCTCTCATCATGCACAACCCCGATGACAAGCCAAGCAATTATTTCATACTTTAGTAATCTCAAACCTATAAACTTTCACGCAATACATGAGCGCGAGCCATGGACATAGCACTATGGGTGGAATAGAATATGATGATGGGGGTTATGTGTAGAAGACAAAAAGGAGAAAGTCTCACATCAACGAGGCTAATCAATGAGCTTTGGAGATTCCCATCGATTGATGTTAATTCAAGGAGTAGGGATTGCCATGCAACGGATGCACTATAGCTATAAATGTATGAAAGCTCAACAAAAGAAACTAAGTGGGTGTGCATCCAACTTGCTTGCTCACGAAGACCTAGGGCACTTGAGGAGGCCCATTGTTGGAATATACAAGCCAAGTTCTATAATGAAAAATTCCCACTAGTATATGAAAGTGACAAAACTCTATCATGAGGATCATGGTGCTACTTTGAAGCAGAAGTGTGGAAAAGGATAGTAGCAGTGTCCCTTCTCTCTTTTTCTCCTTTTTTGGGCCTTCTCCTTTTTTATGGCCTTTCTCTTTTTTTTGGGCCTTCTCTTTTTTATGGCCTTTCTCTTCTTTTTTATTTATTTATTTATTTCCTCACTTGGGACAATGCTCTAGAAAATGATGATCATCACACTTATATTTATTTACAACTCAATGATTACAACTCAATGCTAGAACAAAAGATGACTCTATATTAATGCCTCCGGCGGTGTATCGGGATATGCAATGAACCAAGAGTGACATGTTTGAAAGAATTATGAACGGTGGATTTGCCACAAATACTATGTCAACTACATGATCATGCTAAGCAATATGACAATGATGAATGTGTCATGATAAACAGAATGGTGGAAAGTCGCATGGCAATATATCTCGGAATGGCTATGGAAATGCCATAATAGGTAGGTATGGTGGCTGTTTTGAGGAAGATATAAGGAGGTTTATGTGTGAAAGAGCGTATCATATCATGGGGTTTGGATGGACCGGCGAAGTTTGCACCGACTCTCAATGTGAGAAAGGGCAATGCACGGTACCGAAGAGGCTAGCAATGATGGAAGGGTGAGAGTGCTTATAATCCATGGACTCAACATTAGTCATAAAGAACTCACATACTTATTGCAAAAATCTACAAGTCATCAAAAACCAAGCACTACACACATGCTCCTAGGGGGATAGATTGGTAGGAAAAGACCATCGCTCGTCCCCGACCGCCACTCATAAGGAAGACAATCAAATAACACCTCATGTTTCAAATTTGTTACATAACATTTACCATACGTGCATGCTACGGGACTTGCAAACTTCAACACAAGAATTTCTCAAATTCACAACTACTCAACTAGCACGACTTTGATATTATTACCTCCATATCTCAAAACAATCATCAAGCATCAAACTTCTCTTAGTATTCAAAACACTCATAAGATTTTTTTTATTAATCTTGAACACCTAGAATATTAGGATTACTTAAGCAAATTACCATGCTATTTAATACTCTCAAAATAATCTAAGTGAAGCATGAGAGATCAATAGTTTCTATAAAACAAAACCACCACCGTGCTCTAAAAGGATATAAGTGAATCACTAGAGCAACAACAAACTACTCCGAAAGATATAAATGAAGATCAATGAGTAGTTGAACAATTATTCAACTATAAGAAGACTCTCTAACATTTAATAATTTCAGATCTTGGTATTTTATTCAAACACCAAGAAAAACTAAATAAAATAAAATGACGCTCCAAGCAAAACACATATCATGTGGCGAATAAAAATATAGCTCCAAGTAAAGTTACCGATGAACGAAGACGAAAGAGGGGATGCCTTCCAGGGCATCCTGTAACGCCCCGAGACCGATGTGCCAGGTGTCGTCCAGTTATTCGCTGTTGTTGCCATGTCTTTTGCTTGCGTGTTGCATCTTGTCATGTCATCATGTGCATTGCATCATCATGTGTTCGAAACTTGCATCCGTCCCGGTCTCCTCGTTCCGTCCGTTGTCCGTTCTGAGCCCAGACACACTTGCATGCGTCCGCGGCATGACCGAAATATTATTTTATAAGTGGCCGGAAATGTTCTCGGAATGGGATGAAAGTTGGCGTGTGGTCTTTTTATGGTGTAGATAGGCCGCCTGCCAAGTTTCATCGCATTCGGAGTTCGTTTGATAGCTCAACCGTTAAACTATAGCGGCAATATAGTCGGTCAAATCGTCGGACGTTTTCGGTCTCCGGAAACAGTCGTCGGGCCTTTCTCTCTTCTCTTGTCTCAGCCTGAGGCCTTCTGCACAGTCCTCTACTCACCGTCAGACCCTACCAAACCCTCTCTACTCAGTGCATCAAACCCCCTCGCGTGCGCGTCCGAAAAGTTGTCCCGGACCCGACCCGGACTGTCGCCACCGTTGTGTCCAGATCATCCCCAAACATCTACAAAACGTCATCGTTTTCTTATTTGGGATCCCTAACTATTTTATTCGCGACCATCTGATTACGATCGTAGGGATGAGGTAGCGCCTAACCTAATCCACCTGGTGTATATATATATTGCCCAACCCTAGAAATTAGGAGGCTTGTCCCTTCACCCGCCGCCAGCATCTCCCACCTCGGGATCCATCTCCACCCAATCTCTCCGCTGAGCCTCCACTTTTTCCTCGTTTTCCCCTCCCGTCCAACCACCGCCGTCGCCCAAATCCTACAGGAGCCAGAGCTCCTCTGCCCGTGCGCCTACCTCTCCCGTAGCTTCCATGGCGCCGGGGCGCACCTCGACCCCGTCGTCGACCCAGCCGCTGCCGGCGAGTAGCAGCAAACAGCAGACCATCCCGAGCAGCAACTAGGAGCATGAGCTCCCATGGCCGCCGCCGGCCGCCTCGTCTCTCCAGGTCGCAGCGTGCCCTTCCTTTCATCTGGTTCCCTTCTCTCTCTCGCTATCTCAGTTTCTCTCTCTCTCTCTCTCTCTCGCCAAGAGCAGGAGCAACATGAGGACGCCCCTGCTGCCATGGTCATCGTTCCGTCGCCCTCTGCAGGTCGAAATCGCCGCCATGGAACCACATCTCCACCGTTCCCGGTCGTCCCCGCGCCTCCCGACCTGCAAACCCCGCCGGAGCAAGTCACATCGCCGCCCGCACCATCGATGCCCTGCTTCCCGTGCATCTCCTCTGCTTCAGGTCGAGCAATGCTTCACAGCGCTCGTCCTCGAGCGTTGACTGCGTCCGTCGCCGGATCCAAGTTCCCCAGACGCCGATCTGCTCGTTCCCGGCCTCCTCGTCTTGCCCCGTCGACGTCCTCGCCGGACCACCGCCGCCGTCGTGCCTGTCCCCGTCTCTGCTTCGAACGGGAGGAGATCAGCCGTCACCATTGACCGCGTCCGCGTGGGCTGCATCCTCGCGGTCCAGTTCCGCCAGCGCAAGCCGGCCCGCTGCACTGACTGGGCCGAAGCCCATGGTGAGGGCACCCGCGCCCCTCTTTTGTTTTTTTTCTTTTCCCTCCGGTTGGGCCAGCCTTCTGTGTTTCGGCCCGCCTCTATTTTTTTCAGTTCTGCAATTTGTCTATTTTTTCCAAAGTCAGCAGTTTTTACAGAAAAACCCTCCTATTTCATGCATATAATAACTCATCATCTATGCACCGGAATAAAATGATTTATATATGAAAGTTGCTTAGAATTTTGTGTAGTTTCATAATATGTCATTTCCATTCATGTTTAAGATGTTGTTTGTTTTAATTTGCCCCTATGCCATGCTAAAATGACTTAATTCATAACTAAATAACCGTAACTCAGAATTTAATAATCTTTATATGTAAATGGGGTAGAATTTTTCATAGTTTAACATGGTGGCATCTCTTTGCATGTTTAACAACCCTAAAATTATGTTTAGGGCAGAACAGTACCGAACCTAATATATGCATATGAGGAGTTTCCGGAAATTGTTGTTCGTTGTTTCCGGCCTCATTTAAACTTGACTAGATAGGTAGTTTTCTTTGCTTCACCCTCTTGCCATGTTTAACAACATTTAATATTGTTGGGTACATAAACAAGATCAAACTTAATAAGTCACGTGGTGTTTCGTCAATATGCAACGGAGTTGCATATTGAGCTCCACTTAATTTGTAGTATTGCTTGTGCATTTTGCCATGCCATTTATCATTAAACCGGACATGCATCATACTTGTTTGCGCATCGTGCCATGATTATGTGATGTTTGTTCACCATGATTGTTTGCTTCTTTCCGGTGTTGCTTCTTCGGGTTGGTTCCGATAACGTCGTGTTGTGAGGATTCATTCGACTACGTCCATTTGTCTTCTTCATGGACTCGTTCTTCTTCCTTGCGGGATCTTAGGCAAGATGATCATACCCTTGAAATCACTTCTATCTTTGCTTGCTTAGTTGCCCGCTCTTTTGCTATGCCTATGCTGTGATACCTACCACTTGCTTATCATGTCTCCCATATTGTTGAACCAAGCCTCAAACCCACCTTGTCCTAGCAAAACGTTGTTTGGCTATGTTACCGCTTTGCTCAGCCCCTCTTATAGTGTTGTTAGTTGCAGGTGAAGATTGAAGTTTGTTCCTTGTTGTAACATGGAGATGTTGTTCCTTGTTGGAACATGTTTACTTGTTGGGATATCACAATATATCTTATTTAATTAATGCATCTATATACTTGGTAAAGGGTGGAAGGCTCGGCCTTATGCCTAGTGTTTTGTTCCACTCTTGCCGCCCTAGTTTCCGTCATATCGGTGTTATGTTCCCGGATTTTGCGTTCCTTACGCGGTTGGGTTATAATGGGAACCCCTTGATAGTTCGCTTTGAATAAAACTCCTCCAGCAAGGCCCAACCTTGGTTTTACCATTTGCCACCTAGCCTCTTTTTTCCTTGGGTTAGGCCAGCCCAAGGGTCATCTTATTTTAACCCCCCCGGGCCAGTGGTCCTCTGAGTGTTGGTCCAACCCAGAGCACCGTGCAGGGCCATCCCTTGGCAACTTGGGTTACGTCGGCTCCTGTACGCTTAGCTTATCCGGTGTGCCCTGAGAACGAGATATGTGCAGCTCCTATCGGGATTTGTCGGCACAGCGGGTGGTCTTGCTGGACTTGTTTTACCATTGTCGAGGATGTCTTGTAGAACCGGGATACCGAGCTTGATCGGAATGTCTCGGGAGGAGGTCTATTCCTTCGTTGACCGTGAGAGCTTGTCATGGGCTAAGTTGGGACACCCCCGCAGGGATTTGAACTTTTGAAAGCCGTGCCCGCGGTTATGGGCAGATGGGAATTTGTTAATGTCCGGTTGTAGATAACTTGAACCTTAACTTAATTAAAATGAATCAATTGCGTGTGTAACCATGATGGTCTCTTTCCGGCGGAGTCCGGGAAGTGAACACGATGTTGGAGTTATGCTTGACGTAGGTTGTTCTAGGATCACTTCTTGATCATACTTCTATCGACCGTGCTTTGCCTTCTCGTCTCGCTCTCATTTGCGTATGTTAGCCACCATATATGCTAGTCGCTTGCTGCAGCTCCACCTCATACCTTTTACCTTACCCATAAGCTTAAATAGTCTTGATCGCAAGGGTGCGAGATTGTTGAGTCCCCGTGACTCACAGATACTTCCAAACCAGCTTGAAGGTGCCGTTGAACCATGCAGATGACGCAACCAAGCTTATAGAGGAGCTCGATGAAGATCTTGTCCTTTGTGTTGTTTCGTTCTAGTTGATCAGTAGTGGAGCCCAGTTGGGGTCGATCGGGGACCGTGTCGCATTTGGGGTTCTTCTTTTATTTTGGTTCCGTAGTCGGACCTTGATTGTATTTGGATGATGTAATGCTTTATTCATGTATTTGTGTGAAGTGGCGATTGTAAGCCAACTATGTATCTCTTTCCCTTATGTATTACATGGGTTGTGTGATGATTACCTCACTTGCGACATTGCTTTCAATGCGGTTGTGCCTCTAAGTCGTGCTTCGGCACTTGGGAGATATAGCCGCATCGAGGGCGTTACAAGTTGGTAATCAGAGCCTTCCCCGACCTTAGGAGCCCCCACTGCTTGATCGTTTTTAGCGGCCGTTGTTGTGTCTAGAAAAATGTTTTGAGTCATTTAGGAATTATATATCGGAGAGTTTAGGAATTATTTTTACTCCACAGCCCCTTCATCGCTCTGGTAAGGCATCCTGACGTAGAGTTTTGACTCTTCTCTTCTCAAATTTCACTAAATTTTTTTTAGGATCACGCGGGTATCTTGGAATCGTTCCGATCGATTTGTGACGAGAACATTGTTCTTGGTGCCTCCTGTCATTTAGGGGTTGTGGCAGTGTCCCGGGGAGTTGAGCTCCGAGGTGTTGTCGTCACAATTTTATCGTTGCAGTTCTGGAATACCTGAGTTTAGTTCGCCGACATCGAAAATCTCCTTTATGCAGTTGTTGGTGAGATAACCTCGACGCCACTCAGTACTGGGGCGGGAGTTCGGGAGTATTGCCATAACTTGTATAACGGATGCTTTTCGAAGGTTGAGGTAGACGATTTCCGAAGGTTTCTTGGTTATGTGTTGAAGGATGGATACAGCTGGATGTAGGATTTGCTAGTTTTGGGTGAGATATTATGCGTCCCCTGTATCCCCAACACCTGATTGCATAACCGGAAAATTTCGGGAGTTTATAAGTGGGAATTCAAGTAGCTCTTAGGATATCTTTCCGACAGATGTATGATATGAATTTGGGGTTCGACGTCTAGTGGTCCGCCTATCCACGGTCGGTTTTACAGTGGTCTCGTTGTGTCTTAAAGAGTCCTTGGCTATGCCGACTCGGGGACGCTTCGTATGTCATGTGCACTGCCTTGTACATGATGGTGTTGTACGATCGAGCCCGTGTAGGCCCCACCATGAAAACTTCGGACGAAATCTCTATCATATGTTTGTTCCGGCTTATTCTGCAAGCCAATCCTTGTTTTGTTTTGAGATGTGGTATTCGAGTTGCTTCGAAGTCAAATGTTGATTACATACCCTTTCCCAAACAGTATTCTCATACTCTGATGTGAATACTAATCCTTCTCGATAATTGAGATTGTCATGTCAATCCTTTTCAATCGGTGTGTTTCTCTTCAAGTGGATCCGATCATTTCAACATTCGCAAGATCTAGTATTAGTTCTTCTCAACGATGTTTGTTTCATCCATTTCAAATTGTCTTTGTTTTTCACACCCTCCCTCCCTTTGTTTTTCTCCAACGATTCAGATCTCTTAATCGAGTATCCATCTTATTGATGTGAAGCCTCTCCATTCTTTTTCTATCAATATTCTTATCCGGTGATTCTCATGAAGATTCTAACGGATCTTCAAGTTCGTCTCTCATCACTCGTTTTCTTCTCCGGTGGAACCAATTCAAGCTTTCGGTGTTGGTCATATCTTTTTCCTCGTTTCAAATGCCTTCTCATAACGGTACACCTAATAATCTTTCACCGCTCGCTACTCAATTGTTCTAGAGTGCTCAAGATATCTAGAAGAATCGTGTTTCCACTCTGCTTTCATTCAAGCTCTTTCGAGGACGTTATCTCTTTTGAGCTATGTAATTCAACTGGTGCAATCTATCTTTTAAATACTTCAACGATGTTTCTTTCGAGTGGGCCCTAACCCACAGGTCTTTTCCCAGGATCTTACCTGACTCTTCTTATTTCCCGGAGATATCCTCAAATTTCTTGTCAAAGTTTGACGTAAGAATGAATTATCATCGGTCAAATGTATTTCTCCAAGATCTTTCAAATTCTTTTCATCGTTGGTTCAACCTCTTCGCTTTTGATTCTTTCGGAGGGTTTAAATAATTCTTGGTGGTGTTTCTCGTCGTCATTCTCAACATTTGAAGACCGAAGAAGAGTTTTTCCTCCATATCTTATCCGTTCTCTCAGGGATTCGTGGTTCTAGTTCGAGACCATCCTCTCATAATTGTTTTCGAATGTGAGATTTCTTTTCACCTATCCGGAGCAATTCAGGAGTCTTTTCAGTTTGATTCTCTGGAGGCCATCATATCAGAATTATTCATTCCAGCTTTCAGCTCTCATACTCCAAATTTTACCGGTGCTTCGTTCAAGTGATCTCTAATCAGTTTGTGATCCCTTCGTTCTCATGTATCTAAATTCTTACAAGCTTCTTCATTCATTTGCTAATTCTTCCTGGTGTTGTCCTTATCTTTTCTTCGTTCATTTTAATTCTTATGGTGGTTCGTTCAAGACTTCTCTTCCTCATCAATTTATTCGTTATTTCAATTCTACCGGTGGTTCGTTGAAGACCTTCTCAAGTTTTGATATATCTCTTTTAATCCTTTCTACGAGAATAAGTAGTATGCCAAATCCATTGCTTGTCATCAATTTAATGGGTGAAGGATAAGCATAATGTAATTTTTATTCTTGTTTCATCGAGTATATTCAATTATTTATTACGGAGGCTCATCAAATTCTCGGTTTCACTTGATTCATCTTTTCTTTTCCGGAGCTCCAAGTTTCAACTTATCTCGTCGCAGAGCTCTTCCAATCATCGCAAGGTTTCACCTTGTGTTTTCAACTTCTCTTTCTTGTCGTTACCCTTTGTTACCGGAGTTCTTCATGGAGGCTCTACATGATGTTTCATAAAGGATTTAATTCCATCTCGAAGTTTTCATCAAGATTCTTTTCTAAGGAGCTCAAGCATTCTTCATCTTGCAATCCGGAGTGCAATTGTTCCCCCTTATCTTTTGAGATGGTGTTATGTCTTTCTTGACAATGTCCCTTCATGTTTCATGATTCGCAAGTTGTCAAGTATGAGATAGTTTAAACCCATCAAGTCCTTCGAGCATGAGCTCTTCTCAATCCATCAACCTCTTCATTGAAGTTATCTTGGATTATATTTCACCTAAAGCTTTCCCTAAGGATTGTTGCTAATTATGGTGCTTATAAATGGCCCAACTTCTTCTTTTATCCTCCCGGTGATATAGCTTCTCGTATTCTTGTTGATATCAATCCAATCCATTGTTTTCCGTTAGTGGCAGAATTTCACCTCATAATTTTTGAGATGTCTTCTATAAGTCCATATCAAGCTTATTCTTTTCGTTGTTGGTTTTCCAACAACTCCGGTCTAGTATTTGTTGCAAGTGTGCTCTCTCAAGATCGTGTTCCCCTTCGTTCATTCCATTCCATTCTTACTTTTGTTCCAGAGGCATTGTGATGTTGCTCTCTTCAACCCATCTTCTTGTTTTGTTAGGATCGTGTTCTTTTCTTGGTTTATTCATTTAACCGGAGTGTTGTGCCTTTTTGCTCAAGTTCTTTTCGCCTTATCAAGCCTTGCATCTCCTTTCAACCGGAGTGCTGCCTGAATTTGTTCTTCCTTGTTCCTCTTTTCTAACGGAGTGTTTTCAAGTTCGTTCACCTCCGTTGTATTCTTTTCTCGAAATGACTTAACCTTTTCAAGGTTCTTTGGTCTCACTCGTTTGTCAAAGGAGCAACTTAGTTTTACCTCTTCTCTTTCTTTTCTGTTTTCCCCGGTGCCATTCTAGATCTCGGGACGAGATCCTCTCATAGTGGTGGAGTGTTGTAACGCCCCGAGACCGATGTGCCAGGTGTCGTCCAGTTATTCGCTGTTGTTGCCATGTCTTTTGCTTGCGTGTTGCATCTTGTCATGTCATCATGTGCATTGCATCATCATGTTTTCGAAACTTGCATCCGTCCCGGTCTCCTCGTTCCGTCCGTTGTCCGTCCTAAGCCCAGACACACTTGCATGCGCCCGCGGCATGTCCGAAATATTATTTTATAAGTGGCCGGAAATGTTCTCGGAATGGGATGAAAGTTGGCGTGTGGTCTTTTTATGGTGTAGATAGGCCGCCTGCCAAGTTTCATCGCATTCGGAGTTCGTTTGATAGCTCAACCGTTAAACTATAGCAGCAATATAGTCGGTCAAATCGTCGGACGTTTTCGGTCTCCGGAAACAGTCGCCGGGCCTTTCTCTCTTCTCTTTTCTCAGCCTGAGGCCTTCTGCACAGTCCTCTACTCACCGTCAGACCCTACCAAACCCTCTCTACTCAGTGCATCAAACCCCCTCGCGTGCGCGTCCGAAAAGTTGTCCCGGACCCGACCCGGACTGTCGCCACCGTTGTGTCCGGATCATCCCCAAACATCTACAAAACGTCATCGTTTTCTATTTGGGCTCCCTAACTATTTTATTCGCGACCATCCGATTACGATCGTAGGGATGAGGTAGCGCCTAACCTAATCCACCTGATGTATATATATATTGCCCAACCCTAGAAATTAGGAGGCTTGTCCCTTCACCCGCCGCCAGCATCTCCCACCTCGGGATCCATCTCCACCCAATCTCTCCGCTGAGCCTCCACTTTCTCCTCATTTTCCCCTCCCGTCCAACCACCGCCGTCGCCCAAATCCTACAGGAGCCAAAGCTCCTCTGCCCGTGCGCCTACCTCTCCCGTAGCTTCCATGGCGCCGGGGCGCACCTCGACCCCGTCGTCGACCCAGCCGCTGCCGGCGAGCAGCAGCAAACAACAGACTATCCCGAGCAGCAACTAGGAGCACGAGCTCCCATGGCCGCCACCGGCCGCCTCGTCTCTTCAGGTCGCAGCGCGCCCTTCCTTTCATCTGGTTCCCTTCTCTCTCTCTCACTATCTCAGTTTCTCTCTCTCTCTCTCTCGCCAGGAGTAGGAGCAACAGGAGGACGCCCCTGCTGCCATGGTCATCGTTCCGTCGCCCTCTACAGGTCGAAATCGCCGCCATGGAACCGCATCTCCACCGTTCCCGGTCCTCCCCGCGCCTCCCAACCTGCAAACCCCGCCGGAGCAAGTCACATCGCCGCCCGCACCATCGATGCCCTACTTCCCGTGCAACTCCTCTGCTTCAGGTCGAGCAGTGCTTCACAGTGCTCGTCCTCGAGCATTGACTGCGTCCGTTGCCGGATCCGAGTTCCCCACGCGCCGATCTGCTCGTTCCCGGCCTCCTCGTCTTGCCCCGTCGACGTCCTCGCCGGACCACTGCCGCCGTCGTGCCTGTTCCCGTCTCTGCTTCGAACAGGAGGAGATCGCCCGTCACCGTTGACCGCGTCCGCGTGGGCTGCGTCCTCGCGGTCTAGTTCCGCCAGCGCAAGCCGGCCCGCTGCACTGACTGGGCCGAAGCCCATGGTGAGGGCACCCGCGCCCCTCTTTTGTTTTTTTCTTTTCCCTCCGGTTGGGCCAGCCTTCTGTGTTTCGGCCCGCCTCTGTTTTTTTTTCAGTTCTGCAATTTGTCTATTTTTTCCAAAGTCAGCAGTTTTTACAGAAAAACACTCCTATTTCATGCATATAATAACTCATCATCTATGCATCGGAATAAAATGATTTATATATGAAAGTTGCTTAGAATTTTGTGTAGTTTCATAATATGTCATTTCCATCCATGTTTAAAATGTTGTTTGTTTTAATTTGCCCCTATGCCATGCTAAAATGACTTAATTCATAACTAAATAACTGTAACTCAGAATTTAATAATCTTTATATGTAAATGGGGTAGAATTTTGCATAGTTTAACATGGTGGCATCTCTTTGCATGTTTAACAACCCTAAAATTGTGTTTAGGGAAGAACAATACCAAACCTAATATATGCATATGAGGAGTTTCCGGAAATTGTTGTTCGTTGTTTCCGGCCTCATTTAAACTTGACTAGATAGGTAGTTTTCTTTGCTTCACCCTCTTGCCATGTTTAACAGCATTTAATATTGTTGGGTACATAAACAAGATCGAACTTAATAAGTCACGTGGTGTTTCGTCAATATGCAACGGAGTTGCATATTGAGCTCCACTTAATTTGTAGTATTGCTTGTGCATTTTGCCATGCCATTTATCATTAAACCGGACATGCATCATACTTGTTTGCGCATCGTGCCATGCTTATGTGATGTTTGTTCACCATGATTGTTTGCTTCTTTCTGGTGTTGCTTCTTCGGGTTGGTTCCGATAACGTCGTGTTGTGAGGATTCATTCGACTACGTCTATTTGTCTTCTTCATGGACTCGTTCTTCTTCCTTGCGGGATCTCAGGCAAGATGATCATACCCTCTAAATCACTTCTATCTTTACTTGCTTAGTTGCCCGCTCTTTTGCTATGCCTATGCTGCGATACCTACCACTTGCTTATCATGTCTCCCATATTGTTGAACCAAGCCTCAAACCCACCTTGTCCTAGCAAACCGTTGTTTGGCTATGTTACCTCTTTGCTCAGCCCCTCTTATAGTGTTGTTAGTTGTAGGTGAAGATTGAAGTTTGTTCCTTGTTGGAACATGGAGATGTTGTTCCTTGTTGGAACATGTTTACTTGTTGGGATATCACAATATATCTTATTTAATTAATGCATCTATATACTTGGTAAAGGGTGGAAGGCTCGGCCTTATGCCTAGTGTTTTGTTCCACTCTTGCCGCCCTAGTTTCCGTCATATCGGTGTTATGTTCCCGGATTTTGCGTTCCTTATGCGGTTGGGTTATAATGGGTACCCCTTGACAGTTCGCTTTGAATAAAACTCCTCCAGCAAGGCCAAACCTTGGTTTTACCATTTGCCACCTAGCCTCTTTTTCCCTTGGGTTAGGCCAGCCCAAGGGTCATCTTATTTTAACCCCCCCGGGCCAGTGCTCCTCTGAGTGTTGGTCCAACCCAGAGCACCGTGCAGGGCCATCCCTTGGCAACTTGGGTTACGTCGGCTCCTGTACGCTTAGCTTATCCGGTGTGCCATGAGAACGAGATATGTGCAGCTCCTATCGGGATTTGTCGGCACAGCGGGTGGTCTTGCTGGACTTGTTTTACCATTGTCGAGGATGTCTTGTAGAACCGGGATACCGAGCCTTGTCGGAATGTCTCGGGAGGAGGTCTATTCCTTCGTTGACCGTGAGAGCTTGTCATGGGCTAAGTTGGGACACCCCTGCAGGGATTTGAACTTTCGAAAGCCATGCCCGTGGTTATGGGCAGATGGGAATTTGTTAATGTCCGTTGTAGATAACTTGAGCCTTAACTTAATTAAAATGAATCAACTGCGTGTGTAACCGTGATGGTCTCTTTCCGGCGGAGTCCGGGAAGTGAACACGGTGTTGGAGTTATGCTTGACGTAGGTTGTTCTAGGATCACTTCTTGATCATACTTTTATTGAGCATGCTTTGCCTTCTCGTCTCGCTCTCATTTGCATATGTTAGCCACCATATATGCTAGTCGCTTGCTGCAGCTCCACCTCATACCTTTTACCTTACCCATAAGCTTAAATAGTCTTGATCGCGAGGGTGCGAGATTGCTGAGTCCCCGTGACTCACAGATACTTCCAAACCAGCTTGCAGGTGCCGTTGAACCGTGCAGATGGCGCAACCAAGCTCACAGAGGAGCTCGATGAAGATCTTGTCCTTTGTGTTGTTTCGTTCTAGTTGATCAGTAGTGGAGCCCAGTTGGGGTCGATCGGGGACCGTGTCGCATTTGGGGTTCTTCTTTTATTTTGGTTCCGTAGTCGGACCTTGATTGTATTTGGATGATGTAATGCTTTATTCATGTAATTGTGTGAAGTGGCAATTGTAAGCCAACTATGTATCTCTTTCCCTTATGTATTACATGGGTTGTGTGATGATTACCTCACTTGCGACATTGCTTTCAATGCGGTTATGCCTCTAAGTCGTGCTTCGACACGTGGGAGATATAGCCGCATCGAGGGCGTTACACATCCCCAAGCTTAGGATTTTGGTTGTCCTTGAATATTACCTTGGGGTGCCTTGGGCATCCCCAAGTTTAGGCTCTTGCCACTCCTTATTCCATAGTCCATCGAATCTTTACCCAAACTTGAAAACTTCACAACCCAAAACTTAATAGAAAACTCGTAAGCTCCGTTAGTATAAGAAAATAAATCACCACTTAGGTACTGTTGTGAACTCATTCTAAATTCATATTGGTGTAATATCTACTGTATTCCAACTTATCTATGGTTCATACCCTCCGATACTACTCATAGATTCATCAAAATAAGCGAACAACACATCGAAAACAGAATCTGTCAAAAACAGAACAGTCTGTAGTAATCTGGATCAAACGTATACTTATGGAACTCATAAAATTCTCAAATAAATTTCTAGACGTGAGGAATTTATCTATTAATCATCCACAAAAATAATTAACTAAATAGCACTCTCCAATAAGAAATGGCAGCAATTCTCGTGAGCGCTAAAGTTTCTGTTTTTTACAGCATGATCGCAAAGACTTTCCCCAAGTCTTCCCAAAGGTTCTACTTGGCACAAACACTAATTAAAAGCATAAAAAATCAATCATAACAGAGTCTAGATAAATTATTTATTACTAAACAGGAGAAAGTATCAAGGAACTAAAATAAAATTGGGTTGCCTCCCAACAAGCGATATCGTTTAACACCCCTAGCTAGGCATGATGATTTCAATGATGCTCACATAAAAGATAAGAATTGAAACATAAATAGAGCATCATGAGGAATATTACTAGCACATTTAAGTCTAACCCACTTCCTATGCATAGGGATTTTGTGAGCAAACAACTTGTGGGAACAAGAATCAACTTGCATAGGAAGGTAAAACAAGCATAACTTCATAACTTTAAGCACATAGATAGGAAACTTGATATTATTGCAATTCCTACAAGCATATATTCCTCCCTCATAATAATTTCCAGTAGCATCATGAATGAATTCAACAATATAACTATCACATAAAGCATTCTTTTCATGATCTACAAGCATAGAAAATTTACTACTCTCCACATAAGCAAATTTCTTCTCATGAATAATAGTGGGAGCAAACTCAACAAAATAATTATCATGTGAGGCATAATCCAATTGAAAACTAAAATCATGATGACAAGTTTCATGGATATCATTATTCTTTATAGCATACAAGTCATCACAATAATCATCATAGATAGCAACTTTGTTCTCATAATCAATTGGAACCTCTTCCGAAATAGTGGATTCATCACAAAATAAAGTCATGACCTCTCCAAATCCACTTTCATCATTATAATCATCATAAATAGGAGGCATGCTTTCATCATAATAAATTTGCTCATCAAAACTTGGGGGACAAAAAATATCATCTTCATCAAACATAGCTTCCCCAAGCTTGTGGCTTTGCATATCATTAGCATCATGGATATTCAAGGAATTCATACTAACAACATTGCAATCATGCTCATCATTCAAATATTTAGTGCCAAACATTCTAATACATTCTTCTTCTAGCACTTGAGCACAATTATCGGAATCCTTATTCTCATGATAGATATTAAAAAGATGAAGCGCATGAGGTACCCTCAATTCCATTTTTTGGTAATTTTCTTTTATAAACTAAACTAGTGATAAAACAAGAAACTAAAAGACTCGATTGCAAGATCTAAAGATATACCTTCAAGCGCTAACCTCCCCGGCAACGGCGCCAGAAAAGAGCTTGATGTCTACTACACAACCTTCTTCTTGTAGACGTTGTTGGGCCTGAAAGTGCAGAGGTTTGTAGGACAGTAGCAAATTTCCCTCAAGTGGATGACCTAAGGTTTATCAATCCGTAGGAAGCGTAGGATGAAGATGGTTTCTCTCAAGCAACCCTGCAACAAAATACCAAAGAGTCTCTTGTGTCCCCAACACATTCAATACAATGGTACATTGTATAGGTGCACTAGTTCGGCGAAGAGATGGTGATACAAGTGCAATATGGATGGTAGATATAAGTTTTTGTAATCTGAAATATAAAAACAGCAAGGTAACTAATGATAAAAGTGAGCGTAAATCGTATTGCAATGCTAGGAAACAAGGCCTAGGGTTCATACTTTCACTAGTGCAAATCCTCTCAAAAATAATAACATAATTGGATCACATAACTATCCCTCAACATGCAACAAAGAGTCACTCCAAAGTAACTAATAGCGGAGAACAAACGAAGAGATTATGGTAGGATACGAAACCACCTCAAAGTTATTCTTTCCAATCAATCCGTTGGGCTATTCCTATAAGTGTCACAAACAGGCCTAGAGTTCGTACTAGAATAACACCTTAAGACACAAATCAATCAAAACCCTAATGTCACCTAGATACTCCAATGTCACCTCAAGTATTCGTGGGTATGATTATACGATATGCATCACACAATCTCAGATTCATCTATTCAACCAACACATAGAACCTCTAAGAGTGCCCCAAAGTTCCTACCAGAGAATCACGATGAAAACGTGTGCCAACCCCTATGCATAGGTTCATGGGCGGAACCCGCAAGTTGGTCACCAAAACATACATCAAGTGAATCACGTGATATCCCATTGTCACCACAGATACGCACGGCAAGACATACATCAAGTGTTCTCAAATCTTTAAAGACTCAATCCGATAAGATAACTTCAAAGGGAAAACTCAATCCATTACAAGAGAGTAGAGGAGGGAGAAAACATCATAAGATCCAACTATAATAGCAAAGCTCGCGATACATCAAGATCGTATCACCTCAAGAACACGAGAGAGAGAGATCAAACACATAGCTACTAGTACATACCCTCAGCCCCGAGGGAGAACTACTCCCTCCTCGTCATGGAGAGCACCAGGATGATGAAGATGGCCACCGGAGAGGGATTTCCCCCTCCGGCAGGGTGCCGGAACGGGTCTAGATTGGATTTCGGTGGCTACGGAGGCTTCTGGCGGCGAAAATCCCGACCTATTGTGCTCCTCGGTCATTTTAGGGTATATGGAGATATATAGGCGGAAGAAGTACGTTAGGGGGGCCACGAGGGGCCCACGAGGGTGGAGGGCGCGCCCAGGGGCGTGGGCGCGCCCCCTGCCTCATGGCTTCCTCGTTGCTTCCCTTACGTGGACTCCAAGTCTCCCGGGTTGCTTCTGGTCCAAAAATAAGTTCCGTGAAGTTTCAGGTCAATTGGACTCCGTTTGATTTTCCTTTTCTGCGATACTCTAAAACAAGGAAAAAACAAAAACTCGCACTGGGCTATGGGTCAATAGGTTAGTCCCAAAAATAATATAAAAGTGTATAATAAAGCCCATAAACATCCAAAACAAAAGATAATATAGCATGGAGCAATCAAAAATTATAGATACGTTGGAGACGTATCAGAGATCTATGCACAAGTCAAGACATACCAAGTACCCATCACAAACTCTTATCCCTCGCATTGCATTATTTCCCATTTGCCTCTCGTTTTCCTCTCCCCCACTTCACCCTTGCTGTTTTATTCGCCCTCTTTCTCTGTTCCCCTTCTCTTTTTCGTTCGCCTCTTTTTCGCTTGCTTCTTGTGTTGCCGTGTGTCGTTATGGCTAATTTTCCTATCGTTGTTAGTACTCCCGAGCATGAAGTTCTCAATTTTAAACAAAGGGAGGGAGAAAATTTAAAAGATGCTTGGTATAGAATTTGCAATGCTCAGAATAGATCCTCTAGGAAGCTATCCACTTCCGTTCTTCTTCACAATTTTTATGTAGGCATCACCCCTTGGAATAGATTTATTCTTGATACCATTACCAGAGGGAATTTCTTGGGTAGCCACACTTTTGATTCTTATAATGCTATGATATATTTATTTGGCCCACCACCTCTCTTGGTTAATGGAACTATTTTAACTTTGGAACATGTGATTCGAAGACTTGAAACTATCGAAAATAAAGTTGCCTCTGTGGAGTTGATTAAAAATTTGGATAAAAAGATCCACAACCAAATCACTCAATATGGATCTAAGGTAGGAGCTACTCTGAATTTTTTTAAAGAAAAAGAACCTATAGTTAACGAAAGAATAGATCTAGATTCCACAAGAATTGGTAAACTTGAGGATATTATTACTAATTTAGGATCTGCCTTTTCATCCCTTTAAAATACTCCAAATCCTCCTACTACCAAGGTTGCCAAATTTATGTATGTTCCTAAAAAGTAAGAGTGAAACTTCTAGTAAGGAAATTGCGGATCTCAAATCTATAAGTGTTCACCCCAACTTCTTCAATATCATTAAAGAACCTTTTGCTACAAATGAATTTCTTGACTTCTTGCCTAGGAGTTTGATAATTAATAAAAAGAAGGAAACTCCCAAGGGTTATAAGTGTTCTATTGAAGAATTGCATACCAAAGATGATAATACCTAGATCTATTCTTGCTTTTACGCCTGGCTAGGGGCGTTAAACGATAGCGCTTGTTGGGAGGCAACCCAATTTTATTTTTGTTCCTTGCTTTTTGGTTTTGTTTAGTAATAAATAATTCATCTAGCCTCTGTTTAGATGTGGTTTTACGCTTTTAATTAGTGTTTTTGCCAAGTAGAACCTTTGGGAAGACTTGGGGAAAGTCTTTGCGATCTTGCTGTAAAAAACAGAAACTTTAGCGGTCAGGAGATTTGCTGCCATTTTTTACTGGAGAGTGCGATTAGGTTGATTCTTTTTGAAGATGATTAATAGATAAAATCCTCACGTCCAACAATTTATTTTAGAATTTTTGGGTTTACATAAGTATTATAAACCTACAGATTACTACATATTTGTTCTGTTTTTGACAGATTCTGTTTTTCGTGTGTTGTTTGCTTGTTTTGATGAATCTATGGCTAGTATCGGAGGTTATGAACCATAGAGAAGTTGGAATACAGTAGGTTTGACACCAATATAAATAAAGAATGATTTCACTACAGTAACTTAAGCCGTGGTTTGTTTTCTTATACTAACGGAGCTCATGAGATTTTCTGTTTAAGTTTTGTGTTGTGAAGTTCTCAAGTTTTGGGTAAAGATTTGATGGATTATGGAACAAGGAGTGGCAAGAGCCTAAGATTGGGGATGCCCAAGGCACCCCAAGGTAAAATTCAAGGACAACCAAAATCCTAAGCTTGCGTATGCCCCGGAAGGCATCCCCTCTTTCGTCTTCTTCTATCAGTAACTTTACTTGAGGCTATATTTTTATTCACCACATGATATGTGTTTTGCTTGGAGCATCTTGTATGATTTGAGTCTTTGCTTTTTAGTTTACCACAATCATCCTTGCTGTACACACCTTTTGGGAGAGACACACATGAATCGAAATTTATTAGAATACTCTATGTGCTTCACTTATATCTTTTGAGCTAGATAATTTTGCTCTAGTGCTTCACTTATATCTTTTAGAGCACGGTGGTGATTTTATTTTATAGAAATTATTGATCTCTTATGCTTCACTTATATCATTTTGAGAGTACCTTAGAACAGCATGGTAATTTGCTTTGGTTATGAAACTAGTCCTAATCTGATAGGCACCTAAGATGGGTATAATAAAAACTATCATAGAAAGTGCATTGAATACTATGAGAAGTTTGATACTTGATAATTGTTTTGAGATATAAAGGTGGTGATATTAGAGTGTGCTAGTTGAGTAATTGTGAATTTGAGAAATACTTGTGTTGAAGATTGCAAGTCCCGTAGCATGCACGTATGGTAACCGTTGTGTAACAAATTTGAAACATTAGGTGTTTTTTGATTGTCTTCCTTATGAGTGGCGTTCGGGGATGAGCGATGGTCTTTTCCTACCAATCTATCCCCCTAGGAGCATGCGCGTAGTGCTTGGTTTTTGATGACTTGTAGATTTTTGCAACAAGTATGTGAGTTCTATATGTCTAATGTTGAGTCCATGGATTATACGCACTCTCACCCTTCCATCATTGCTAGCCTCTTTGGTACCGTGCATTGCCCTTTCTCACCTTGAGAGTTGGTGCAAACTTTGCCGGTGCATCCAAATCCCGTGATATGATACGCTCTATCACACATAAACCTCCTTATATCTTCCTCAAAACAGCCACCATACCTACCTATTATGGCATTTCCATAGCCATTCCGAGATATATTGCCATGCAACTTTCCACCATTTCATTTATGACACGCTTCATCATTGTCATATTGCTTTGCATGATCATGTAGTTGACATCGTATTTGTGGCTAAGCCACCATGCATAATTTACCATACATGTCACTCTTGATTCATTGCCCTTCCCGGTACACCATCGGAGGCATTCATATAGAGTCATATTTTGTTCTATTATCGAGTTGTAATCATTGAGTTGTAAATAAATAGAAGTGTGATGATCATCATTAATAGAGCATTGTCCCAAATAAAAAAAGGAGAAAGGCCAAAAAAAGGCCCAAAAAAGAGAAAAAAATAAAAGAAATAAAAAGGGGCAATTCTACTATCCTTTTTTCCACACTTGTGCTTCAAAGTAGCACCATGGTCTTTATGATAGAGAGTCTCTTGTTTTGTCACTTTCATATACTAGTGGGAATTTTTAATTATAGAACTTGGCTTGTATATTCCAACAATGGGCTTCCTCAAATGACCTATGTCTTTGTGAGCAAGCAAGTTGGATGCACACCCACTTAGTTTCTTTTGTTGAGCTTTCATACATTTATAGCTCTAGTGCATCCGTTGCATGGCAATCCCTACTCCTTACATTGACATCAATTGATGGGCATCTCCCTAGACCGTTTATTAGCCTCGTCGATGTGAGACTTTCTCTTTTTTGTCTTCTCCACATAACCCCCTATCATTATTCTATTCCACCCATAGTGCTATATCCATGGCTCACGCTCATGTATTGCGTGAAAGTTGAAAAAAGTTTGAGATTACTAAAGTATGAAACAATTGCTTGGCTTGTCATCGCGGTTGTGCAAGATGAGAGCATTCTTGTGTGACGAAAATGGAGCATGACCAAACTATATGATTTTGTAGGGATCAACTTTCTTTTGCCATGTTATTTTGAGAAGACATGATTGCTTAGTTAGTATGCTTGAAGTATTATTATTTTTATGTCAATATTAAACTTTTGTCTTGAATATCTCGGATCTGAATATTGATGCCAAAATAAATAAAATTACATTGAGAATTATGCTAGGTAGCATTCCACATCAAAAATTCTGTTTTTATCATTTACCTACTCGAGGACGAGCAGGAATTAAGCTTGGGGATGCTTGATACGTCTCCAACGTATCTATAATTTTTGATTGTTCCATGCTATTATATTATCTGTTTTGGATGTTAATGGGCTTATTTATAAACTTTTATATTATTTTTGGGACTAACCTACTAACCCAAGGCCCAGTGCAAATTGCTGTTTTTTGTGCCTATTTCAGTGTTTCGCAGAAAAGGAATATCAAACGGAATCCAAACGGAATGAAACCTTCAGGAGAGTTATTTTTGGAACAAACATGATCCAGGGGACTTGGAGTGTGTGTCAAGAAACCAACAAGGAGGCCACGAGGCAGGGGCGCGCCCTCCATCCTTGTGGGCCCCTCATGGCTCCACTGACCTACTTCTTCCTCCTATATATATATCCATATACGCCGAAAACATCCAGGAGCACCACGAAACCCTATTTCCACGCCGCAACCTTCTATACCCAAGAGATCCCATGTTGGGGCCTTTTCCGGAGCTCCGCCGGAGGGGGAATCAATCACGAAGGGCTTCTACTTCAACACCATAGCCTCTCCGATGATGTGTGAGTAGTTTACTTCAGACCTTCGAGTCCATAGTTATTAGCTAGATGGATTCTTCACTCTTTGGATCTCAATACAATGTTCTCTTCGATCTTCTTGGAGATCTATTTGATGTAACTCTTTTTGCGATGTGTTTGTCGAGATCCAATGAATTGTGGGTTTATGATCAAGTTTATCTATGAACAATATTTGATTCTTCTCTGAAATCTTTTATGTATGATCGGTTATCTTTGCAAGTCTCTTCGAATTATCAGTTTGGTTTGGCCTACTAGATTGATCTTTCTTGCAATGGGAGAAGTGCTTAGCTTTGGGTTCAATCTTGCAGTGTCCTTTCCCAGTGACAGTAGGGGAAGCAATGCACATATTGTATTGTTGGCATCTAGGATAAAAAGATGGGGTTTATATCATATTGCTAGAGTTTATCCCTCTACATCATGGCATCTTGCCTAATGCATTACTCTGTTCTTATGAACTTAATACTCTAGATGCATGCTGGATAGTGGTCGATGTGTGGAGTAATAGTAGTAGATGCAGAATCATTTCAGTCTACTTGTCTCGGACGTGATGCCTATATACATGATCATGCCTAGATATTCTCATAATTATGCACTTTTATATCAATTGCTCGGCAGTAATTTGTTCACCCACCGTAATACTTATGCTATCTTGAGATAAGCCACTAGTGAAACCAATGGCCCCCGGGTCTATTCTCCTTTATATTAATCTCCCGTCAACAAGCTATTTCTATTACCATTTATTTTGCAATCTTTATTTTCCAATCTATATCATAAAAATACCAAAAATATTTATCTTATTATTATTATCTCTATCAGATCTCACTCTCATAAGTGACCGTGAAGGGATTGACAACCCCTTTATCGCGTTGGTTGCGAGGTTCTTATTTGTTTGCGTAGGTACGAGGGACTTGCGTGTAGTCTCCTACTGGATTGATACCTTGGTTCTAAAAAACTGAGGGAAATAGTTATGCTACTTTGCTGCATCACCCTTTCCCCTTCAAGGGAAAACCAACGCAGTGCTCAAGAGGTAGCAGTATGCACCGCGCCGGCTCCCTTGGTGTAGGAACGCCATTGCCTGCGCCGGTCTTCATCACGTTGTCGGGTCCTTGCTTACTTCAAGCACCGCCGCCGCACTACTAACCTAGACGATGCCGCCACCGTCAGGCCGCCGCCGCCGCTCTTCTTCGGCCGTTGCCGCCGCTACCTCCATAGTCATCGCCGCTCTTCTTCAGTCGCTGCCGCCACTACCTCCATGGCCGCTGCCACCGCCCGTCCACCCCCTTCGTCTTCGTCCAAGCACCAGCCCATCACTAGTGTCTCCATCATCTACCCCGACCACTTCGGCTACTCCGACCACCGTTGGTGACATCGACCCCATGCCGATGGAATGCCGCAATCATTGTCGAGTTCTTCTCTGCTGGTCCCTCCGACTTTTCCAACATGGCGTACAGCTCGTGCAGGTCCCTCGTCTATGCATGCCTGTTACTGGCAACACCGGTGCGTGCCTTCGTCCACGACATGTCCCCGGGCCTGGCAAGCCTCGAGCGGCGCTTTGTCAACTTCGTCGTCGTCCGTCTATGCATGCCTGCTGCTGGCAACACTGATGCGTGCCTTCGTCCACGACGTGTCCCCAGGCTTGTCAAACCTGGCACGACATTTCGTCGACACCGTCTACTTCCCGGCGCACCCCTACTTCGACATCACTGCGCCCATGCTAACTTGGCGCCTCCTTGCGCCTACGGCTCCACGACGTTTTCCTCGACACTGGCTACCCTGACTCGACATTGACCAAGGCATTCTTTGCACGGCTACACCACCCTACGCTCTCGACTACCTCGACATCGACACAAAGGGCTATCATCCGCTTGAGCAACTCATCAGCTTCCTCTATAGTCCATGCATCCACGATACAACACCGTCCACGACGCTCCCGCTATGATTGCGGGGGGATGTCAGCCCGTCGGCTGCTATTCTCTCCGGTCTGATCGTTCGCGACGCTCCTGTTTTCTGCGACGCTACCGCTACGACTGCGGGGGGGGGGTGTTAGAGATATATTTGGGTTACATGTATTTGGTAGTCTAGGATTTGTAATCGGTCTCCTACCTTATCTCCAGTAGAGGCTTCTTTCCATCCAAGTCTTGTAATCAATATATACTCGCCCTCGAGGCTCAATAATACATCCATCATATTCCGCAACAATCCCTCTCTCCCTTCTAACAGAGTGAGTAACAGTTTGGCAGGTTGTCAGTGATAGGCTTGGGATGATCTTGAGGATGATCATTGGATGACTATGAGATCACACAATGATCATGATGTGTATATATTGATTGGCTAGATAGTCAAGAGTGAGATGGTTCATGTGACCTTAAACGAGGACTTACAATTACTTCTAGTTTACCATGTCATGATCATTATTTACTTCCACCTCCATATTAGTAGTTCATAACTTAAGACTGTAATGCTACGTTATTGTCTTGGCTTGATGCGTTTGATGGTTGTGAGCTTGCGAGTACATTCAAAGTACTCACCTGGCGTGTCATGCCAGATTTGCAGGTGAGGCCATGATTGATTGCTTGTCAAGGATCCCGAGTCTGCGAGCTAGGATGTGTCCCAGCCAGTGCCCCTTTGTAGTGGAGTCCATCACGATCGTCCCTGTTCTGCTACTAGAAGTTATTCTACTGCTACAAGTTGTTTTGTTGCTAGCATAGGACTACCTTAGCAGGCGTAGTGTTTCCGTGCCCCTGTAACCTTGAAATCAAAACCCTTGTACCCATATTGTAATAAAGAGTTGTTCTATTCTATGCCAAGTAGTGTTGTATTCCATAAGACTTGATCTCTAGGATGGAATACAGGGTGTTCCGGTTTCTCTAAGCCGGGGTGCCACAAAAGGTATCCCCTTCAAAGCTAATATTCATGAGTTCACCGAAATTTAGAGTATTTCTGGATTGGTCCATGCATTGGTGGGTTCGAGCCACCCCGCCTACTTTCTCCTCGCTAGTTAGGATCTTATTAAAGTCTAGGCGCAACCATGGTCTGCCATCCTGGTGTTATTTTTTAGCCTCCAAACCATTCTCCATGTTCCCTTCTTCCTCTCCAATTCTTACTCTCCATAGACTTCCTTCACAATCCAAACTCCACCATCCTATTCTATGACATCCACATCAACGTAACTCCTCCCAAATGACCGCAACAACTTATCAATGCCACATCGCCAAAACATTGCCACACCCATGTGGCGCCCTTTCGGGTTCCACACAGTCATGTTAGCGAGCCCGTACCTCCACCTAGACATCTCCAACCATTTCCCACACAATTTTATCACCGGCAAGAACATAAACATCAGGATAGTCCTACCTTTCGAGATCTAGAAGGCTGCAAATAGTTGGGACGTTCCTGAGTCCCTAACACTTTCGAGCTATTAATTTCATTGCTGCCCCGCAGAGCATTCCTACATCCTCACTTTTGTTTGTGTTGTTCTCAGCGTCCTCTTCATTCGCTACTATCTCCTTGAACCTATCCTTCTTCATGAAATTTTGATCATCAATCTCCATCTCATTGCATCTCCTCTTACTACTGATGGAAATATACCCTAGAGGCAATAATAAAATGGTTATTATTATATTTCCTTAATCATGATAAAGGTTTATTATTCATGCTAGAATTGCATTGATCGGAAACTTAAATACATGTGTGAATACATAAACAAATACAGTGTCCATAGTAAGCCTCTACTAGACTAGCTCGTTGATCAAAGATGGTTAAGGTTTCCTAACCATGGACATGTGTTGTCATTTTATAATGGGATCACATCATTAGGAGAATGATGTGATGGAGAAGACCCATCCGTTAGCTTAGCATATTGATCATTTAGTTTATTGCTATTTCTTTCTTCATGTCAAATACATATTCCTTTGACTATGAGATTATGCAACTCCCAGATACCGGAGGAATGCCTTGTGTGCTATCAAACATCACAACGTAACTGGGTGATCATCAAGATGCTCTATAGGTATCTCCAAACGTGTTTGTTGAGTTGGCATAGATCGAGATTAAGATTTGTCACTCCGAGTATCGGAGAGGTATCTCTAGGCCCTCTCGGTAATACACATCATAAGAAGCCTTGCAAGCAAAGTGACTAATGAGTTAGTTACAGGATGATGTATTACGGAACGAGTAAAGAGACTTGCCGGTAATGAGATTGAACTAGGTATGAAGATACCAACGATCGAATCTCGGGCAAGTAACATACCGATGGACAAAGGGAATTACGTATGTTGTCATAACGGTTTGACCGATAAAGATCTTCGTAGAATATGTAGGAACCAATATGGGCATCCAGGTTCCGCTATTGGTTATTGACCAGAGAAGTGTCTCGGTCATGTCTACATAGTTCTCGAACCCATAGGGTCCACACACTTAACGTTCGTTGACAATATAGTGTTATATGAGTTATATGATTTGGTTACCGAATGTTGTTCAGAGTCCCGGATGAGACCACAGACATGATGACGAGTCTCGAAATGGTCGAGATGTATAGATTGATATATAGGACGCTAGTATTTGGACATCGGAAGTGTTTTAGGACACACCGGGAAGAACTGGGTCACCTGAAGGGGTTCCGGGCACCCCCCCCCCCCCCGAAAGTTATGGGCCTTATGGGCCAATGGAGGGGACAGACCAGCCCACAAGGGGGCTGGTGCACCCCTCCCATGGCTGGCCGGCCCTAAGGGGAAGGAAAGGGGAGGGGTGGCCCCTCCCGCCTTTCCCTCCTCAGGAGAGAAAGGAAAGGGGGAGGGGCACTTCCTCCTTCCTTCCACCCACGTTCCAAATAAGGAAAGGGGGGCTTGGGAGAGACCCCAAGTAAGATTCCCCCTACTTGGGTACCCCCTTGGCTGCTCCTCCCTCCCTCCCACCTATATATATGTGGGAGGGGGCGCCTAGCAGATAACAGAACATTGTCTTACCCGTGTGCGACGCCCCCCTCCATAGTTTACACCCCCAGTCATATTTTCGTAGTGCTTAGGCGAAGCCCTACGGAGATAGCTTCACCATCACCGTCACCACGCCGTCGTGCTGCCGGAACTCATCCACTACCTCGCCGTCTTGCTGGATCAAGAAGGCAGAGGACGTCACCGAGCTGAACGTGTGGTGAACGCGGAGATGCCGTACGTTTGGTACTTGATCGGTTGGATCATGAAAAAGTTCGACTATGTCAACCGCGTTGTCAAATGCTTCCGCTTACGATCTACGAGGGTACGTAGACACACTCTCCCCCTCTCGTTGCTATGCATCTCCATGGATAGATCTTGCGTGTGCGTAGATTTTTTTTCCATGCAATGTTTCCCAACAACTACCTGCAACATTTGACATGTCCTGTTTTCAGCCTTCTCCTCTCTATTAACTCTCTTGAATTTCTTTCCTTTGTTCTGCCAATCACCCTTCTTTCTTCAACTCAGGATCATTCACTCTAGGTTTTTCATTTGTTGTACTACATTCGCTACCACCTTGTCAGCCCCTATCTATTTATTCTGCATATCATTTGCACCCTTGTCCAAACCTACTAAGCCCATCGTGTTCTAATTCTTTTGCTCCTCTCACTTCCCAGTCACTATACACTCAGTCCTCTCCTGCCAGAACATTAAATATTTTGTTGTCCCATTCTTCTCACTCTTGTGCTCCCTTTGTTTGGTTTCATTTGGCTAGTAATCTTCTTATCTCCCCCACTTTTGCTGCTACAACTGTTCATAGTATTAGACTATTAGTATCATATTAATGCCATGACGACGCATCACACTGCCAGATCTCCCTCCTCTGCTACCCATGCTGCTGCCCTACGAACACTACGACCATAGGCTCCTCCCCACCCCTACCAACAGCGAAGCTATCCCTATGGTTGCTACCCCTACCATCACTCATCAACTTGTCGATCTTCATCACTCCCCCCTCAGCCTAATACATGGCTTTTTTTTTCTATTTCTCTTTTGCTTCATTGGGCTTGATTGTGCTGTGGCCCCAGCAGTGGTATGTCGAGTGTTGTTGAACTTGGACTCTATGGATCGTTGCTTTATTTATAAAGCGGGGAGAAAACCTATTTCAAGAGAGAGAGCCTAATACATGGCCCATACTGAGGTGTTTCTCCCTTCTTTGGTTTCAGGATGCATCCACAAGCGTAGTAGAAATCCAGTAATGTTCCTACTCGAAATGACACCACAAAAGTCTCTTTTTCTTGCTTTCATCCTCTACAGTTGCCTGCTTGCCCATGTCCTTGTTCTTCTCCCTAGCCAATATGAATCTCCTCACCAACGATTCATTAATATCTAATTTACCTCCATCCTCATATACTTTATCTATCAATGTACCATATGGTCAAACATCCACAGCCACCAACTCATCGAAATTTTGCGCAATGAGCTCACCCGTGGTCATGTTCATGGATCCGAGAGGCAGACCCAAGACCCTAATCCACATCGGAATTATATTGAAGTCATACTCCTCAACTGTCTTATCCGCGTCAAATTTCTCCATTACCAAAAGCTCCTTATCAAACCCCCATGGCCCTTCTTCCAGTGCGCTCCTTCACCCCAACTCCTGCCGAAAAGTGTATAAAAAGATATTATCTACAAGCTCCTTTCATCTCTACCCCTTGATCGACACCATATAGTGTTTGCCCTACCACCGAAGCATGCGTTGGCCGATCCGAGAAAAGTATGCCCGCTGCCTGGGCGTCGGGATCCCCAACATCATCTCCTTCCCCGTGTATGTTGTCCCTACCTTCACTCCCCTCCTCTCCCTAGCTGATAACATGAGCCCCTTCATCATGCCTTTGACATCCTCGATGCATCCCCTGCTCTGCTACCCCTCACAAAAACCCTAGGGAAGAGTAGCTGTTGTATGATCGTGTGCCCTAGCTAGTGTACACGAAAGACGTTTGTGGATTGGATTTGAACGGGTGAAAGAGAGGTGCGTGGCGTGATCAACAGGAACGCCTCACATCGTAGACATAGATCAGGGAGCATGGTGCGCTGGCGGCAATAGAACCCTATGTCCGACCGACAATTACAGAACAATCATCTTTCGGAACGGACCGTGCTATTAATTTTATATGCAACCAATTAATGGCAAGGGCAAAATTACCTTTGAAAATTCTGGGAGATGGTGGCTAAACACATCAAAAGTTTTTTGCGTCAATATGTCCAACTTATTTAGATATACAATTGAGTAAGGATTATATTAGATGCTATGCTCAAATATATAGTACAGATATACAGTAATTGCACGTCTCCGTTTTGAGTACTTTGTGCTTCTCTCAACTGGGATGCACCTTTTCAAGTGCTTCATCGTCTAGCCGCTGATTATATCCTCGTAAATGTTCCTGACCTTAGCGAAGAACGCTTTCCTGCAAAATCCATTGAAATTGTTTGAACGACTAGAGCCCTCCTTATCTAAGAATCTTATAGTAGCATTTTGCAGGTTCGGTACAAAGGCTGTGTTTCATACCTGTCGGGCTTGAATAGCAGGTTCTTGTACGCAAACCACTGCATGTATTAGAAATTCAGAAGAACGGATCAAAATGGGAAACTCTTAGAAAATTGACAGCGATGGAAGAATGGCAGACTTGTACAGCATGATCAAATTAATGACCAGATTGACCAGTAAAATCAATCTTAGGCACGTTGCAGTTTGCGAATAGCAAAAGTTATCACGGTAAGGTTCTGTTGAGCTGTGGATCTTTCTTACCCCGCTGTAACCAATGCCAACGACCTCCATGAGACCTGGAACCACGGGGAGCCTGTCGATTGCCTGCAAGGTTAACACCAAAATCACCTTCAGCTACCCCATCAACTCGGTGATTTTTTAAACAACTTGTTCGACAAACAGTTGAGGTAAGCGTCTTCAGTACCGATACTACTCCGCCGGCGCTCCACATGCCGAGCGTGGCGGCGACGGCGAGCGTGGTCACCGCGTACTTGTCCTCCACTCTGTCCCACTGTGCGGCGCAACCGCGCAACTAGGTGTCAGTCACTCGCTCCACAACTAATGAACTCCAACGTGCCACGTACGTACCTCTTGTTTCAAGCCGTTGAAGAACTCTGTAAGCTCGGCGTTGTCGGCCAGCGGCGCGGCCGGCTCACCGGCGGCCATTGACACCACGTTCCTCGCGAGCCTTTTACCTGGAAAACAACTCTTCTTAGATCCACGTCCCATGCCGCTGCACGCACGCGCAAGTTCTCAAAGCCACACTCACAGAAGGAGGCGACGCGGGGCTGGCCGTGGGACGCGAGGCCGGGCAGCGGCGGCAGCGCGGGGAGCCCGAGCCCGACGGAGCGCGCGGCCTTCCCGAGGTCGCTCGCGATCGGCGAGGGGACGGCGCCCGTGGCTGGGGAGGCGACGGTCGGGGCCATGGAGATCGATGCCTTCGGTCAGTGTACGCCTCACCACCACCACCACTTGCGCGTTAAGCGCGTTGGTCGGATGCTAATAACGGCCGCGAGGTCGTCGGGACGGCGTCCTGCGGGAGGTTAGGGACGGCCGGGTTCAGGCGCGCAAAGATAAAGTGGGGATGCGTGAGATGGGCGCCACACGATTGCGCGCGGAAGAACGATAAGATGGGGTTTGGGGTGGGCTCTGTATGGCCTGGATGTTTCCGTCTGCGGTATCGGGAGTTTCTGGTGTTTATCGTCCGAAGACGCCCGATGGGGGGCTCACGGAGGCCCTGACGACTGATTTTTTCTTCTTCTTAAGCTGGTTTGTCGGATGGCTTTCAGAGGGAGCTCCTAGTTGGCGCTTCAGGCGCCAGCTAAGGGAGCTGGCGCTCACAGCCGCCGAATCATGGGCCGGCCCATGTGGCGACCACGGCTAAACTCGCCTCGCCTGGTCGCTCGCTGGATCGAGAGCCTCGAGGGCTGTTCGTACGGTCGCGGTTGACCAGTTGACTGATTGGTTAACCGTTGACTTTAGAAAAAAGATGAAAACGAAAACCGAGAAAAATCATAAAAAAAGAAAAAAAATCGAGATTTCAAAAAAGTTCACAGATTTGGAAACCTTCATTCATTTTTTCAGATCATCAAATTTGAAAAAAGTTCACAGAAATTGAAAAAAGTTCATCAAATTGGGAAAGAGTTCATCGATTTTGAAATAAGTTCACCGAATTTTAAAAAACCTCATCCATTTTTAAAAAAAGTTCATCGGTTTTGAAAAACAGTTCATCAATTTTGAAAAAGAGTTCATCCATTTTGAAAAAAAGTTCACGGATTGTGAAAAGATTTCATCGGTTTTGAAAAAGAGTTCATCAATTTTGAAATAAGTTCACCGAATTTAAAAAAACGTTCATCGATTTTGAAAAACAATTCATCGATTTTGAAAAATAGTTCATCGATTTTGAAAAAAGAGTTCATTAATTTAGAAAAAAAAGTTCATCAATTTAGAAAAAATTTCATCGATTTTGAAAAAGAGTTCATCGATTTTGAAAAAGAGTTCATCGATTGTGAAAAAAGTTCACCGATTTTTTAAAAAATAGTTCTTTCAAATTAGCAAAATAAATATAAAACCGTTCCGAAAAGAAGAAAAAAGAAAAATAAAAAAACATAACAAAACCGTTTCGAATAAAAGGGAAAAAGAATAGGAAAAAGGAATCGTTGTAAGAAGAAAAGGTGAAGAAGCAGTAGTTTGGGCAACTAATACGAGTTAGTGCGGTGGTTAGTGCATGAGGCTAACGACCGTCAGGTCGCGGTATTGATTCCCATCCAAAGCGCGCATTTTTTGTCCTCACGACAGGAAGGAAAGATGGGCCAGGCCCAGTTACCGCGGCTGCAGGCGACGGTTTGCGGAAACAACTATAACCGGCGCCTGCCGCGCTAAATAGGAAATGCCGCTTTCAGATGACATATCTATGAAACTTTGGGCCTGTTCGGAGTCCCTTCGCTCCATACGACTTCACTCCAGGAGCAGCCGGAGGTGCAGTTTAGCGAGGAAATTGATACTCCATGGATTCTGTGATTTTTGGAGCGGATGGGTTTCCGAACAGCCCCTTTATTGTTGGATTGTTATAGAAGTTTTTTTTAAAACTCCATCATATATTAATTAATTTAAACAGTTTTGCTAAAGCACATCTGAAAGTGCGTTATATCGACTAGAGGGGGGGTGAATAGGCGATTTTTATGAAAGTCTTCAAAAGGTGGAAGTTTCGAAGACAAACGATAGAAATAAACCTATTACCATGCAGCGGAAGGTAGACTACACTAGGCAAACCATAGTCAAGTATTCAATAAAGTGAAAGCACAATGACTAATAGCAGCTAGGTAGTAAGGATCAGGTAGGAAGATATTATGAAGCCGATCAGAACAAACAGTCACTCAGTGAAGACAGAAGATAGTGCAATCATACAATGACTTCACAAGGACCAACAGTAAGTAAAGGGAAGGGAAGGATGGAACCAATGACTCGTTGAAGACAATGATTTGTTGGACCAGTTCCAGTTGCTGTGACAACTGTACGTCTGGTTAGGGCGGCTAGTTATTTAAACCTGAGGACACATAGTCCCGGACTCCCAGTCCTGAACACGCAGCTCAGGACACCCAGTCCTCACCGTATTCCCCTTGAGCTAAGGTCACACAGACCTCGCCCAATCACTCTGATAAGTCTTCAAGGTAGACTCCCAAACCTTCACAGACTTCGTTCACCGGTGATCCACATTGTCTCTTGGATGCTCAGAACGCGACGCCTAACCGGCTGGAGGATTCACAGTCCTTAAGTGTAATAAGTCTTCAGATCACACAGACAAGAAGACTTAAGTGATGCCTAACACTCTTTGGCTCTAGGTGGTTAGGGCTTTATCCTCGCAAGGAATTCTCTCTCAAAGGCTTCGAGGTGAGTTGCTCTCAAATGACAAAAGCCGTACTCTAACTCTGAGCAGCCAACCGTTTATGGTTGTAGGGGGTGGGCTATTTATAGCCACTAGGCAACCCGACCTGATTTGTCCGAAATGACCCTGGGTCACTAAGGAACTGACACGTGTTCCAACGGTCAGATTTCAAACACACACGGCAACTTTACTTGGGCTACAAGCAAAGCTGACTTGTCCGACTCTGGACAAGATTCGCTCTCATTGTTTTCACTCGAAGACATAGGTTTTGGTTAAGCATCACTTCAGTCATTCTGACTGGTTCTCTTGGACCCCACTTAACAGTACGGTGGTTCCTATGACTCAATAACGAAGAAAAAGGAACTACGAAAGATCTGAGTCTTCAAGCTCCATAGGCTTCATGCAATGTCTTCTCCTGTCATAGTCTTCAATGAGAATATCTTCATATACCACCTTTGATATCAATGTCTTCATACATTTTTAGGGGTCATCTCTGGTAGGAAAACCGAATCAATGAGGGACTTCTACCTGTGTTATCCTGCAATTCTCACAAACACATTAGTCCCTCAACTAGGTTTGTCGTCAATGCTCCAAAACCAACTAGGGGTGGCACTAGATGCACTTACAATCTCCCCCTTTTTGGTGATTGATGACAAACTTGTTGAAGTTTTCAATGGGGAATATAATATGTGAAATTGTAAAGGATAAGGAATTGTCTTCATTAGTTGTAAGGGCTCCCCCTGAAGATGTGCATATAAGTAATTTGCTTTTGGAATGCAAATGCACATGGCAGGTTGTACTCGTGGAGATCCTCTTCAACTTATGATGACAATTCATTATGCATGAGAAGGTATGTGAAGATAATGACATGCATAATGGAAAATGGACGTCTGCAAAATGATCTAAGTGCGGAATTTATCGTCGCACATGCGGAATTTATCGTCGCATCACAAAGTAGCAAATAAGTAGCAGACGACCATCGAGTTTAGGTGTTACAACTCAAAGAACCAACTGTATCAAAACGAGAGTTGTAAACACGAGGAAAAATATAAAGCAACCGCCCATGTGGACCCACTTGAAGACTATCAAACTCATATGCTTCTCCCCCTTTTGTCATTAAGGACCAAAAAGGTTTGAAGACATAGAGCATCTACTCGTTCCCATGAAGAGTAGGTGAAGCAGCAGGGTCGTCGGTGGTGTTCGGCGGTGCAGAAGAACTTGGAGCGGTGTCGAAGCGTGCTGAAGGAGGTGGCGGTGAAGTAGCATCGTCTTCGTCCTCGATCACTCTGGCATTCACAGTTGCAGCAGAGGAAGAGAACTCAGAGTCTTCAAGAGATGGAGTTCGTCGCAACACTGCCCTTCGAGAAGGTGTGGAGTCAAACTTGAAGCGTTCAGAGAAGCCATCCTCTTGAAGATCATCTTCAGAGCACATAAGCGTCAGCCCTTTCCATGTGCGTCGAGAGGTTTCATGGGAAACAAAGGCATTCTTGGTGGCAAGATTGCGAATGCGGTTGACATCCACCAAGAGGCTTTGCATTTGACGCTTCGGCCAGTCATGATGCCTATCCTGTTTCTGATGAAGAGCCACAAGAAGCTCTCGGTCGTTGAGAACACGAGACCGCTTCTTGGGTCGTTGCCCAATAGTGCTTTCGGTGGCTTCAGTAAGGGCACGATGAGGTGCACGTGTAGTTCCAGCCAGAGGATAAACACGGGTGACTGCTTCAACTCCTTCAATGTTCTGAGAGAAACTTTGATGCTCCGCATTCTGAAGACTAAGAGACTCCTTGGCAGGCTCAGGATAAATGGCTTCAACGGACATATCCACATCAGGCAGAAAGATCCAATGATTGCGAGCAGATGGCTGATATGAGATAGCGGGGTGGAGTTTAATCAGCCGCATTATCCATGGAGCGTAGAACTTCAAGCCAAAAAGATCAGAGCCTGATGCAGCAAGTTGGCGGATGAAGAAGTCCTGTGCATTGAAGCATTTGCCATGAAGAATATAGAAGACCAAAGTCTTCATTGTACCTTCCAGCTTGGCATGTGGAGAATGTCCTTTGATGGGCCAGAGAGTTCGCCTTATGATGTGATAAATAGTCCTTGGCAGATACTCAAGGTCTTCAACAAGGAACTCCTTAGGATATGCAGCATATTGTGGCAATGGCTTCATCATACTGAGCATCTGACTCATGTTTGGTTCAGGCTTCTGAAAGATGCTCTCCATAGCTTCACTGTGAAGCTGACAGCCAGGTTCGTAGAGATCGCCAGGAGTGGGCAGACCAGTGAGCTCAATGATATCAAAGGCTTTGGATTCGTGATGAACATTTCCTGTCATCCACTCCAGGACCCAAGTCTTCGGATCTCTGTTGTACCCACGGATGTGAAGTGTGGCATAAAATTGGAGCAGCAACTCTTCATTCTAGTGCTCTTGGTTGGTGACAAACGGCAACAATCCAACCTCTTTGAAGCAATCCGAGCTTCTTCCAGACAGGGCAGACCAGCTATTGCTTCAATGTCAAGACGCTTATGTGGGAAGATGCGACCTTGATTGTACAGAATGCAGGAGTAATAGCTTCGCTGCGGATAGCTCCAGAACCGATCAAAAGATATTCTTTCCCTTGAGTAGGGGTTCTTGGAGCTATTGAAGAAAGTGTTGTCTGCTTTGAAGCCATTGACATTGAAGGATCCAGGTGCTGATGCAGGACCTGGAAACCTGGGCAACCTTGGAACCGGCTTCTGTACCTGAGGCCTGTGCTCAACATGATAGTCAAACTGAGGACCAGCAGCAGGCGCAGGAATAGAAGCAGTAGCATCATTGGCTTCACTGACTTCTGGTGCTTGGGCTGGTGTAGGCTCCACATTGGCTTCATCCATGACAGTGTCAGTGGCGTCGGTGGCAGCCTCAAGATTCTCAACCTCCACTTGATGAGCTGGAGGGCCGGTCACAGTCACGTTCTCCTCGAGAACAGCTTCTTGGTGAGACAGGGGTGTAGCAACTCTTGGGGTTTCTTCTTCATCGGCTGATGTAGCCGGAATGTCTTCAGCAGCTTTAGCTTCAGACTCGGAGACTGGAGGCCTTGGTCCTTTGCGAAGCCTGCGTAACGCTGGCGACGCCTGTGGAGTTGGAGTTGGCTAGGCCTCAAAGTCATCTTCCTCTTGTTCTTGTGGGTGATCAGCCCATGATGCATCCTGAGCAATTGGCGTCAGAGGACGACCAATGCTGATGAGTTCATTGTGCGTTAGCACAGGCGATGATACCTGTTGGTGCTCGATCTTACGAAGAACTGCATCATCTTCAACATGGTCATGGTGACCAATGTCTTCAGCAGCGGTGGGATCAGCTGCTGGAAAGTCTTCAGCTTCATGAGCCTCTGTGAAAGAAGGCTCATGGACAGTCAGTTGGCGCTCTTGATGTTCAGTGGCTGGGGGAACCATGGAGATGGGTTCAACAATTAAGGGCTCTGTGGGAGCAGCCCGTTCCTTCTTGGTCTTCTGCTTCTTCTTGGAGGGAGCAGTAGCAGAGGCTTCAGGATGTTTCCTCTTTCTGGCTTCAGCCTCAGTAGTCCTCGTCTTCTTCAGCTCTGAAGTGGTTGACCTAGCTGAGGGAGTCCTGGATTAGGGGGTGTTCGGGTAGCCGGACTATACCTTCAGCCGGACTCCTGGACTATGAAGATACAAGATTGAAGACTTCGTCCCATGTCCGGATGGGACTTTCCTTGGCGTGTAAGGCAAGCTTGGCGATACGATATTCAAGATCTCCTACCATTGTAACCGACTCTGTGTAACCCTAACCCTATCCGGTGTCTATATAAACCGGAGGGTTGTAGTCCGTAGGGGAGAATCAACTCCATACACAACAATCATACCATAGGCTAGCTTCTAGGGTTTAGCCTCCTTGATCTCGTGGTAGATCTACTCTTGTACTACCCATATCATCAATATTAATGAAGCAGGAGTAGGGTATTACCTCCATCAAGAGGGCCCGAACCTGGGTAAAACAAAGTGTTCCCTGCCTCCTGTTACCATCCGACCTAGATGCACAGTTCGGGACCCCCTACCCGAGATCCACCGGTTTTGACACCGACATTGGTGCTTTCATTGAGAGTTCCTCTGTGCCGTCACAATCAGGAAGGATGCCTTCTCCCGTCTTCAAAGATGGCGCCATTGCTAAGGGAGCCTTGGCTATCGGCCAAACCCTCCGGCTAGGTGGTTTCCTCATGACCGCCTGTTCGGCTGTTGCGCCGACGGTGACCTCTCGGGTCATCAAAAGCAACCTACACGTCGGCTCGGAGCTCGTCGAGCAGCTAGATCCGATGGAGCTCTCTTCCGTAAACGAGCTCTTGGATCGCATCGCCGCCCTGGGGGTCGCTACGGATTACGACCAGGTTGGGCTTAAACCCGATCTAAGAGAAATTAACTCCCCCCCGAGTCACCCACCACGTTGCCGTGGTAGAGGCGCAGTGCGGTGACCCTTCATCTATTTTAAGGACTAGCTACGCCCGAATTCCCGACCCCTCCAAGCCGGATACCCGCGGAGGGGAGGATGTAACTCAAAACCTGAGCTTAGGATCAGGCAACGGGCCGGACTCGTTGGATAACATCCAAGAATCCGAACTTCAGAGTTCGGAAACTCTTCGGCCTCCGAATCTTGGATTGGGTGAGGTTTCAGATTCAACGACACCCGCCCACCCGAACATAAGCGATCTCTCCCAAGTCAGGCAGAGGCTCGAAGAAACAGTACATCATTACTGGGCCAGATTCCTCCTGGTTATGAACAGGATAAAGGATTTCCGCGAGGGAGATGCAATCTCAATTTTCTGCAATAATTGCATGGATAAGGGAATCCTTAACGCCGTAGGTCGTCGTGATATCACACGCTTCGCTGACTTGGCGTCCATAGTACAAAAATACTGTGCGATGGAAAGCGCCTAGAAAACCGAAATAAAATTTTGGGATAATCCGGCCTTGAATAGTAATCCCGTCCGAACTAAGAGGGTGCATCATCACAGGACACCCGGGATAAACACCAAAAAGCCAAAACCCTCTATAGGGCATGGAACCGTACTGGAAAGGTGGCTTGGGGGACCCTGTAGAATTCACAGCACAGGGGACGCCACACCAACTCATAGCCTTAGAGCATGTTGGATACTCCGGCAGGTGGCCAAAATTGGCGAGAACCTCTTAATTCTGGAGGCCGCAGAAAGCCAGCCCGAGGACACCAGTACTGTTCTCACAGTCTTCGAGACTTTCGCATCAAACAATATGCGAAAAAGAACACTCCGCAGCCTCGCCGAGGTCTATCAAGTTGCAACAATAAATCCATGGAGCGACACTGCTATCACCTTCAACGCAAGTGATGAACCTAGATTCCGAACAGCCCGAGCCCCAGCCGCATTGGTCCTCAGCCCCATAGTGGACGGCTTTCGCCTCACCAAGGTGCTCATGGATGGAGGCAGGGGACTGAACCTCATTTATGAGGAAACCCTTCAAAAAATGGAAATAGACTGGAACTGCGTCGAGCGAAGCAGCACAACCTTTAGAGGAATAATCCCCAGTCGGGAAGCACGCTGCACAGGAAAAATCACACTAGATGTGGTGTTCGGCACACCGGATAATTACAGGTCCGAAGAAGTCATGTTTCAGGTGGCCCCGTTTAAAAGCGAACATCACGCCTTACTAGGGCGGGAAGCATTCACAATCTTCCAAGCGATACCCCATTACGGGTACATGAAGCTTAAGATGCCCGGGCCAAATGGAATTATCACTCTAGCTAGTGATCCGGACATAGCACTCCGCGCCGAAAACTAGACGGCCGCATTAGCCCTTGAGGCACTATCCGAAGCCTTAGCGGCCGAGGAACTGACTGCGCTGCGCTCCACGGTTAACAGGGATGATGTGATACTCGACAAAAGATCCAAATCCACATCCTTTAAGCCAGCTGACGAAATAGTCAAATTCCAGGTCCATCCAACGGACCCCACTAAAACAGCTTCCATCGGGGCACGACTGAACCCCGATGTAGACGCCGCACTACGAGAGTTCCTACAAGAGAATTGGGACATCTTCTCCTGGCACCCTTCCGACATGCCAGGGATCCCACGCAGGCTGGCCGAACACAGCTTAAATATCCTAAAAGGATTCAAACCTGTCAAACAAGCCCTTCAGCGTTTTTCCGAACCCAAGAGACAGGCTATGGGAGAAGAGCTAGCCAAGCTATTGGAGGCCAGATTCATTAGAGACATAAAACATCCGGACTGGCTAGCAAACCTGGTGATAGTACCAAAGAAGGACAAATCTTGGCGCCTGTGTGTCGACTTTAAAGACCTTAACAAGGCTTGCCCAAAGGATCCCTTCCCCCTCCCCCGTATCGATCAAATTATCGATGCCACCGCAGGACATGACTTGTTGTGTTTCCTCGACGCATACTCCGGTTACCATCAAATCAGGATGGCAGAATCAGACCAAGCCGCAACAGCATTCATCACACCATACGGCCCATTCTGCTTCAACACAATGCCCTTTGGGCTGAAAAATGCCGGCGCAACATATCAGCGCATGATCCAGACATGTCTGGCAAACCAGATCGGCAAAACAGTGGAGGCGTATGTGGATGATGTGGTCGTCAAATCAAGACATGTCGAATCCCTAGTGAACGACTTGAGGCTTACATTCAATAACCCAGAAAAATGCGTCTTCGGCGTTCCAGCCAGAAAGCTCTTTGGCTTCATTGTATCTGGAAGAGGAATTGAAGCAAACCCAGCCAAGATCCGAGCTTTGTCACAATTGGATATCCCAAAGGACCTCAAACAAATACAGAAATTAACCGGATGCGTGGCGGCTTTAAGCCGCTTCATCTCCCGCTTGGGAGAAAAGGCACTACCCCTTTATCGCCTCCTTCGGCGCACCGAACACTTCAAGTGGATGGATGACGCCACGGCCGGACTTGATGAAATAAAAGCCATATTGGCAACAAACCCAGTCCTGGCCGCGCCAATCATTAGTGAACCAATGTTATTGTACATTGCAGCAACACATCAAGTTGTCAGCGCAGTACTCGTCGTCGAGAAGGAAATGGATGGACACAAATTCCCCCTTCAAAGGCCGGTCTACTACGTGTCCACTGTCCTCACCCCATGCAAATCACGGTACCCGCATTACCAAAAGATTGCATACACGGTATTCATGGCATCCTGGAAGCTACGACACTACTTTCAAGAGTGTTCCATAACAGTAGCCTCGGAAGTACCACTCAACGATATTGTCAACAACCGCGACGCAACGGGCCGGATTGTGAAATGGGCCATCGAGCTCCTCCCGTTCGATATAACCTACAAGCCACGGCGAGCTATTAAATCGCAAGTTTTGGCCGACTTCGTCGCAGAATGGACGGAGGCCGAGCTCCCTAAAGAGTACGGCACATATTCAGACTGGATTATGCATTTCGACGGCTCCAAAATGTTGGCCGGACTGGGGGCTGGCGTCGTGTTGACGTCCCCCATAGGAGACACAGTCCAATATGTGCTCCAGATCATGTACACGGATTCCAACAATGCAGCCGAATATGAGGCCCTCCTACACGGTCTCCGGATAGCAGTATCCATGGGTATCCAGCGCCTAGAGGTACGCGGGGATTCAAACCTCGCGATATCCCAAATAAATGGAGACTTCGACGCCAAGGACCCAAAAAATGGCAGCTTACCGCAATGCTGTCCTAAAAATGTCAGCTCGGTTTGAAGGGCTGGAGTTTCACCATATAGCCCGAGAAAAAAATCAAGCAGCGGACGTCCTGGCACGCATTGGAGCAAAACGCGATGCAGTCCCCCCCAATATCTTTTTGGAAAGATTGTTCAAACCATCCGTAGCATGGGAGGGGGAACCCGCAAATAACAGCCCGGACCCAGCCGCACCACTCAACGCCGAACAATCTGACACAATTGGAGGCTCTGCCAATGAAATTACACCTTCAGCCCACGTAATAATGGCGGTCATCGCCCCGTGGACAGAACCATTCCTAGCCTACCTTACTAGGCAGGAACTCCCGGAGGACCAAAACGAGGCCCGCTGCGTAGTGCGGCGATCTAAAGCCTATAGAGTCCATGAGGGAGAGCTTTATAAGAAAAGCACTACCGGAGTCCTTCAAAGGTGCATCTCCGAAGAGGAAGGGCGGAACCTTCTGGCTGAAATTCATGCCGGACTCGGTGGTCACCACGCCGCTGCTCGGTCCCTTGTTAGCAAGGCTTTCCGTACAGGCTTTTATTGGCCGACGGCCCGGGCAGACACTCAGGACCTAGTCCAACGATGCGCTGGTTGCCAACTTTTTGCAAACCAAAGCCATATGCCACCTACCACACTCCAAACTATACCCATCACCTGGCCTTTTGCGGTCTGGGGGCTTGACATGGTCGGACCCCTTAAAGGTGGGACCGATAGGAAAAAATACTTACTGGTCATGGTGGATAAGTTCACCAAATGGATAGAAGCCAAGCCGGTTAAAACGGCCGAATCCGGACCTGTGATAGACTTCATATCCGGGGTTGTAGACCGTTATGGCGTCCCCCACAGCATCATAACCGATAACGGTACAAACTTTACCGCCGACGAGGTAAAACTCTGGTGCAAAAACATGGGCATCAAGCTCGATTATGCTTCCGTCTATCACCCACAAACCAACGGCCAGGTCGAACGTGCAAATGGTCTTATCATGAGCGGCATTAAACTCAGACTGGTGTGGTCCCTCAAGGAATCTAACACGCACTGGGTAGAGGAGCTCGACTCCGTGCTATGGGGGCTGCGGACCACGCCAAATCGCACCACCGGATACACACCATTTGTTATGGTGTACGGTGCAGAGGCAGTTCTGCCCTGCGACATAATTCATGACTCACCTAGAGTGCGCATGTACGAAGAAAGAGAAGCCAAGATCGATCGGCAGGACAACTTGGACGCCCTGGAGGAGGAGCGTGACGTGGCAAAAGCCCGTTCCGCATTTTATCAACAGCAGGCCCGAAGATATCAAAGCAGAGAAGTACGGGACAAAAATTACAATGTTGGCGAACTAGTTCTACGCCTGCCGGATAAGAAAAAGGACAAACTCAAGCCCAAGTGGGAAGGTCCATTCATAATCGACCAAGTCCTGACTGGCGGGGCGTACTGCCTGCGAGATGCGTCGGATAACTGACTCGAGCCGAACCCGTGGAACGCTACCCATCTCCGAAGATTCTATGCCTAGCGCCGGACTATGTGTTCGTCTCCTTCCTCTGTCCATTTTTTGCATTTTTTCTGTCTTACATTTCTCTCCTTCCCCTCTTTTCTTTTATAGCCCTTAAAGGCTCATCTAGTGATGCGCCACTCGCGCTCATTAAACCTGGGGGCTTCTTTAACAGAAGCTTACTTATATGGGCTTCATGCCCAACACATGCGTCAAACTTCCGCATGTACCTTTTTCTTCACCATTATATGCATCGATATGACTTAAGTTTTGGCCAAGCTAGGTTGCCTGGCTCCTGTGCTTACCCCTACGTTCCCGATTGTTCGGCTAGGCGGTAAAGGGAGCACCTCTGCGATTGCTACTGCCGGGTCAGCCAGATGTGTACCTCAGACTGGGTGAAGCCGAAAGCTAGCGTTCTTAAGGGAATATTTGGTCGGTGAGATAAAAGATGATCTTTTTACCCATTTTATGCGCCCCCAGATGCTTTTATCTGCATCTTTTTACGCAGTCCGGACATGTACTTTAGGGCATGCCTCCCAGCGAAAGGAACCCCTAACGGAACTATTCTCTCTGGAAGATGTTTCTTACTAACCATGTAATATAACATAACTAGTTGGGCACTTGTCTGATAAAGCACTAATGACCCCTACGCCTGGTCTCCACGCATACCACGGTTCTTATATAACCGCTATGGTATTTGGACACACTCCGAACCGTCAGGTCTCGAGGTTGAAGCGAAAAGGTCGGCAACGACAAATGATCTACAATCCGGCTAGAAGGCATTACACATGTCAATTCAAAATTACATAGTCATTCTGACTGATTGTATTCCTCTTCTATACCATCTAACAGGCTGTCTAATTTACAGTCCTGCTGGGAATACTTTGCGGCCAACTCTACTTGGCCGTATACTAAGCTCACAAGGATCTCCTTCCCGTTAGGCCCCACTGGTCCGACCTCGGCCATGTGGTTCGGGTCAGACTTCGTAAAACGGGTCTTCACCATGGCCCAGGCTTCCCGAGCGCCTTGTCGGCAGGCCGATATCTTCCACAACCGGAAGCACCACCGAGCTCCCTTCAGCTTCTCCGCAAGCTCTCCAAGGCTCTCGGGCACGGAGTGGGCAGGCCATAGGGCTTGGGAAACACCTCGCATCGTCTGCCGAATTCGCTCATGCAGTTGCATGAGTTCGGGAAGAAGGTCACCCGTAGAGCCGGGCATCTCCTCTGCAGGACGACCTGTGAGCATACCTACAGACATTACTCTGTTAGTCGACTTCCTCGCCAAACTCTTTTTTCAAAGTTCGTTCAAGCACTTACTAAAAATGCCACGTCGAAGCCGCTGATTCTCCTTCGTGGAGTCCGACAGCTGGCCACGAACATCTTTAAGTTCGACGTCCAGCTTGGTGTTGGCATCCTGAAGATCATTCTTCTCTCGCCTCACCCTCGTCAACATAATCTCACCGGCCTTTAGCTGGCGTAAGAGTTGTTGCTTGTCCGGATCGAGTCCGGCGCCATCTGCAATTTGATTTGTCAGATTTGCACCCACACCGCACAATACTAATCTTTCGAAGTGTATTTTACCTGAGGGGGTCTCTTTGGGCTCCCCTGCTACGGCTAGTGCAGCCTCTAGTTGGGCCTTGCACTTTTCCAGCTCCTGGGACAGTACAATATTCTTCTCTGTAAGAACCTGCATATTAAATGATCCTTAAATCAGTTGCTCTAACTATTTCAAGTCTCGGGGGCTACTGGCATATATATATATATATATATATATATATATATTTAACCAAAATTTTCTTACCCGTATGTCTTTCACATACTGCTCCGTGGCTCTGGCTAAACCATTTTGAGCGGCATGGAGGTACGCATCTCCCGAATTAAAGGCGTCTAAAGCCTCTTGGGAGAAACAAGTGTCGCGTAGAGTTGTCCGGCGACGCCTGTGGTTCATGGCACTCTCCACTTCTGAATTTGTGGCGGACAGCTTGTCTGCATCCTCTGTTGGAGGAGCATCCGGAGCGCGCCTTGTGCCCGCCTCCGCTTCTTGGCCAGACGTTGGAGCCTGGTTGGTGGAGGCACGATTGGCAACCTCTCCGGATGTAGTCCGGCGAGGTCTCTTCGTCCTAAAGATAGCACGGATGTTAATATGCCCTGACAGAATAACTCCAGGGAAACAGGGGGCGCACTATACCTTTGCGCCGGCATTTCAGTCTGGACTTCATTCCTTTTTGCCCTACGGGGCTCTGCGGCCCCTCGTTGGCTAGCCGCTGTAGGTTCGGCCTCCCGCCTCGGAAATCTCCCCTGCAAAACACGGTCGTCGTCAGAAACACCGGGATACGTGAGAGTGGAATCCCTCTCAAGGGAATGAGACTCCGGTTTCTGTCACCTGGGAGGCCGGGATTAACCCTAGGTAATCAGCCGTGATGGCTACCAAGGTATTGTCCTTGCTTAGCTGATAGAACACCCCGTCGATAAGCTCCACCGATATGTCCGGATCCTCTTCGGAGTCCGGGTCGAGAGACCATTCTGGGTCCTCGGGCTGTGGAGGGCGGCTGCTTATATCCTTTACCTCCTGTCGCAGTTCCTGCATTGAAGTCGTTAGACTACCTATCTAACCACGGGAGTATAAAACAAACGGGCAAGCGCAATTGTTCACTTACCCAACTTGGAGGATCATACATACTGAATCCGGCCTGCGGGTTGACGCGGAGGAATTCCTCCTTTTCTCCCTTGTACAAAGAGGATAAGATCTTTTCTAGAGCGGCAGCTGAGGCCGGCCCTTTACGACCATAACGGGTGGCGTCATCCTCCCCGTTGAATTCCCACATTGGGTGGCCCCTATATTGAAGCGGCTGCACCCCCCGCATAATGCATGCGGCCATGACTCCAATCATGGTTAGTCCGGAATGAGCCAACAGTCCTATCCGGCCCATCAGGTAAAGGACGTCTCTGTCGCTTTCTCTCTGAGAGCTCCGCGCATGCCAGCTCAAGCGTTTCTTCAATGGAGCACTGTTGAACTCAGGGAGACCGACACGGATAGGGTCCGGTAGCGGGACGTCATCTATATAAAACCATTCCGAAGCCCAGTCCTCGGACGCTTCCTTTGGGGTTCCGGATAGGTATCCGGTCCCGGCGATGCGCCATACTTCGGCTCCGCCCACTTGGTATATGGACCCCTTTTGAGAACGGGGCACCAGGCAGAATAACCTCTTCCACAGTGCGAAATGAGCCTCAACGCCTAAAAATAGCTCGCAAAGGGCGACGAAACCCACAATATGCAATACGGAGGCGGGCGTGAGATGGTGCAGTTGGAGGCCGTAAAACTCCAGAAGCTCGCGGAGAAATGGGTGAATTGGAAATCCCAGTCCCCTTAATAGATAGGGGGCGAGGCACACCGGCTCTCCTTTAGAAGGATTGGGGGTGCTCTCCGCTTGTTTTCCGCCGTTGTAGGTGGCGAGACCGGCTCGGACCGGGACCATGTATGCTTGAGGGAGAAATCCCTTGGCCTGAAGCGACACTAACTCGCTATGCGGGATGGTGCAACTCTCCCAGTCCCCGGGTTTAGGACCGGAGGGGCGAGGGGAAGAGCTGTGGCGGCTGGTCATGTTGGAATGGACCTTTGCTGGAAGCGCTCTGATGATAACTCGCGGAGAGGAGAAGATGTGGATTGGAACTAAATCCCCATCCCGTTAAATAGGCGGCTCGTTTATACGGCTAGGGGTGTGAATGTAAAAACGCCCCGGCTTTTCGCATTTGTTTTACACGTGGAAGACGGCCATTATTGGGCATGGAAGCCGAGGAGCAATACATTACAAGAATCGGACATTATTCCTACAGGTACACAAGATTTGGAGAAGAACCCGCCTTGCAATGCCGAACAATTTGCACGCTGGACTCGTCGTCATTGAAGCCTGGTTCGGGGGCTACTGAGGGAGTCCTGGATTAGGGGGTGTTCGGGTAGCCGGACTATACCTTCAGCCAGACTCCTGGACTATGAAGATACAAGATTGAAGACTTCGTCCCGTGTCCGGATGGGACTTTCCTTGGCGTGGAAGGCAAGCTTGGCGATACGATATTCAAGATCTCCTACCATTGTAACCGACTCTGTGTAACCCTAACCCTATCCGTTGTCTATATAAACCGGAGGGTTGTAGTCCGTAGGGGAGAATCAACTCCATACACAACAATCATACGATAGGCTAGCTTCTAGGGTTTAGCCTCCTTGATCTCGTGGTAGATCTACTCTTGTACTACCCATATCATCAATATTAATCAAGCAGGAGTAGGGTATTACCTCCATCGAGAGGGCCCGAACCTGGGTAAAACAAAGTGTTCCCTGCCTCCTGTTACCATCCGACCTAGACGCACAGTTCGGGACCCCCTACCCGAGATCCGCCGGTTTTGACACCGACACTAGCCTTTGGCTTCGAGCCAGTCATGCTAGTTTGGAAGACAATGGGATCTGCTTCCTGCCTTGGTGCGTTGGGTTCGGCCACAATGGGCTTCTTCTTCTGCTTAGCAGCCATCCTGGGATCAATGCCTGGATGCCCAAGGGCCTTGCGCTTCTCAGCCTCGTTGTAGCCTTGCACACACTTGTCAGCCAGGCTCTTCATGCGCTCACGAGAACCCTGAGCTTCCGCATGTTTCTTTAGAAAGGCTTCTTTGAGCTCGTGCAGCATAATCTTGAAGTTTTTCACCTCTTGCACGCTGAGCTTGGCCATATGCTTCTTGAACTAAGCTTTCTCATAGTCAATCTTTTGCTTCAGTTCAACAATGCGCTGGGCGATAGCTAATTCTGAAGCAATGACGCCATGGAAGGCGACACTGAGGCCAATGAGAAGTTGCAGATCTTCGAAGCTGAGGTTGGGCGTGTCAAACCACTCATCAATGAAGTTGTGGATGATTGCCACGTCAAAGAGAGGCAGATCATTGAAGATTTCTGCTTCTTCTTTGCTCTTGATCAGTTGCTCAAGAGCGTCATCTGCAAGATCTTCATCACAGGACAGATCGATGGCATCGTTGCGCGGAATAGCAGCAGCTGTCAGTTCTCGGCCGGTGTGTGGCAGAGGCATCTTGACTTTCTGGGGCTTGGAGATGCGTGACAAATCTTCAGACTGCACACTGTCTTCAGGAGGTGCAGTAGCCAGTGGCTTCACCCGTGAGATTTTTGGTGCAGAGGCAGGCTATGAAGCTTTAGGCTGCTTCAACTTCTTTGGCTTCGGCGCTGCAGGCGCTTCATCTGATTCAGCGTCATCTGCAGGCTCATTCATGGCTGTCCCTTGAACCACGATATGAGTGATGAGACCTTCCAAGTTGTAGAAGGGCCCAAGAAGATTGGGTTCAGCTTCGCGAGTTCCATCGGCACGGGGAGTAGAGGGACCAGGGTTGAAGTCTAATCCCAAAGACTTCTTGTTCTGCTTCGCTGAGTTCTGGGCAAACTGGAAGTTGCGCTTGAACAGATTGTCGTCATGACACCATAGCAGTGACGATGGGTCAGCATCCGCAGGCTGTGGTCCACGGACCATGTAGGGATAGAAGCCTTGTTCAATGGCTTCATCTCTGGACCTGGGTTGAAGATTTTTGTAGAGGATGTCTCCCCATGGTCGCTTGATGGCATTCTTTTCAGCATATTCCTTTGTCACAAATCTGTACTTGAACCACTGTTCTGCCCAATATCGTCGAATCCATTGGATTCGTGTTTTGCGCTGATTGTAATCCTCTTCAGGATCTGTCTTGTACAACTCTGAGAGGTCATCGGGCAGATCTCTTGATGTTTCTCCTCGACGCTTTCTGCCACCCTTCCTTGCTAATTTCTCTGAAGCCATGAACTTTAAACTGAATGGCTTCAATATGTTCAAAGGCTTCAAAGGCTTTCGCTTGCTGGACAAACAGGAACTGGCTTCGGGAGAATTTATGTGATACTGTAAGAATTCTGCAAATGAATGCAGACTATGAGAACCAAGGGATTCTCCCACGGACATGTACCTGTGACAGCATTAAGGTGCTAGGGAAGGGGAAGAGGTCATATGCATTCTCAGAAGATTTTGAAGATAAATCAGTTTAGAAGACATTGACCTCATCATGCGAAGACATTCACTCATAGATAAGGAGTTTGTTCCAGATTTGTACGAATCCATGGATCAGTACAAGTGAGGAATCTAACTACTATGTGAAGCATAAGTGAATATACTAGGCATATTATGAGATGCAGTATGAAATAGATCCAACTTGTGTGAACAGAAACTGCTTGTGGTAGAAAGTGACGAATCTATAGGATCAAAGGGGCCGTAAAAAGGAAGTTTTATTTACCACACGAAGAACTGCTAGACGGAGTGGAAGAGGAGGCCGATCAGTCCGATCGTCCGTGCCCTAACTTGGCGACGGAGGACACCTACGACGACGGCGGAGAAGACGATGTCCGCGGTCGGCATGAAGACGGCGTCGGAGAGGTTGCGGCAGCTAAGCGCTTCGGCACCGGCCTCGTCGAGGGTTAGTGGTGGCGCTAGGGTTCGTGCGAGAGTGGAAGAAGAGATAATGACTTTGGTGAGGCGTGTATTTATAGGGACAGGCGCGGCTCAGTGTTATTACACAGGTGCCCCTGTCGATTCACATCTGAGGAACACGTGGCCATCATGCAGCATATCGGAGGTTGTTCCACGTCCCACGCACGCCTGGATTGTCGGGTGGTCGTTCCCACTTCTCCGGGTTTCAGGTGAGGGAATTAGCATTGAAAGCGGACTTAATGTTTGTCTCTGTATCTTCTGCTGACAAGGACGCAGAGAAGACATTTGACAGTTTCAAAAGAATGCATATGATTTGGAGAGATAGAGTTTGAGATAGAAAGCATAGAGAGGTTAGGATCCGATCACATTCACTTAGTTCAAAAGATTCAACAAGAAGACATAGCTACAAGTGAATGATGTAGAGGACAGAACACTAGTATATATATATATAATCAACATAGTGAAGATAATCATGAAGACATATTGCGATTGAAGCCAAACCAAATGTGAAGACATAGCAAATGTAACGCCATGAGTGAAACACTTTAAACAGAACATTTGGTGGTGGCGTTACCCACCGTATAGGAAGTATTAGACCTAGACACGGCGCACAATTATCGTGGCGCTCCGAAGTCAAATTCCTCATTAATATATTCACACTTAGAATGCATGTCTTCATTGATTGAAGATATACTTTACTTCGTGTGTTGCACATCTAAGTCATCAATATGCATAAGTGTTAGGATGTGTGCCTGATCACGGGACATTTGAGGATTCCAAGATATTTAGCTCACATCGTAACTTGCAAAATCTCTTCTCATCCAAGGGCTTGGTGAAGATATCTGCCAATTGCTCTTCAGTGTTGACGTGTATGATATCAATATCTTCCTTCACAACATGATCTCTGAGAAAGTGATGACGAATTTCAATGTGCTTTGTCTTCGAGTGCTGAACTGGATTGTTGGCAATCTTGATGGCGCTTCCGTTGTCGCAGTAGAGTGGCACTTGCTTTAGATGAATGCCATAGTCTTTGAGTGTTTGCTTCATCCACAGAAGCTGAGCGCAGCAAGATCCAGCAGCAATGTATTCAGATTCAGCAGTGGAGAGAGATACATAGTTCTGCTTCTTTGAAGACCAACATACAAGTGATCGTCCCAGAAAATGACATGTGCCTGATGTAGACTTGCGATCCACCTTGTCACCAGCATAATCAGCATCCGAGAATCCAACCAGATCAAACTCTGGGCCCTTTGGATACCATAATCCTAGAGTTGGGGTGTGAGCCAAATATCGAAGAATTCGCTTCACAGCTAAGTGATGCGACTCCTTTGGTGCCGCTTGGAATCGAGCACACATGCAAACACTAAGCATAATATCTGGCCTGGATGCACATAGATAAAGTAAAGAACCAATCATGAAGCGCTATACCTTTTGATCGAACTCATTACCATTGTCATCGGGACCCAGATGATGTTTGGCTAGCATTGGCATCATGAAGCCTTTGCAGTCTTGCATACCGAACTTCTTCAGGCAATCTTTGAGATACTTCTCTTGAGATATGAAGATGCCGTTGCCTTGCTGTCGTATTTGTAGACCGAGGAAGAACTTCAGCTCTCCCATCATGGACATCTGATATTGCTCTTGCATCATATATCCAAACTCTTCACTGTACTTCTAATTGGTGCAGCCGAAGATAATGTCATCCACATATATTTGGCACACAAACAGTTCACCATCATATGTCTTCGTGAAGAGAGTGGGGTCGAGGGAACCAGGTATGAAGCCTTTGCTCTTCAGGAAGTATTTGAGTGTGTCATACCAAGCCCGAGGGGCTTTTTTGAGGCCATACAGTGCCTTGTTGAGCTTGTATACCATGTCAGGATGTTTTGGATCTTCAAAGCCAGGCGGTTGTGCAACATACACTTCTTCTTCAATCTTGCCATTGAGAAAAGCGCTCTTCACATCCATTTGATATAGAAGTATGTTATGTTGATTTGCATAGGCCAGCAGTATGGGTATGGCTTCAAGTCGAGCCACAGGAGCAAATGTTTCATCGAAGGCAATCCCTTCCACTTGAGTATATCCTTGAGCAATGAGACGAGTTGTGTTTCTGACAACTTGACCATGCTCATCTTGCTTGTTGCGGTATATCCATTTGGTGCCTATTATATTGTGCTTCCGAGGATCAGGACACTTAACCAGTTCCCATACATTATTCAGCTCAAACTGTTGAAGCTCTTCTTGCATAGCTTGAATCCATTCAGGTTCCATGAAGGCTTCTTCAACTTTCTTGGGTTCTGTTATTGAGACGAATGCGAAGTGCCCACAGAAATTTGCGAGCTGTGTTTCCCTTGAACGAGTGAGCGGACCGGGTGCATTTATGCTATCAATTATTCTCTCAATCTGCACTTCATTGGCAACACGAGGATGTACAGGGCGAAGATTTTGCTCTTGTTGATCATTGTCATTGTTAGAGGGATTGTCTTCAGGCTGAGCATTGTCTTCAGGTTGGTCAGGTGCGGAGATGATAAGTTCCTCTTCAGGTTGAGCTTCAGAGGGTATGATTTCTCCAGTTCCCATTAGTTTGATTGATTCACTGGATGGAACTTCATCTAGTACATTTGGCAGGTGCTCTCTTTGTGAATCGTTAGTCTCATCGAACCGCACATCCACTGTTTCAACCACTTTATAATGAAAGAGATTGAAGACTCTGTAGGAGTGCGAATCCTTTCCATATCCAAGCATAAAACCCTCATGTGCTTTTGGTGCAAATTTTGAAGTGTGATGTGGATCCTTGATCCAGCACCTGGCGCCAAATACTCTGAAGTAACTGACATTTGGCTTCTTGCCAGTAAGGAGCTCATAAGATGTCTTGTTCAAAAGCTTGTGAAGATAAACACGATTGATTGTATGGCATGCAGTATCAATGGCTTCAGGCCATAATTTTCTTGGAGTCTTGTATTCATCTAGCATCGTTCGGGCCATCGCAATGAGTGTTCTGTTCTTGCGTTCGATGACACCATTCTGCTGTGGCGTGTACGGAGCTGAGAATTCATGTGTGATGCCCAACGTATCAAGATATGTATCAAGGCCAGTGTTCTTGAATTCAGTGCCATTGTCACTTCTGATGTGCTTTATCTTGGCGCCATAGTTGTTCATTGCTCGATTGGCGAAGCGTCTGAAGACATCCTGCACTTCAGTCTTGTACAGGATTATGTGCACCCAAGTATATCTAGAATAATCATCAACAATGACAAAGCCATAGAGACAAGCAGTAGTAGTAAGAGTTGAGTAATGAGTGGGACCAAAAAGATCCATGTGGAGCAGTTCGAAGGGTCGAGTCATTGTCATGATTGTCTTCGAGGGATGTTTGGCCCTCGTCATCTTTCCTGCTTCACAGGCACCGCATAAGTGATCTTTCTTGAACTTGACGCCCTCGATGCCTATGACATGCTTTTTCTTTGCAAGGGTGTGGAGGTTCCTCATGCCAGCATGCCCTAGCCTCCGATGCCAGAGCCAGCATTCTAATGCTTTTGCTAGAAGACATACGGCAAGATGTGGTCCTGCTGAGAAATCTACCACGTACAAATCATCCTTCCTATACCCTTCAAACACTAGAGACTTGTCAGATTCCATTAGATCAAGGCAATGATATTTCCCAAACATCACGATCATATTTAAATCGCAAAGCATTGAGACAGACATTAAGTTGAAGCCAAGGGATTCAACAAGCATGACTTTATCCATGTGTTGATCCTTTGAGATTGCAACTCTACCTAGACCCAATACCTTACTTTTACCAGTGTCAGCGAATGTGATGTGACTCTTGTCGGATGGACGTAATGTTGAGTCCATAAGAAGGCTTCTTTTGCCAGTCATGTGATTCGTACATCCACTATCAATAATCCATTCTGAAGCAGCTGGTGTCGTACCCTATAGTGCAGTTAGGGGGATAGGCTTCACAAAGAGAATTGTGAAGCAAAAACATTTGACGAACCAGTGGGTTATGAAAGCTTAGATCGAGATTAGGACTGATAGGGAGAGTAGCAAGCGATTCAGGAATGAAGTACATAGTAAGACCATTCGGGCATTTGATCTTGCGCCCTACAAGATGTTTAAGGTCCCTAGCAATAGCGTCAGACGATTTTGGTTTTCTGCTAGAGACCCTTCCCTGCAAAAGAGAGTTAAGCTTTCTTAGCCACCCACATCTTCAAGGGTGTCTTAGAAGCAATAAGTCTAAGTGCAGCATCTGAGAACTTTGGCTTTGGAGCCCTAGCAAAAAGTCTTGCAGGCAGACAATAGTACTCATAAAAATAAGCAGAATAGTTCTTGGTCTTATGAACATGGCGGTTTGATGAACCGTTCTCATATTCATAGGCCTGAGTATGGTTTCCCTGCAAAACATTTGCGTTAGTGCAACTCAGGTGAGTCCTTTGTCTGTATGAAGCCTTTGGACCATATGAAGCCTGTGGTCTGGGGTTTGTCTTCTTCACCTGTGGTGTCATGATGACATTCACAGGAAGATTCTCCAAACACTTTTTCGGCACCCAGATCTTCTTCATAGGCGGCCCATTCCTGCAGTTAGTACCAATATACCTGGCAAACACTTCACCATTCTGATTCTTAAACAGTTTATAGTTTGCATCAAAGGATTCATCAATGACAATGGGGTTAGCACAAGTGAAGCCAGATAGATTGGATGGATCCGCTGAAGGTTCCTTTGCAGCAACCCATGTGGTTTTGGGGTACTGCTCAGGTTTCCAGCAAGAGCCATCAGCATTCATTTTCCTTTCGAACCCAACACCCTCTTTCCTAGGGTTTCGGTTCAGGATCTACCTTTTGAGGACATCACATAGTGTCTGATGCCCTTTGAGACTTTTGTACATCCCTGTTTCAAGCAATGTCTTCAACCTAGCATTCTCATCAGCAATAGCAGTGGTTTCCTCAGCAGAGGGGTTAGTTCCCACATCAACAGTTGAAGATATTGCAACAGTAACAGTAGTAGAACATTCAGCAACAGAAGTAGCATTATCACGCTCAATGCATTTAAGACATGGTGGTTCAAATTTATCCTGAGCTGAACTGATCTGTTCGGCGCGAAGTGACTCGTTTTCTTTCTGAAGATCTTCATGAGCCGCTCTCAATTTCTCAAGATCTTGCTTCCTTTGAAGATAATCATATGAAAGCCTTTCATGAGCTGTTGAGAGCGTTTCATGACGACTTTCAAGTTCCACATACTTAACGTGAAGATTTTTTATGTCTTCAATTAAGGACTGAGATCGAGTCATTTCAGCGTCTAACAGATCATCGCTTTTGTCTAACAGTTTTTGAATGTGTTCCATGGTTTTCTTTTGTTCAGTTGCAACTTTAGCGAGTGTTTTGTAGCTGGGTTTGGAACCACAATCAGAGTCATCGTCACTAGATGTTTGATAGTGAGTAGAGCTTGTGTTTACCTTGGCACCGCGTGCCATGAAGCAGTAGGTAGGAGCGGAGTAGTCTTTGTCATTTGCATAGGTGTCGGTGATGGTGTCATTGTCTTTAGTGTTGAAGATGGACTTGGCAACGTATGCTGTAGCCAGACTCGCAATGCCAGAATCGGACTCCTCCTCAGACTCCACCTCTGCCTCCTCAGAAGCGGACTCCTCCTCTGAATCCATTTCCTTGCCAACAAACGCACGTGCCTTGCCAGATGAGCTCTTCTTGTGTGTTGAAGACTTTGAGGAGGACTTGGAAGAAGACTTTGAGTATTTCTTCTTCTTCTTGTCATCAGAATCATACTCCTTGCTCTTCTTTTTCTTCTTGTTCTCAATGTCCCACTGCGGACACTCAGAGATGTAGTGGCCAAGTTTCTTGCACTTGTGGCATGTTTTCTTCTTGTAGTCATGAGCAGAAGCTTCATCATTCCTTGAGCTTGATCGTGAAGACTTTCTGAAGCCTTTCTTCTTGGTGAATTTTTGGAACTTCTTCACAAGCATAGCAAGCTCCTTTCCAATGTCTTCAGGATCATCAGAACTGCTGTTAGATTCTTCTTCAGATGAGGAGACAGCTTTTGCCTTCAAGGCACGAGTTCGCCCATAGTTGGGACCGTAGATATCTCTTTTCTCAGAAAGCTGAAACTCATGTGTGTTGAGCCTCTCAAGTATGTCAGACGGATCGAGTGTCTTGAAATCAGGACGTTCTTGAATCATCAGGGCTAGGGTGTCAAACGAACTGTCAAGTGGTCTCAGGAGTGTCTTGATGACTTCATGCTTGGTGATCTCAGTAGCACCGAGGGCTTGAAGCTCATTTGTGATGTCAGTGAGTCGATCAAACGTGAGCTGGACATTCTCATTGTCATTTCTCTTGAAGCGGTTGAACAGGTTGTGAAGGACACTGATTCTCTGATCTCTCTGGGTTGAGACGCCTTCGTTGACCTTGGAGAGCCAGTCCCAGACTAGCTTAGATGTTTCCAAAGCACTCACACGACCATACTGTCCTTTGGTCAGATGACCACAGATGATATTCTTGGCAGTAGAGTCCAGTTGAACGAACTTCTTGACGTCAGCAGCAGTGACACCTTCTCCAGCCTTGGGAACACCGTTCTTGACGACATACCATAGGTCGACGTCAATGGCTTCAAGATGCATGCGCATCTTATTCTTCCAGTAGGGATATTCAGTTCCATCAAAGATGGGGCACGCAACGGAGACTTTAATTATCCCTGCAGTCGACATAGCTAAAACTCCAGGTGGTTAAACCAAATCACACAGAACAAGGGAGTACCTTGCTCTGATACCAATTGAAAGTGCATTATATCGACTAGAGGGGGGTGAATAGGCGTTTTTTATGAAAGTCTTCAAAACGTGGAAGTTTTGAAGACAAACGATAGAAATAAACCTATTACCACGCAGCGGAAGGTAGACTACACTAGGCAAACCATAGTCAAGTATTCAATGAAGTGAAAGCACAATGACTAATAGCAGCTAGGTAGTAAGGATCAGGTAGGAAGATATTATCAAGCCGATCAGAACAAGCAGTCACTCAGTGAAGACAGAAGATAGTGCAATCATACAATGACTTCACAAGGACCAACAGTAAGTAAAGGGAAGGGAAGGATGAAACCAGTGACTCGTTGAAGACAATGATTTGTTGGACCAGTTACAGTTGCTGTGACAACTGTACGTCTGGTTAGGGCGGCTAGGTATTTAAACCTGGGGACACACAGTCCTGAACACGCAGCTCAGGACACCCAGTCCTCACCGTATTCCCCTTGAGCTAAGGTCACACAGACCTCGCCCAATCACTCTAGTAAGTCTTCAAGGTAGACTCCCAAACCTTCACAGACTTCGTTCACCAGCGATCCACAATGTCTCTTGGATGCTCAGAACGCAACGCCTAACCGGCTGGAGGATTCACAGTCCTCAAGTGTAATAAGTCTTCAGATCACACAGACAAGAAGACTTAAGTGATGCCTAACACTCTTTGGCTCTAGGTGGTTAGGGCTTTATCCTCGCAAGGAATTCTCTCTCAAAGGATTCGAGGTGGGTTTCTCTCAAACGACAAAAGCCGTACTCTAACTCTGAGCAGCCAACCATTTATGGTTGTAGGGGGTGGGCTATTTATAGCCACTAGGCAACCCGACCTGATTTGTCCAAAATGACCCTAGGTCACTAAGGAACTTACACGTGTTCCAACGGTCAGATTTTAAACACACATGGCAACTTTACTTGGGCTACAAGCAAAGCTGACTTGTCCGACTCTGGACAAGATTCGCTCTGATTGTCTTCACTCGAAGACATAGGTTTTGGTTAAGCATCACTTCAGTCATTCTGACTGGTTCTCTTGGACCCCACTTAACAGTATGGTGGTTCCTATGACTCAATAACGAAGAAAAAGGAACTACGAAAGATCTGAGTCTTCGAGCTCCATAGGCTTCATGCGATGTCTTCTCCTGTCATAGTCTTCAATGAGAATATCTTCATATACCACCTTTGATATCAATGTCTTCATACATTTTTAGGGGTCATCTCTGGTAGGAAAACCGAATCAATGAGGGACTTCTACCTGTGTTATCCTGCAATTCTCACAAACACATTAGTCCCTCAACTAGGTTTGTCGTCAATGCTCCAAAACCAACTAGGGGTGGCACTAGATGCACTTACAACATCTAGATGTGCCATAAGTATTGCACATCTAAGTCTTATGTCATTGATCTTGCGTTGAGATTCGTGTGGATATTTTTCTTTTTCTTTTTTCTTTTCCTCTTTATACTTGATTCACTCACTTAGATGTGCAATAACTAGAGCACATCTAGATGTGCTCTAGACACACCCTAATTTAAAACATTCATATAATCGTTCATTACAAAACTAGCCAAGTAGGGCGGTACAGTATTAAAAAGAATACCATAGGACCTACTATCAAAACTAAACTTTGCAATCTCGTGAGTCACCAGATTAGCCCTCCTATTAATCTTAACTATCTTTATACCCACCATCAACTTAGAGACATTCAGCGCCTCCTTTAGGTCCACCAGAGCTGACCTGTGAACACACTCTTTTCCAAACACAGAAGCCACAAAAGAACAGTTACTTTCCAAAATGATGGGTTTGTCAAGAGTGGTACCAATATATAGTCCGGATAGGGTCTCTCTTGGTTCCGCTTCCTTGACGCTATGGCAAGCTCCAATGAAGTCCCAAGAGGAGCATGCTTGGCGGGGTAAATGATACAACTATTGTTCTTATTCCTAAGGTAAAGAATCCTCAGTTGATAAAGGACTTTTGACCGATTAGCCTCTGCAATGTCATATATAAAATTATCTCGAAGTGCCTTGTTAATAGACTAAGACCTCTGTTGGATGGTATGATTTCTGCTACCCAAAATGCCTTTATTCCGGGGAGATTAATTTCGGATAATGCTCTCATCGCCTTTGAATGCATGCATTCTTTAAATACGTCGAAAGATGCTCATGGTGAATATTGTGCATATAAGTTGGATCTTGCAAAAGCTTATGACCGTGTGGATTGGAAATTCTTGGAACATATGCTTTATGCGTATGGTTTTGCCCCAATATGGATTAAGTGGATTATGACGTGTGTTACCACACTGAAATTTTGAGTATGATTTAATGGTCAATTGCTAGACTCTTTTCATCCGTCACGTGGCCTTAGGCAAGGGGACCCTCTTTATCCGTACTTATTCCTCTTTGTGGCTAAAGCCCTATCATTGTTGCTTAATGATGCTTCGGCGAGAGGGATTATTCAAGATTACCGCCTAAACAGACATGCTCCAGGTATATCTCATTTACTTTTTGCTGATGATAGTCTCCTATTCTTTAAAGGTAATTTGGAGCAAGATCTAAACATAAAAGGTATATTGTCAGCTTATGAGGAGGGGACTAGTCAATTATTAAGTCCGGATAAATGTTCCATCTTATTTGGCAAGAAATGCTCTATAGAATACCAGGTGTCCATCTTGGTTATCCTTAAAATAATGATCGATGGATTTGAGGAGAAATATCTTGGTCTGCCTGTGACGGAAGGTTGCATGAAGGCGGGCAAGTTTCAATCTACAAAAGATAAAGCGCTCAAGCAGGTCTCGGACTGGGTTGAAAAATATGCTTCTAGCGGAGTGAAGGAAATCCGGATCAAGTCTGTTATCCAGGCTATTCCGGTATATGCTATGTGGATTTTTAATTTCCCGCTTCACTTTGTGATGAGTTATCTCAGAATATCAAGAATTTTTGGTGGGGCAATGAGGAGAATAGGAAAATAACTCATTCGCTTGCTTGGGATATTATGACGAAGCCAAAAGGTGAAGGGGGAATGGGTTTTCGCGACCTTAGGCTTTTTAATCAAGCTCTTTTGGCAAAACAAGCTTGGCATTTATTGGTTTCCCAGATTCTCTATGCGTGAAAGTGCTAGTTGTCGACTAGAGGGGGGGGGGGGGGTAATAGGCGATTTTTATGGAAGTCTTCAAAAAACGAGGTCTTTGAAGACAAACAGTTGAAATGAACCTATTTATATGCAGCGGATGATAGACTACACTAGACAAGCCATAGTCAATTGAACGGTATTGTGAAAGGACGAAGACTATCAGCAGCTAGGTAGTGTGGATCAAAATGGAAGACAATATGAAGCCAAACAGGTAATAGTCTTCACAAAGTGAAGTCAATCAGATCAGACAAGCAAGCAATGACTTCACAAAGACAAACTGAAAGTTAGAGGAAGTAGGGGATAAAATCAGTTGCTTGGTGAAGACAGGGATTTGGTAGACCAGTTCCAGTTGTTGTGACAATTGTACGTCTGGTTAGGGAGGCTGAGATTGAACTCAGAAGACCGCATCTTCACCTTATTCCCCTTGAGCTAAGGACACCCAGTCCTCGCCCAATCACTCTGGTAAGTCTTCAAGGTAGACTTCCAAACCTTCACAGACTTCGTTCACTGGTGATCCACAATGACTCTTGGATGCTCAGAACGCGACGCCTAACCGGCTGGAGGATTCACAGTCCTCTAGTGTAACAAGTCTTCAGGTCACGTGGACAGAAAGACTTCAGTGATGCCTAACACTCTTTGGCTCTGGGTGTTTTGGGCTTTGTCCTCGCAAGGATCTCTCTCTCAAAGGCTTCGGAGGTGGGTTGCTCTCAAACGACAAAAGCTGTGCATTTACTCTGAGCAGCCACCAATTTATGGTGTAGGGGGTGTGCTATTTATAGCATGGAGGCAAACCGACATGATATGTCCGAAATGACCCTGGGTCACTAAGGAACTGACACGTGTCCAACGGTCGGATTTCAAACACACCAACAAAGATAATGAAATGCATAATGAGAAATGGGCATCTGCGGAATGATTTCATGCGGAATTTATCATCGCATAAAATTAGTAGCAAAAGTAGTAGACGACTATCAAGTTTAAGTGTTACAACTCAAGAGCCAAATAGTTTCAAAACGAGAGTTGTAAGAACTTAGCAAAAATTTAGGCAACCATCCATATGGACCCACTTGAAGACTATCAACCTCATGCTTCTCCCCCTTTTGTCAGTAAGGACCAAAAAGGTTTGAAGACATAGAGGATCTACTCGTTCCCAGTTGGAGAAGATGTTGGAGCAGTAGTGTCAACATTGGAGTTGGGCGGTGCAGACGGGCCTGATGTAGACTCGTGGTGCAGTGAAGCCATAGCTAGTGAAGTGGTGTCGTCTTCTTCATCGATGAATCTCGCAACAACAGTTGCAGCCGAAGATGAATACTTAGAATCTTCAATGGAAGTTGTTGGACGCCAACTTGCAGATTGTGGTGACCGGGAGTCAAACTTGAATTTCTCTATGAAGCCATCTTCGCGAAGATTGTCTTCAGAGTAGAGCAGTGTGAGGCTCTTCCAGGACCGCCGATAGGCTTCATGAGCAACGAATGAATTCTTGGTTGCAAGATTGTGAATGCGATTGACATCAACCAGAAGATTCTACATTTGGCGCTTCAGCCAGTCATGATGCCTATCCTGTTTCTGATGTAGGGATACCAGAAGCTCTCGGTCGTTGAGGACACGGGGATGCTTCTAAGGCCTTTGAGCAATTGTACTGGCGGTGGCTTCAGTGTTGGCACGATGCGGCAAACACAAGTTGCCAGCCAGAGGATAAGCAGGAATAGCAGAATTTGGCACATGAATGCCTTCAATTGGCTGAGTGAAGCTTTGATGTTCTGCATTTTGCAAGTGGAGTGGCTTCTTAGAAGGCTCAGGGTAGATGGCTTGAAAGGACATATCAACATCAGGCAGGAACACAACATGGTTACAAGTGAAGGTTGATAGTTGATTTGTGAGTGAAGCTTGATCAGGCGTATAACCCATGGAGCATAGAACTTCAGACCAAAGAGATCAATTCTAGAAGCAGCAAGTTGACAGATGAAGAAATCTTGTGTATTGAACCCGATGCCATTGATGATATAGAAGACCAATGTCTCCATGGTGCCTTCGAGTTTGGCATCAGAAGAGTTGCCTTTGACAGGCCACAGAGTACGCCTTAGAATGTGATAGACTATGCGGGGCAAGTATTCGAGGTCCTTGACAAAGAACTCTTTTGGATATCCAGCGTCATGGGGCACATGCTTCATCATACTTAGCATCTGGCTCATATTGGGCTCTAGCTTCTGAAAGATGCTCTGCAGTTCATTTTGATGAAGCTGACAACCTAGTTCAAACAACTCACCAGGAGTGGGCAGTGAAGTAAGCTTGATGATGTCCTGAGCTTTGGCTTCATGGTGTACGTCGCCTACCATCCACTCAAGGATCCAAGTCTTCGGATCCCTGTTGTTGCCTCGAATGTGAAATGTGGCATAGAACTAAAGTAGAAGCTCTTCATTCCAATGCTCTTTGTCAGTTACAAATGGGATCGGCCCAACATCTCTGAAGCAGTCAAGAGCCTCTTCAAGGCATGGCACCCCAGCAATTGCATCACAATCTACACGTTTATGAGGAAAAACCTAGTCTTGGTTGTATACAATGCATGAGTAGTAGCTTCGTTGCTGATGACTCCAAAACCTATCCAAGGGGATCTTTGGGTGCTTGTAGGGGTTCTTGGCGCTGTCGAAAAAGGTATTGTGTGCTCTGAAGCTTTGCACATCAAAAGAGCCTTGGGTAGTTGCAGCACCAGGAAGCCTTGGCAATCTTGGCTCCGGCTTCTGAATTTGAGGCCTTTGCTCCACATGATAATCATATTGAGGGCCTGGAGCAGAGGGTGGAACCGGAATGGGACATTTGACAGACACCAACTCACCATGATTGTAAGCTTGTTCCATAGTGTGTGGCATTGGTGGAGGAACTATAAGTGCATCTAGTGCCACCCCTAGTTGGTTTTGGAGTATTGACGACAAACTTGGTTGAGGGACTAATGTGTTTGTGAGAATTGCAGGATAACACAGGTAGTAGTCCCTCATTGATTCGGTTTACCTACCAGAGATGACCCCTAAAAATATGTGAAGACATTGAAGACAATGGTGGTCTGTGAAGAGAATCACATTGAAGACTATGACATGAGAAGACATCGCATGAAGACTATGGATTGCAAAGACATAGTTGTTTCGTAGTTTCCTTTTCTTCTTTGTTGAGTCATAGGAACCACCGTACTGTTAAGTGGGGTCCAAGTGAACAAAGTCAGTGTGACTGAAGTGATGCTCAACCAAATCCTATGTCTTCGAGTGAAGACAATGAGAGCAAATCTTATCCAGAGCTGGATGAGTCAGCTTTACTTGTAGCCGAAGTCAAGCTGCCGCATGTGTTTGAAATCTGACAGTTGGACACGTGTCAGTTCCTTAGTGACCCAGGGTCATTTCGGACAAATCAGGTCGGGTTGCCTCCTGGCTATAAATAGCCCACCCCTACACCATAAATTGGTGGCTACTTAGAGTTAGTGCACGGCTTTTGTCGTTTGAGAGCAACCCACCTCCGAAGCTTTTGAGAGAGAAATCCTTGCGAGGACAAAGCCCTAAACACCCAGAGCCAAAGAGTGTTAGGCATCACTGAAGTCTTTCTGTCTGTGTGATCTGAAGACTTGTTGTAACGCCCTTGATGCGGCTATATCTCCCACGTGTCGAAGCACGACTTAGAGGCATAACCGCATTGAAAGCAATGTCGCAAGTGAGGTAATCTTCGCAAATAACCCATGTAATACAATAGGGGAAAAGATACATAGTTGTCTTACAATCGCCACTTCGCACATTTACATGAATAAAGCATTACATCATCCAAATACAATCAAGGTCCGACTACGGAACCAAAATACAAGAAGAACCCCAAATGCGACAAGGTCCCCGATCGACTCCAACTGGGCTCCACTACTGATCAACTATAACGAAACAACACAAAGGACAAGATCTTCATCGAGCTCCTCCTTAAGCTTGGTTGCGTCATCTGCACGGTAACATCGACACCTGCAAACTGGTTTTGGAAGTATCTGTGAGTCACGGGGACTCAGCAATCTCACACCCTCGCGATCAAGACTATTTAAGCTTATGGGTAAGGTAAAGGTATAAGGTGGAGCTGCAGCAAGCGACTAGCATATATGGTGGCTAAACATACGCAAAGGAGAGCGAGAAGAGAAGGAAAAGCATGATCGAGAAACTATGATCAAGAAGTGATCCTAGAACAACCTACATCAAGCATAACTCCAACACCGTGTTCACTTCCCGGACTCTGTCAGAAAGAGACCATCACGGTTACACACGCGGTTGATGTATTTTAATTAAGGTCAACTTCAGGTTTTCTACAACCGGACATTAACAAATTCCCATCTTCCCATAACCGCAGGCACGGCTTTCGAAAGTTCAAATCCCTGCAGGGGTGTCCCAACTTAGCCCATCACAAGCTCTCACGGTCAACGAAGGATATTCCTTCTAGCGGGAAGACCCGATCAGACTCGGAATCCCGGTTACAAGACATTTCAACAATGGTAAAACAAATCCAGCAACACCGCCCGAATGTGCCGACAAATCCCGATAGGAGCTGCACATATCTCGTTCTCAGGGCACACTCAGATGAGACTAGCTACGAGTAAAACCAAACCTCGAGTTGCCCCGAGGTGGCCCCGCAGGCAGCTCAGTTCGGACCAACACTTAGAGGAGCACTGGCCCGGGGGGGGGGGTTAAAATAAAGATGACCCTTGAGTCGACAGAACCCAAGGGAAAGAAAAGGCTAGGTGGCGAATGGTAAAACCAATGTTGGGCATTGCTGGAGGAGTTTTATTCAAGGCGAACTGTCAAGGGGTTCCCATAATTACCCAACCGCGTAAGGAACGCAAAATCCGGGAACATAACACCGATATGACGGAAACTAGGGTGGCAAGAGTGGAACAAAACACCAGGCATAAGGCCGAGCCTTCCACCCTTTACCAAGTATATAGATCCATTAATTAAATAAGATATATTGTGATATCCCAACAAGTAAACATGTTCCAACAAGGAACAACATCTCCACGTTCCAACAAGGAACAAACTCCAATCTTCACCTGCAACTAATAACGCTATAAGAGGGGCTGGGCAAAGCGGTAAAATAGCCAAACAATGGTTTGCTAGGACAAGGTGGGTTAGAGGCTTGGTTCAACATTATGGGAGGCACGATAAGCAAGTGGTAGGTATCGCAGCATAGGCATAGCAAAAGAGCGAGCAACTAGCAAGCAAAGATAGAAGTGATTTCGAGGGTATGGTCATCTTGCCTGAGATCCCGCAAGGAAGAAGAACGAGTCCATGAAGAAGACAAACGGACGAGGTCGAACGGATCCTCACAAACGCGGCGTTATCGGAACCAACCCGAAGAAGCAACACTGGAAAAGAAGCATACAACATAGTAAACAACCAACACATCAACATGGCATGATGCACAATCGAGTATGATGCATGTCCGGTTTAATGAAGCATGGCATGGCAAAGTGCACAAACAATCCTACAAATTAAGTGGAGCTCATTATGCAGCGGAGTTGCATATTGAAGAAAACACCACATGAATTATTTAGTTCTCTCTCGTTTATGTACCCAACAAGATTAAATGTTGTTAGCATGGCAAGAGGGTGAAGAAAATGAAAACTACATATCTAGTCAAGTTTAAATGAGGCCGGAAACAACGAACAACAATTCTGGAAACTCCTCATATGCATATTTTAGAGTTGGTGCTGTTCTGCCCTAAACACAATTTTAGAGTTATTAAACATGCAAAACAAGTACACCATGTTAAACTAGGCATTTTCCACCCCATATACATATAAAGTTTATTAAATTCCGAGTTACGGTTATTTAGTTATGAATTAAAGCATTTTAACATGGCATAGGAGCAAATTTAAACAAACAACAATTTAATCATTTTAAACATGGATGAAAGTGATATCTTATGAAACTAGACAAAATTCTAAGCAACTTTCATATTAATTTTGTTTAATTCTAATGCACGGTTAATTAGTTATTAAATGCAACAACATGAGGGACCTTTCTGTAAAACTGCAGCTCACTGGATAAATAGACAAATTTGCAGAACAGGAAAAAAACTATACTGGGCTGAATCTAAGGAGAGGCCCAGTAAGGCAATAGGTGCAACATAACTATCAGACGCACATGCACAAAATAGCGGAGGGGTTGGGCTATGCTCACATCGGGCCATGGGCCGAAAGTGGAGAAGCGGCTAGGCTGGATCTGGTGACAAGAAGACGTTGCTGGGCCTCGGTGCCCTCGTGGCCCAGGTGCGGGGACGATGCAGGGGCGTGGTCAACGCGCAGGGGATCGAAGTGGACTTGGCGCTGGGGTGGTGCTTGTTCGTTCGGCAGGGAAAATAGCGGCAGCAGTGGACCCGACTGAGATGAGGCCTGCAGGCGGTGGATCCGGGCAAGGGGCAAGGTCCATGCGGGTGAGGAAGGCGCGGTCAACGCCCCGTTGTTGTGGCCAGTTCGATCGAAACAGGGGTCGTGCTTGTCTTGTTCATCGTCGCCAGCGAGGAAGATGGCCGGCGCGGGCTCACGGCCATGGGGGAGGTACGGGTCCGAGTGGGAGGCACCGGATCTCGTCGACTTCGTTCCGTTCCAGGGGTGCAGAGACGTAACATGGGGCGGCGGTGAACATGGCGTCGGCGTTGGCCTCCTGTGAAGGAGACAGAGAGAGGGAGAGGGAGATCGTGAGAAAGAAAGGTAGAGAAGCAGGAGGGGAAAGGAGCGGGGATGTCGGGGCACTCATCTCCGGCGAACTTGGTCGCGGCGACGTCGGGGTCCCGGAGCAAAGTGAGTTAGCGAGGGGCGGCCATGCCGTTCGACTGCTGCGTTTGGTTCCTGTGATAAGAAGCAGAGGAGGGGAGTTGAGAGACAGGGAGAGACACATGAGGAAAAGGAGAAAACGGGAGGAAGAGGAGGGCCGGCAGTGCTCATCTGCTGCTGCTCCTTGGGTGGCCGGCGACCCTCGCGCTAGGTGGGACATGGAGGAGCTCCTCTCCTCCGGATCGAACAGGGGAGAGAAGGCAGCGGGGCGCTGGTTACTCGAGGTGGATGGGTGGATCGAGGGGAAGGCTCGTGAAGGCATCGTGGTTGGCTGATCGTGGGTTGGTGAGGACGGGATCTGGGAGGATCCCAAGGAGAGAGACAGGAGGAGCGGCGGTGGCTAGGAGGATCCCTAGAAATTAGGGATCGGTCTGATGATTGCACTGTTATTTATAGTCGGTGGGTGTGGGTTAGATTAGGGCTATCTCGTCCCTCCGATCAAAATTGGACGGTCAGGAAAAAATAGGCTAGGGAGTCCAAATAAGAAAACGGTGACGTTTTGTAGATGTCTGGGGATGATCCGGACCCGTTGGTGACGACTGCCCGGGTCAGGTCCGGGACAGCTTTCGAAAGCGCGCGCGAGGAGGGCCACGGGCTGACGAGAGAGTTTAAGCTGGTCCTGGCGGTGAGTGGTAGTGGGTTGTGCAGAAAGCCTTGGGCTGAGAGAAGAGAAGAGAGAGACCCGGCGACTGCCTCCGGAGACCAAAAACGTCCGACGTTTTAACCCACTATAATGCCGCTATAGTTTAACGGTTGGGCTACCAAACAGACTCTGAATGCGATGAAACTTGGCAGGCGACCTACTATCAACATAACAACACCGCATGCCAACTTTCAACCCATTCCGAGAACATTTTCCGGCCACTTATAAAATACTATTTCGGACATTCCGCGGGCGCGTGCAAGGGTGTCTGGGCTCAGAACGGGTAACGGAAAGAACGGGGAGGCCGGGACGGATGAAAATTTTGAAAAACATGATGATGCAATGCACATGATGACATGATCAAATGCAACACGCATGCAAAAGACATGGCAACGACGGCGAACAACTGGAAGACACCTGGCACATCGGTCTCGGGGCATTACACTTGTTACACTTGAGGACTGTGAATCCTCCAGCCGTTTAGGCGTCGCGTTCTGAGCATCCAAGAGTCATTGTGGATCACCGGTGAACGAAGTCTGTGAAGTTTTGGAAGTCTACCTTGAAGACTTACCAGAGTGATTGGGCGAGGACTGTGTGTCCTTAGCTCAAGGGGAATAATGTGAAGATGCGGTCTTTTGAGTTGAATCTCAGCCTCCCTAACCATACGTACAGTTGTCACAGCAACTGGAACTGGTCCAACAAATCCTTGTCCTCACCATTCAACCGGTTCTATCCTTTACCTCTCTTTACTTACTGTTTGTCTTCGTGAAGTCATTCCCTACTTGCATGATCTGATTGACTTCAGTGTGTGAAGACTGTTGTTGTTTGGCTTCATACTATCTTCCATCCTGATCCATACTACCTAGCTGCTAATAGTCTTCGTGCTTTCACTTCATTGCTTACTTGACTATGGCTTGTCTAGTGTAGTCTACTGAAAGGATCGAGAAGAGGTGTCTAGAGGGGGGGGGGGGTGATTAGACACTAAGTGCCAAAAGTTGCAGTTTTTAATATTCTTAAGTTTAAGTGGAGTTTAAGCACAAGTTTAACAAACACAATACATATCAAGCAAGCATGCAATGAGTATATGAGCAGCAGAAAGTAAAGCATGCAACTTGCAAGAATGTAAAGAGAAGGGTTTGGAGTATTCAAACGAAATTGGAGACACGAATGTTTTTGTCGTGGTTCCGATAGGTGGTGCTATCGTACATCCACATTGATGGAGACTTCAACCCACGGAGGGTAACGGTTGCGCGAGTCCATGGAGGGCTCCACCCACGAAGGGTCCACGAAGAAGCAACCTTGTCTATTCCATCACGGCCGTCGCCCACGAAGGACTTGCCTCACTAGCGGTAGATCTTCATGAAGTAGGCGATCTCCTTGCCCTTACAAACTCCTTGGTTCAACTCCACAATCTTGTTGGAGGTTCCCAAGTGACACCTAGCCAATCTAGGAGACACCACTCTCCAAGAAGTAACAAATGGTGTGTTGATGATGAACCCCTTGCTCTTGTGCTTCAAATGATAGTCTCCCCAACACTCAACTCTCTCTCACAGGATTTGGATTTGGTGGAAAGAAGATTTGAGTGGAAAGCAACTTGGGAAAGGCTAGAGATCAAGATTCATATGGTTGGAATGGAATATCTTGACCTCAACACAAATGTAGGTGGTTCTCTCTCAGAAAATGTGTATTGGAAGTGTAGGTATGTTCTGATGGCTCTCTCCATGAATGAAGAGTGGGTGGAGGGGTATATATAGCCTCCACACAAAATCTAACTGTTACACACAATTTGCCAAACTTGGTGGGACCGAATGGTTAAACTCGGTCAGACCGATTCAGCAAACTTATTGACCGTTAGGATTTTCGGTGGGACTGAGATGCAACTTAGTAGGACCGATATAGTTAGGGTTAGGGCATAACGTAATCTCGGTGTGACCGATTACACAAACTCGGTGGGACCGATTTTGGTAATAAGCTAACCAGAGAGTTGGTCAGGCAAACTTGGTGTGACCGATTACACAAACTCGGTGGGACCGATTTTGGTAATAAGCTAACCAGAGGGTTTGCATTGTAATCTCGGTAGTACCGATTGCTCAAATTCGGTGAGACCGATTTTGGTAATGGACATACACAGAGAGATTACAATCCCATCTCGGTGAGACCGAGATCCCTATCGGTGAAACTAATTTGCTAGGGTTTGTGGCAGTGGCTATGACATCTGAAACTCGGTGGCGCCGGATAGATAGAATCGGTGGGGCCGAGTTTGACTTTTGGTTTAGGTCATATCTGGATGTGGGAAGGTAGTTGAGGGTTTTGGAGCATATCACTAAGCACTTTGAGCAAGCAATCCATTAAGCAACACCTCATCCCCTCTTGATAGTATTGGCTTTTCCTATAGACTCAATGTGATCTTGGATCACTAAAGTAGAAAATGTAGAGTCTTGATCTTGAAGCTTGAGCCAATCCTTTGTCCTTAGCATCTTGAAGGGGTTCCACATCCTCTAGTCCGTGCCACTCCATTGTTGAACTTATCTGAAACATACTAGGTAAAAGTGTTAATCCAACAAGAGATATGTTGACATTAATTACCAAAACCACCCAGGGAGCACTTGTGCTTTCAATCTCCCCCTTTTTGGTAATTGATGACAACATACATCAAAGCTTTAGATAAAGATATAGAGAATAGCAAGTAAAGCTTTGGAAAGACATGTAACATGCATAGGCTCCCCCTACATGTATGCAATCATGTGAATATTGAATATAGGAGCATGTGAATGCGTCAACATGACAGAGTAAGCAATGTGTTACATGTATCTTGGCTATATGAATCAGAGCAAATGATGTGAATGTGAGAAATGTACCTTCATGCTCATGAGTCCTTCTTGCAAATAGTGTGTACATCAGCAAGAACTTCTCATTCACATGACTGTGATGCATATACTTACCTTGTGGTCTTGAGTTGGCTTAGGATGGGATGAACCTGCGCAAACAAGGTTAAATAACACAGATACACCTACTGACCAGAGCAAGCAAGAGAAACCACAAGAGAACCAAGACTGGGATGACATGTAGAGTGAGTACTAAGTACCACATTGGATATAGACATGTCCCCAAAGGTAAAGATATGCAATAAAATCAGAGATTTCCTTCCCTTAGATGTCTTGCTCCCCCTGAATCTGCATGGGATATTGGGAGAAGATAGGGAACAGAAAATCAGAGCAACAAAAAAGGAAACAACTGAGCTTGAGCTAAAGCAAGCAACCAAACATGTCTTTGATGATATTACTTTCTCCTAGTTGAGAAACTCTCTCCCCCTGAGTATTCTCTCTTTCTCCCCCTATAGGAAGGATTAAGCTTTGATGTGATCTCTCTCTCCCCCTTTGACATCAATTTCCAAGAAGGGCTCTTCTGGACATGTGATACAAATGGGTTGGTCCTCGAGTCACAGAGCAAAGCATTATGTCTAATATGATGCTAGTAGAGGACAAGAATCATTGAGTGGAGCTGGAGCAAACAGAAATCAGGAATAAGTGGCAAGTTGGTTTTCCTGTGGTGGAATTGGTGACTCCGAGTTGTGTGCTTCGGTTGCACTGAAAGATTTCAGTTGGGCCGAAGAGAACAAACCGGTGTGACCGAGTTCATTAGAGTGAAACCACTTGTCACCTCAGCTCACTAGACAAGTAAGATCTCACAAGGATATGCAAGGAATTTACTGAAAGATTTGCAATGAATTGGATGCAGAAAATGCAGAACAAAAAGGAAAGAAAAGAAACTAAAAGTTCTAGATGAAGTACAAAAGCACGGAGAGACACACGAGAACTTCATCTAGAGATGGTCGGCGACAAAGTCACCTATGTTAGAGTATATTGACTTAGGAGTCAAGTGAGAGCACTTGATCATAGGTCATACTCATCGTTTAAGCTCAAAATGGGGTTACCATTTTTCGTTTAAGCCTTTTGATGTATTCACATCTTGTCGAGTTGCTTTGACTCATGACTTGGAGTAAAGCTTCTCTAAGATGGAATAACATACCTTGGGTGGTGGTGTTGATCTTGCTCATGTAGTTGAACTTGTGTGGGTTGCTCAAGGTTGATGTAGTTCATCAAGGGTTGGGAGCACCACTTGGAGTTTGAGTTCATCTACCTACATGGGTTAGCTTTGCAAGGAAGAGCACTTGTGTATCCAAAATGACAATCATGAGACTCAACATAGAATTTTCCAAAGGATATGTTTGAATGGTTTCGTGCTTCCTTGTCTTCAACCACCATTGTGTAGAGACTTGGTGATGTAGAGATTGCTCAAGATGTGAGTGAGTTGCAATCTCATAGATTTAGATTCAACCAAGTACCACAGTTTAGATAACTTGCAAGGTACAAATATATCCAAGACATATGAATAGCATCATAAGAGAAATATCGAGGATTAGTCATAGGCTCATGCCCCGCATGTATCAAATGGAGTTCCTACTCCAAGTTTGAAGCATCAATGATGTTCAATTCACCTCTCAACCTGCAGAACACTTTCTCATCAAGTGGTTTAGTGAATATATTCGCCAATTGCTTATCGGTGTGAACATGCTTAAGGTTAATGTCCCCTTTTGCAACATGATCTCGAATGAAATGATGACAAACTTCAATATGCTTAGTTCGAGAATGTTGCACGGGATTGTGAGCAATCTTAATAGAACTTTCATTGTCACATAGCAATGGAACATGTTTCACATATATCCCATAATCTTTAAGAGTTTGGGTCATCCAAAGTAATTGAGCACAACATGAACCAGCGGCAATGTATTCCGCTTCGGCGGTGGATAAGGATACCGAGTTTTGTTTCTTGGAAGACCAAGACACAAGAGATCTACCAAGGAATTGACAAGTACCCTAAGTGGATTTTCTATCAACCTTGTCTCCGGCATAGTCCGAATCGGAGTAGCCAACAAGATCAAAAGAGGACCTCTTAGGATACCAAATGCCAAAATTTGGTGTATGGATTAGGTATCTCACTATCCTTTTCACAGCCTTAAGATGACACTCTTTAGGAGCATCTTGATATCGTGCACACATGCACACACTTAGCATAATATCGGGATGAGAGGCACATAGATATAACAATGAACCAATCATAGAGCGATAAACCTTTTGATCAACCGGTTCACCATCTTTGGTCAAATCAAGATGTCCACTAGTAGGCATGGGTGTAGTCATACCTTTGCATTCTTGCATATTGAACTTCTTGAATAAGTCCTTGGTGTACTTCGTTTGAGAGACAAAGGTACCTTCCTTAGTTTGCTTGATTTGAAAACCGAGAAAGAATTTGAGTTCACTCATCATAGACATCTCAAACTTCTCCGACATTAGCTTTCCAAACTTCTCACTAAAATGAGGGTTAGTTGAACCAAATATGTTATCATCAACATAAATTTGGCACAAAAATAGTTCTCCATTAACCCTTTTAGTAAACAGAGTAGAATCAATTTTACCAATTTCAAAGCCTTTTTTAGTAAGGAACTTGGTCAAGCATTTATACCATGCTCTAGGAGCTTGTTTAAGACCATAAAGGGCTTTGTGAAGTTTGTAAACATGATTAGGTTTCTTAGGATTGACGAAGCCGGGAGGTTGCTTAACATAAACTTCCTCCTCAATTTTTCCATTTAGAAAAGCACTTTTAATGTCCATTTGGTACAAGGTGATATCATGGTGATTAGCATAAGCAAGTAAGTTGCGAATGGACTCAAGTCTAGCAACGGGAGCATATGTCTCACCATAGTCCATACCTTCAACTTGTGTGTAGCCTTGGGCGACGAGACGTGCTTTGTTGCGAACCACTTGTCCATCTTCATCTTGCTTGTTGCGAAACACCCATTTGGTACCAATGATGTTGTGGTTGTTGTCGGGCTTCTCGACCAATGTCCACACTTGATTTCTCTCAAAGTTGTGTAGCTCTTCATGCATAGCGTTTATCCAGTCCGGATCCTCCAATGCTTCTTCAACCTTCATAGGTTCAATGCTAGAGATGAATGAGTAATGTTCACAAAAGTTAGCTAAACGAGTTTTAGAGTGAGTGATTCTCCCGGTTTGGATATCTTTGTAGATTTGCTCGACGGGATGATCCTTAGCAATTCTTGCTCGAACTTGTGAAAGATTTTGCTTGGGTCAGGGTGGAACATCCTCTTCATCTTGTGCTTCTTCTTGGCCTTCTTCATTGTTGACGTTGTCGTTCTCTTGTCGTGGTGGATAAGGAGGTTATTGATGTTCATCTTGGTGCGCTTCCTCGTTTACTTCATCTTGGCGTGTCCCACTTGTGGATGCTTCCGTATCAACTCTTGGTTCACCTTGTCGTGAGGTAGAAGCTTCCACTTGGACGGACGAGGTACTCTCCTTCACTTCCGCTGGACGAATCTTGCCAATGGACAAGCCTTGAATTGCTTCCGAAGGGTCTTTGTCACCTACATCAATTGGCAATTGCTCTACTTGCGAGCCGTTAGATTCATCAAACTTCACATCTACCGTCTGTTCAACCTTTCGGGTGAAATTGTTGTAGAAACGATAAGTGTGAGAGTTTGAGCCATAACCAAGTAGGAAACCTTCATGAGATTTAGGAGCAAATTTAGAATGACGATGCTTATGAAGAATGTAGAACTTTGAGCCGAATACTCGAAAGTATCCAACTTGGGGTTTGTTACCGGTGAGGAGCTCGTATGCCGTCTTGCCGAGTAGCTTGTGAAGATACAAGCGATTTGTTGCATGACAAGTTGTCTCAACCGCTTCCGCCCAAAAGTGCTTTGGCGTTTTGTACTCATCAAGCATCGTTCTTGCCATCTCGATAAGAGTCCGGTTCTTCCTTTCAACAACTCCATTTTGTTGAGGTGTGTACGTAGCTTAGAAATCGTGTGAAATCCCTTCTTCGTCAAGAAAGGTGTCCACATTTGCGTTCTTGAACTCCGTTCCGTTGTCGCTCCGAACCTTATTGATCTTCACGTCAAACTGATTTTGGGCCTTCCTAGCGAAGTTTTTGAAGATCTTTTGGACCTGCGATTTGTCATCAAGAAAGAACACCCACGTAAATCTTGAAAAATCATCAACTATGACTAGACCAAATGAGTTACCACCGAGACTCTTGTAGGCATTTGGACCAAAGAGATCCATGTGAAGTAGCTCGAGTGGTCTTCTTGTGGTCATGATGTTCTTCGCGCGGTGACTTCCTCCAACTTGTTTCCCTGCTTGACAAGCACTACAAACTCTATCCTTGTCAAATATGACATCTTTTATTCCAAGCATATGATCACCTTTAATAAGCTTATCAAGATTTCGCATACCAACATGACCTAGACTTCTATGCCACAACCATCCTTTAGAAGATTTGGTAATTAAGCAAGTTCTAGGTTGAGCCTTTTTAGTGAAATCAACAATGTAAAGATCTCCTCTACGTATACCGGTAAAGACCATTTTATGATTGTCTCTACGAAACACTTGGCAATCTACTTCAGTGAATAAGACATTGAAACCGAAATCCGCAAGTCTAGAAACTGAAAGTAAATTGTATCCAAGGGATTCAAGGAGCGTGACATTTTGTATGGAGCTATGATGTGAGATGGCCACCTTACCAAGGCCAACCACCTTACCCTTTGAATTATCACCAAAAGTGACATATTTTCGAGGGCCGTCGTTTTCAGCAAGCTCACGGAACATATCTTTATCTCCGGTCATATGATCAGTACATCAACTATCAAGGACCCATTCCTTTCCTCCAGCCATGTAGCCGCGAAGATTTTCCATAAGACCAAAATGCCTCATTGCATCATCAAGATCATAGTCACTATCATCATCTTCATCATACTATCCATGTTCAACATCATCTTGTGATTGATCAATTCCTAGAAAGGGTAATTCATTAGATAAATGATCATCACAATGGTTACCTTTATGAATTCTAATAGCTTCGGATATGATATCGCTAATGATTCCAACATTTCCTTTAGCATGCATGAGATCGGTAAGCTCATATAGACAATCACCAAAGCTAGGATCACTAGAGTTCATCTTACTCAAGGCAATAGACTTATGGAGAATTTCGTCTAAATTTTCAAGGAATAATTTGGAAATCGTTCCTCAAGAAATCTCCATATGGTGTAGGCACACTTGAGAGTAGGCAAACATCTAATCAAGTTTCTAGGCAAGCCTCTAATGATGAGCTCAACAGTTCTAAGATTGCGAATCATGTCAATATCTTCATCTAGGGTAGGGTGCAAAGGATCAACATGAGGTGCACAAGGGCTAGTAATGTACTTGTTCAAATGATATTCATTGAAAATCTCAAGCATTTCATTTTTCCACTCATGAAAATACTCTCCATCAAGAATAGGCACTCTATGTCTAAGACTCCCCAAAGTAGACACATCCATCTTCCTCCAATGGTGTTTAAACCAAGGCAATGGAGTCCAAAGCTCTGATACCAATTGAAAGGATCGAGAAGAGGTGTCTAGAGGGGGGGGGTGATTAGACACTAAGTGCCAAAAGTTGCAGTTTTTAATATTCTTAAGTTTAAGTGGAGTTTAAGCACAAGTTTAACAAACACAATACATATCAAGCAAGCATGCAATGAGTATATGAGCAGCGGAAAGTAAAGCATGCAACTTGCAAGAATGTAAAGAGAAGGGTTTGGAGTATTCAAACACAATTGGAGACACGGATGTTTTTGTCGTGGTTCCGATAGGTGGTGCTATCGTACATCCACATTGATGGAGACTTCAACCCACGGAGGGTAACAGTTGCGCGAGTCCACGGAGGGCTCCACCCATGAAGGGTCCACGGAGAAGCAACCTTGTCTATTCCATCACGGCTGTCGCCCACGAAGGACTTGCCTCACTAGCGGTAGATCTTCACGAAGTAGGTGATCTCCTTGCCCTTACAAACTCCTTGGTTCAACTCCACAATCTTGTTGGAGGCTCCCAAGTGACACCTAGCCAATCTAGGAGACACCACTCTCCAAGAAGTAACAAATGGTGTCTTGATGATGAACCCCTTGCTCTTGTGCTTCAAATGATAGTCTCCCCAACACTCAACTCTCTCTCACAGGATTTGGATTTGGTGGAAAGAAGATTTGAGTGGAAAGCAACTTGGGAAAGGCTAGAGATCAAGATTCATATGGTTGGAATGGAATATCTTGACCTCAACACAAGTGTAGGTGGTTCTCTCTCAGAAAATGTGTATTGGAAGTGTAGGTATGTTCTGATGGCTCTCTCCATGAATGAAGAGTGGGTGGAGGGGTATATATAGCCTCCACACAAAATCTAACCATTACACACAATTTGCCAAACTCGGTGGGACCGAATGGTTAAACTCGGTCGGACCCACTCTGCAAACTTAGTGACCGTTAGGATTTTCGGTGGGACTGAGATGCAACTCGGTAGGACCGATATGGTTAGGGTTAGGGCATAACGTAATGTCGGTGTGACCGATTACACAAACTCGGTGGGACCGATTTTGGTAATAAGCTAACCAGAGAGTTGGTCAGGCAAACTTGGTGTGACCGATTACACAAACTCGGTGGGACCGATTTTGGTAATAAGCTAACCAGAGGGTTTGCATTGTAATCTCGGTAGTACCGATTGCTCAAACTCGGTGAGACCGATTTTGGTAATGGACATACACAGAGAGATTACAATCCCATCTTGGTGAGACCGAGATCCCTATCGGTGAAACCGATTTGCTAGGGTTTGTGGCAGTGGCTATGACATCTGAAACTCGGTGGCGCCGGATAGATAGAATCGGTGGGGCCGAGTTTGACTTTTGGTTTAGGTCATATGTGGATGTGGGAAGGTAGTTGAGGGTTTTGGAGCATATCACTAAGCACTTTGAGCAAGCAAGCCATTAAGCAACACCTCATCCCCTCTTGATAGTATTGACTTTTCCTATAGACTCAATGTGATCTTGGATCACTAAAATAGAAAATGTAGAGTCTTGATCTTGAAGCTTGAGCCAATCCTTTGTCCTTAGCATCTTGAAGGGGTTCCACATGCTCTAGTCCATGCCACTCCATTGTTGAACTTATCTGAAACATACTAGGTAAAAGTGTTAGTCCAACAAGAGATATGTTGACATTAATTACCAAAACCACCCAGGGAGCACTTGTGTTTTCATCTACCTTCCGTTGCATATCAATAGGTTCATTTCTACTGTTTGTCTTCAAAGCCCCCGTGTTTTGAAGACTTTCATAAAAATCGTCTATTCACCCCCTCTAGTCGATAACTAGCACTTTCAATTGGTATCAGAGCAAGGTGCTCCCTTGTTCTGTGTGATTTGGTTTAACCACCTGGAGTTTTAGCTATGTTGACTGCAGGGATAATCAAAGTCTCCGCTGCGTGCCCTGTGTTCGATGGCACTGATTACCCCTACTGGAAGAATAAGATGTGCATGCATCTTGAAGCCATGGATGTCGACCTCTGGTATGTCGTCAAGAACGATGTTCCCAAGGCCGGTGAAGGTGTCATCCCTGCTGATGTCAAGAAGTTCATTCAACTGGATTCTACTGCCAAGAACATCATCTGTGGTCATCTGACCAAAGGACAATATGGTCGTGTGAGTGCTCTGGAAACTGCGAAGCTAGTCTGGGACTGGCTCTCCAAGGTCAATGAAGGCGTCTCAACCCAGAGAGACTCAAGGATCAGTGTTCTTTGCAACCTCTTCAACCGCTTTAAGAGAAATGACAGTGGTAATGTTCAGCCGACGTTTGATCGCCTCACTGACATCACAAATGAGCTTCATGAACTCAGCGCCACTGATATCACCAAGCATGAAATCGTCACGACACTCTTGAGATCACTCGACGGCTCATTTGACACCCTGGCCCTGATGATTCAAGAACGCCCTGACTTCAAGACTCTCGATCCGTCTGACATACTTGAGAGGCTCAACACACATGAGTTCTAGTTATCTGAGAAAAGAGATATATATGGTCCCAACTATGGCCGAACTCGTGCTTTGAAGGCAAATGTTGTTTCCTCATCTGAAGAAGAATATGACTGCAGTTCTGAGGATCCTGAAGACATTGGAAAGGAACTTGCCATGCTAGTGAAGAAATTCCAGAGGTGCACCAAGAAAAAAGGCTCCAGACAGTCTTCAAGATCCAGCTCAAGAAATGATGAAGCTTCCTCCCGTGACTACAAGAAGAGAACGTGCCACAAGTGCAAGAAACCTGGTCACTACATCTTTGAATGTCCTCAATGGGACAATGAGAACAACAACAAGAAGAAGAGCAAGGAATATGATTCCGATGACAACAACAAGAAGAAATCCTCAAAGTCTTCTTCCAAGTCTTTGTCGAAGTCTTCATCACACAAGAAGAGCTCATCCAGCAAGGCTCGTGCATTTGTTGGCAAGGAGATGGATTCAGAGGAGGAGTCTGCATCTGAGGAGGTGGAGATGGAGTCTGAAGAGGAATCTAATCCAGGCGTGGCAAGCCTGGCTCTAGCTTCAGCATACGTCGCCAAGTCCATCTTCAACAATGAAGACAATGGCCTCATCACCAACGCTGATGCTAATGATGAGGATGACTCTGCACCCACCTACTGCTTCATGGCACGTGGTGCCAAGGTAAACTCATGTGATGCTTACTATCAAACATCAAGTGAATATAACTCTGAATGTGAATCCAAACCTAGATACAAAACACTTGCTAAAATTGCAACACAGCAATAGAATGCTATGGAACATATTAAAAAATTGCTAGAAAAAAGCGACGACCTGTTGGACGCAGAAATGACCCGATCTCAGTCCTTAATTGAAGACATTCAAAATCTTCATGTTAAGTACGAGGAACTTGAAAGTCGTCATGAAACGCTCTCAACAGCTCATGAAAAGCTTTCCTACAATTATCTTCAAAGGAAGAAAGAACTTGAGAACTTGAGAGCAGCTCATGAAGACCTTCAAAAAGATAACGAGTCACTCCGCGCTCAACAGACCAATTCCACTCAGGAAGGATTTGAACCACCATGTCTAAAATGCCTTGAGCGTGATAACGCTACTTCTGTTGCTAAATGTTCTACTGATGCTACTATTGCAATATCTTCAACTGCTGATGTGGTAACTAACCCCTCTACTGAGGATGCCACTACTATTGCTGATGAGAATGCCAGGTTGAAGACACTGCTTGAGACAGGAATGTACAAAAGTCTCAAAGGGCATCAAACACTATGTGATGTCCTCAAGAAACAGATTCTGAACCAAAACCCTAGGAAAGAGGGTGTAGGGTTCGAGAGGAAAATGAATGTTGATGGTTCTTACTGGAAGCCTAAGCAGTACCCCAAAACCACATGGGTTGCTGCAAAGGGACCTTCAGTGGATCCGTCTACCTTATCTGGCTTCTCTTGTGCTAAGCCAATTATCATTGATGAATCCTTTGATGCAAACTGTAAATTGTTTAAGAATCAGAATGGTGAAGTGTTTGCCAGGTATATTGGTACTAACTGTAGGAATGGACCACCTTTGAAGAAGATCTGGGTGCCCAAGAGTTGTCTTGAGAATCTTAAAGTAAATGTCATCATGACACCACCTGGGAATAAGACAAACCCCAGACCAAAGGCTTCGTATGGTCCAAAGGCTTCATACAGACTGAGGACTCAACAGAGTCACCCTAACGCCAATGTTTTGCAGGAAAACCATACTCAGACCTATGAATATGAGCGTGTTTCATCAAACCGCCATGTTCATAAGACCAAGAACTATTCTGCCTATTGTTATGAGTATTATTCACCTCCTGCAAGACTATTTGCTAGGGCTCCAAAGCCAAAGTTCTCAGATGCTGCACTTAGACTCATTGCTTCGACGCCACCCCTGAAAATGTGGTGGTTAAGAAAAATTAACTCTCTTTTGCAGGGAAGGGTCTCCAGCCGGAAATCAAAGGCATCAGATGCTATTGCTGGGGACCTAAAACGTCTTGTGGGGCGCAAGATAAAATGCCCAAATAGTCTTACTATGTATTTTGTTCCTGGTTTTCTTGACAGTCATCCTATCTACCCTAACCAGGATATGAACTTTCATAATCCACTCGTTCGTCAAATGTTTATGCTTCACATTTCCCTTGGTGAAGCCTATCCCCCTAACTGCACTATAGGGTACAATACCAAAGGCTTCTGAATGGATTATGGACAGTGGATGCACTAACCACATGACTGGTGATTGAAGTCTTCTCATGGACTCAACCTTACGTCCATCTGACAAGAGTCACATCACATTTGCTGACACTGGTAAAAGCAAGGTATTGGGTCTAGGTAGAGTTGCAATCTCAAAGGATCAGCACATGGATAAAGTGATGCTTGTTGAATACCTTGGTTTCAACTTAATGTCTGTCTCAATGCTTTGTGATCTGAATATGGTAGTAATATTTGGAAAATATCGTTGCCTTGTGCTTATGGAATTTGACAAATCTCTAGTCTTTAAAGGGTACCGAAAAGATGATCTATACATGGTAGATTTCTCAGCAGGACCACAGTTGGCCGTATGTCTTCTAGAAAAAGCTTCAAAGGAAGTTCGCCGAAGATCCTATGAAGCTTTTGCTAGAAGATCCCCTTAACTTCCTCAAGTGCTCGGCCACACCCATACGGTGCGATGAGGAGGCGCCTTCGACCATCGAGTCCACGCTCGCGTGCGCAGTCACCAGCTTCCATGTGGTATACCTGGGCCTGCCATTGTTCGTGCACAAGACACCCTCCTCGTCCTTGCTGCCGCTCGTGGACACGATCACACGGAAGCTGGCCACTTGGAAAGCTGCGCTCCTGACCCGTGGCGAGCGCCTTGCGCTCGTGCGCCACGTGCTCTCCGCCATGCCCGTGCACATCCTCATGGCCATCGCCATCAACCCGACTATCCTCAAGAAGATCATGTGGATCATCCGTGACTTCCTCTGGCATGGCTGGCGCAACGCCAGATTAGGCAGCTACCTTGTAGGCTGGCCGCGTGTCTGTCGACCGATCGAGTTCGGCGGACTTGGCGTGCATGACTTGCACCTCACCATGATCTCACTGCGCTTCCGTTGTCTTAGGCTCAAAGCCACTGACTCCTCGCGGCCTTGGCATCATCTGCAGCTCCCTAAGGACGAGGTGACATCTCGCTTCTTCCGCGCCTCCACATCCTGGCACCTTGGAGATGGGAAAACATGCCTCTTTTGTAGCGACCACTGGCTTGACAGCCAGGCCGTCTCCGAGCTCGCCCCGGCCTTTTCTCTCTCGTGCCGAACCGGCACAGGCGGCGCACCTTGGTAAGCGAGGGCCTCGAGCAGCATGCATGGATTCGCGACATCCATGGCGCGCTCGGGATCCCGGAGGCCCTCGAGTACATCAACCTCTGGCGCAAGCTCCAAGGCGTGACCCTTACCACCACGCCTGACAAGATATCCTAGCGTTGGACGACAAACGACATTTACTCGGCCAAATCTTACTATCACGCTCTCTTCCACGGATCCACTACACCGCCCTCCTGGAAGCTTCTTTGGAGGAGCTGGGCCCCTCTCAGCAGCAAGTTTTTCCTCTGGCTTGCCTCTCTGGACCGGTGCTGGACGACCGAGCACCGTGCACGTCACGGCCTCACGCACGACACTGTTTGTATCCTATGTCACCAGGAGATGGAATCCACCGACCACCTCTTAGCTGGATGCGTTTTCGCCCGGGTCACCTGGCATGAAATCCTGGCCTGGTGCCGGCTCATCACTCCGCCCATGGATGGCGCGACGACCTTCTTCGCTTGGCAGGCGCTTGAGTCCGCCACCTCTCCAAGCGGCCTCCGCAAAGGGCTCAACTCCATCGTCACTCTGACCACTTGGGCCATTTGGAAGCATCGTAACGCCGTCATCTTCGACGGCCTGCACACCGACGATCTGGTGCTCTCCATCCAGGATGACGCTCGCCTATGGGCTAAGGCCAGCGCCAAGGGACTAGCCGCTATTATCCCTATAACCTGATCACTTGTAGCGAGGCTGAGCATCCTCCTTGTCCTGCTCGCTGCATCCCTCCAGACGCCTTCTAGTGTACGTCTACATCGATGCCACCTGTACCAACTTTTCTCTCTATATAAATGAAATGATACGTTGCTAAGCATATTCACCAAAAAAAGCTTCAGAGTGCTGACTCTAGCATCAGAGGCTAGGGCATGCTGGCATGAGGAACTTGTACATTCTCGCGAAGAAGAAGCATGTCGTAGGCATCGAGGGCATCATGTTCAAAAAGGATCATCTGTGTGGTGCCTGCGAAGCTGGGAAGATGACTAGGGCCAAGCATCCCTCGAAGACAATCATGAAGACATCACGTCCATTCGATCTGCTTCACATGGACCTATTCGGCCCTACTCATTACTCCACTCTTACTACCATTGCTTGTCTCTATGGTTTCGTTATTGTTGATGATTACTCTAGATATATGTAACGCCCTCGATTCAATCATACACTAATCATACACGCGAATGTGGACGATCAAGATCAAGGACTCACGGGAAGATATCACAACACAACTCTAGACACAAATTAAAATAATACAAGCTTTATATTACAAGCCAGGGGCCTCGAGGGCTCGAATACATAAGCTCGAAAACACAAGAGTCAGCGGAAGCAACAATATCTGAGCACAGACATAAGTTAGACAAGTTTTGCCTTAAGAAGGCTAGCATAAAAGCAACATTGATCGAAAAGGCAAGGCCTCCTGCCTGGGAGCCTCCTAACTACTCCAAGTCGTCAGCGGCCGTCACGTAGTAGTAGGCACCCTCGGGGTAGCAGTAGTCATCAGTGGTGTCGTCTGGCTCCTGGGATCCGTCATCTGGTCGCAACAAACGGGTATGGGGGAAAAGAGGTAGCAAAGCAGCCGTGAGTACTCATCCAAAGTACTCGCAAGACTTACATCAGATCTAAACTAAATATGCATCCGTATCAAAGGAAAATGGGATGTATCTATGGACTAAACTGCAGAATGCCAGAAGGGAAGGGGAAAGCCTAGCCTATCGAAGACTAGCATCTTCTGGAAACCACCATCTTGCGGCAACAGGAGGGAGTAGAGTAGCATAAAGTAAAGTAGCAGTAATGTTATCAACCTCGGCCATACTATCCATTTCTCATATCCATTTCTTATATCCATTTCTCATCTCAAGTATCCAGTTCTAGTTGTATCGATCGGGATACAACTCCAAGTGTCCGTTACCGTAGGACAGGCTATCGATAGATGTTTTCTTCCCTGCAGGGGTGCACCAACTTACCCACCATGCTCGATTAACTCCGGCCGGACACACTTTCCTGGGTTATGCCCGGCCTCGGCCAAACAATACACCGCAACCTGACCTAGGCCTAATAGAGAGGCCAGCACGTCGGACTAAACCTATGCCCCCAGAGGTCATGGGCCATCTCCCCGGGAACTCCTGCACGTTGCGTGGGCGGCCGGTGAGCAGACCTAGCTACCTCCTTCAATAAGGAAGGAGCTTACGCAGTCCAACCCGGCACGCGCCGCTCAGTCGCTGACGACTATTAAGCTTCGGCTGATGTATACGACGCAGAACACCCATACTATGCCCACGTGATGGTTAGTGCTATTAGGCCAAAGGCCCCTCGGATCAAATATCCAAATTGTAGTGGATTAGGAACGCGCGGTAATGAGCAGAGACTCACGATCGATGTGACCCCGTCGCCCCGTCTCGAGTACTTGCGACAAGGGCTAAGAATGCCCGGCCACTCCTCGTAAGTATCTCGCAGGCACCTTCCAGGTCAACCCGACTCCACATCACTCGCTATTAAGCTCGTGCGGGTACCCCTCAGGGCCGACCCGTCTTTAGTAACATGGCTCTGTGCAAAGTCATAGTAACCATAGTAACTGTGTGTCTAACACCAAGGGGAAAACCCGAGGAATCACCCCCGGTGAACTCCACTCGATGTTGTCATCAAGGTGAACGTAAGAGGATCCACCCTCGAGGTTCACACTTGAGGGGTTGCATGACAGAGCCGTAACAGAAGTGGTTAAGGAGGAAATCCCCCTCGATGACCCTGACCGGATAGCTACACTACAGAGATTTCATCAGGAGTGATGTAAGAGGTTCCACCCTCAGCACTCTGCAGTAACTCTACAGAGTCGTACAACTAGGGGGTGATGTGCGGTGTCGGGGCCTGGACATCGATCACGTGATCGAGTCATCGAACATAAAGCGAGGCAACTAGGACAAGGTGGGGTCACTGATGGATCTCTAACCAACCTATACTAAGCAGTTTAGGATAAGCAGGTAAGGTATGAAAACAGGTAACAGGTAACAACAACAGGCTATGCATCAGAGTAGTATCATACAGAAAGCAGTAGTAGTTCTAATGCAAGCATGAGAGGGAAGAAATGGGCGATATCAGAATGCTCAAGGGGGGTTTGCTTGCCTGGTTGCTTTGGCAAGGAGGGGTCGTCGTCGACGTAGTCGATCACAGGGGCTGCATTGGTCTCGGGGTCTACCGAAGAGAAGAGGGGGAAGAAACAGTAAATACAGAGCAAACAATGCATCACAAGGCATAACATGGCAATAAGATGTGCCGGGTGTGACCTAACTTATGGCTACACGATATAGGTGAAGGGGGAATTCAACCGGGAATGTTTTACCAGTTCCGGACCTGTGTCAGACAGATGACTGGAGGGGAAATGTTCCATGTTCAGATAGTTATAGGAATCTGACATGTATGCAGGTAGCGTATTCGAGTTCGTCTCGTCGTTCTAAGAAACTTTCATGTATAAAGTTTTTCGATCCGAGCTACTATTTATTTTATATTGATTCTAAAAGATTTAAATCATTTTTAGTATTTATTTAATTATTTTAATTTTAACATTATCCAGAACAGTGCATGCTGACGTCAGCATGACATCAGCGTGACATCAGCAGTCTTGGTCAACCTGACGTGTGGGCCCCATGGGACCCACCTATCATTCTCTGTTTAGGTTAATTAGGGTTAGGTTAATTAATTACTATTTAATTAAACTAACTAGCTAATTAGATTAATTAAACATGATTAATTCACTAATTAATTAATTATTAATTAATTAATTTATTTTTATTTTATTTCCTTTTTCTTAAAAAAACGTTCTAGGGGCGGCCCCACATGTCAAAGGCCCAAAGGGCCTATCGGGTTCGGGCGCTCGGGTGCGGGCGAGCGGGCGGCGGGTACGGGCGCTCAGTGCTCGGGCGCGGCTTGGCGTGGCCACTAGCGGGCGGCCGCGACATGGTGGTGACGACGGTGGGCCGTGGTGTGTAGTGGCAGCGTCGGCGATGCAGGCAGTCGGTCAGAGGGGGCGCGAAGGCGTGGGCGACTCCGAGGAGCCATGGCCAAGGAGGGAGTGGAGCTGAGCGGCGACGCCGGTGAGAGCGACGAGCAGAGGAGGCGCGATGGGGGGCGCGCGGCGGTAGCAGGCGGGGCCGGCGATCGCAAAGGGCAGGGGCGCATCACGGTGGCTGGACGGCGGCGCGGCTGTGGGGGCGGAGCTCGAAAGGTCAGCAGTAGAAGCAGCTGCAGCCGTGGGGAGGGCGCGGTCGCGGTGACCGGGCGGAGCAGCGGCGAGGAGGGCAAGGCCAGGCGCGGCCAGAGCGCGGGGGGCGACGGCATGGCCGACACGGTGGTGCGCGTGCGCGCGCGCGGTCGGCATCGAGTAGAGGCAGGGAAGGGGGAGGATGAGGCCTCACCGCAGGAGCGTAGGGTACGGGCTGCGAGGGTCGAGGAGGCGGACAGGGACGGCGCTTCATCGAGGAGAGAGATGAGGAGGCGAGGAGGCAGGCCGGTGTGGTGGCTCCGATGAGGTCCAAGCGGCGGCAGCGATGGGGCTCCAGGGATGATGGGCTTGCGATCGATGGGTCGAGGCGACGAGCAGCTTTGGGTCGGGCGCGCCACGCGGGAGGAGAGAGGGGGGGCGAGGCGACGGCGGGGTAACGCCGGGATGGGCGCCGGCATGGAGGCGCGGGGCGGCACGGTCAACGGGGTTGCTGCCGGTGGAGAGGAGCGAGGGGATCGGGAGGAGTGGGGGAAGTGGGGATCGGGAGAGGTTAGGGTTTGGGAGAGGGGTGGGGTGGATAAAGAGGGCCGGCTGGGCCTGGTGGGCCGGCCGGTGCGGCGGCCAGCTGGGCCTTTCAGCCCAGCGTGGGGGGGGGTTCTCTTTTTCTTTTTCTTTTTTTAAATACAAAAAGAGAGAGGAAATGAATTATTTGAGCAACCAAAGGATTTAGGAAAAATATGGGACTTGGCCCATTAATTCCTCCACATTTTTAGGTATTGCCACAAATAGTTTGGAGGCAAGTGGAATTGCCTAGGAATTTTGGAAATTGGGAATGACATATCTAAATGCTACTGGAGCACTAATTAATTTCCAGAGGCAATTTGGGAACTCCAAAGATTTTGGTTTTAACATGAAAAATACTTAGAGAATATTTGTCATATTGTGAACCATTTTGATTACATGAAAGAAGAAGCAAATATTTGACATGCAATTTGAATCAGATTTTGGACCAGTGGCATTTTGGCATGATGATCATGATGATATGACCTTTATTAGGGGGAGATTACTGTAGTGTGATGCTGGGGATGTTACAAGTCTCCTCCACTACAAGAAATCTCGTCCCGAGATTTAAGTGGGGAAGTAGAGAGTAACTTGAAGAGAACTGACCCTTAAAGGGTTAATTATCTGGTGAACAATTCAGGGAAAGAGGCAAAAGTATCTCTCGAGTTGAAACTTAATAAAACATCGAGAGCAAAGTATGAAGGTACAATAGGAAGTTTCAACTGAATGGACAAACGATTGATACCTGAACAGAGTGTGAGAAAGGGGGTCCAAAGCATCGGGAATAGATCATCTCTCGGAAGGTGGCTTAATAGAGAGGCCAGCACGTCGGACTAAACCTATGCCCCCAGAGGTCATGGCCCATCTCCCCGGGAACTCCTGCACGTTGCGTGGGCGGCCAGTGAGCAGACCTAGCTACCTCCTTCAACAAGGAAGGAGCTTACGCAGTCCAACCCGGCACGCGCCGCTCAGTCGCTGACGTCTATTTAGCTTCGGCTGATGTATACGATGCAGAACACCCATACTATGCCCCCGTGATGGTTAGTGCTATTAGGCCAAAGGCCCCTCGGATCAAATATCCAAATTGTAGTGGATTAGGAACGCGCGGTAATGAGCAGAGACTCACGATCGATGTGACCCCGTCGCCTCGTCTCGAGTACTTGCGACAAGGGCTAAGAATGCCCGGCCACTCCTCGTAAGTATCTCGCAGGCACCTTCCAGGTCAACCCGACTCCACATCACTCGCTATTAAGCTCGCGCGGGTACCCCTTAGGGCCGACCCGTCTTTAGTAACATGGCTCAGTGCAAAGTCATAGTAACTGTGTGTCTAACACCAAGGGGAAAACCCGAGGAATCACCCCCGGTGAACTCCACTCGATGTTGTCATCAAGGTGAACGTAAGAGGATCCACCCTCGAGGTTCACACTTGAGGGGTTGCATGACAGAGCCGTAACAGAAGTGGTTAAGGAGGAAATCATCCTCGATGACCCTGACCGGATAGCTACACTACAGAGATTTCATCAGGAGTGATGTAAGAGGTTCCACCCTCGACAGTCTGCAGTAACTCTACAGAGTCGTACAACTAGGGGGGTGATGTGCGATGTCGGGGCCTAGAAATCGATCACGTGATCGAGTCATGGAACATAAAGCGAGGCAAGTAGGACAAGGTGGGGTCACTGATGGATCTCTAACCAACCTATACTAAGCAGTTTAGGATAAGCAGGTAAGGTATGAAAGCAGGTAACGACAACAGGCTATGCATCAGAGTAGTATCATACAGAAAGCAGTAGCAGTTCTAATGCAAGCATGAGAGGGAAGAAATGGGCGATATCAGAATGCTCAAGGGGGGTTTGCTTGCCTGGTTGCTCTGGCAAGGAGGGGTCGTTGTCGACGTAGTCGATCACAGGGGCTGCATTGGTCTCGGGGTCTACCGAAGAGAAGAGGGGGAAGAAACAGTAAATACAGAGCAAACAATGCATCACAAGGCATAACATGGCAATAAGATGTGCCGAGTGTGACCTAACTTATGGCTACACGATATAGGTGAAGGGGGAATTCAACCAGGAATGTTTTCCCAGTTCCGGACCGGTGTCAGACAGATGACCGGAGGGGAAATGTTCCATGTTCAGATAGTTATAGGAATCTGACATGTATGCGGGTAGCGTATTCGAGTTCGTCTCGTCGTTCTAAGAAACTTTCATGTATAAAGTTTTTCGATCTGAGCTACGGTTTATTTTATATTGATTCTAAAAGATTTAAATCATTTTTAGTATTTATTTAATTATTTTAATTTTAACATTATCCAGAACAGTGCATGCTGACGTCAGCATGACATCAGCGTGACATCAGCAGTCTTGGTCAACCTGACGTGTGGGCCCCATGGGACCCACCTATCATTCTCTGTTTAGGTTAATTAGGGTTAGGTTAATTAATTACTATTTAATTAAACTAACTAGCTAATTAGATTAATTAAACATGATTAATTCACTAATTAATTAATTAATTATTTATTTATTTATTTTTATTTTATTTTCTTTTTCTTAAAAAAATGTTCTAGGGGCGGCCCCAAATGTCAAAGGCCCAGAGGGGCCTATCGGGTTCGGGCGCTCGGGTGCGGGCGAGCGGGCGACGGGTACGGGCGCTCAGTGCCCGGGCGCGGCTTGGCGTGCCCACTAGCGGGCGGCCGCGACACGGTGGTGACGACGGTGGGCCGTGGCGTGTAGTGGCAGCATCGGCGATGCAGGCAGTCGGTCAGAGGGGGCGCGAAGGCGCGGGCGGCTCCGAGGAGCCATGGCTAGGGAGGGAGTGGAGCTGAGCGGCGACGCCGGTGAGAGCGACGAGCAGAGGAAGCGCGATGGGGGGCGCGCGCCGGCAGCAGGCGGGGCCGGCGATCGCAAAGGGCAGGGGCGCATCACAGTTGCTGGACGGCGGCGCGGCTGTGGGGGCGGAGCTCGACAGGTCAGCAGCAGAAGCAGCTGCAGCCGTGGGGAGGGCGCGGTCGCGGTGACCGGGCGGAGCAGCGGGAAGGAGGGCAAGGCCAGGCGCGGCCAGAGCGCGGGGGGCGATGGCGTGGCTGACACGGTGGTGCGTGTGCGCGCGCGCGGTCGGCATCGAGTAGAGGCAGGGAAGGGGGAGGACGAGGCCTCACCGCAGGAGCGTAGGGTACGGGCAGCGAGGGTCGAGGAGGCGGACAGGGATGGTGCTTCGTCGAGGAGAGAGATGAGGAGGCGAGGAGGCAGGCCGGTGTGGTGGCTCCGATGAGGTCCAAGCGGCGGCAGCGATGGGGCTCCAGGGATGATGGGCGACGCGGTCGATGGGTCGAGGCGACGAGCGGCTTCGGGTCGGGCGCGCCACGCGAGAGGAGAGAGGGGGGCGAGGCGACGGCGGGCTAACGCCGGGATGGGCGCCGGCATGGAGGCGCGGGGCGGCACGGTCAACGGGGTTGCTGCCGGTGGAGAGGAGCGAGGGGATCGGGAGGAGTGGGGGAAGTGGGGATCGGGAGAGGTTAGGGTTTGGGAGTAGGGTGGGGTGGATAAAGAGGCCCGGCTGGGCCTGGTGGGCCGGCCGGTGTGGCGGCCAGCTCGGCCATTCAGCCCAGCGTGGGGGGGGGGATGTTTCTCTTTTTCTTTTTCTTTTTCTTTTTTTAAATAAAAAAAGAGAGAGGAAATGATTATTTGAGCAACCAAAGGATTTAGGAAAAATATGGGACTTGGCCCATTAATTCCTCCACATTTTTAGGTATTGCCACAAATAGTTTGGAGGCAAGTGGAATTGCCTAGGAATTTTGGAAATTGGGAATGACATATCTAAATGCTACTGGAGCACTAATTAATTTCCAGAGGCAATTTGGGAACTCCAAAGATTTTGGTTTTAACATGAAAAATACTTAGAGAATATTTGTCATATTGTGAACCATTTTGATTACATGAAAGAAGAAGCAAATATTTGACATGCAATTTGAATCAGATTTTGGACCAGTGGCATTTTGGCATGATGATCATGATGATATGACCTTTATTAGGGGGAGATTACTGTAGTGTGATGCTGGGGATGTTACAAGTCTCCTCCACTACAAGAAATCTCGTCCCGAGATTTAAGTGGGGAAGTAGAGAGTAACTTGAAGAGAACTGACCCTTAAAGGGTTAATTATCTGGTGAACAATTCAGGGAAAGAGGCAAAAGTATCTCTCGAGTTGAAACTTAATAAAACATCGAGAGCAAAGTATGAAGGTACAATAGGAAGTTTCAACTGAATGGACAAACGATTGATACCTGAACAGAGTGTGAGAAAGGGGGTCCAAAGCATCGGGAATAGATCATCTCTCGGAAGGTGGCTTAATAGAGAGGCCAGCACGTCGGACTAAACCTATGCCCCCAGAGGTCATGGGCCATCTCCCCGGGAACTCCTGCACGTTGCGTGGGCGGCCAGTGAGCAGACCTAGCTACCTCCTTCAACAAGGAAGGAGCTTACGCAGTCCAACCCGGCACGCGCCGCTCAGTCGCTGACGTCTATTAAGCTTCGGCTGATGTATACGATGCAGAACACCCATACTATGACCACGTGATGGTTAGTGCTATTAGGCCAAAGGCCCCTCGGATCAAATATCCAAATTGTAGTGGATTAGGAACGCGCGGTAATGAGCAGAGACTCACGATCGATGTGACCCCGTCGCCCCGTCTCGAGTACTTGCGACAAGGGCTAAGAATGCCCGGCCACTCCTCGTAAGTATCTCGCAGGCACCTTCCAGGTCAACCCGACTCCACATCACTCGCTATTAAGCTCGCGCGGGTACCCCTTAGGGCCGACCTGTCTTTAGTAACATGGCTCAGTGCAAAGTCATAGTAACTGTGTGTCTAACACCAAGGGGAAAACCCGAGGAATCACCCCCGGTGAACTCCACTCGATGTTGTCATCAAGGTGAACGTAAGAGGATCCACCCTCGAGGTTCACACTTGAGGGGTTGCATGACAGAGCCGTAACAGAAGTGGTTAAGGAGGAAATCACCCTCGATGACCCTGACCGGATAGCTACACTACAGAGATTTCATCAGGAGTGATGTAAGAGGTTCCACCCTCGGCAGTCTGTAGTAACTCTACAGAGTCGTACAACTAGGGGGGTGATGTGCGGTGTCGGGGCCTGGACATCGATCACGTGATCGAGTCATGGAACATAAAGCGAGGCAAGTAGGACAAGGTGGGGTCACTGATGGATCTCTAACCAACCTATACTAAGCAGTTTAGGATAAGCAGGTAAGGTATGAAAGCAGGTAACAACAACAGGCTATGCATCAGAGTAGTATCATACAGAAAGCAGTAGCAGTTCTAATGCAAGCATGAGACGGAAGAAATGGGCGATATCAGAATGCTCAAGGGGGGTTTGCTTGCCTGGTTGCTCTGGCAAGGAGGGGTCGTTGTCGACGTAGTCGATCACAGGGGCTGCATTGGTCTCGGGGTCTACAGAAGAGAAGAGGGGGAAGAAACAGTAAATACAGAGCAAACAATGCATCACAAGGCATAACATGGCAATAAGATGTGCCGGGTGTGACCTAACTTATGGCTACACGATATAGGTGAAGGGGGAATTCAACCAGGAATGTTTTCCCAGTTCCGGACCTGTGTCAGACAGATGACCGGAGGGGAAATGTTCCATGTTCAGATAGTTATAGGAATCTGACATGTATGCGGGTAGCGTATTCGAGTTCGTCTCGTCGTTCTAAGAAACATTCATGTATAAAGTTTTTCGATCCGAGCTACGGTTTATTTTATATTGATTCTAAAAGATTTAAATCATTTTTAGTATTTATTTAATTATTTTAATTTTAACATTATCCAGAACAGTGCATGCTGACGTCAGCATGACATCAGCGTGACATCAGCAGTCTTGGTCAACCTGACGTGTGGGCCCCATGGGACCCACCTATCATTCTCTGTTTAGGTTAATTAGGGTTAGGTTAATTAATTACTATTTAATTAAACTAACTAGCTAATTAGATTAATTAAACATGATTAATTCACTAATTAATTAATTATTAATTAATTTATTTATTTTTATTTTATTTTCTTTTTCTTAAAAAAATGTTCTAGGGGCGGCCCCACATGTCAAAGGCCCAGAGGGGCCTATCGAGTTCGGGCGCTCGGGTGCGGGCGAGCGGGCGACGGGTACGGGCGCTCAGTGCCCGGGCGCGGCTTGGCGTGGCCACTAGCGGGCGGCCGCGACACGGTGGTGACGACGGTGGGCCGTGGCGTGTAGTGGCAGCATCGGCGATGCAGGCAGTCGGTCAGAGGGGGCGCGAAGGCGCGGGCGGCTCCGAGGAGCCATGGCCAGGGAGGGAGTGGAGCTGAGCGGCGACGCCGGTGAGAGCGACGAGCAGAGGAGGCGCGATGGGGGGCGCGCGCCGGCAGCAGGCGGGACCGGTGATCGCAAAGGGCAGGGGCGCATCACAGTTGCTGGACGGCGGCGCGGCTGTGGGGGCGGAGCTCGACAGGTCAGCAGCAGAAGCAGCTGCAGCCGTGGGGAGGGCGCGGTCGCGGTGACCGGGCGGAGCAGCGGGGAGGAGGGCAAGGCCAGGCGCGGCCAGAGCGCGGGGGGCGATGGCGTGGCCGACACGGTGGTGCGTGTGCGCGCGCGCGGTCGGCATCGAGTAGAGGCAGGGAAGGGGGAGGATGAGGCCTCACCGCAGGAGCGTAGGGTACGGGCAGCGAGGGTCGAGGAGGCGGACAGGGACGGCGCTTCGTCGAGGAGAGAGATGAGGAGGCGAGGAGGCAGGCCGGTGTGGTGGCTCCGATGAGGTCCAAGCGGCGGCAGCGATGGGGCTCCAGGGATGATGGGCGACGCGGTCGACGGGTCGAGGCGACGAGCGGCTTCGGGTCGGGCGCGCCACGCGGGAGGAGAGAGGGGGGCGAGGCGACGGCGGGGTAACGCCGGGATGGGCGCCGGCATGGAGGCGCGGGGCGGCACGGTCAACGGGGTTGCTGCCGGTGGAGAGGAGCGAGGGGATCGGGAGGAGTGGGGGAAGTGGGGATCGGGAGAGGTTAGGGTTTGGGAGTAGGGTGGGGTGGATAAAGAGGCCCGGCTGGGCCTGGTGGGCCGGCCGGTGTGGCGGCCAGCTCGGCCATTCAGCCCAGCGTGGGGGGGGGGTGTTTCTCTTTTTCTTTTTCTTTTTCTTTTTTTAAATAAAAAAAGAGAGAGGAAATGATTTATTTGAGCAACCAAAGGATTTAGGAAAAATATGGGACTTGGCCCATTAATTCCTCCACATTTTTAGGTATTGCCACAAATAGTTTGGAGGCAAGTGGAATTGCCTAGGAATTTTGGAAATTGGGAATGACATATCTAAATGCTACTGGAGCACTAATTAATTTCCAGAGGCAATTTGGGAACTCCAAAGATTTTGGTTTTAACATGAAAAATACTTAGAGAATATTTGTCATATTGTGAACCATTTTGATTACATGAAAGAAGAAGCAAATATTTGACATGCAATTTGAATCAGATTTTGGACCAGTGGCATTTTGGCATGATGATCATGATGATATGACCTTTATTAGGGGGAGATTACTGTAGTGTGATGCTGGGGATGTTACAAGTCTCCTCCACTACAAGAAATCTCGTCCCGAGATTTAAGTGGGGAAGTAGAGAGTAACTTGAAGAGAACTGACCCTTAAAGGGTTAATTATCTGGTGAACAATTCAGGGAAAGAGGCAAAAGTATCTCTCGAGTTGAAACTTAATAAAACATCGAGAGCAATGTATGAAGGTACAATAGGAAGTTTCAACTGAATGGACAAACGATTGATACCTGAACAGAGTGTGAGAAAGGGGGTCCAAAGCATCGGGAATAGATCATCTCTCGGAAGGTGGCTCGTGACAACACACAAAGCCAAGAGCATATGATACTTCGAAATAAAAGATATACAGGAGAGTCAGGTTCCGATCCTGTGGAACTGTGGGTTATGGGCCCACCATGTGGGTTAAAAGTAGGAAGGGTGTTGGCATCTTGCACGGTTATGATAGCAATGCATGTCATAGGGTAGCCTATCAGTTATGTCGGCAACAACGTTGGTACCAAGGGCGAGGGACGAAGAGAAACATTATCCTGCTCGTTGAACGAGGCGGGCCAATAGGCAAAGTTCTCGTCCATCGGTGGCTACCGGAAAGTCGTCCACAAAAGTAATAGGGTCTTACCGACAGTTTGTACATAGAGGTGTTTACATAAGCAGGGAAATATTTCTGCTTATATCATATAGATCACCAAAAAGGTCAAACAAACCAATGGAAAGGAAAATGTGATCATCAGGTTAAGTAGAACAATGGAAAGGAAAAATGTGTCTAAACATATATTTCAGGGGTATATCCTTCCCAAGGACAAGTAGAGCAAGATATCCATGACATGATAGAAGTATAGACACCATTTAGGTAAGAGGGAAAATCCTAACATTACCCATACAACGGTGCTTGGATAATTGATAAAGAAAATTTAGTATCGTGCTTGAAATGTTCTCATTGGAGATCGGATCGCCACAAACATGCTTCGAGATAGCATTGACATGGTTTCAAGCAAAGGTCGGACTTTGTATACACCAAGGATCCATCAGGAATTTCTAGAACATAACATGTTATTTTATCAGGAAAAAGATGAGGAGGTGACCGATGGGTTCAGTAACAATCCATCGACATGTCAACAAGGATGTATTTCCAAAATTATATGAACCGGTTTGTGTTGGGGAAGGCAAGAATGTTATCGATGACAACATAAATCATCGAGGGGAAGGATTGTATTTCTCATCATGAATTCAATTGATATCCTAGAAAAGCTCAGAATGTTGATGATGATCACCACACATTTGTCGAGATATTTCATGAAGAGGTAAGCGATCGGCGATGACATTCAGTCAAAGGAATGATGAAGCAAAAGGTTATTGGAACCATGGGTACGACACAAGCTCAAAGTCAAGCTTGTTGTTCAAGGTGAAATGCTAAGATGAGGAAGATCGACGTAATCTTAGCTCATCGTCGGAAGTTGCTCCGGGCATAAGGACCAGGTAGCCCAGTTAAAAAGTTGACATGATAAAAATATAGCCGATCAGGCTAGGAATGATGTGATGAGGTGTAAAGCTTCCTAGTATCAAGTACTAGGTGTAATGCCAGAAGGTAAATCGGAGTAGAGGTTGGACGGGGGAAATGATTTGCAGAGGATAAGTATTTTAACTTATCCAGTAAATGGAATCAAGGAGGAAATATGGTCGGAATCACGATAGCAAGGATCAATTCCATGGATACAAGATGAGCTTATAACAAAGAAATAATTATTTTTACGAGCAGCTTCCATGATAAGTTCTACATTGGGTCCATGGGCATGAACACAAAGGTTCAAGGTCGACTCCCACTTCTTCAATGCATAACCTTTCATTCACTCCTCGTTCTGAAGAAATTATACTGCAGAAGATTTATCTGGCGAAGTACCAGAAGAGTAAGACTCACATCTCTTTTGAGTTCACACGGATTAGGGAAGGCATATGATCAACCCATAGGGGTATCTTAGGAACACATACCACTAACTTCCAGAGCATATAACATCAGCTCAATAGCAAAGCATGGTTGACAATAAGCAGAGGATACAATTTACCGAAGGCAATATGTATCAGGGGAAGAGTGCACGAGATTTTGAATATGAAAGACATTGTTGGATAACAATCCAACAAAGGATTCAGCGGTCCTCAATGGATCTGATGTGAGTATCAGTACTCAATCAGAAGAGGGAAAGAATGCAAAGGCAACAGATTATAGAAACAGCTGAATAATTCGACATTCAAGTTGATGGGAACTAGGTGGACAATCATTACAACATGATTGGCCGAGATCCAACTCATGTCTAGAATGACGTATGAGCAGGAAGGTCAAATTTCAGGGTTCGACTGATGATTGCGAGCAATCGCAACATAAAGAATCAATAGGCTCATGATGACAAGGACAAAGTATGTTAATGAATATTGCGAGACATATGGATTTAACCATAATGTAGGCAGACAAGACTTTCGGGAGCACTAGGCTGCAGAGGATCTTTGGGAGATCGAATTGCATTCGAAGAAATTTGGTGAGACATAATATCAACTGGGGATGAACGAATCTCTGATAAGTATGAGGAATTTTTCGTAGGGTTATTCAGGTGGAAAAGAGCTGCAAGACAGTCGGAAAAAGGATTCTAGAAAGTCGAAGAATACTTTCGGGTATCTTGTAACAACAAGAACGACTAGGGATGGAAGTAAGAACGACGAGGGTACACGTTTATCCATAAGGATTCAACGGTGTTAAGGGATTGCAAAAGAAATGAACACAAGTTGTCAGGAGTAGATCAGAGAGTATCTTCGAATTCTTCTGGTGAAACAGGCAACCATCTGGAATGAAGGGGCTCTCCAGGGAAAGTCGTTACGAGAACCTAATGTAGTTAGTAAATTCATTTAACCCTGAATAGAAGAGAGAACAGAGTCCCAGAGTATAGACGAGGAGTAAAAGATCCTAATACCACCCATATGGCGACGTGGGCCCGTAAGGCACACAGCCATGTTAGTAAAAAGTTTTGTAATGTCTAGACTCAACTTCGGCCAGGGAGTGTGGAAGGGGGATTCCTACAGGCAGTCAGCTCTGATACCAACTTGTAACGCCCTCGATTCAATCGTACACTAATCATACACGCAAATGTCTATGATCAAGATCAAGGACTCATGGGAAGATATCACAACACAACTCTAGACACAAATTTAAATAATACAAGCTTTATATTACAAGACAGGGGCCTCGAGGGCTCGAATACATAAGCTCGAAAACACAAGAGTCAGCGGAAGCAATAATATCTGAGCACAGACGTAAGTTAGACAAGTTTTGCCTTAAGAAGGCTAGCACAAAAGCAACATTGATCGGAAAGGCAAGGCCTCCTGCCTGGGAGCCTCCTAACTACTCCAAGTCGTCAGCGGCCGTCACGTAGTAGTAGGCACCCTCGGGGTAGCAGTAGTCATCAGTGGTGTCGTCTGGCTCCTGGGATCCATCATCTAGTCGCAACAAATGGGTATGGGGGAAAAGAGGTAGCAAAGCAGCCGTGAGTACTCATCCAAAGTACTCGCAAGACTTACATCAGATCTAAACTAAATATGCATCTGTATCAATGGAAAATGGGATGTATCTGTGGACTAAACTGCAGAATGCCAGAAGGGAAGGGGAAAGCCTAGCCTATCAAAGACTAGCATCTTCTGGAAACCACCATCTTGCGGCAACAGGAGGGAGTAGAGTAGAATAAAGTAAAGTAGCAGTAATGTTATCAACCTCGTCCAGAGATCCTTTCCCGACTCCCTGCGAGAAAGCAATCCCAGAGCCATACTATCCATTTCTCATATCCATTTCTTATATCCATTTCTCATCTCAAGTATCCAGTTCTAGTTGTATCGATCGGGATATAACTCCAAGTGTCTGTTACCATAGGACAGGCTATCGATAGATGTTTTCTTCCCTGCAGGGGTGCACCAACTTACCCACCACGCTCGATTAACTCCGGCCGGACACACTTTCCTGGGTCATGCCCGGCCTCGGCCAAATAATACGCTGCAACCCGACCTAGGCTTAATAGAGAGGCCAGCATGCCAGACTAAACCTATGCCCCCAGGGGTCATGGGCCATCTCCCCGGGAACTCCTGCATGTTGCATGGGCGGCCGGTGAGCAGACCTAGCTACCTCCTTCAACAAGGCAGGAGCTTACGCAGTCCAACCCGGCGCACACCGCTCAGTCGTTGATGTCTATTAAGCTTCGGCTGATGTATACGACGTAGAACGCCCATACTATGCCCACGTGATGGTTAGTGCTATCAGGCCAGAGGCCCCTTGGATCAAATATCCAAATTATAGTGGATTAGGAACACGCGGTAACGAGTACTTGCGACAAGGGCTAAGAATGCCCGGCCACGCCTCGTAAGTATCTCGCGGGCACCTTCCAGGTCAACCCGACTCCACATCACTCGCTATTATGCTCGCGTGGGTACCCCTCAGGGCCGACCCGTCTTTAGTAACATGGCTCAGTGCAAAGTCATAGGAACCATAGTAACTGTGTGTCTAACACCAAGGGGAAAACCCGAGGAATCACCCCCGGTGAATTCCACTCGATGTTGTCATCAAGGTGAATGTAAGAGGGTCCACCCTCGAGGTTCACACTTGAGGGGTTGCACGACAGAGCCGTAACGGAAGTGGTTAAGGAGGAAATCACCCTCGATGACCCCGACCGAATAGCTACACTACAGAGATCTCATCAGGAGTGATGTTAGTGGTTCCACCCTCGGCACTCGATAGTAACTCTGCAGAGTCATACAACTAGGGGGGTGATGTGCGGTGTCGGGGCCTGGACATCGATCACGTGATCGAGTCATCGGACATAAAGCAAGGCAACTGGGACAAGGTGGGGTCACTGATGGGTCTCTAACCAACCTAAACTAAGCAGTTTAGGATAAGCAGGTAAGGTATGAAAGCAGGTAACAACAACAGGCTATGCATCAGAGTAGGATCATACAGAAAGCAGTAGCAGTTCTAATGCAAGCATGAGAGGGAAGAAATGGGCGATATCAGAATGCTCAAGGGGGGTTTGCTTGCCTGGTTGCTCTGGCAAGGAGGGGTCATCGCCGACGTAGTCGAACACAGGGGATGCATCGGTCTCGGGGTCTACCGGAGAGAAGAGGGGGAAAACAGTAAATACAGAGCAAACAATGCATCACAAGGCATAACATGGCAATAAGATGTGCTGGGTGTGACCTAACGTATGGCTACACAATATAGGTGAAGGGGAAATTCAACCGGGAATGTTTTCCCGGTTCTGGACCTGTGTCAGATAGATGACCGGAGGGGGAATGTTCCATGTATAGATAGTTAGAGGCATCTGACATGTATGCAGGTAGCGTTTTTGGGTTCGTCTCGTCGTTCTGAGCAACTTTCAGGTATAAAGTTTTTCGATTCGAGCTACGGTTTATTTTATATTGATTTTATAAGATTTATATCATTTTTAGTATTTATTTAATTATTTTAATTTTATCATTATCCAGAACAGTGCATGCTGACGTCAGCAGTCCTGGTCAACCTGACGTGTGGACCCCGTGGGACCCACCTGCCATTATCTGTTTAGGTTAATTAGGGTTAGGTTAATTAATTACTATTTAATTAAACTAACTAGTTAAATTAGATTAATTAAACATGATTAATTAATGTAATTAATTCACTAATTGATTAATTATTAATTAATTTTATTAATTCATTTTTATTTTATTTTCCTTTTCTTTAAAAAACGTTCTGGGGGCGGCTCCACATGCCAAAGGCCTAGAGGGGCCTATCGGGTTCGGGCGCTCGGGTGCGGGCGAGCGGGCGATGGGTACGGGCGCTCAGTGCCCGGGCGCGGCTTGGCCACCGGCGGGCGGCCGCGGCACGGTGGTGATGGCGGTGGGCAGTGGCGTGTAGCAGCAGCGTCGGCGCTGCCGGCAGTCGGGTCAGAGGGGGGAGGGGGCGAAGGCGCGGGCGGCTCCAGGGAGCCATGGCCAGGGAGGGAGTGGAGCTAAGCGGCGATGCCGGTGAGAGCGACGAGCAGAGGAGGCGCGATGGGGGCGCACGGCAGCCTTGGCTGGGAGTGGCGCGCGGTGGCGGCATGCGGGGCCGGCGGTCGCAAAGGGCAGGGGCGCATCACGGTGGTTGGACGGCGGCGCGGCCGTGGGGGCGAAGCTCGACAGCAGAAGCAGCTGCAGCCGCGGGGAGGGCGCGGTCGCGGTGACCGGGCGGAGCAGCGGCGAGGAGGGCAAGGCCAGGCGCGGCCAGACCGCGGGGGGCAACGGCGTGGCCGACACGGTGGTGCGCGTGCGCGCGGTCGGCATCGAGAAGAGGCAGGGAAGGGGGAGGACGAGGCCTCACCGCAGGAGCGTAGGGTACGGGCAGCGGGGGTCGAGGAGGCGGAGGGGGACGGTCCTTCGTCGAGGAGAGAGATGAGGAGGCGAGGAGGCAGGCCGGTGTGGTGGCTCCGACGAGGTCCAAGCGGCGGCAGCGATGGGGCTCCAGGTACGATGGGCGACGCGGTCGATGGGTCGAGGCGACGAGCGGCTTCGGGTCGGGCGCGCCACGCGGGAGGAGAGAGGGGGGGGGGCGAGGCGATGGCGGGGTAGCGCCGGGGATGGGCGTCGACGTGGAGGCCCGGGGCGGCGCGGTCAACGGAGTTGCTGCGGGGGTAGAGGAGCGAGGGGATCGGGAGGAGTGGGGGAAGTGGGGATCGGGAGAGGTTAGGGTTCGGGAGTGGGGTGGGGTGGATAAAGAGGCCCATGATACGTCTCCAACGTATCTATAATTTTTGATTGCTCCATGCTATATTATCTACTGTTTTAGGCAATATTGGGCTTTATTTTCCACTTTTATATTATTTTTGGGACTAACCTATTAACCGGAGGCCCAACCCAGATTTGCTGTATTTTTGCCTATTTCAGTGTTTCGAAGAAAAGGAATATCAAACAGAGTCGAAACGGAACGAAATCAACTGGAGAAGTTATTTTTGGAAGGAAAGCCACCGGATAGACTTGGACTCCATGTCAGGAGATACGGGAGGTGCTTACGAGGGTGGGGGCACGCCCGCTGCCTCGTGGGGCCCCGTGGCTCCTCCGACGTACTTCCTGCACCCATATATATCGACGTATCCTAAAACTTCCAGAACGCACAATAGATCGGGAGTTCCGCCGCCAGAAGCCTCCGTAGCCAGCGAAAGCCAATCTAGACCCGTTCCGGCACCCTGCCGGAGGGGGCAATCCCTCTCCGGTGTCCATCTTCATCATCCCGGTGCTCTCCATGACGAGGAGGGAGTAGTTCTCCCTCGAGGCTGAGGGTATGTACCAGTAGCTATGTGTTTGATCTCTCTCTCTCTCTCTCTCGTGTTCTTGAGGTGATACGATCTTGTTGTATCGCGAGCTTTGCTATTATATTTGGATCCTATGATGTTTCTCCCCCTCTACTCTCTTGTAATGAATTGTGTTTCCCCTTTGAAGTAATCTTATCGGATTGAGTCTTTAAAGATTTGAGAACACTTGATGTATGTCTTGTCGTTGATATCTGTGGTGACAATGGGATATCACGTGATTCACTTGATGTATGTTTCAGTGATCAACTTGCGGGTTCCGCCCATGAACCTATGCATAGGGGTTGGCACACGTTTTCGTCGTGATTCTCAGGTAGAACTTTGGGGCACTCTTTGAGGTCCTTTGTGTTGGTTGAGTAGATGAATCTGAGATTATGTGACGCATATCATATAATCATACCCACGGATACTTGAGGTGACATTGGAGTATCTAGGTGATATTAGGGTTTTGGTTGATTTGTGTCTTTAGGTGTTATTCTAGTATGAACTCTAGGGCTGTTTGTGACACTTATAGGAATAGCCCAACGGATTGATTGGAAAGAATAACTTTGAGGTGGTTTCGTACCCTACCATAATCTCTTCGTTCGTTCTCCGCTATTAGTGACTTTGGAGTGACTCTTTGTTGCATGTTGAGGGATAGTAATGTGATCCAATTATGATATCATTGTTGAGGGAACTTACACTAGCGAAAGTATGAACCCTAGGCCTTGTTTCCTATCATTGCAATACCGTTTACGCTCACTTTTATCATTAGTTACCTTGCTGTTTTATATTTTCAGATTACAAAAACTATTATCTACTATCCATATTGCACTTGTATCACCATCTCTTCGCCGAACTAGTGCACCTATACATTTTACCATTGTATTGGGTGTGTTGGGGACACAAGAGACTCTTTGTTATTTGGTTGCAGGGTTGCTTTAGAGAGACCATCTTCATCCTACGCCTCCTACGGATTGATAAACCTTAGGTCATCCACTTGAGGGAAATTTGCTACTGTCCTACAAACCTCTGCAATTGGAGGCCCAACAACGTCTACACGAAGAAGGTTGTGTAGTAGACATCAGCCCGGCTGGGCCTGGTGGGCCGACGGTGCGGCGGCCAGCTGGGCCATTCGGCCCAGCCTGGGGGGGGGGTGGTTCTCTTTTTCTTTTCGTTTTTCTTTTTTTAAATAAAAAAAGAGAGAGAAAATGATTTATTTGAGCAACCAAAGGATTTAGGAAAAATATGGGACTTGGCCCATTAATTCCTCCACATTTTTAGGTATGCCACAAATAGTTTGGAGGCAAGAGGAATTGCCTAGGAATTTTGGAAATTGGGAATGACATATCTAAATGCTACTGGAGCACTAATTAATTTCCAAAGGCAATTTGGGAACTCCAAAGATTTTGGTTTTAACATGAAAAATACTTAGAGAATATTTGTCATATTGTGAACCATTTTGATTGCATGAAAGAAGAAGCAAATATTTGACATGCAATTTGAATTTGAATTTGAATCAGATTTTGGAGCAGTGGCATTTTGGCATGATGATCATGATGACATGACCTTTATTAGGGGGAGATTACTGTAGTGTGATGCTGGGGATGTTACAATATACCTGGGTGCATATAATTCTCTACAAGACTGAAGTGCAGGATGTCTTCAGACGATTTGCCAATCATGCCATGATGAAGTATGGCATCAAGATCAAGCACATCAGAAGTGACAACAACACAGAGTTCAAGAACACCGGCCTCGACACCTATCTTGATACATTGGGCATCAATCATGAGTTCTCTGCTCCATACACACCTCAGCAGGATGGCATCGTGGAGCGCAAGAACAAGACACTCATTGAGATGGCTCGGACGATGCTTGATGAGTACAAGACCCCAAGGAAGTTCTGGCCAGAAGCCATTGATACTGCATGTCATGTCATCAACCGTGTTTATCTTCACAAGCTTCTAAAGAATACATCATATGAGCTACTAACTAGTAAGAAGCCAAACGTTGGTTACTTCAGAGTATTTGGTGCCAGGTGTTGGATCAAGGATCCACATCACACTTCAAAATTTGCACCAAAAGCACATGAAGGTTTTATGCTTGGTTATGAAAAGGATTCGCACTCCTACAGAGTCTTCAACCTCTTTCACTATAAATTGGTTGAAACTATGGATGTGCGGTTCGATGAGACTAACGGCTCACAAAGAGAGCACCTACCAAATATTCTAGATGAAGTCCCTCCTAGTGAATTGATTAAGCTTATGGGAACTGGAGAAATCATACCTTCATGGCACAGGCTGAAGAAGAACTCATCATTTCTGCACCTAATCAACCTGAAGACACTGCTCAGCCCGAAGTCAATACTGATGATGAAGAAAGTGATCAGCCAGAGCAAAGTCTTCGACCAGTACATCCTTGTGTTGCAAATGAAGTACAGATTGAGAAGATAATTGATAGCATCAATGCACCTGGTCCACTCACTCGTTCAAGAGCAACACAGCTAGCAAATTTCTGTGGGCTCTTTGCATTTGTCTTTATGTCCGAACCCAAGAAAGTTGCTGAAGCCATCATGGAACCTGAATGGATTCAAGCTATGCAAGAAGACCTTCAACAGTTCGAGTTGAATAATGTATGGGAACTGGTCAAGCGTCCTGATCCTCACAAGCACAATATCATAGGCACAAAATGGATCTATCGCAACAAACAAGACAAGCATGGTCAAGTTGTCAGAAACAAGGCTCGTCTCGTTGCTCAAGGATACACTCAAGTTGAAGGGATTGACTTCGATGAAACATTTGCTCCGGTGGCTAGGCTTGAAGCCATTCGCATACTGCTAGCCTATGCCAACCATCACAATATCCTCCTGTACCAAATGGATGTGAAGAGTGCCTTTCTCAATGGCAAGATTGAAGAAGTGTATGTTGCACAACCACCTGGCTTTGAAGATGCAAAACATCCTGATATGGTATACAAGCTCAACAAGGCACTTCATGGCCTCGAACAAGCCCCTCGTGCTTGGTATGACACACTCAAAGACTTCCTTAAGAGCAAAGGCTTCAAACCTGGTTCCCTGGATCCCACTCTTTTCACGAAGACATACGATGGTGAACTGTTTGTGTGCCAGATCTATGTGGGTGACATTATCTTCGACTACACTAACACAAGATACAGTGATGAGTTTGGGCACATGATGCAAGAGCAATATCAGATGTCCATGATGGGTGAGCTGAAGTTCTTCGTTGGTCTTCAAATCCGTCAGCAGAGCAATGACATCTTCATTTCTCAAGAGAAGTACCTCAAAGATTGCCTGAAGAAGTTTGGAATGCAAGACTGCAAAGGTTACTCAACGACAATGCCAACCAAAAGTCTTCTGGGCCCCAACGACAATGGTAAAGAGTTCGATCAAAAGGTATACCGCTCCATGATTGGTTCTTTACTCTATTTATGTGCATCTAGGCCAGATATCATGCTTAGCGTTTGTATGTGTGCCCGATTCCAAGCGGCAAGGAATTGCATCACTTAACTGTGAAGCGAATTCTTCGATATTTGGCTAGAGACGCGAGATAGATCTTCAGGTTGCACACTGGATTCAAGAGGTGCAATTTTCAATGGCTTCATAATAGAAGCTTTTGGAGCAGAAGAGGGCTTTGAAGCTTTTGACTTCTTCTGCTTCGGGGGCACAGGAGCATCCTCGGAGTCCGGATCATCAGCTGATTGATCAACTATGGCCCTTTGAGATGCAACATGGGAGAGAAGCCCATCGAAGCCATTGAAGGGGCCAATGACATCCGGATTGGCTTCACGAATGCCATCAGGCCTTGGAGCAGACGGACCAGGGTTGAAGTTGAGTCCAAATGCCTTTTTGTTCTTAGCAGCAGACTCCTTTGCAAACTGATAGTTGCGCTTGAATAGATCATCATCATGACACCATCGAAGAGAGGATGGGTCGACATTGTCAGGCTGAGGTCCTCGGACCATGCAAGGATAGAAGCCTTGAGCAATGGCTTCAGGCTTCATCTGAGGTTGCAGTTTTCTATAGAGAATATCGCCCCATGGGCGCTTGATAGCATTTTTCTCCGCATACTCAGGAGTTACGAAGTGATACTTGAACCATTCCTCTGCCCAATATCTTTTGATCCATTGGATTCTGAGCTTACACTTATTGTAGTTCTCTTTTAGATTAGACTTGTACAGTTCATACAGATCTGGGGCAGATCCAGAGCAGTAATGCCATGGCGTTGCCTACCACCTTTCCTTGCAGATTTTTCAGTTGCCATTATATTCAGACTGAAAGGCTTCCACACAGTGAATGACTTTCGATGACTAGTCAGACAAGAACTAGCTTTAGGAGATTCAATGTGATGCTATAAGAATTCTACAAATGAATGCAGACTATGAGAACCAAGGGATTCTCCCACGGACATGTACCTGTGATAGCATTAGAGATGCGAGGGAAGGGGAAGAGGTCATATGCATTCTCAGCAACTTTTGAAGATAAATCAGTTTGAATACACTGACCTCATAGTGCAAAGACATTCACTTATTTGAAGTGAGTTGGTTCCAGATTTGTACGAATCCATGAATAAGTACAAGTGAGGAATCTAACTAGTTCTGAGGCATAAGCAAGTTATGAGATGCAGAAATAGACAGATCCAGATTTGGAAGTTTAGAAACCACTTTTGGGTGAAGTGGACGGATTCAACAGATTGAAAAAGTGGTAAAAGCGAAGTTATTTACCGCATAAAGAACTGCTAGATGAGGCAGAACGGATGCTGAGAATTCCAACCTACCGCGCACTAACTTGGCGGCGGAAGGCACCTATGGCGGTGGTGGAGAAGACGAGGTCCGCGGCCGGCGTGAAGACGGCGTCGAAGAGGTCGTGACAACTAAGCGCTTTGTCTCCAGCGTCGACTGGAGCTAGCAGTGGTGCTAGGGTTTGAGCGAGATGGCAAGGTGGGAGAGGAGATAATGACCGCGCGGGTGAGTATTTATAAGGTGAAGGGCTGCGCAGCACAATTATGCAGGTGCTGTTGGGGAACGTAGTAATTTCAAAAAATTCCCTACGTACACACATGATAATGGTGATGCATAGCAACGAGAGGGGAGAGTGTTGTCCACGTACCCTCGTAGACCGAAAGCCGAAGCGTTAGCACAACGCGGTTGATTTAGTTGTACGTCTTCACGATCCGACCGATCAAGTACCGAACGTACGACACCGCCGAGTTCAGCACGTGTTCAGCTCGATGACGTCCCTCGAACTCCGATCTAGCAGAGCTTTGAGGGAGAGTTCAGTCAGCACAATGGCGTGGTGACGATGATGATGTTATACCGATGCAGGGCTTTGCCTAAGCACCACTACGATATTATCGAGGTGGACTATGGTGGAGGGGGCACCGCACACGGCTAAGAGATCCAAGAGATCAATTGTTGTGTCCTGGCGTGCCCCCTGCCCCCGTATATAAAGGAGCAAGGGAGGAGGAGGCCGGGTCTAGGAGGGGCGCGCCAAGGGAGTAGGATTCCTACCCCTAGTAGAAGTAGATTTCCTCCTTTCCTAGTCCAACTAGGAGAAGAGGGGAAAGGAGGGAAGTGGAGGAGGAAGGGAGAGGGGGGCCGCACCCCAAACCCTTTGTCCAATTCGGACTGGGCTTGGGAGGAGCGTGCGGCACCTCCTAGCTGCTGCCTCTCCTTGCCACTAAAGCCCATTAAGGCCCAACACTTCTTCCCCGTATTCCCGTAACTCCCCGGTACTCCGAAAAATACCCGAATCACTTGGAACCTTTCCGATGTCCGAATATAGTCGTCCAATATATCGATATTTACGTCTCGACCATTTAGAGACTCCTCATCATGTCCCCGATCTCATCCGGGACTCCGAACTCCCTTCGGTACATCAAAACACATAAACTCATAATACAAATCGTCACAGAACTTTAAGCATGTGGACCCTACAGGTTCGAGAACTATGCAGACATGACCGAGACACGTCTCCGGTCAATAACCAATAGCAGAACCTGGATGCTCATATTGGCTCCTACATATTCTACGAAGATCTTTATCGGTCAAACCACATAACAACATACATTGTTCCCTTTGTCATCGGTATGTTACTTGCCCGAGATTTGATCGTCGGTATCTCAATACCTAATTCAATCTCGTTACCGGCAAGTCTCTTTACTCGTTCCTAATGCATCATCCCGCAACTAACTCATTAGTCACATTGCTTGCAAGGCTTATGGTGATGTGCATTACCGAGAGGGCCCAGAGATACCTCTCCGACAATCGAAGTGACAAATCCTAATTTCGAAATATGCCAACTCAACAAGTACCTTCGGAGACACTTGTAGAGCACCTTTATGATCACCCAGTTACGTTGTGAAGTTTGGTAGCACACAAAGTGTTCCTCCGGTGAACGGGAGTTGCATAATCTCATAGTCATAGGAACATGTATAAGTCATGAAGAAAGCAACAACAACATACTAAATGATCAATTGCTAAGCTAATGGAATGGGTCAAGTCAATGACATCATTCTCCTAATGATGTGATCCCGTTAATAAAATGACAACTCATGTCTATGGTTAGGAAACTTAACCATCTTTGATTAACAAGCTAGTCAAGTAGAGGCATAGTAGTGACACTATGTTTGTCTATGTATTCACACATGTATTATGTTTCCGGTTAATACAATTCTAGCATGAATAATAAACATTTATCATGAAATAAGGAAATAAATAATAACTTTATTATTGCCTCTAGGGCATATTTCCTTCAGTCTCCCACTTGAACTAGAGTCAATAATCTAGTTCACATCGCCATGTGATTTAACACCAACAGTTCACATCACCATGTGATTAACACCCATAGTTCACATCGTCATGTGACCAACACCCAAAGGGTTTACTAGAGTCAATAATCTAGTTCACATCACTATGTGATTAACACCCAAAGAGTACTAAGGTGTGCTCATGTTTTGCTTGTGAGAGAAGTTTAGTCTACGGGTCTGCCACATTCAGATCCGTATGTATTTTGCAAATTTCTATGTCTACAATGCTCTGCATGGAGCTACTTTAGCTAATTGCTCCCACTTTCAATATGTATCTAGATTGAGACTTAGAGTCATCTGGATCAGTATCAAAGCTTGCATCGACGTAACTCTTTACGACGAACCTTTTGTCACCTCCATAATCGAGAAACATATCCTTATTCCACTAAGGATAATTTTGACCGTTGTCCAGTGATCTACACCTGGATCACTATTGGACTCCCTTGCCAAACTCAGTGTAGGGTATACAATAGATCTGGTACACAGCATGGCATACTTTATAGAACCTATGGCTGAGACATAGGGAATGACTTTCATTCTCTTTCTATCTTCTGCCGTGGTCGGGCTTTGAGTCTTACTCAACTTCACACCTTGCAACACAGGCAAGAACTCTTTCTTTGACTGTTCCAGTTTGAACTAATTCAAAATCTTGTCAAGGTACATACTCATTGAAAATCTTATCAAGCGTCTTGATCTATCTCTATAGATCTTGATGCTCAACATGTAAGCAGCTTCACCGAGGTCTTTCATTGAAAACTCCTTTCAAATACTCCTTTATGCTTTACAGAGAATTCTACATTATTTCCGATCAACAATATGTCATCCACATATACTTATCAGAAATGTTGTAGTGTTCCCGCTCACTTTCTTGTAAATACAGGCTTCATTGCAAGTATGTATAAAACTATATACTTTGATCATCTCATCAAAGTGCATATTCCAACTCCGAGATGCTTGCACCAGTCCACAGATGGATCACTGGAGCTTGCACATTTTGTTAGCACCTTTAGGATTAACAAAACCTTCTGGTTGCATCATATACAACTCTTCTTTAATAAGTCCATTAAGGATTGCAGTTTTGTTATCCATTTGCCAGATTTCATAAAATGCGGCAATTGCTAACATGATTCGGACAGACATTAAGCATCGATATGAGTGAGAAAATCTCATTGTAGTCAACACCTTGAACTTTGTCAAAAAACCTTTTTCGACAAGTCTAGCTTTCTAGATAGTAACACTACTATCAGCGTCCGTCTTCCTCTTGAAGATCCATTTATTTTCTATGGCTTGCCGATCATCGGGCAAGTCAACCAAAGTCCATACTTTGTTCTCATACATGTATCCTATCTCAGATTTCATGGCCTCAAACCATTTCGCGGAATCTGGGCTCATCATCGCTTCCTCATAGTTCGTAGGTTCGTCATGGTCTAGTAACATGACCTCTAGAACAGGATTACCGTACCACTCTGGTGCGGATCTTACTCTGGTTGACCTACGAGGTTCGGTAGTAACTTGATCTGAAGTTTCATAATCATCATCATTAACTTCCTCACTAATTCGTGTAGGCATCACTGGAACTGATTTCAGTGATGAGCTACTTTTCAATTCGATAGAAGGTACAATTACCTCATCAAGTTCTACTTTTCTCCCACTCACTTCTTTCGAGAGAAACTCCTTCTCTAGAAAGGATCCATTCTCAGCAACAAATTTGCCTTCGGATCTGTGATAGAAGGTGTACCCAACAATTTCGTTTGGTTATCCTATGAAGATGCACTTCTCCGATTTGGGTTCGAGCTTATCAGTTTGAAATTTTTTCACATAAGCATCGCCGCCCCAAACTTTAAGAAACAACACCTTAGGTTTCTTGCTAAACCACAGTTCATATGGTGTCTTCTCAACGAATTTATATGTTGCCCTATTTAACGTGAATGCAGCTGTCTCTAATGCATAAACCCAAAATGATAGCGGTAAATCAGTAAGAGACATCATAGATCACGCCATATCTAGTAGTGATTACGACATTCGGACACACCATTACGCTGTGGTGTTCCAGGTGGCGTGAGTTGCAAAACTATTCCGCATAGTTTCAAATGAAGACCAAACTCATAACTCAAATATTCTCCTCCATGATCAGATCGTAGAAACTTTATTTTCTTGTTACGATGATTTTGAACTTCACTCTGAAATTCTTTGAACTTTTCAAATGTTTCAGACTTATGTTTCATTAAGTAAATATACCCATATCTTCTTAAATCATCTGGGAAGGTGAGAAAATAACGATACCCGCAGCGAGCCTCAACATTCATCGGACCACATACATCTGTATGTATGATTTCCAACAAATCTTTTGCTCTCTCCATAGTTCCGAAGAACGGCGTTTTAGTTATCTTGCCCATGAGGCATGGTTCGCAAGTACCAAGTGATTCATAATCAAGTGGTTCCAAAATCCCATCAGCATGGAGTTTCTTCGTGCGCTTTACAGCAATATGACCTAAACGGCAGTGTCACAAATAAGTTGCACTATCATTATTAACTTTGCATCTTTTGGCTTCAATATTATGAATATGTGTATCACTACGATCGAGATCCAACAAACCATTTTATTGGGTGTATGACCATAGAAGATTTTATTCATGTAAACAGAACAACAATTATTCTCTAATTTACATGAATAACCGTATTGCAACAAACATGATCAAATCATATTCATGCTCAACGCAAACACCAAATAACACTTATTTAGTTTAACACTAATCCCGAATGTATAGGGAGTGTGCGATGATGATCATATCAATCTTGGAAGTACTTCCAACACACATCGTCACCTCGCCCTTTACTAGTTTCTGTTTATTCTGCAACTCCCGTTTCGAGTTACTACTCTTAGCAACTGAACCAGTATCAAATGCCGAGGGGTTGCTATAAACACTAGTAAAGTACACATCAATAACATGTATATCCAATATACCTTTGTTCGCTTTGCCATCCTTCTTATCCGCCAAATACTTGGGGCAGTTCCGCTTCCAGTGACCAGTCCCTTTGTAGTAGAAGCACTTAGTCTCAGGCTTATGACCAGACTTGGGCTTCTTCACTTGAGCAGCAACTTGCTTGTCGTTCTTCTTGAAGTTCCCCTTCTTCCATTTGCCCTTTTCTTGAAACTAGTGGTCTTATCAACCATCAACATTTGATGTTTTTCTTGATTTCTATCTTCGTCGATTTCAGCATCACGAAGATCTTGGGAATCATTTCCGTTATCGCTTGCATATTATAGTTCATCACGAAGTTCTACTAACTTGGTGATGGAGACTAGAGAATTCTGTCAATCACTATCTTATCTGGAAGATTAACTCCCACTTGATTCAAGCGATTGTAGTACCTAGACAATCTGAGCACATGCTCACTGCTTGAGCTATTCACCTCCATCTTTTAGCTATAGAACATGTTGGAGACTTCATATCTCTTAACTCGGGTATTTATTTGAAATATTAACTTCACCTCCTAGAACATCTCATATGGTCCATGACGTTCAAAACGTCTTTGAAGTCCCGATTCTAAGCCGTTAAGCATGGCGCACTAAACTATCAAGTAGTCATCATATTGAGCTAGCCAAACGTTCATAACGTCTGCATCTGCTCCTGCAATAGGTCTATCACCTGGCGGTGCATCAAGGACATAATTCTTCTATGCAACAATGGGGATAAACCTCAGATCATGGATCCAATCCGCATCATTGCTACTAACATCTTTCAACTTAGTTTTCTCTAGGAACACATATAAAACATAGGGAAGCAACAACTTGAGCTATTGATCTATAACATTATTTGCAAAATACTATCAGGACTAAGTTCATGATAAATTATAGTTCAATTAATCATATTACTTAAGAACTCCCACTTAGATAGACATCCGTCTAATCATCTAAGTGATCACGTGATCCAAATCAACTAAACCATGTCCGATCATCATGTGAGATGGAGTAGTTTTCAATGGTGAACATCACTATGTTGATCATATCTTCTATGTGATTCATGCTCGACCTTTCGGCCTCTAGTGTTCTGAGGCCATATCTTCATATGCTAGGCTCGTCAAGTTTAACCCGAGTATTCTGCGTGCGCAAAAACTGTCTTACACCCATTGTATTTGAACGTAGAGCTTATCACACCCGATCATCACGTGGTGTCTCAGCATGAAGAACTGTCGCAACGGTGCATGCTCAGGGACAACACTTATACCTTGAAATTTTAGTAAGGGGTCATCTTATAAAGCTACCGTCGAACTAAGCAAAATAAGATGTATAAAACATAAACATCACATGCAATCAAAATATGTGACATGATATGGCCATGATCATCTTGCGCCTTTGATCTCCATCTCAAAAGTACCGTCATGATCTGTATCGTCACCGGCATGACACCATGATCTCCATCATCTTGATCTATATCAATGGGTCATCACATGGTCGTCTTGCCAACTATTGCTCTTGCAACTATTACTACCGCATAGCGATAAAGTAAAGCAATTATTTGGTTCTTGCATCTTATGCAATAAAGAGACAACCATAAGGCTTTTGCTAGTTGCCGATAATTTCAACAAAACATGATCATATCATACAACAACTTATATCTCATCACGTCTTGACCATATCACATCACAACATGCCCTGCAAAAACAAGTTAGACGTCCTCTACTTTGTTGTTGCAAGTTTTACGTGGCTGCTACGGGCTGAGCAAGAACCGTTCTTACCTACGCATCAAAACCACAATGATAGTTCATCAAGTTAGTGTTGTTTTAACCTTCACAAGGACAGTGCGTAGCCACACTTGATTCAACTAAAGTTGGAGAAACTGACACCCGCCAGCCACCTGTGTGCAAAGCATGTCGGTAGAACCAGTCTCGCGTAAGCGTACACGTAATGTCGGCCCGGGCAACTTCATCCAACAATACCGCCGAACCAAAGTGTGACATGCTGGTAAGCAGTATGACTTGTATCGCCCACAACTCACTTGTGTTCTACTCGTGCATATAACATCTACGCATAAAATTAGGCTCAGATACCGCTGTTGGGGAACGTAGTAATTTCAAAAAAATTCCTACGCGCACACAGGATCATTGTGATGCATAGCAAGGAGAGGGGAGAGTGTTTTCCACGTACCCTCGTAGACCGAAAGCGGAAGCGTTACCACAACACGGTTGATGAAGTCGTACGTCTTCACGATCCGACCGATCAAGTACCGAATGTACGGCACCTCTGAGTTCAGCACACGTTCAACTCGATGACGTCCCTCGAACTCCAATCCAGCCGAGCTTTGAGGGAGAGTTCTGTCAGCACGACGGCGTGGTGACGATGATGATGTTCTACCGATGCAGGGCTTCGCCTAAGCACCGCTACGATATTATCGAGGTGGCCTATGGTGGAGGGGGGCACCGCACACGGCTAAGAGATCCAAGAGATCAATTGATGTGTCCTAGGGTGCCCCCTGGCCCCGTATATAAAGGAGCAAGGGAGGAGGAGGCCGGCTCTAGGAGGGGCGCGCCAAGGGAGTATGATTCCTACTCCTAGTAGGAGTAGGTTTCCTCCTTTCCTAGTCCAACTAGGAGAAGGGGGTAAAGGAGGGAAGTGGAGAAGAAAGGGAGAGGGGGGCCGCGCCCCAAACCCTGGCTATTGCCTCTCCTTCCCACTAAAGCCCATTAAGGCCCAACACTTCTTCCCCGTATTCCCGTAACTCCCCAGTACTCTGAAAAATACCCGAGTCACTCGGAACCTTTCCGATGTCCGAATATAGTCGTCCAATATATCAATCTTTACGTCTCGACCATTTCAAGACTCCTCGTCATGTCCCCGATCTCATCCGGTACTCCGAACTACCTTAGGTACATCAAAACAAATAAACTCATAATACAAATCATCACAGAACTTTAAGTGTGCGGACCCTATGGGTTCGAGAACTATGTAGACATGATCGAGACACGTCTCCGGTCAATAACCAATAGCGGAACCAGGATGCTCATATTGGCTCCCACATATTCTATGAAGATCTTTATCGGTCAAACCGCATAACTACATACGTTGTTCCCTTTGTCATCGGTATGTTACTTGCCTGAGATTCGATTGTTGGTATCTCAATACCTAGTTCAATCTCGTTACCGGCAAGTCTCTTTACTCGTTCCGTAATGCATCATCCCGCAACTAATTCATTAGTTACATTGCTTGCAAGGCTTATGGTGATGTGCATTACCGAGAGGGCCCAGAGATACCTCTCCGACAATCGGAGTGACAAATCCTAATCTCGAAATACGTCAACTCAACAAGTACCTTCGGAGACACCTGTAGAGCACCTTTATAATCACCCAGTTACGTTGTGATGTTTGGTAGCACACAAAGTGTTCCTCCGGTAAACAGGAGTTGCATAATCTCATAGTCATAGGAACATGTATAAGTCATGAAGAAAGCAATAGCAACATACTAAACGATCAAGTGCTAAGCTAACGGAATGGGTCAAGTCAATCATATCATTCTCCTAATGATGTGATCCCGTTAATCAAATGACAACTCATGTCTATGGTTAGGAAACTTAACCATCTTTGATTAACGAGCTAGTCAAGTAGAGGCATACTGGTGACACTATATTTTGTCTATTTATTCACACATGTATTATGTTTCCGGTTAATACAATTATAGTATGAATAATAGACATTTATCATGAAATAAGGAAATAAATAATAACTTTATTATTTCCTCTAGGGCATATTTCCTTCAGGTGCCTTCGGTGGTTCACATCTGGTGGACACGTGGCGTGCATGCAACTGATTGAGAGTTGAGCCATGTTCCCACGCGCACCAGGTTTGTCGGGTGATCGTTCCAGCTTCTCCGGTGTTTAGGCAAAATAGATAAGGCATTAAAAGCAGCTTTAAATGTGTGTCTATGTATCTTTAGCTGACAAGGACACGGTGAAGATATTCGAGACGTGTCAACATAATGCATATGAATAGACAAAAAGAATTTGAGGAAGAAGCACAGAAGGGGTTAGTGTCCGATCACATTCAGTTAGTTCAGAAAATGGCAAGTTTGAAGACATAGCTATAAGTGAATGTTGTAGAGGACAGAACACATATATATTGATATATTAGAAAAGACCAAATCAACATTGAGAAGATAAACTTCGAAGTCAAATCAATGTTGAAGAAAAACCAAATACGAAGATAATGCAATCATGAAGCCAAATGAAAATCTTCAAGAAAGTTTGGCGGTGGCGTTACCCACCATATAGGAAGTATTTGACCCAGACACGGCGCACAATTGTCGTGGCGCTCCGAAGTCAAATTCCACATTAATGTATTCACACTCAGAGGGTAAGTCTTCATGAATTGAAGATATATGTTACTTGATGTGTTGCACATCTAAGTCATCAACATGCATAAGCGTTAGGATGTGTGTCCATTCACAAGACATTTGAGGATTCTAAGATATTTAGCTCACACCACAGCTTGCAAAACCTTTTCTCATTAAAGGGCTTCATGAAGATATCTGCCAATTGCTCTTCAGTGTTGACATGAATGATATCAATGTCTTCCTTCATGACGTGATCTCTAAGAAAGTGATGACGGATCTGAATGTGCTTTGTCTTCGAGTGCTGAACTGGATTCTTGGCAATCTTGATGGCGCTTTCATTGTCGCAGTAGAGTGGCACATGCTTTAGGTGGATGCCATAGTTCTTGAGAGTTTGCTTCATCCAGAGAAGCTGAGCGCAGCATGATCCAGCAGCAATGTATTCATATTCAACATGGAGAGTGATACACAGTTCTGCTTCTTTGAAGACCAACAGACAAGAGATCGTCCAAGAAAGTGACATGTGCCTGATGTGGACTTGCGATCAACCTTGTCACCAGCATAATCATCATTTGAGAATCCAACTAGATCAAACTCCGAGCCCTTTGGATACCATAATCCTAGTGTTGGGGTGTAAGCCAAATATTGAAGAATTCGCTTCATTGCTAGGTGATGCGATTCCTTTGGTGCCGCCTGGAATCGGGCACATATGCAAATGCTAAGCATTATATCAGGTCTAGATGCACATAAGTACAATAAAGAACCAATCATGGAGTGGTATACCTTTTGATCGAACTCTTTACCATTGTCGTCGTGGCCCAATTGACCTTTGGTTGGCATTGGCGTCATGTACCCTTTGCAGTCTTGCATTCCAAACTTCTTTAGGCAATCTTTGTGGTACTTCTCGTGTGATATGAAGATGCCATTTCTTTGCTGGCGGATTTGAAGACCAAGGAATAACTTCAGCTCACCCATCATGGACATCTGATATTGCTCTTGCATCATATGCCCAAACTCATCATTGTATCTCTTATTTGTGCAGCCAAAGATAATGTCATCCACATAGATTTGACATACAAACAGTTCACCGTCATATGTCTTCGTGAAGAGAGTGGGATCTAGAGAACCAGGTTTGAAGCCTTTGCTCTTCAGGAAGTCTTTGAGTTTGTCGTACCAAGCGCGAGGTGCTTGTTTGAGGCCATACAGTGAGCTTGTACACCATGTCAGGACGCTTTGGGTCTTCAAAACCAGGTGGTTGTGCGACATATACTTCTTCTTCAATTTTGCCGTTGAGGAAAGCACTCTTTACATCCATTTGATACAGAAGAATGTTGTTGTGGTTGGCATAGGCTAACATTATACGAATGGTTTCATGCCTAGCTATAGGAGCAAAGGTTTCATCAAAGTCAATCCCTTACACTTGTGTGTAACCTTGAGCAACAAGACAAGCCTTGTTTCTGACAACTTGGCCATGCTCATCTTGTTTGTTGCGATAGATCCATTTGGTGCCGATAATATTGTGCTTGCGAGGATCAGGATGCTTCACAAGCTCCCATACATTGTTCAGCTTAAACTATTAAAGCTCTTCTTGCATAGCTTGAATCCATTCAGGTTCCATGAAGGCTTCATCAACTTTCTTGGGTTCGAATATGGACACAAATGCAAAGTGCCCGCAGAAGTTTGCTAGTTGTGTTGCTCTTGAATGAGTGAGAGGACCAGGTGCATTGATACTATCAATTATCTTCTCAATCTGGACTTCATTTGCAACCCGGGGATGTACTGGACGAAGATTTTTCCCTTGCTGATCAATGTCTTCATCTTGAGCATTGGCTTCAAGATGAGTATTGTCTTCATGTTGGTTATGTGTAGAAATGATGATTTGCTCTTCAGCCTGTTCCTCTGTAGGTATGATTTCTCTAGTACCCATTAGCTTGATAGATTCACTTGGTAAAGCTTCATCTAGCACATTTGGCAGGTGCTCTCTTTGCGAGCCATTAGTCTCATCAAACTGCACATCCACAGTTTCAACCACTTTATAGTTGAAGAGGTTGAAGACTCTGTAGGAGTGTGAATCCTTTCCCTAGCCAAGCATAAAACCTTCATGTGCTTTCGGTGCAAATTTTGAAGTGTGGTGTGGATCCTTGATCCAGCACCTAGCACCAAAGACTCTGAAGTAGCTGACATTTGGCTTCTTACCAGTCAGGAGCTCATAGGATGTCTTCTTGAGGAACTTATGAAGATAAACTCTATTGATGATGTGGCAAGCAGTGTCAATGGCTTCAGGCCAGAACTTTCTTGGAGTCTTGTACTCATCAAGCATCGTGCATGCCATCTCAATGAGGGTTTTGTTCTTGCGCTCCATGATGTCGTTCTGCTGAGGTGTGTACGGAGCAGAGAACTCATGTGTGATGCCCAATGTATCAAGATAAGTGTCGAGGTCGGTGTTCTTGAATTCTGTGCCATTATCACTTCTGATGTGCTTGATCTTGATGCCATAGTTGGTCATGGCATGATTGGCAAAGCATCTGAAGGCATCCTCCACTTTAGTCGTGTAGAGAATTATGTGCACCTATGTGTATCTTGAATAATCATCAATGATAACGAAGCCATAGAGACATGTAGTGGTAGTAAGAGTGGAGTAGTGAGTAGGGCCAAATAAGTCCATGTGAAGCAGCTCGAAGGGTCTTGTTCTAGTCATGATTGTCTTTGAGGGATGCTTGGTCCTTGTCATCTTCCCGGCTTCACAAGCACCACATAAATGATCCTTCTTGAACTTGACGCCCTCGATGCCAATGATATGCTTCTTCTTCATGAGAGTGTGCAAGTTACTCATGCCCGCATGTCCTAGCCTCTGATGCCAGAGCCAGCACTCTGAAGCTTTTGCTAGAAGACATACGGCAAGCTGTAGTCCTACGGAGAAATCTACCATATACAGATCATCTCTTCGATACCCTTTGAAGACTAGAGATTTGTCAGATTCCATAAGCACAAGGCAACGATATTTTCCAAATATCGCAATCATGTTCAGACCACAAAGCATTGAGACAGACATTAAGTTGAAACCAAGGGATTCAACAAGCATCACTTTATCCATGTGCTGATCCTTTGAGATTGCAACTCTACCTAGGCCCAATACCTTGCTTTTACCAGTGTCAGCAAATGTGATGTGACTCTTGTCAGATGGACGTAGGGTTGAATCCATAAGAAGACATCGATCACCAGTCATGTGGTTAGTGCATCCACTGTCCATAATCCATTCAGTAGCCTTCGGAGCCATACCCTACAGTACAGTTAGGGGGACAGGCTTCACAAAAAGAAGCGTGAAGCATAAACATTTAACGGACAAGCATACTATCAACGTTCAGATCCTTGTTAGGGTAGATAGGATGTTTGTCAAGAAACCCTGGGACTAAATACATAGTAAGAACATTTTGGTACTTTATCTTGCGTCCCACAAGATGTTTTAGGTCCCCATCATTAGCGCCTGACGCCTTTGATTCCCGACTGGAGACCTTTCCCTGCAAAAGAAAGTTAATTCTTCTTAACCACCCACATCTTCAGGGGTGGCTTAGAAGCAATGAGTCTAAGTGCAGCATCTGAAAACTTTGGCTTTGGAGCCCTAGCAAATAGCCTTGTAGGAGGTGAATAATACTCATAAGAATAAGTAGAAAAGTTCTTTGTTCTATGAACATAACGATTTGAATAAACACGGTAATATTCATAAGTCAGAGTATGGTTACCCTGCAAAACATTGGCGTTAGGGTGACCATGTGAGGTCCTTTGTCTGTATGAAGCCTTTGGGCCATATGAAGCCTTTGGTCTGGGGTTTGTCTTCTTCCCAGGTGGTGTCATGACGACATTCATGGGAAGCCTATCAAGACAACTTTTGGGCACCCAGATCTTCTTCAAAGGTGGCTCATTCCTACAGTTAGTACCAATAAACCTGGCAAACACTTCACCATTTTGATTCTTAAACATATTATAATTGGCATCAAAGGATTCATCAATAATAATGGGATTAGCACAAGTGAAGCCAGATAAGGTGGATGGGTCGACAGAAGGGCCCTTTGCAGCAACCCATGAGGTTTTGGGGTACTTCTCAGGCTTCTAGTAAGAACCATCAACATTCATTTTCCTCTCGAACCCAACACCCTCTTTCATAGGGTTTCGGTTCAGAATCTGTTTCTTGAGGACATCACATAGTGTCTGATGCCCTTTGAGGCATTTGTACATGTCTGTTTCAAGCAATGTCTTCAACCTGGCATTCTCGTCAGCAATAGTAGTGGTATCCTCAGACGTGGGGTTAGTTTCTACATTAGCAGTTGAAGATATTGCAACATCAACAGTAGTAGAACATTCAGCAACAGAGACATCATTATCATGCTCAAGGCATTTTAAACATGGTGGCTCAAAATCTTCCTGAGCGGAACTGATTTGTTGGGCGAGTAGTGAATCATTCTCCTTTTGAAGATCTTCATGAGACGCTCCCAGTTTCTCAAGTTCTTTCTTCCTTTGAAGATAATCATAGGAAAACTTCTCATGAGTAGCTGAGAGAGTTTCATGGCGATTTTCAAGTTCCTCGTACTTAACATCAAGATTTTTAATGTCTTCAATTAAGGACTGAGTTCGATTCATTTCCGCGTCTAATAGGTCATCTCTTTTTTATGACCCACAAGTATACGGGATCAATTGTACCTTTTCTCGATTAGTAAGAGTGTTGAACCCAATAAGGAGCAGAAGGAAATGACAAGTAGTTTTCAGTAAAGTAGTGTCTGCAAGTGCTGAAATTGTAAGTAGCGAGTAGTTTGATAGCAAGATAGTTTTTAATGAGCAAGTAACGATAATAGTAACAAGTATGCAGCAAGGTAGCCCAATCCTTTCGAGGCAAAGGATAGGCCAAAACGGTCTCTTATGATATGCAAAGCGTTCTTGAGGGTACACGGGAATTTCATCTAGTCACCTTCATCATGTCGGTTTGATTTGTGTTCGCTACTTTGATAATTTGATATGTGGGTGGACCGGTGCTTAGGTTCTGTTCTTACTTGAACAAACCTCCTACTTATGATTAACCCTCCCGCAAGCATCCGCAACTACGAGAAAAGTACTAAGGATAAATCCTAACCATAGCATTAAATTCTAGGATCCAATCGGTCCCTTACAGAATAGTGCATAAACTGGGGTTTAAGTTTCTGTCACTCTCGCAACCCACCATCTATTTACTACTCCACAATGCATTCCCTTAGGCCCAAATATGGTGAAGTGTCATGTAGTCGACGTTCGCATGACACCACTAAGGGAACCACAACATACATGCTATCAAAATATCGAACACATATCAAATTCACATGATTACTTGCAACATGATTTATCCCATTACCTCAAGAACGAAGGTGACTACTCACAAACAACAAACATGCTCATGATCAGAGGGGTATTAATATGCATAATGGATCTGAACATATAATCTTCCACCAAATAAACCATATAGTAATCAACTACAAGATGTAATCAACACTACTAGTCACCCCCTAGCAACAATCTATAGTTCGGTAACAATATTAAATACAAGATATGAACTAGGGTTTGATATGAGATGGTGATGGTGAAGATGTTGATGGAGATTTCCCTCCCCAAGATGGGAGAGTTGTTGGTGATGATGATGACGATGATTTCCCCCTCCGGGAGGGAAGTTCCCCTGGCATAATCGGTCCACCGGAGGGCAAAAGTGCTCCTGCCCAAGTTCCACCTCAAGGCGGCGGTGCTCCATCCTAAAAGTATTATTGTGATTTTTCTAGGTCAAAATCACTTATATACCAGAAGATGGGCACCGGAGGTGGGCCGAGGAGGCCACAACCCACTAGAGCCCAGGTGGGTTGTGCCCACCTGGTGGCCCCCTCTGGTACTTATTGGCTCCAATATTTCTTATATATTCCGTAAAAAATCTTCGTAAAGTTTCACACCATTTGGAGTTGTGCAGAATAGGTGGCCTGAGGTAGCTTTTCCAGGTCCAGATTTCCAGCTGCTGGAATCCTCCCTCTTGGTGTGTTCCTTACAAATTATGAGAGAAAAGGCATTATAATTACTCCAAAAAGCATTATTATGGATAGAAACATTGTAAATAATAGTAAGAAAACATGATGCAAAATGGGTGTATCAACTGCCCCAAGCTTAGACCGCGCTTGTCCTCAAGGGAAAACCGAAATCGAAAAACATGTCCACATGCTTTGAGAGAGAGAGAGAGAGGTGTCGATAAAAACAAAATACGGACATAGAAGCATCATGTTGATTATTATAACAACAACAATATTAAACAAAGGACTTTTATCTTAGAACTTTCATCATATACTTCATATGAATAAGTAATAGTTCATTACACAATCGAAGTATAAAGCAAAAACTTTATTAGAAACCAACAAACTATGTTCTTAGTCAATTTTGCAACTACAATTCATCATCTTTTCAGGAAGAGTCACATGTCGGAGCCTTTAAAAAAGTCCACATACTCAACCATCCTATAGTTTTCTATGATTCCTAACGCTCACCTTGTACCCATGAACAAAACGTTTCAATCGGACACATAGAAAGATAGGGGCTTATAATTTCGCCTCTCAACATGCTCACCTCAAGGGTGATGTCAACAATAATAACTCATGCTGTCTATATTCAACTGGACATATGTGCCTGGATCTTTCCTCACCACATGATGCTTGCTAAAAGAGAGAATAAAAAAGGAATAGAAGGAAAACTTTGACTCTTTATATAAAAGTAAAGGATAGGCCCTTCGCAGAGGGAAGTAGAGGTTGCCATGCGCTTATTTGTTTTCATGCTCAACCCCTTAGTGCAAAAGAACGTCACGTTACATTGCCCCTTAAGATGACAACCTTTATTATGCAGGCTGTCGCTTTTATTCATTGTCATCCAAGTTCATGCAACGCTTAAATTTCTCTTGCACTAAAAGATCTCACATATTTAGAAGCAATTTTTATTGCATTTTTGCACTGATGACAACTTACTTGAGGGATCTTGTTCAATTCCTAGGTAGGAATGGTGGACACTTGAAAAAGCTTTGGGTTTAAGGGTTTTTGGATGCACAAGTAGTATCTCTACTTAGCACAAAAATTTTTGGCTAGCAAAGATAGGGGCACGCATCACATGTTAAAGGATCTATGACGATATGACTTCTGTGTGAATATAAACAAACATAAACCATTAAGTTGTCTTCCTTGTCCAACGTCAACAATTTTGGCATATAATATTTTGATGAGGGCTCACAATCACAAAAGATTTCTAGGATAGTATATCTATATGTGAATCTTCTCTTCCCTTATTAATTCTTTCATGAGTTGCATCATTGACTAATGCTATGTTTGTCAATCTCTAACAAAATTTTCTTACCTATACTTTTCCTTATGTGGTGCTATCACCTACCGTAGGATTAGTATACAATCTTATTGATTTATTTCGTTTCTCTTTTTCTTTCTTCCTGATTTCTTTTCTTTATTATTTCTTTTCCTTATTTGCAACATGAAATTAAAGAAAGCAAAAACTAAAATTAACTTTATTATATGAGTTGCACACAATTACAAGGATAGATCACTAAGCAAACTTTCAAATAAGAAAGGATTGAACTAAACTTTATTTCATCTAAAAGAAAAAGATTAAACTAAGATAAATAAAAGCAAAAGGGTAGTGGGGTGATACGGTACCGGGGCACCTCACCCAAGCTTGCCGGAAGCCAAGGGGAGTGCCCATACCCGATACTCAGTTCTCCTTTGGTGGTGATGAAGGTGATAGTGGTGATGAAGCGATCTTGTCTTTAAGGGCCAAGAGATCCTGCAACCGACGGACGATGCTCCAAAGATAGATGATATGCTCTTGATGCATAATATTTTCGCGAGTGAGACACTTATTTTGTATGCGAACCATTTCAAAAGCACGAAAAGCTTTAATCTCAGCATGAGTAAGGTGAGTAAGACAGGGTTTAAGGATATCTTCCTCCTCCTCGGCCAACAGTGCTTGTGTTGCCACCGGGGATGGATCCGCGGTAGTTTCCTTGCCCTTGTCTCCTTTGATAACATCCGTGGGATCCTCCCTCTTCGTCTCGATCTTCATCAGCCAAGCATCTTCTTCCATGTGGTTGGAGGAACAGGAAGACATGATGCCCAGCTTGACAAATCTGACCAGGAATAGCAAGAAATGAGAACAGAGGATTTTCTTCGCGATACGGTGGTTAATGGGTTCGGGAAGTATATATAGATTTTTTATCTTGGAGGAGAAGCATATGGAGGAAAAACGGAGTACGGGAGGTGTCCTAGGTGGGCACAACCCACCTGGGCGCGCCAGGGTTGCCTGGCGCGCCCTGGTGTATTGTGCCCACCAGGGGACGCTTCGTGGGAGTTCCTTTATTTCCAAAATTTTAAAATATTCCAAAACTGATAAAATATATTTTTGCAGATTTTTCTGAGTCTGTTTACTTACCATATCACGTACCTCCTTATTTCGACGATTCTGGAGTGTTCCGGAAGGACTCTTTTATGTGTTCTTCCGGTGTCAAAGTTTGGATAATATTGCTTTCAACATTAATAGGCGTACTCGCGTACCTAAGATATAATGCTTTATTCATTGTCCATTGACAACCTTCAGGTTAGTACCTTCGGAATTATTTATTTTGATGGCACCGGACCGGTAAACCTCCTCGATGACATAGGGGCCTTCCCATTTGGAGAGGAGTTTTCCTGCAAAGAATCTGAAATGAGAGTTGTACAAAAGAACATATTCTTCGACTTTAAACTCACATTTTTGAATTCTTTTGTCATGCCATCTTTTAACTTTTTCTTTAAATAACTTTGCATTTTCATATGCTTAGGTTCTCCATTCATCTAATGAGCTTATATCAAATAACCTCTTTTCTCCGGCAAGTTTGAAATCATAATTGAGTTCTTTAACTGCCCAGTATGCTTTACGTTCTAACTCAAGAGGCAGATGACATGCCTTTCCATAAACCATTTTATAAGGAGACATACTCATAGGATTTTTATATGCTGTCCTATAAGCCCAAAGTGCATCATCTAATTTCTTAGACCAATTCTTCCTGGACCTATTGACAGTCTTTTGCAAAATTAATTTTATTTCTCTATTGCTAAGTTCAACTTTACCACTAGACTGAGGATGATAGGGTGATGCAATTCTATGGTTAACATCATACTTAGCAAGCATTTTACAGAAAGCACCATGAATAAAGTGTGAACCACCATCAGTCATTAAATATCTAGGGACTCCAAACCTTGGGAAAATAACTTCCTTAAGCATTTTAATAGAGGTGTTGTGATCAACACTACTCGTTGGAATAACTTCTACCCATTTAGTAACATAATCAACAGCAACCAAAATATGTGTGTACCCATTAGAGGAAGGAAAATGTCCCATGTAATCAAATCCCCAAACATCAAAGGTTCAACAGCAAGTGAATAATTCACAAGCATTTCTTGACGCTTACCAACATTACCTATTCTTTGACGTTCATCACAAGAGGAGACAAGCTTACATGCATACTTGAAGAGAGTAGGCCAATAAAATCCATATTGCAATAACTTGTGAGAAGTTCTATCTCTAGCATGATGTCCTCCATAAGCTTCGGAGTGACATTTCCGTAGGATTTGTCCCTGTTCATGCTCAGGTACACAACGTCTAATAATACCATCTACTCCTTTATAAAGATGCGGGTCATCCCAAAAGTAATGTCTTAAATCATAGAATAATTTTTTTCTTTTGTTGAAACGTAAAGCTAGGTGGCAAATATTTAGCAACAATGTAATTAGCATAGTCAGCATACCAAGGAATACCATTAGCAACATTTACTGCAGCTAACTACTCATTAGGAAAACTATCATCAATAGGAAGTGGGTCATCAAGCACATTTTCAAGCCTAGACAAGTTATCAGCTACGGGGTTCTCAGCTCCTTCTCTATCAATAATATGCAAATCAAATTCTTGTAGCAAGAGAACCCAACAAATAAGTCTAGGTTTAGCATCTTTCTTTTCCATAAGATATTTAATAGCATCATGGTTTGTGTGAACAGTTACTTTGGAATCAACAATATAAGGTCTAAACTTATCACAAGCGAACACCACTGCTAAGAATTCTTTTTCAGTAGTAGCATAATTTCTTTGAGCACTGTCTAGAGTTTTGCTAGCATAGTGAATAACATACAATTTCTTATCAACTCTTTGTCCTAGAACAACACCAACAACATAATCACTAGCATCACACATAATTTCAAAAGGCAAATTCCAATCAAGTGGTTGAACTATAGGTGCAGTAATTAAAGCTCTCTTAAGTGTTTCAAAGGCTTCAAGACAATCATCATCAAAGACAACAGGAATATCCTTTTGCAAAAGATTAGTGAGTGGCCTAGAAATTTTAAAAAAGTCCTTGATAAATCTCCTATAGAAACCAGCATGACCTAAGAAACTACGAATACCTTTGATGTCCTTGGGACATGGCATTTTCTTAATAGCATCAACCTTAGCTTGGTCCACTTCAATACCTTTTTCAGAAATTTTATGACCCAAGACAATGCCTTCATTTACCATAAAGTGGCACTTCTCCCAATTCAAGATAAGATTTGTTTGTTCACATCTCTGCAAAACTCGATCAAGATTGCTTAAACAATCATCAAAAGACTTCCCATAAACAGAAAAGTCATCCATGGAAACCTCAACAATCTTTTCACAAAAGTCAGAGAATATAGCCATCATACATCTTTGAAAGGTAGCAGGTGCATTACATAAACCAAAAGGCATACATCTATAAGCATAAGTTCCAAAAGGACAAGTAAAAGTGGTCTTTTCTTGATCAGGTTGAGAAATAGGTATTTGAGAGAAACCAGAATATCCATCAAGGAAGAAAAAATGTGTGTGCTTAGATAATCTTTCAAGCAGTTGGTCAATCAAAGGCAAAGGGTAATGATCTTTTCTAGTAGCTTTATTTAATTTTCTGAAATCAATTACCATCCTATAGCATGTAATAATTCTTTGTGGAATAAGTTCATTCTTATCATTAGGAACAACAATTATACCTCCTTTCTTAGGGACACAATGAACAAGACTTACCCGTCTACTATCAGCTATAGGATAGATTATACCTGCTTCTAGAAGTTTTAATAGTTCCTTTCTTACCACCTCTTTCATCTTTGGATTTAATTGACCTTGGTGATCAAAAATTGGTTTAGCATTTGGTTCCATATTAATTTTATGCTAACATAGAGTGGGACTAATGCCCTTTAAATCATCAAGAGTATATCCAATAGCAGTCCGGTGCTTCCTTAGAACTTTTAATAATCTTTCTTCTTCATGTTCTGAAAGGTTAGCACTGATAATAACATGATATATCTTATTTTCATCTAGATAAGCATATTTCAAAGTGTCTGGCAATTGTTTCAATTCAAACACAGGATCACCCTTAGGTGGATGAGGACCTCCAAGAATTTCAATAGGAAAATTGTGTTTAAGTAGAGGATGTTGTTCAAAGAAAATATTATCTATTTCATTTCTTTCATGCATATGTAAATCATTCTTATGGTCTAGCAAGTATTGCTCTAAAGGATCAATAGGCGGCACATCAATACAAGCAAGACCAATGAATTCATCCTTACTAGTAAATTCTTTTTCATGATAATTTCTACTAAACTTGGAAAAATTAAACTCATGAGGCTCATTACCAAAGCTAACTTCCACAGTTTGTTTCTAGCAATCTATCCTAGCATTAAGTGTGTTCAAGAAAGGTCTTCCAAAGATAATGGGACAGAAGTCATCAGGTGGAGTACCAAGAACAAGAAAATCGGTAGGATATTTTGTTTTCCCACACAAGACTTCAACATCTCTAACAATCCCAACTGGTGATATAGTGTCTCTATTTGCAAGTTTAATAGTAACATCTATGTATTCTATCTTAACAGGTGCCATTTCCTCCCTAATTTCTTGATATAACTTTCTGAGGAATAGCACTCACACTAGCACCCATATCACATAAACCATAATAAAAGTGATCTCCTATTTTAACTGAAATGACGGGCATGCCAACAACAAGTCTATGTTTATCTTTTCCATCAGGTTTAGCAATTCTAGCAGCTTCTTAACAGAAGTAGATAACATGCCCATCGACATCTTCTTCCAAGAGATCTTTAACTATAGCTATATTAGGTTAAACTCTAATTTGTTCATCTAGTTTAGGTGTTCTAATAGAGCTTTTGTTAACCACAATTGAAACTTTAGCATGTTCCTTTATCCTAACAGGAAAAAGGAGGTTTATCAAAGTAAGCAGTAGGAACAGCTGGGTCAACATTATAAAGTATAGTTTCTTATTTAACTGATAGCGGTTCTTTAATTTCTTCTTTAATAGGTGGTTGATATTTGATCCACTTCTCTTTAGGGAGTTCAACATGAGTAGAAAAAGATTCACAAAAGGAGGCTACTATCTCAGAGTCAAGTCCATATTTAGTGCTAAACTTTTGAAAAGCATCTGTATCCATAAAAGATTTAACACAATCATACTTAAGCTTTATACCTGACTCTTTACCTTCGTCGAGTTCCCAATCTTCAGAGTTGCGTTTAATTCTTTCCAAAAGATCCCACCGGAATTCAACAGTCTTCTTCATAAAAGAACCAGCACAAGAAGTATCCAACATGGTTTGATCATTACGAGAAAGCCGAGCATAAATTTTTTGAATAATAATTTCTCTTGAGAGCTCATGATTGGGGCATGAATATAACACTAACTTAAGCCTCCACCAAGCTAGAGCGATACTTTCTCCTTCACGAGGCCAAAAATTATATATATAGTTCCGATCACAATGAACTAGATGCATAAGCTAATTTTTTTGGTGAAACTCCAATTTTAAACAATTCCAATTCCATGATCCAATATCATCGCCTAGCCTATACCATGCCAATACTTTTCCCTTCAAATATAAAGGGAAAACCTTTTTCATAACTTCATCCCTGGGTATACCTGTAAGCTTAAACAATCCACAAATTTGTTCCACATGTAGTGCATATCAGGATGTTCCGTTCCATCTGCTACATAAGGATTAGCTAGCAGTTGTTCTATAATACCCGAAGGAATTTGATATTCAATATTTTCAGGAAGTGTTGTAGGTCGAGGGGCAATTAATTGTGGTTCCAGACGAGGTGAAGATACCCCGAACGTACCCCTCAAAGGATTGTTTTCCATAGTGACAAGTAACAATAAATTTCAGCACACTATATAAATGTTTCCTTACCGAATTCCACTTACGAGAAGCGCTTCACTCCCCGGCAATGGCGCCATAAAATATCCTTGATGACCCACAAGTATAGGGGATCAATTGTAGCTCTTTTCGATAAGTAAGAGTGTCGAACCCAATGAGGAGCAGAAGGAAATGACAAGCAGTTTTCAGTAAAGTAGTGTCTGCAAGTGCTGAAATTGTAAGTAGCGAGTAGTTTGATAGCAAGATAGTTTGTAATGAGCAAGTAACGATAATAGTAACAAGTATGCATCAAGGTAGCCCAATCCTTTTGAGGCAAAGGACAGGCTAAAACGGTCTCTTATGATAAGCAAAGCGTTATTGAGGGTTCACAGGAATTTCATCTAGTCACTTTCTTCATGTTGGTTTGATTTGTGTTCGCTACTTTGATAATTTGATATGTGGGTGGACCGGTTCTTAGGTGATGTTCTTACTTGAACAAACCTCCTACTTATGATTAACCCTCCCGCAAGCATCCGCAACTATGAGAAAAGTATTAATGATAAATCCTAACCATAGCATTAAATTCTAGGATCCAATCGGTCCCTTACGGAATAGTGCATAAACTGGGGTTTAAGTTTCTGTCACTCTCGCAACCCACCATCTATTTACAACTCCACAATGCATTCCCTTAGGCCCAAATATGGTGAAGTGTCATGTAGTCGACGTTCACATGACACCACTAACGGAATCACAACATACATACTATCAAAATATTGAACACATATCAAATTCACATGATTACTTGCAACATGATTTATCCCGTGACCTCAAGAACGAAGGTGACTACTCACAAACAAAAAAACATGCTCATGATCAGAGGGGTATTAATATGCATAATGGATCTGAACATATAATCTTCCACCAAATAAACCATATAGTAATCAACTACAAGATGTAATCAACACTACTAGTCACCCCGGGCAACAATCTATAGTTCCGGTAACAAGATTGAATACAAGAGATGAACTAGGGTTTGAGATGAGATGGTGCTGGTGAAGATGTTGATGGAGATTGCCCTCCCCAAGATGGGAGAGTTGTTGGTGATGATGATGATGATGATGATGATGATCTCCCCCCTCCGGAGGGAAGTTCCCCCAGTAGAATCGCTCCACCGGAGGGCAAAAGTGCTCGTGCCCAAGTTCCACCTCGAGGCGGTGGCGCTCCATCCCGAAAGTATTGTTGTGATTTTTTCTAGGTCAAAAACACTTATATACCAGAAGATGGGCACCGGGGGTGGGCCGAGGAGGCCACAACCCACCAGGGCGCGCCAGGGGGCCTGGCGTGCCCAGGTGGGTTGTGCCCACCTGGTGGACCCCTCTGGTACTTATTGGCTTCAATATTTCTTATATATTCCGTAAAAAATCTCCATAAATTTTCAGCTCATTTGGAGTTGTGCAGAATAGGTGGCCTAACGTAGCTTTTCTAGGTGCAGATTTCCAGCTGCTGGAATTCTCCCTCTTGGTGTGTTCCTTGCAAATTATGAGAGAAAAGGCATTAGAATTACTCCAAAAAGCATTATTATGGATAAAAACATTGTAAATAATAGTAAGAAAACATGATGCAAAATGGAAGTATCACTTTATTCTAGCATTTTTTTAATATGTTCCATAGCATTTTGCTGTTCAGTTGCAATTTTAGCAAGAGTCTTGTAGCTAGGTTTGGATTCACATTCAGAGTCATCTTCACTGGAGGGTTGGAAGTAGGCATCGTGTGAGTTTACCTCGGCACCTCATGCCATGAAGCAGTAGGTCAGAGAAGATGGCTCAGGTTCAAAAGTCATTGTCTTAAGTGACTCCTTGAATTCGTGGAACCAGGGGTCCTGACGAGTTCGATGACCTTCATAAACATCAGAGATTTGGTCCCATATAAGCTTTGCATTACAGAGATGCATGATACACATGAACTCATCTCTGGACAGGCAAGAGCATATGAGATCCTTCACCATAATATCCACTTGAGTGTACTTGGGAATGGCGTTGGCATGCACCATCTTGCATAGATCGGCAAGACCAATCTTTGTGACGGTCCATAGCTCACTGTTCATCGCAAGGAGGCGCTTCCTCATCATGGCCTTCCATTTGGGATAATAATGACCATGAAAAATAGGGCATGCAGAGGGGATCTTGATTATCCCTGCAGTTGACATAGCTAAAACTCCAGGTGGTTAAACTGAATCACACAGAACAAGGTAGCACCTTGCTTTGATACCAATTGAAAGTGCTAGTTGTCGACTAGAGGGGGGTGAATAGGCCATTTTAATGAAAGTCTTCAAAACATGAGGTCTTTCAAGACAAACAGTTGAAATGAACCTATTGATATGCAGCGGAAGATAGACTACACTAGACAAGCCATAGTTAATTGAACAGTATTGTGAAAGCAGGAAGACTATCAGCAGCTAGGTAGTGTGGATCAGAATTGTCGGATCATGGGTTCCGGCAAAACCCTTGAGGTTCAAACACTGGGTGCGTGCGAAGGTTTTCTCCCTATCGATCCACGCCCTAGCTCGCTAAGATCTCACGGACGAACTCACAACACAGAAAGACACAAGATTTATACTAGTTCTGGCCACCATTGTGGTGTAATACCCTACTCCAGTGTGGTTGTGGTGGATTGCCTCTTGGGCTGATGATGAACAATACAAAGGGAAAAACAGCCTCCTGAGGTTGAGGTGTTCTTGTGCTTGTTGAACTTGTGTGGGTAAGATGATCTTGGATCCGTTCTTGATTTGTGATCAGTCGATCCTCTCTACTGCGGTGGCTAGTTATTCTTATGTAAGCCATGGTCCTCAACCCAAATATTGAGCGGGAAGGGAGCCAACAACGACCAATTTGAAAGGGGATAGCTAGTACAAGTTATCCTGATAAAAGGTGGTCTTCGCCTGCCAAAGGTTCTGGTGATGACGCCGTCTTGGGGTCCATGGTGACCTCCGTCCTGCTGTCCTTCTGGTCTTGGTCTCGTTGCACCAATATGGAAACCTTTGCTTGATGCCTAGGTACTCCACGCCTGCGCTTGCCCCCTTGGCACCAAAGAGGAAGCAAGGACACTACGCGCGCTGGCGCCCGCCTGGTCTAGATCGTCATGGCTCATGTCACGAGGACGTCATGAGGTTTGCCCTACCTTGATCTCTCCGCCCCTCGCGAGCCTGACTGGCGAGGCCACTCCTGAGGAGGTCTTGCATCGTCTGCCTCGCGATGCTTGGCCCCTCGCGAGGGTCTTGAATGCCTTGTCAATGATGATGGTCCATACAGACCTGCCAGCCGAGCCACTCCACGGGCGCGCTCGGGCTTGGCTTCGAGGCGAAGCTAAAAGGGTCAAGCGCGGAGGGCCGTGGGCGCCAAAAGCCTGCGACCTCAGTTGACGCGTGGTGATTGATTGGACGTGGGCGTCTTCACTTCCCCACGCTGCCTCGGCAACTGCCCGTCTTGAAAAAAAGGCTGGCGCAGACAGTGCTTGCCTTCATTGCTTCTTCCTCGCCTTGCTCCAGATCCCCTTTCTCGCTCCTTGCTGCCAAAACTTCTAGATCCGCTTCGACCTCGCTCCGCATCGGCGACCAATGGCGCCGCGCAAGGGCAAGTCTTCCTCGGCGCTGGCCTGGTTCGAGCTACCCCTCGATGCGCCCAATTTCACGGAGAAGAACCTTGCCGCCACACGCTTGCTGACGGCGGGGTAGAGTAACGAGAGGGGGAATACAGAGCTCCGGCTTGCCTTTGACGCGCCGGAGCCTGAGGGAAGCACCTTCTTCCCTTTCTTCACAAGCAGCATCGCTGCCGGGTTGGTTCCCCCCTTTTTTGATTTCTTTTTCGAGGTCCTCGACCACTTCGGGCTGTATGCGCTGCATCTCCATCCCAACTCCGTTCTTCTTTTGTCTATCTTCGCATACTATTGCGAGGCGTACCTGGGCGTGATGCCGTCCGTGGCACTACTGCGCCGCTTCTTATTCCTCTGCGTCACTGGTGGCCATATCTCCGGGTGCACCAACTTCATCACGGCCGGTCAGGCCAACTCAATATCGAACACCGGAAAGAGGGTTGACAATATCAGGGCCAAATGGGTCATGATGACTGCCAAGTGCGTCCATCCATGCTTGGAACTGCCGACGGAGGCGCCCCAGTTAGACAAGGGGTGGTCTCGTGTAGAGCTCACCGACGAGCGGGTGTCGTCGGTGTTGGAGCAGATGAAGACCAATTTGAAGTCGGGCAATGCGAAGGCGGCCAAGGTAATGGGGGTCATGCTCCTGAGGGAATTCTTGACGCTGAACGTTGCTCCACTCCAGGCGCGCACACGCCCTTTGTGGAAGCTTGGAGATGAAGAAGACAAGGTTCGTCTGAGCCCGGTGGCCCTGTCTGATGATGAGCTGACTGCAGTTCTGCACCTCTTGGTTGGGGACAACCAAGAGTACCCGCTGAGCGCCTTACTTCCTTTGTTCCATCGCAAGGACTAGGAGCAATTCGTTGCCTCCAGGCCGACCTTTGACGCGCTGGGTTGGTGCCGCCGGTGCTCGCTGGGGCCTCTGCAATGCCGAAGCCGGTGGAGGTGTCTTCTGACGAGTCCCGCGGGGAGGAACAGGAAGAGGACGACTCGGAGGAGATCCCCGAGGGAATGGGGGAGAACTCCCCCTTGAGCATGGCCGACATCCTCTGTGCCCTACCAGACGACGCCGAGGTCATCGCCCGCCAGGGGGTGAGGGAGCTGCCCCTCATCCCGATAAGGGGTAGATCATCGCTGGTCTCTCGAGATGCTACCTTCGACGTGGTACTGCTTGGGGCCGGCTCAGGCCCTTCTGTTGCGCTATCTTCTGCTCCCGGAGCCCGTGTGCCCGCTCCTCAGGCCCCGACGCTCTCAGGTTTTAGGCTCACCAAGCGGAAGGTGGACTACGTCGCAGTGGATCAGTAAGTTCTTTGAGCTTAATCTTGTTCCTGCTTGTACTTGCTATTTTCTGACATTCGCCCTTGGGTGATCAGGCCAGTGTATTCAGCGAAGAAGAGGAAGGGGGATGCCGCTGCCGTGCCCTTCTCTGCGGAGAAGAGGGGCGACAGCACCCGCACCTCCCTAGCCCAGTCGCCCTCGCGAGGCCGAGAGGAGCATCGACAGGATGAACCAGTCCCCGTGGCCCCGCTGGCTCCGGAAGTGCCGGCACCCGGCTCTGCTGATGAGGTCCCAATGGCTCCAGAGCCCTCGATCTTCCAGGCTCTGGTAACAACGTCACCTCCTCCTCCTGCCGCGCCTCCAGCCCCAAGTTCTTCTGCCTCCTCCACAGTCTTGGAGCGTGTCTTCTTGGGGATGGCTAAGCTGCGGGAAGACCTCCTAGGCACGGACCCGCACCTAGTGGCCAGGCGCCTAGAGCTGGCCTCGGGCTGGCTTCACTCCGACTCGGCAGTTCGAGCATCGCTGAGCCAGGCCGCGGCGGCCTCCGAGAAGGAGAAGCAGGCCGTCGCCAGAGCTACGGCCGATCATGAGGCGGCACTGAAGGACGCCGAGGCCGCCCGCGACCGCTGCTGAGAGCTAGAGGGCAAGCTGAAGAGGCTGCACGACGAGCGCGAAAAAGAAGCACGTGACTGCGAAGCGAGGGAGGAGGAGATGAAGGCTCGGGAGGACGCCATCAAGGGCCGCGACGCCGAGCTAGGGGAGCTGACGAAGGCACAGGCCGCGGAGCGCAGTCGACTGGAGGGGCTGGAGCAGAAGGCGAAGGCGAGGGAGGCCGAGCTCGATGCCAAGGCGAAAGTCTTGGCCGAAGACCGCGTGGCCTTCTCGCTTCTTGAGAAGAGGTTCGGTGTGGCGCTGAAGTCACTATACGAGAAGGGCCTGGAGAAGCCACTGACCACCGACGAAGATGGCCCTGCTCAGCTGCTTCCCCACTTGGTGAAGGCGCTTAAGGAGGTCGTGGAGGGCATTGGTCCCATGGCTGAGGCAGAGGCTTGTGTCCTTTCTTCATCTGCGCTGACGCGTGTCTTTAGCCATCTGTACCTTCGTGACCCCAATGCTCGTCTCGACGAGCTGCTGGAGCCTGTGGCTGATGACCATTGTGCCACCGCCGCCGCAGCCGTGAGAGGTCACGTGGAGGCCCTACTGAAGAGGTTCCGCGGCTTTGTCCTCGCGCCCTCGACCGGCGATGCCACCGATCCTGCGGCTGGTGGTGCGGGTGAAGGCGACACTACCAAGGGAGGAGCACCTTCTGCAGGCGATGGCGGTGGCCAGGGGTGATCTGCGGCTGCTTTCCTGTTTTCTTCCTGCAATATGCATCAGGCCTCGTGGAGGCGTTAAACTTTCGTTTGATATTGTGAGAACAATATGCCTTGTAATATTTGCTTCGAGATTTTGCGATTTTCTTCCTATTTGCTTTGTGTTCTGTGTCGGCAGAGCCCGGCCCCGCGCATACCTCAACCGCCATTGGGCCGACCGGAGACCAGGACGGACCAAGGAGTGAGGGGCTATGTGACCAGTTAGGCTCCTGAGTCGCGACGCTCAGGAGTCCCCCTTGACGCGCAAACAACTTATAGGGAGAGTATGCGAGGATAGGTTGATGTTCTACGTCGGCAGAGCCCGGCCCCGCGCATACCTCAACCGCCGTTGGGCCGACCGAAGACCAGGACGGACCAAGGAGAGAGGGGCTATGTGACCAGTTAGGCTCCTGAGTCGCGATGCTCAGGAGTCCCCCTTGACGCGCAAACAATATCTATACCTTTGCCCTCGCCGAGGCCCGGCTCGGTAGGGGCGTGCGACGACTAGGTCCGGGATACCTAGCTGGGTGGCATACGCTTGGGCATGACCCGAGCGCAGCCCCCTCGCGCGGCTCTCTCGAGGGGAGGCGTTGCGGTGAGGCCGGACGCTGAGCTCTGGGGCTCCCTAAGGTTGGTACGACCGTGAAGCCGCCCTCAGTTGTTTATCACCAGCGCGGAGCATACTGCTTTCGCTTGTGCACGGGCATATCCGCTCCTAGGCAGTGTCGACGGCTAGCACGGAGCATGGTGCTTCCACTTGTGCATGGGAGGGGGACTCCCTCTACGGAGAGCCCCCGGGGCATGTACAACCCCACCCTGACACGTGGCTTGCACGACAGGGCTAGACGAGCTGTATCTGGGCACTCGTGAGCCAGCGCAGGACTCACAAGGCCCTACCTCAAGGCGGCTTGTGCCTGGTCTTGGTTCCTGTTTGCGGTGCTGGACCTGCGAGGTGGTCAGACAACCTGCGCCAAATGAATCTCCTGAGGTTATCACGTGAGAAGGCTAAGCACCAATGGCCCCAGGAGGTGACGGAAACGGGGCCGGCCCGCCAGACAGAGCTCAACCGTTGGATTTATCGACGCTGCAAGGACGGACCCGAGCACAAACGCCATGCTCAATTTACTCACACGAAGGGTCCTGAAGAAAGACGGCCGGCGCGCGGTCCCCATGATGGGTGGCGATCGAGCAAGTAGTAATCATAGGTAGATCGAACATGAGAGTAGCAGGCTTAAATAAGTGCATGAGAGATATGTGCCACTGGGTCCGGCCCGAGCGGCTTGGGGATGATGCAGCCCGAGGGGCACTCCCAACAAGGTAAGCTAAAGACATAAAAAGGGATACATGCCACAGGGATGGACCCACGCGGCCTGGGAATGATGCAGCCTAAGGGGCGCTCCCAGCTAAATGAACTTGGAAAGATGTCACCTGGTTATGTTGACAAAGGAGAGTTGGGGCAGCTAAAGGTGCGTGGCGAAAGGGTTGGTCCTCATGAGCCACCAGAGCCCTGAGCCTCGGGAGACTCTTGGGGCTCAGGTGGTTCCTTGAGGACCATCTCCATCTCCATCAGGACGGCGTGGTGCCTGGCCTCCTAAGCCTCTAGGATGTGCTGCAAGTTGCGCTGGTTGGCGGATGATACACCCGGCATGCCAAAGGGCATGCGAACGTAGCTGTGCGGTGGGCCCTCGCAGCGTCCCACACGCGAAGGCCGGAAAGGCTCATGAGAAGCGGCCCCGTTGAGCCCTGGAACGTCGATGCAGACACGCGGCTCGGTATCCTCGCCTGGATGGGAAGCTGCGTCTCGTGAGCGGCGGTCGCCGCGCATGGCCCTTGCGTCTTGCAATTCTTGGGTGGTCTTGGTGATGAACTCTTGAACGGTGGGCAATCCTTGCCATGTGCCCTCCTAAGGGAAACGTGCCGCGAAGCACGCCTCCAAGTGGTTCCCAAGCGCCTCCCTCGTGATGTGGGCAAGGTTTGAGGCCTTCCAGAAGAAAGCTCCCGAGCCCTGCCCGAGAAGGGTGCCGGGCGCGCCTTCCTATGCGATGGAGGGAGGTGCCCCTGGAGCGGGTGCTGATCCTGATGAGGCTCCGGCTGTGATGCCACCCTCCTGAGATCCTGCGCGTCGCAACTGCTTCTTCTTCTTGGGGATGGCCTCAGGAGGGCCCTCGTCCTTGCTGTCGTGGTCGTCTATTGCTGCAGCTTGCAAGGCACGCTCGAGGGAGCACACCGCGTCTCTTTCTTCACATGGGACCGTGATGATCCCGCTGCTTCCCGACATCTTAAGGACATTGTAGCCGTGATGGGTCACCGCCATGAACTTGGCCAGGGCTGGATACCCGAGGGTGGCATTGTACGCAGATAGATGTGCGCGACGTCGAAGTTGATGAGCTCGGTGCGGTAGTTCTTGCGTTCCGCGAAGGTGACAGGGAGGCGGACCTTCCCTATTGGTGTGGTGGAACCGTCGGTCACTCCTGAGAAGGGCTTGGTGGGCTGAAGCTGGTCATATGACACTTGGAGGCTGTCGAACGTGTCGACGGACAGGACATTGAGCCCTGCGCCGCCGTCGATGAGGGTCTTGGTAACTTGCACGTTGCTGATGACTAGGGAGCAAAGCATCGGGAGGGCGCCATCGTAGCTGCGCACTTGAGCTGGTCTGCCGAATTGAACGTGATGGGGCACTGTGACCATCTGAGCTGGTGTGTGGCTTCGAGCTTGGGGAGGACGGCATTCACTTCACGAGCAAACTGCTTGAAGATATGCTGCGAGGCTGGGGCCTGGGCTCCGCCCAAGATGCAGGCGATAGCACGCGGTTCCTAGAAGCCCCCTGTCGTGGATCTAAGACTGATAGTAGAATGGGGGGTAGGTATGAGGAGGCAAGATCCTAGCTATGGCGAAGTTGTACACACGAGTTTTACGAGTTTAGGCCCTTCGCGGAGGAATTAACAACCCTACGTCTCGGTGCCCGGAGGCGGTCGACTGGATTATGTATGTGTGTGTTTATAGGGGGTGCGAACCCTTGTGCCAGTGGAGGGGGTGGCTTATATAGAGTGCGCCAGGACCCCAGCCAACCCATGTTACAAGGGGTTTAAGGTACATTAAGAGGGGGCATTACTGGTAACGCTAGTAATTAAATGACATAAATGTCTATTAAGTCTATGAAGTAAACATCCGACCGTTGTCGTGCAGAGTGACTTTAGGTCTTCTGTCTGTCGAGTGATAATTGTTGCGGTTGAGTGACCTTGAATCTCCCGAGTGGAACGACTTGTAGTCGAGTGGATGATGATATCCCTTGAATGCTTCTGGCTTTAAGATGATGTTCTAGGGGAGGGTGTCTAGGTCAGGCCTATGACCCTACCCTACGTACATAGCTTCATCATTAGCCCCCGAATGGTTCAGGGCTTGAGTTGAGAAGGAGTTGAGAACACCTCCGATTAAATTTTCGCGCTTCGGGAGCGTCTTATTGGGACCAAATAAACAATCATTATGACTTCAACTTCTTTTTCAGTCGCCTTGATCCATTCTTGGTTCTGCCGAGTGAAATTTTACTGCGATGTTTTGAGTACTGATATGGAAAAAATCTTCCGTCTGACAGGTTGCCCTGCTGCTCGCGGATATCATGGGATTCATATTTTGGGGAAGCGCGCAAGACCGAGGAGGCCGCAGTAATCAGATAGGATTAGGAAAGGCCGCCTTGATCACCGCGCCATCTTTTTTGCCACGTACCTCACGCGCGACTGTTGCGGGATTTGATAAGATCGTCTGGACCCACAGGTCAGCCACTCGGAAGCGGCCTCATATAAGGTGCCGGATTGGAGTTTTCTGCACAGTGCGTTCCCATTCTTCTTCCTTCTCCTCTGCTTTCTCCGCCACATCCACCTCTACTCCCGGCATCGCTTCTCTATTCGAGTTTTGCCCGCGGCCATGGGGAAGGAGAAGACGGTGGCTATGGAGCGCGCGAAGAAGGCGACGGCGAAGGCGAAGGGGAAAAAGTCCTGTCGGATTTCGGGTTCCGACAGACCCTTGAGGTTCGAACACTGGGGTGCGCGCGGAGATCTCTCCCCTAACGATCTACGTCCAATCTCCTTGTGTGATCTAAACTGGAAACAACGAACATCACAAGGGACACAAGGTTTATACTAGTTCGGGCCACCGTTGTGGTGTAATACCCTACTCCAGTGTGTGGTGTGGTGGATTGCCTCAGGGGCTGATGATGAACAGTACAAGGGAAGAACAGCCTCGCGAGAGGTGTTCTTGCGCTGGTGTGATGAACTGCTTGGGTGAGTTCAGTCGCATGTCTCTCTCTCTGCTAGGGATCTACCAGATCTCTAGCCCTCTAGGTGTGTTGATCTCTCCGGGGGTCTCTCTCTACTCTGTGGTGGCTAGCTCTATTTATAGAGGCCATGGGCCTCTCACCAAATAATGAGCGGGAAGGGCGCCAACAATTGGCCATTTTGAAGGGGAACATCTAGTACAAGTTATCCTGACCAAAGGTGGTCTTCGGCTGCCAAAAGCACTGGTGATGACGCCGTCTTGGGCTCCACTGTGACCTCCGTCCTGCCGCTCTGCTGGTCTTGGTCTCGTTGCACCGGAATGGCAACCTTTGTCCGGTGCCTTGGACTGTGCTTGCCCCCTTTGCACCAAAGGGGAAACAAGGACACTGCGCAGGCCGGCGCCCGCCTGGCGCCCGCCTTGTCTCGATCGTCATGGCTTGCGTCACGGGCTCCTCGTGAGGTACCCCTGCCTTGATCTCTCCGCCTCCTCGTGAGCCTGCCTGACGAGGCTTCCTCTGAGGAAGCTTCCTGTCGTCCGCCCCGCGAGGCTTGGCCAGTCGCGAGGGTCTTGAGCTTGAGCTAATGAAGATGGGCCGCACTGGGCCCCCACTTGAGCCACGCCGCAGGCCACAGGCAGGCAAGTCTGGGGACCCCCGTTCCCAGAACACCGATAGTAGCCCCCGGGCCCAAGGCGCACCCGGGCTTGGCCTGGCAGTGAAGTGAAGGGGCAAGCGCAAAGCGCCGCGGGCCCTAACAGCCTGCGGCCTTGGGCGCCACATGGCGATTGATTGGACATAGGCGTCTACGCTTCCCACGACTCTTCGGCAACTGTCCATCTGACAAAAGAGGTGCCCGGGCCAGACTTACCTGCTTTGTTCTCATTCGCTTTGCCCCAGATCCCCTTTCTCGCTCTCCTCCTTCTTGCTTCCGAAATCCTCCAGATCTGTCTCAATCCTTCTCGCCCGGCACACCATGGCGCCTTGTATGTCCGTGACCGAGGCCTGGTACTCGCCGGCCCTGGATTCCCCGAACTTGCCAGAGAAGAACTTCGCCCTCACGCGCCTGATGACGGTGGCGGAGGGCAGCAAGGGGGCGACTGTGCTCAAGGCCGGCTCCGACCAGCTTGAAAGCAGGGGGAGCACCTTCTATTCGCTTTTTGTGAGCGCCATCGTCGCCGGTCTGGTGCCTCCTTTCTCTGAGTTCTTCTCTGCTGTTCTCCGTCAGTTCTTCTCCTGGCGATTTTTGCTTACTACTGTAAAGCTCATGTCGGGGTAAAGCCCTCGGTGGCCTTGTTGCACCACTATTTTTCCCTCCGGGTTTCTGGAGGCCATGTCTGCGCATGTGCGAGCTTCATCGCATACTCCAATTCCAATGCTATCTCAAAGCCTGGGAAGAGAATCGAAGGCTTTCGGAGCAAGTGGGTCAGGGTGGATGTTGGGCGCCTCCACCCCCGTCTGGTGTTGCCTACGGGGCAGCCCAAGGCTGTCGACACGTGGTCCCGCACGGAGCTCGTCGACCCCCATGCGAGGGCGGTGCTGAAGAGGATGAACGCGGACCTAAGGCCGAGCAACTTGGGGACGGCGAAGCTGACTGGAGCCACGCTCCTGAGGGAGTTCTTGGAGCACCGGGTGGCTCCACTCCAGGAGCACTCGCTCCCGTTGTGGAGCCTTGGGGAAGTGGACGCCGCCTTGCGCCTAAGCTCTGAGGCCTTGAATGATGAGAATCTGGTCGCGGTCCTCCATTCCTTGGTTGGGGGAGATGTGGCGAGGCCGGTGGGCACCCCCGTCCCCCTGTTCCTTCGCGACAACTGGGAGCAGGTGGTGAACGCCATGCCCACATTTAATGGCGATGGGCTGGTGCCCGCGGAAGCTCCTGAGGGTCTTGTGGCGCTGACGATGGTGAACGTGTCCTCCGACAGCTCCAGCGAGAGCGAGGGGGAAGAAGAGGTGGAGGAAGAAGAATCTGACTCTGAGGCAACTGGCGAGGAGTCGAGGGAGTCTTTCCCTCGGCGCAGGTCCCAGGTCCTCCGCTCCATGCCGGACGACGACGAGGCCGGCGCCAGGCGAGGAGGGGAGGACTCTCCCTTGGTCACGAGGAAGGGCAGGTCAGGGCTGGTTCCCCCAGGGTCTGCTCTGGTCCCTGAGTGATCCCAGGCCAGCTCCAGCCCTCCTGACGTGCCTTCTGCTTCCGGGCCTCCCGAAGTCGACCCCAGCTGCAGGCTCTCGGGCTTCAAGTTTGGCTGGATGTTGCTTGGGTCCGCGAGCGACGACCAGTAAGTGCTCGATTCGTGCTTTACTTGGTTTCTGCCGCCGAGGCTTGACGTCCATATTCTTTTGCCAGGCTGGCGCCTGCGAGGAAGAGGTTGAAAGGGGCTTCTGCGGCCACGTTTGGAGCGAGTCCACTTGCCGGGATGGCGCCTTCGTCCACTGAGGGGAAAGACGGCGCGGCTCGTGCTTCCCCTGCCCGGTCATCCTCGTGAGTCCGACTGGGACACCTCGGTCAGGAGTCAGACCCTGTGGCCCGCAGACCCTGGAGTCGACTGCGCTCGATGCTGCAGCCGGGGCAGCCAAGGCCCAGGGGGTTCCTTCCTACCAAGCCGTGATCACGCTGCCGTCTTCTTCACCCGCTCCGCCGGTTCCCGTTTCTTCTGTTCCTCTGCCGCCGTCTTCGACCAGGTCGCCAGCGAGCTGAGCCAGCTTGTCGGAGTAATTGGATACGGATACCCTAAAGACGGCGAGACAATAAATCAAGACATTGGGGCTAGCAAAGCCCCTCAGTCCGACTGCCCGGCCGCTCCTGTCGGCTCCTCGTCCGACTGCTCCGCCCGGCCGGCTGCCGGCTGCCGACTGCGCCAACCAGCCAGCTGCCGACCGCAGCCTGACCCGACACCGAGAAGACTCCGACGAGACGGCCATACCGCGGACGAGACAGCTGTACCGTGACGCCATCATCTACAGTGTACCTGTCCCCTTGGCACTATTCTATAAAGTGCCCAGGGGACAAGCATGACATGCACCATGCCCCATACATGGCTTGGCTTGTAAGCTACCCAAGGTAGCTTACAACCAACGCCATGTCCCATGCCCACTACACACTATATATAGCTAGCTCCATCCATCCATCCATGAGAAGAAGACACACACATGGACTCACACACACACTCACGCATGCATGCTCAGGCACATGCAGCCACACACACATATGCTCATATGCATATATACGAGATCAGATGCACTTGGCACTGATCTCAGATATAGCTCCAGGAGCACTCTGTACCAGATATACCAGATATACTCAGACATGCAGGAGTAGGGGTGTTATCTCTCCGGAGAGCCCCGGACCTGGGTAAACTAACGCGTGCTACTCGCATACCCATCCCTGGATATTCCGGCAGCAGTCTTGCCCTCACATGAAGCCACCTTGTGACATATGTCGTCTTGCACCCCCCCCCCCCGTGAGAATACCACGACATTTGGCGCCCACCGGTGGGCGGTACTATGCTACCGCACTGCTTCTGGTTTCGCAGTCCGGGCGGGACCATCTTCGTCATTTCCGCCGCGACGTCACCGTCGTCTCTCCGGTAGCGCTCGGGGGCTCGACATTGACACGCCCCTGGAGCGGCCGCGAGGGGCGGCGCGTCCTTGTTGTCGGCCTCGCCATCTTCATCATCACCGCGATGTCGCCACCTCTCCGGCGCCAGTAGAGGGCTCAACATCAGCACGCCCTCGGCGCGTCCGTGAGGGGCGATACGTCTTCGTCATCACCACCGCAACACCGGCCGTCCATCCACGCGCCGCTCACGTCTGCTTTCCTTCGCATTGCGCCTTGCTCCGGCCGACACGCGTGTTCGCTCCTCCATATATCATCCACACTAGCTAGCTAGATACAAGTCAAATCATGGTCAATCCATTAGCTAAACACCCATCAGACAATGACCATACATTAGTCAAAGACTACCCAGACAATCTCCAGAAAATATCATGGTCCATGCACCAATGCTGCTGCTCTCGCTAGCTACGGCCATAGCCTAGTCGCGCGCACGCAAGCACCGGCCGCATGCGTGTTGGTCGTGTGCAGGACTGCATATGCGCGCATGGCCGGCTGCTTGGCCAGCCTTGGCCGGCTTCCCACCACGGCGTATACTGGATCAGGCGGCTCGGCTTCGACCTCGTCCGACTGCGTCTTGCTTCAGCAGTTGCTCCGCGTCCCGGCTACTGTGCCGTCCGCCTAGCCTCGGTCCCCACTGGCTGCACCTTACCTGTCGCGCGCGCCCAGCCTGCTGTGCTCCTTATGCGGCCCCCGGCTGCTCCATTCGCGCGCACATGTCGTCCTGGCCGGCTGCTGCTACGCACCCGCGTCCGCGCGCCTCCGCATCGCGCGCCTGGCGACGGGCCTAGTCGTCGTGCCCCTCCGCCTGCGTGCTAGCTCGCCCAGACGGCACCCATCGCATCTGCGTGTACCCTTGCGTTTCGGCCGTCCAACAGGGAGAGTTGGCGCGGCTCCTCGCTGGCCTGTGCGGCCCACAGCGCCCCCGCGCGCTGCTCCATCCCCTACGTCGTCGCACTAGTGAGGCTCCGCCTCCTCGCCCAGCCACGGCTGCGCTGCTGCTCCACACGCCCGTGGCCGGCTTCGTCGGCACGCGCCTCCGCGGCTGCACAGCCGCGCACCGGCGGCTCTGCGCGCTGCACCATTCGCCTCTGCCACGGCGCCGGCTCCCTCACTGCTCCGGTTGCTTCTCTGCCGGCTCGCCCCCGCGCCCGGCCGCCGGCTCCCGCGCTGGTCGCCTGCGCCCGCCTCCGGCTGCGCCTCGCCAGGTCGGCTCTGGGTCGCCGCCTCAACGAGTGCCGGCCCGTGCCTCTGCATCGCTCGCCGCCTCGTGGCTGCCGGCTTCCCAGCACTGCGCCGACTCACACGCGCCCGTGGCCGCCTGCTCCACTCCCGCTGCGCCGGCTACGGTGCCCCGACACCTCCCCGTGCCGGCTCAGCCGCGCGCGCGCGCGTCCTCCTTCACCCGACCACACTGCCGCGTTGCCCACAGCGCTGGTTGCGGCTCCCCGTCGCCTCCCCGCGCCGACTCGGCCGCGCCTTCCCCCGCGCTCCGTGGCAATGATGCGCCCGCGTGCAACCCGGCCCGGCCGGCTCCACGCCTCCTAGGTTTGTCTGCCCCCCCGCGCTGACTCACCGCCTGGCCGTCTTGCGCGCCCCCGCGCCAGCTCCGCTCGCCACTGCGCTTGCTCGGCCGGCTCCTCCACTCGGCCCCGCCTTGCCTGGCCACCCGGCTACGCGGAGACAAAGAGAAAGATGAAAGTCCACGGGTCGGCTGGAAGAAAGGTCAAGGGCTGGCTGGCATTGCAAGAAAAGAATAAAAAAAGAAGTGACCTGGTGAGATGGCCAGCTGTCCGAGAGGCCGACTGGGACAAAAAAAATGTGTGTGTGTGCATCCGGCTGCCCAGAGCCGGCTGAAGAAAATGCCGGATGCCCACAGCCGACTGGCAAGGAAAAAATGTGTGTGTGCGTCCGACCGCTGGCTGCCTGTCCGGCTGCAAAGAGCCCGACTGCTGTGTCGGGGTCCGCCCATCCGGTCGGCTGAAGAAGAAGACGAAGTAGTCGCCGGGAGATCCGGCCCGACTGCTCAGCAGTCGGCCTGAATCTCGGGGAATACATCCAGCGGATGCGCTGGCGCACCCCCGCGAGAAAGAAGACAAAGTAGTTGCCGAGAGATCCGGCCCGACTACTCAGCAGTCGGCCCGAATATCGGGGGCTACACCCAGCGGGTGCGCTGACGCGCCCCCGCAAAGATTGCAGACAAGAGAAGAGTTTTGTCCGGCTCCGAGCAGCCGGCAGAAGAGAAAAATAAGAAGATAGGCGCTGCAAGATGCATCACCGCCTGGCCGGTCGAGCCTGACCGGCCGGGACCCCTTCGAGCACCCGAAGGCTCAACCTCCGTCTCGACTACACGCAAATCAGTGTGAGCTCCTCACCCGCATATTTTTTGCACCGCAAGAGCACGGATAACCCCGAGCGATGCTCGGGGGCTATCTCCGCATTTTATTATAGTTGCATCACTGTTTACCCCGGCGCCCGCCAGAGTTGGCCCAGGGGCTGGCTGCTTGGCCTGAGACGTTAGTTCTCGCAGACGGCTTAGTACCGTGCACGGTACCAAAGGCCCACTCTTAGTCACAGACCGCAGAGCGGCTGTCCGACTAGCAAGAGTGAACGCTGGAGGCCACCCACGTGAAAACGTCCGGGAAGAAAAACGGATTGGGCGATCCGGCCGTTTCCTTTACAAGTATCTACTCGGTTGAATCTGCTCCCAGACGCTGAGTACTGTACACTCCACTTTGCGGCCCACTCTCAGCCACAGACCGCAGAGCGGCTGTCCAGCAAGCAAGAGCACAAGCCAAAATCGGAGGGAACATGAAAAAGATTAAGGGGGCTCAGACGAAACCGAGTCGGCACCCTCCGCATAACACTTGCAATGCTAAAAGCAAACATGTGATATATCTGCGTGGACTAACTTTATCTTTTTCGTGATCATTTCCATGAACACTCGCCAATAAACCTCCTCCAACTTTGCCAAGTTTCCTGGAGGCTTGGGGGCTACTGTCGGAGTAATTGGATACGGATACCCCGAAGACAGCGAGACAATAAATCAAGACATCGGGGCTAACAAAGCCTCTCAGTCCGACTGCCCGGCCGCTCCTGTCGGCTCCCGTCCGACTGCTCTGCCCGGCCGGCTGCCGGTTGCCGGCTGCCGACTGCGCCAACCAGCCGGCTGCCGACTGCAGCCCGACCCGACACCGACAAAACTCCGACGGGATGGCCATACCACGGATGAGACAGTTGTACCGTGATGCCATCATCTACATTGTACCTGTCCCCTTGGCACTATTCTATAAAGTGCCCAGGGGACAAGCATGACATGCATCATGCCCCATACATGGCTTGGCTTGTAAGCTACCCAAGGTATCTTACAACCAACGCCATGTCCCATGCCCACTACACACTATATATAGCTAGCTCCATCCATCCATCCATGAGAAGAAGACACACACATGGACTCACACACACACACACTCACGCATGCATGCTCGAGCACATGCAACCACACACACCTATGCTCATATGCATATATACGAGATCAGATACACTTGGCACTGATCTCAGATACAGCTCCAGGAGCACTCTGTACCAGATATACCAGATATACTCAGACATGCCGGAGTAGGGGTGTTATCTCTCCGGAGACCCCTGAACCTGGGTAAACTAGCGCGTGCTACTCGCATACCCGTCCCTGGATATTCCGGCAGCAGTCTTGCCCTCACACGAAGCCACCTTGTGGCATATGTCGTCTTGCACCCCCCCCCCCCCGTGAGAATACCACGACACAGCTGCGGGAGGATCTTCTGAGCGTGGACCCTCGCCTGGTGGTCGGGCGCCTGGAGCTAGCTTCTGGCTGGGCCCGTTCCGCTGCCTCCGTCTGAGCGGCGCTGAGCCAGGCCGTGGCGGCCTCCGATGGGGAGAAGCAGGCCGCCAATCAAGCCAAGGCCGCTCCCGACGCTGCCCTGGGCGACGCTAAGGCTGCCACGACTCGCCGCGGGTAGCTGGAGACCGAGCTACAAGGCCTACACGACGAGCTCGCCAAGGAGGTCCACGGCCGCCAGGAGAAAGAGAAGGAGATGAAGGCTCGGGAGGCTGCCGTCAAGGACCGAGACGTCAAGCTTGATGACTGCCACGGCCAGTTGGAGATGCTGGAGAGTTCGCTGAAGGCGGAGAGGACCAAGCTAGACGCCAAGGCGAAGGTCCTGGCGGAGGATCGGGCGGCCTTCGCGAAGATGGAGAAGAGGGCTCGTGCCGCGCTGAAGACGCTTTACAAGAGCGGCTTGGAGGAGCCGCTGGCTGGTGCGGAGGACGGCCCCGCCAAGCTACTTCCCTTCCTGGTCCGTGCGCTTGAAGATGTCGTAGATGGCCTTGGCCCCACGGCCAAGGCCGAGGCGCGTGCCCTGTCTTCTGCGGTGCTGACGCATGTCCTCAGCCACGTCTACCTGCGCGACCCCGACGTCGACTTCGACAGCCTGCTGGAACCCGTGAGCGGCAACCTTGCCGCCGCTGCCGCTGAGGCCGTGAGAGGCCGAGCCGAAGCTTTGCTGGGGAGGTTCCACACCTTCAGCGCCTTGCCCGGGCATGGTGCCTCCAGCACCACGGCCCCGGGAGGCGGAGTTGTCCAGCATGACTCCACCACTGGCGGCGACACTGAAGAGTGATCCCTTCGCGTCTTCTGTCATGTTTTTATTCCTGCAACATCCACCATGCCTCGTGGAGGCGTTTAAACTTGTGTTTGGCGTCATGAAACAATCTATGGCTTGTAATATTTGCTTTGAATTTCCTAGAATTTGCATTTTTCTCCTTTACTTTCTCGCGCTCTACGTCGGCAGGGCCCGGCCCCGCGCATACCTCATCGAGCGTTAGCCCCGACCGAAAACCAGGACGGGACTAAGGAGCGAGGGCTACGTGGCAAGTTAGGCTCCTGAGTCGCGATGCTCAGGAGTCCCCCTTGACGCGCAAGCAACAAGTAGGAAAGGGGGGAATGAGGAGTGGATTGATCATTCTGAGTCGGCAGGGCCCGGCCCCGCGCATACCTCACCCAGCGTTAGCCCCGACCGGAAACCAGGACGGGACTAAGGAGTGAGGGGCTATGGGGCAAGTTAGGCTCCTGAGTCGCGATGCTCAGGAGTCCCCCTTGACGTTCAAATGGGTTTCCGTACCTTGGCTCCACTCGGGGAGGGGCGCGTGACGACCAGGTCCAAGGGACCTGGCTGGGTGGCGTGCGCTCGGGCGAGGCCCGGGCGTAGCCCCCGTGTACAGCCCCCTCGTGCGGCGCTCACGAGGGGAGGCGTTGCGATGGTGCCGGACACTGAGCTCCGGGCTCCCTGAGGTTGGTACGGCCATGGGCCGCCCTCAGTTGTTTATCAGTAGCGCGGAGCATAGCGCTTCCGTATGTGTACGGGCATAGCCGCTCCTCGGCAGTGCCGTCAGCCAGCACGGAGAATGGTGCTACGTGGGAGGGGGCTCCCCTCCGGGAGGAGCCCCCGAGGCGTGTACAGCCCCGTCCTGACACGTGGCCAGCATGGTCGGGCTAGGAGAGGTGTATCTGGGCACTCATGAGCCAGCGCAGGACTCACGAGGCCCTACCTTGAGGTGGGTTGCGCCTGGCTCTGGGCCTTTATCAATGCTCTACGTCCTCAGGTCCCGGCCCTCGAGCGAGCTCAGCCGCCGCTTGTATGACAGGTCGCGATGCCGTGGGTCAAGGCCAGGGGGTGAGGGCTGGAGAGCCAGGAGGAGCCCATGAGTCGTGATGCTCAGGTACCCCCTGACGGTGTCCTGGACTAGGGGGTACTCAACACCTCATCTCCCGATCTGATAGATTGGGCCGAGGACCCCCGAGGCCGTATACTCATGGGCCAGTTCGGACAGCAGCCGCATACAAGGAAGATTCCACAAGACTTGGCGATCAAGACAAAGGACTCCTACCCATCGGCGTATTCGGCTACGACTCTTGTTATCCTAGGCCTCTGGTGCATTATATAAACCGAGGCCAGGCTAGTCTATAGAACATACAGAACAACAATCATACCATAGGCTAGCTTCTAGGGTTTAGCCTCTCTGATCTCGTGGTAGATCTACTCTTGTACTACCCATATCATCAATATTAATCAAGCAGGACGTAGGGTTTTACCTCAATCAAGAGGGACCGAACCTGGGTAAAACTTCGTGTCCCTCGCCTCCTGTTACCATCCGGCCTAGACGCACAGTTCGGGACCCCCTACCCGAGATCCGCCGGTTTTGACACCGACACCCCCCTTTTAACGTGCAAGCGCTTTGCATGAAAGCGGAGAAGTCCGCGATAAGCAGCAGGTGACAATTAAGCGTGAAAGAGAAAATTCATTTTAAGTAGACGCGGGAAAAGCAAACGCCGCTGGGCCAGGCCCGAGCAGCTCAGGGATGATGCAACCCGAGGGGCGCCCCCAACAAGGTAAGTAAAGAGCATAAGCAAAACGGATACATGCCGCAGGGACGGACCCACGCGACCTGGGAATGATGCGGCCCTGTGGGCGCTTCCAGCTAAAAACGAAACTTAGAAAGACGTCACCTAGTGCTGTTGAAGATGGAGTGGTGTTGAAGAAGCGGGCGATGCGCGATGAAGGCGTCGACCCTCACGAGCCCCCAGGCCCAGGAGCCTCGGGAGGCTCTGGGGGCACAGGCGGGTCTCCGAGGGACATCTCCATCTCCACCAGGACCGCATAATGCCTGACCTCCTAAGACTCCAAAATGCTCCTCAATAGGCGCTGATGAGCGGCGACCACGTTCGGCAGGCCGAAAGGCATGCGAACGTAGCTGTGAGGGGGACCCTCGCAACGCCCCGCGCGTGAAAGCCAGAGGCGCTCCAGAGACGCGGCTCGGTTGAGCCCTGGCACGTCAATGCAGACGCCCAGCCCACCATCCTTGCCTAGATGCGGGGTTACAGTGGGCAGGCGGCGGCTGCCGCGCATGACTCTCGATTCCTGTAGCTCCTGGGTGTTTCTTGCGATGAACTCCTGAGGGTTTGGTTTTCCTTGCTTTGTACCTTCCTGAGGGAAATGTGCCTGGACGTACCCCTCCAAGTGGTGCCCGAGCGCCTCCCTCGCGACCTCGGCAAGGTCGGTGGCTCTCCAAGAAAGAGCCCCCAAGCCCTGCCTGAGGAGGGAGCCGGGCGCGCCTTCCTACGCGAGAGAGGGTGGCGCTCCCTGATTGGGCGCAGATCCTGACGCAACACGTCCGGAGGCGCCTGCCTCCTTATGGCTTGGGCCAGGCGAAACCTTCTTCTTCTTAAGGGTCGCCTCGGGAAGCCTTCCATTTCTGCGGTCTGGGTCTTCGATTGTTGCGGCTTGGAACGCGCACTCAAGTGAACACACTGCGTCCCTTTCTTCACAGGGTACGGTGATTATTCCACGGCTTCCTTGCATCTTGAGGACATTGTATACATGGTGAGTCACTGCCATGAACTTGGCCAGGGCTGGGTACCCGAGGATGGCGTTGTATGGCAGACGGATGTGGGTGATGTTGAAGTCGATGAGCTCGGTGCGGTAGTTGTTGCACTGCCCGAAGGTGACTGGAAGGCGAACCTGCCCTATTGGAATAGTGAAACCATCAGTGACTACTGAGAATGGCTTGGTTGGCTGAAGCTGATCGTACGGCACTTGGAGACTGTCAAACATCTTGACGGACAGGACGTTGAGTCCTGCTCCGCCATCAATGAGGGTCCTGGTGACCTGCACGTTGCTGATGACTGGGGAGCAAAGCATCGGGAGGACCCCGGCCGTTGCCACGCACTTGAGCTGATCTGCTGAGCTGAACGTGATAGCGCACGCGGACCACCTGAGAGGGCGCGTGGCCTCAAGCTTGGGGAGGATTGCATTCACCTCGCGAGCAAACTGCTTGAAGATGCGCTATGAGGTTGGGGCCTGCGCGCCACCCAAGATGCAAGCGATCGCGCGTGGCTCCTGGAAGCCCCCAGCCCCCTCGTCTTGATGTTGGTCTTCGTTCCTCCTTGGCGATGGCGGCAAAGGAGGAAGGCCTGCGTTGCCGTGCGGGCGATCCTCACGAGGCTGATCTCTCCAGCCTTCCTCGCGAGGCTGGTCCTACCAGCGATCCTCGCGAGGTCGGTCACGCCAGCCTTGGCGAGGGCCACCGTCTTCCCATCGTCCGTGACCTCTTCCTCCTCCTAGGCCATAGCCCCAGTCGTTGCGCTCGGGGCGTCAGCCGACACGCCCATCTCTCACGGCCCTGAGCTCTTGACATTCGTTGGTGTTGTGGGTGTGGAGGTCGTGGTACACGCAGTACCGGCTGCCCTTGGATGACTCAGGCTGATCCCTACCTCGCTTGGTGTCTGGTTCCGCTGCAAGCACAGCAGCTCCCTTGGGCTTCTTCTCTTCTGGGTCGGCAGCTGGGAGTTCGAGGAGGGAAAGGCGCCCTTCCTCAGCCCTGGCGCACTTGGTCGCCAAGTTGAACAGCTCCAGGGATGTACACAGGTCTTCATGGATTGCTAGGTCCTCCTTCATCTTGATGTTACGTACGCCATCGGAGAAGGCCGAGATGATGGCTTCTTCAGTCACCTTGGGGATCTTGAGGCAAGCGGTGTTGAAGCGCTGGATGTACTTTTGCAGGGTTTCCCCTTGCTGCTGCTTGATCCGGCGCAGATCGCTCACGGCTGGGGGCCAGTCGCGAGTACCCTGGAAGTTGGCGATGAAGCGAGTGCGCATCTCATCCCAGGAGGAGATCGTGCCAGGAGCCAGGTTCAGGAGCCAGGTGCGGGCCCCGTCCTTGAGCGCCATGGGGAACCAGTTCGCCATGACCCTTTCGTCTCCGTTGGCGGCTTCGATGCATAGCTCGTAGAGCTGTAGGAACTCCGTGGGGTCCGCTGTGCCATCGTAGCGAGGGGGAAGGTTAGGCTTGAACTTTCCTGGCCATGCAACACCGCGTAGCTCGGGGGTGAGAGCACGGCAACCTGCTGTGGCCACCAGTGCCTTTTTTTGGTACTGGGCTTGTTCCTGGGGATTACCGTGCGCCGCCGCTTAGAGCAGCGCGGGGTCTTGGCGTGGATGTGCAGGGATGCGATCTTGGCGCGCCGGCGCTAGGAGCGCGCGAGCACCTTCTTGGGGACGAGGGATCTCTTGGCAGCTCCTTTCTTGCTGCGCAGGCGCCGGACGCGGAGGGTCTCGCCCTGGGGCTGCGCGCCTTGGAGCCAGGGCGCCTTCTTGGGGAGGAGGTGGTGGAGGCACCCCCTGATCCTCGCCTCCTATGCGGAATGGAGGGCGAGGCAGCGAGAAGGACGGCAAGGGGGAGCCCCTGCGGCGCTTACGAGCTCGGTGATGCGGGCGAGCCAATCCTCGTAGAGGTCGTCGACGGGGCGGTAGTGCAGGAGCTCTCTTGCCAGGAGCAGCGCAGCGTGCGTGTCCATGGGGGCGCGACGAGCGTGGGACGACGAAGCGGCTGGAGTTAGCGACGGTGTGGCGGTGCGGCCTTCCCGCCGTACCGAAGGATGCTGGGACGAGGCCTGCTGCTCGTTCCCTGCCGGGCCGGTGGCGGCAGGTGATGGGGAACGACATGGGCGTCCGCCGATGGGCGCCGTCTGGGTGACGCGGGTGGCGAGAGCAGCCCGGCGCTCGGCGCGAGCCCGACGAGGGTCAGCCATGGACACGACGGAAGATCACACGCGAACAACGGAAGAAAGATTCCGGCACACCCCTACCTGGCGCGCCAAATGTCGGATTTTGGGTACCGGCAGACCCTTGAGGTTCGAACACTAGGGTGCGCGCAGAGACCTATCCCCTACCGATCTACGTCGAATCTCCTCACGTGATCTAAACTGGAAACAACGAACAACACAAGGGACACAAGGTTTATACTGGTTCGGGCCACCGTTGTGGTGTAATACCCTACTCCAGTGTGTGGTGTGGTGGATTGCCTTAGGGGCTGATGATGAATAGTACAAGGGAAGAACAACCTCGCGAGAGGTTTTCTTGAGCTGGTGCAATGAACTGCTTGGGTGAGTTCAGTCGCCTCTCTCTCTCTGCTAGGGTTCTATCAGATCTCTAGCCCTCTGGGTGTGTTGATCTCTCCAGGGGTCTCTCTCTACTCTGTGGTGGCTAGATCTATTTATAGAGGCCCTGGGCCTCTCCCCAAATAATGCGCGGGAAGGGCGCCAACAATTGGCCATCTTGAAGGGGAACATCTAGTGCAAGTTATCCTGACCAAAGGTGGTCTTCGGCTGCCAAAAGCACTGGTGATGACGCCATCTTGGGCTCCACTGTGACCTCCGTCCTGCTGCTCTGCTGGTCTTGGTCTTGTTGCACCGGAATGGCAACCTTTGCCCGGTGCCTTGGCCTGTGCTTGCCCCCTTTGCACCAAAGGGGAAACAAGGACACTGCGCAGGCCGGCGCCCGCCTGGTCTCGATCGTCATGGCTTGCATCACGGGCTCCTCGTGAGGTACCCCTGCCTTGATATCTCCGCCTCCTCGCGAGCCTGCCTGACGAGACTGCCTCTGAGGAAGCTTCCTGTCGTCCGCCCCATGAGGCTTGGCCCCTCGCGAGGGTCTTGAGCTTGAGCTGATGAAGATGGGCCGCGCCGGGCCCCCACTTGAGCCATGCCGTAGGCTGCAGACAGGCAAGTCTAGGGACCCCCGTTCCTAGAACGCCGACAAGTCCAGACGGGGCGGATCTTCGTCGAGGTCCGGCCTACCGCGCAGCTGGATCTAGGGTGACTAGATTCGGTCGACGATTAGTCAAGATGACATCAACGATCTGGTCGAGGGGGTACTGGTTCCCCACAAGTTGGCGCGGCTCTCGGAAGGCGAGACTGAACCGCATCCGCGAGAGGGTGAGTGCGTTCTCCTCGCCACCCATGTTGACCGTGGATTTTCTTTGCCTCCCCATCCTTTTTTGGGGCTTCCTGAACTTCTTTGGAGCAAAACTCCACCACTTTACCCCCAACACCATCGTATATCTCGCTGCCTACGTGTCCATGTGCGAGAACTTCTTAGGTTGTAGGCCACACTGGGGTCTTTTCAAGCACATTTTCACGTGTCGTTCCCAGTCGGTCAAGAAGGCCAACCCGAGTGATGAGAGGACGCACGTGATTCAGATGTGCGGGCGTCTTGGGATTCAAATGAGAGGAAAAAAGCACTTTCCCAGCCATGATCATTCCTGAGTCGGTCCGAGGATGGCAGTCGACCTGGTTTTATTGCAAAGACCAGCCGACTCCAGGTCAATCGACCGGACTTCCTCCTTTCTCCATGGCTCGGGCCGAGAAGCCCTTCGCCTTGAAAGTGATCCCAGAGGAGAAAGCGCAGGTGAAGGTGTTGGTCGAGCGGGTGGTCCAGCTCGTCCGCGACGGCGTGACCGGTATGGATCTATTGGAGGTCTTCCTTAAACGACGCATCCAACCGCTCCAAGCCCGTGACCATATGATGTGGATGTACTCGGGTATTGAGGATTCCACTAGGATCCACCCAGAGGAGGTCGACGAGGACACGGTGGAGAAGTGGCTGAAAAGCATCACTGGCAACAAGGATAACCCTAGGGGGTCCAGGAGAGTCCCTCCATTTGACAACTCACGCCAACCAGACAAGGTCCGACTCTAAATTGTCGAGTGTTCTCTTGATTCATCATGTAATTGTTTGTTGACAACCGACTAATTTTTGCTTCGCTTGTTATCTTTCAGACCCTTACTGAGATGTACTCGATGCCCAACGGGTAGCAGGAGCAGGATCTGGAGGGGGAGGCAAGCGGAGGTGAGAGCGGCGAGTGGCACTCTGATGAAGAGGAGGACGAGACGACTGATGACCCGAGTGATGAAGAAGAGGTCGACTCACCCCCTCATAGGGAAAAATGATCCAAGCACGCTCACGACCCGGCAAGCATCCACGACAAAGCGACCGCACTGACTGGACAGTCGTCGAAGCGCCCTCGGATGTCTTCTCCAGTGCTGACTGAGAGGGCACCGAAGCAACCGAAAGCTGCACCATCTCCAGCGTCGACTGATAAGGCGCCGAAACAACTAAAAGCTGTGTCATCCAAACTGCCGAAGGCTTTGCCCAAGATCAAAGTGGCCATTCCTACTGTCTCTGGGTAATAATCAAACTTGATCCTTTGGTTGACTCGGTGCGAAAGACGTGACCGACTAAATATTGAAATTTGCAGAGCTGCTACCTCCAGGACTTCCACCCGCAAGTACGAAGATGAAGAAATGGAAGATGCAGTTACCTCCAACCCAGGTACAACTCTCGTAATCCTGTCTTTGGTTACTTGGTCGATTAAATTCTGATGACTGATCTGGGGTCGACTGATCACTTTGCAGCCCCTCCCAATATCATTGAGCTTCCATATGATGACGAAGACGTGCCGCTGAGGCCCAGGAGGAACAAGAAGGCATCAGCTGGCAAGACATCCCAATCGGAACCGGCGGCAGAGCCCGTAGTTCAACAGGTTGAAGATGTGAGTAGGGCTTCTGTTACTTTTGCTGATCCAGTGTCGAGTGCACACCCCACATCGTCGACTGTGCCAGTGCTTGCTTCAACCGTCCAACTTCATACCGTCAGTCCCATTCTTCACCACTCTTCACGTTCCAGAAAGTCAGGCGGACGCCGCTGCGGAAGCCATTCGCCAGGATAGCATAATGATGGAGCGGGTGAAGGTGGTGCACGAAAACAGTCAGGCTGCTTACGACGCCAGCGCGGCCCTTCGAGCCAATGTCCAAGTAAGTTGGCTTCCGACTGAACTTGTTCTATTTGGATATGCTACCTGAATACTTTTCTCTGTGTAATCTCTTATTGTCCTGCACTTCGCATCTGCACACCCACTGGGTGTTTTGTCATCTTTGTTGTTGTCACTCTTCCACTCGGTGTGGGCGGACCATGTCGAGTGGGATCTGAACCAGTGGGGGCACACTAAGTGCACCCACTGGGTGTAGTCCCCGAGACCGCAGTCGACTGCTGGCAGTCGGTTGGGGTCTGAGTACTTCTTTCTCTCTTTTTTTTCTTTCCACTCGGTCTGGGAGGACCGTGTCAAGTGGAATCTGAACTAGTGGGGGCACGCTAAGTGCACCCACCGGGTGTAGTCCCCGAGACTACTATAGAATGTTTGATTGTGTAGTAGTCTTAAAGTTTTATTCACTCGGAAGTAAATAATCTTTGATCTTGTCCATGACATGTCTTTTACGCATTGCAGAAATCATGTGCGCTTATCTCCAAGTTCGCTGAATTTGTGGAAAAGCAGAGGCAACTCAATCTTGACTTGGAGCTGGCCCAACATAACTTAAGAAAGGCTCAAGATGAAGTTGCTGGTATGGAAGGTAAAGGCCTGTCGACTGCTTATCTCGACCATCCTTCAAGTTATCCCTTTGTTCTTCTGTTTGACCCAAATGCGTATTTTGCAGAGAAAATGAGGCTGGCTCTGGTGAAGAAGGACCTCGACCTTGCAGCTGCGCAAAAGGAGGCTCAAGAGAACACTGCCCTTGCTGACAAAAAGCTAGCTTCGGTCGGAGCGCTAGAGGAGGAAATAACCAAGCTGAAGTTGTCTCTTACTGAATCCAACCGAGAGGCGACTCATCTGAAAAAAGATAAGGTGACTCTGAAAAAGTAGCTGGAAAGCATGTCTCGTAGGAGAAACGACTTGGAAGCTTATCTGAAAGCCCTCGCCAAGAAGCTCTTCCTTATGCTCGAAGGTACCACTTTTTTATCCGACTGTTTTACTGTTTGCAAGTCAATGCGGATCAGTCGACTCATTAACTCCTTGAATCTACAGAATTTTGTCAAAACTTTGAAGAGGAAACTGCACGGATTGAGACGGGCTTGGATCCTATCATTTCTCCAGTCGGCAATGAGGCTGCCATGAATGTGCTTCGACTGGAATCTCACGTTGCTATCGTTAGCAGCTATCTTGCTTGCCTGAAGGTGGCGGTGTCGCGCATTGATACATCACTCTGGCCAAGGGAAACATTTCAGAATGACCTCGAGTATCTAATGACTCAACTCAATGAGGTTCCTGGTCGAGTGCGGGAATGGAAGAAGTCTTCTGCCTGATGCAGTGCTGACGTGGCTCTGTCGCTGGTTAGGGTCCACTACAAAGAAGCTCGAGAAGATAAGCTAGTGGCGATCAAGGTTGCTAACACCAAAAGACACGACTTCCAATCCTTCATGGAAACTTTCATTGCTGCTGCCACTCGGATCGCTAACGGAATTGATCTGGACGAGTTCGTCGAGCCTGCAAGCCCTCCTCCTGCGGAGTGAACAAACTTGATACCCAGCCTTAAATTTGCCTCGGAATGCCGAGTGATTTTGTAACCGTTAAACTCCTTTAGGCCCGATGCCCGAGTACTTTTATCTTTGTCCCGGAACTTTTGAGATTTATTCGAACTTGGTTTATCTTCTGAATGTGCTTGAGTTTGCCTTCGAGTGGAACTTGTTCTTCACTCGGAATATCCTTTGAACTTGAGATGCAATTCTGAGGAGGATGTCCCAGTCGACCTCGTCCTCCTTCCGGATAGGGATGAAGCGCACGTTGTACTTGTGGCGCCGCTCCGAAGAGAGGGTTGCAGTCGACCTGCACCTCGTTGTCCTTGCAGATAGGGAAGGAGCGCACATTGTACTTGTGGCGCAGCTCTGGAGGAGAGGGTTGCAGTCGACCTGCACCTCGTCGTCCTTGCGGATAGGGATGGAGTGCACGTTGTACTTGTGTCGCAGCTCGGAGGATAGGGTTGCAATCAACCTGCAGCTTGTCGTCCTTGTGGATGGGGATGGAGCGCATGTTGTACTTGTGGTGCAGCTCCGAGGAGAGGGTTGCAGTCGACCTGCACCTCGTCGTCCTTGAGGATAGGGATGGAGCGCGTGTTGTACTTTTGGATAGGAGTGTCTTTCAAACTTAGGCGAGTACTGGACTATAGCTAAGCCTCTGAGTGTGAGGGTTGCTCTCACTCGGTAGGGTTTTTTAAACTTAGGCGAGTACTGGACTGCAGCTAAGCCCCTGAGTGTGAGGTTTGATCATCACTCGATAGGGTTTTTTAAACTTAGGCGAGTACTGGACTGCAGCTAAGCCCCCCAGTGTGAGGTTTGCTCATCGCTCGGTAGGATTTTTTTAAACTTAGACGAGTACTGGACTGCAGCTAAGCCCTCGAGTGTGAGGTTTCCTCATCCCTTGGTAGGATTTTTTTTAAACTTAGGCGAGTACTGGACTGCAGCTAAGCCCCCAAGTGTGAGGTTTCCTCATCCATCGATAGGATTTTTCGAACTTAGGAGAGTACTCGACTGCAGCTAAGCCCCCGAGTGTGAGGTTTGCTCATCACTCAGTAGGATTTTTTGAACTTTAGCGAGTACTGGACTGCAGCTAAGCGTCCGAGTGAGAGGCTTGCTCACCACTCGGTAGGATTTTTCAAACTTAGGCGAGTACTAGACTGCAGCTAAGCCTCCGAGTGAGAGGCTTGCTCACCACTCGGTACGATTTTTCAAACTTAGGCGAGTACTGGACTGCAGCTAAGCCCCCGAGTGAGAGGCTTGCTCACCACTCGGTAGGATTTTTCAAACTTAGGCGAGTACTGGACTACAGCTAAGCCTCCAAGTGAGAGGTTTGCTCACCACTCGGTAGGATTTTTCAAACTTAGGCGAGTACTGGACTGCAGCTAAGCCTCCGAGTGAGAGGCTTGCTCACCACTCGGTAGGATTTTTCAAACTTAGGCGAAACAGATTTGCAGCTAAGCCCCCGAGTGAGAGGCTTGCTCATCACTCGGTAGGATTTGTTAAACTTAGGCGAAACAGATTCGCATCTAAGGCACCCATTGGGGGATTTAGAACATACAAAAAAGGAACAACAATCATTTACAAGACTATAAAACCGTGTCTTTGATAATCAAACTAAAGTGTATTTATTATTACATCTCAACAGTCTGAATGCTTAAGTGTAAAAGGGGCGAAGCAACTCCGCATTCCAAGCGCATGGCTCGTCTTTCTTATGTTCGACGTTGTAAAGGTGGTACGCTCCATTGTGGAGCACTGTGGTGATGATGAAAGGACCTTCCCAAGTAGGGGCGAGCTTGTGTGGCTTCTGTTGATCCACTCGAAGAACCAAATCTCCTTCCTGAAATGCTCGACCCCTCACGTTTCTGGTGTGGAATCGACGCAGGTCTTGCTGATAAATGGTCGATCAGATCAGAGCCATCTCTCTTTCCTCTTCCAGGAGATCAACTGCGTCTCACCGAGCCTGTTCTGCTTCATCTTCCGAGAAGAGCTCGACTCTGGGTGCATTGTGAAGCAAGTCACTCGGAAGCACAACTTCAGCTCCATAGATCAAGAAGAATGGAGTTCGACCAGTCGACCGATTTAGAGTCGTCCTCAAACCCCAAAGTACTGACGGAAGTTCATCGACCCATGTGCCTACTGCATGCTTGAGATCACGCATCAGTCAGGGTTTCATTCCTTTGAGGATCAACTCGTTTGCTCTTTCATCTTGTCCATTCGACCGGGGGTGGGCGACTGAAGCATAGTCGACTCGAGTGCCTTGGGAAGCAAAGAAGGCTCTGAACTCATCTGAATCGAAGTTCGAGCCATTGTCAATGATGATGTTGTGTGGAACACCATATCTGAATGTTAACTCTCTAATGAAACTGACCGCAGTACTGGCTTCAAGACTTTTGATAGGTTTGGCTTCAATCCACTTGGTGAATTTGTCGAGTGCCACGAGTACATGAGTGAAGCCGCTCCTACCTGTTCTCAGAGGACCAACCATGTCCAAACCCCAAACAGCAAAGGGCCAGACGAGTGGAATGGTCTTCAGGGCTGACGCGGGCTTGTGAGACATGTTGGAGTAAAACTGGCAACCTTCACATTTATCGACTATTTCTGGTGCCATCTCATATGCTCGTGGCCAATAAAATCCTGCTCGGTATGCTTTGGCCACAATGGTCCAAGAGGACGCATGGTGACCACAGGTCCCCTAGTGGATGTCGTTGAGGATCACTCGACCTTCCTCTGGTGTTATGCATTTCTGGCTGACTCTAGTTACACTTTCTCTGAACAGATGCCCTCTTATCACAGTAAAAGCTTTGGATCGGCGGACGATCTGTCGGGCCTCTTCTTCGTCTTCTGGGAGTTCCTTCCTAAGGATGTACGCAATGTATGGCACTGTCCTGTCGGGAGTGATGACCAAAACCTCCATGATCAAGTCGACCATGGCCGGGATTTTGACTTCAGTTGGATCAGTGGTGCTCTTTGGTTGCAGGGGCTCTTCAGTGAAAGGATCTTCCTGGACTGAAGGTGTATGAATATGCTCCAAAAACACATTACTGGGAATGGCTTCTCTCTTGGAACCTATCTTCGCCAAATCATCCGCCGCTTGATTTTTCAGTCGGGGTATATGGTGGAGTTCTAATCCCTCAAACTTCTTTTCTAACTTTCTCACCGCATTGCAATAGCCAGTCATAGCTGGGCTTCTGACGTCCCACTCTTTCATTACTTGATTCACCACCAAATCTGAGTCACTGTAGACCACGAGGCGACGGACGCCGAGTGAAATGGTCATACGCAACCCATACAAAAGTGCCTCATATTCAGCTTCGTTGTTGGAGGAATCGAAATGAATTTGGAGAACATAGCAGAGCTTGTCGCCTCGGGGGGATACCAATACCACCCCAGCACCGGAACCATTCAACATCTTGGATTCATCAAAGAACATGCTCAAGTGGTCCGAGTGAATCTGAATCGGCAGTTGCTGTTCGATCCACTCAGCGAGGAAATCCGCTATTGCTTGGGACTTGATAGCTTTCTTTGCCTCAAACTTTATATCTAAGGGAAGGAGTTCAATCGCCCATTTTGCCACTCGACCAGTTGTATATCTGTTGTTCAGAATTTCCTACAATGGTGCATCGCTGACGACTGTAATGGAGTGATTAGATAAATAATGTGCAACCTTCTTCGTGGTCATGTAAATCCCATAAGCAAGCTTGTGATAATGTGGATATATTTGCTTGGATGGAGTTAAAACTTCAGAAACATAGTATACTGGGCGCTGAACTTTATAGGCTTTTCCTTCTTATTCCCGCTCGACCATGAGTACTGTACTGACAACTTGTCCAGTGGCTGCAATGTAAAGCAGTAAAGGTTCTTTGCTGATTGGGGCAGCGAGCACCGGCTGGGTGGAAAGCAGGGCTTTGAGATCTGCAAACGCTGCATCAGCTTCAGGAGTCTACTCGAACTTGTCAGATTTCTTCATCAGTCGGTAAAGAGGCAATGCCTTTTCACCGAGGCGAGAGATGAATCGACTCAAGGCGGACAAACAACCTGTAAGCTTCTGGACATCATGCACGCTCACAGGGCGCTTCATCCGGAGTAGGGCACCAACTTTCTCTGGGTTCGCGTCGATCCCTTGTTCGGAAACGAGGAAGCCGAGTAACTTTCCACCAGGAACTCCGAAAGTACACTTTGGTGGGTTAAGCTTAATATCATATCTTCTCAGGTGGCAAAGGTTTCAGCAAGGTCAGTCAGCAGGTCGGAACCTTTACATGACTTGACCACAATGTCATCCATGTATGCTTCCACATTACGACTGATTTGAGTGAGCAGGCACTTCCGAATTATCCGCATGAATGTGGCACTAGCATTCTTGAGACCGAATGGCATGGTGACAAAGCAAAAGCACCCGAATGGAGTGATGAAAGCTGTTTTTATCTCATCGGGTCCATATAGTTGGATCTGATGGTATCCAGAATAGGCGTCTAGGAAAGACAAACGCTCACACCCCGCAGTCGAATCGACAATTTGGTCGATGCGGGGGAGCGGAAAATGATCTTTCGGGCAGGCCTGATTGATATGCTTGAACTCAATGCACATGCGAAGTGAGTTGTCCTTCTGGGGCACCATAAGAACATTGGCGAGCCACTCGAAGTGGTAAATCTCGCGGATGAACTCAGCTGCCAGGAGCCGAGCCACTTCCTCACCAATTGCTTTTCTCTTCTGTACGGCGGACCATCAAAGATGTTCTTTGACTGGTTTTACTTTCGGGTGGACTCGCAAACGATGCTCAGCCAGTCCCCTGGGAACACCCGGCATGTCAGAAGGTTTCCATGCAAAGATGTCCCAGTTCTCATGGAGGAACTAGATGAGCGCTTCTTCCTATTTGTTTCCGAGTGAAGTTGAAATATTAGTAGGAGCAGCATTAGGATCGGTCAGGTGAATATGAATCGGCTTGGTTTCACCGGACGACTGAAATGCAGAATCAGTGGCAGGCTTCTTCACTACAAAAAATACACTTCCGTGATGATACGTGTTTGTCACAGTAGGTCGCGTTTTCTGTCATGCATGTACATCCATGACAAATTTATGACAGAATCTAGATAGTCATACATGTGCTATCATAGAAGTGTTCCATGTCATTGCCAAAATTATCATCAAGGAAGTGTCCACTTCCATGACGATAAATCGCGCGTCACAGAAGTGCTTTCGTCAAGGGTGACTGACACGTGGCATCCACCGTAACGGAACACCGTTAAGCTATCGGGTCAGATTTTGGATCCGATAACCCGTTAATAGCCACGACCAATGTCGATTTTCCACGTGTAAAATTCTCATTGGCTGATGGATCCACGCGTCAGCTCCGCATTGGCACAGGTGTCACTCATCCAACGGTCGAGATGGGCCTATGATATGTTGACACGTGGACTGGCCCAAAAGTGGCCCACAAAGATTAAATGGGCCGGCCCAACCGAAGGCCCATAAGATTTAGCGGACCATAATGGGCCGGCCCAGCTAAAGGCCCACACGATTTTGCAGACCATAATGGGCTGGCCCAGCTAAAGGCCCACAAGATTTTGCGTTCCACAATGGGCCGGCCCAGCTAAAGGCCCAGTAGATTCTGCCGACCATAATGGGCTGGCCCAGCTAAAGGCCCAACATTCTCTGTCAAATCGGCCCGTCAACGGCCTGTCCTAAACTTGTCATCAACGCGGCCCAGGGTCACTTCTGGCCCGTTAACAGTCCGCTAAGTAATTGGGCCGAATTACGGCCCGGTGTATTTCCAATCTTTTAAAGGTCCGACTTCATTTGGGCCCATTTATAGGCCATCAAAACTTTCGGCCCATAAACGACCGTGAAGGATTTGGGTCATATTCAGCCATGTCTGACATTCGGCCTGTTAGAGGCCCACAATAGCTTTGGGCCACTTTCGGCCTGTTGTCATTTTTGGCCTGTTAACGCCGGACGTAAACCATGGGCCATATGTGGCCCAACGTCATATCGGGCCCATTAACGGCCCATATAAAAATGACGATAATCTAGCCCGACCGAAGTTCCGGCCTGTTAAAGGCCTGTGTATTAGGTCAGTGCATTTACGGCCCGTCCGAATTTCGGCCTGTTAAAGTCCAGTGGGTTATTTGGCACAATCAGGGCCCAATCTCACTTTCGGTCTATTAAAGGCCCATGTATTTTATGGGATCGAGATATTTACACCTGTAAACGGCCTATTTTTACTGAGGGCCCAAATTATGTTTAGGCCTGTTAAAGGCCCACTATGGGCACAGGCCTACCAGAAAAATATGAAAGGTTATGCTGATTTAGGCCCATATATTTTTAGTGGGCTACATGCCAATTTCGGCCCGTAGTCGTTTTTAGCCCAATTAGAATGGGCCCGACGAATGTTGGCATGTTGGGCTCCTATGAAGGTTTCGACTGAATACATTACTAAGATAAACCTACACTATACAAAAATAGTGTCGTAATTACTGCAGCCTGAGGCAGCATCATAAATGTTGTATCACAACAAAATAAATTTCAACCATACAACAAAAGGCCTGTTGGCATAAAGTTTACAGTCCTTCCAGATAAAAGCACCATCAGATGTATAGAAGCACAGATCATTTGACCTGAGTGCTAATGTTTCAGGCTGTAGAATCTGATGGAGTAGCACGATCTCCACCTTTTTCCGCCATTGCTCTTGAACAACGAAGCGAATGTCTGATAGTCTGGTTTCAAAACCATTCATATCTTGACGACATTTCTCAACCACTATTCTTGTTTCCGAAACAACATCCATTAGGGATTGGACTTTTGTCTAGAGCACAGATATATCACTCTGTCTAGCAGGAAGATTTTGTTCAATAGGCGATTTGGACGAGGTTACCTTGACAACCAACCCAGAATTACGCAGGAAGGTGCTTTTTGCGCTGTTAGTGGAGAGATACTGACGCACTGCAGCAAGAGATGACATTGTGCCTGTAGTAGCCTCGTCACCTTCAGGTGGTTGTGACTGTTCAATCATTTGTTCCATAGCTTCCTGAAAGTTTGAACTTGTAGATTAGTGTACCAGATAAGTTACTAATGAGACAAAAACAAACAAAGTAGGTTAAACATTTATACATAACTTATTTTGCTGAACTACTGTAATACATTAGCATGTATTGTAGTGCCAACTACATAATAAAATCACTTTCGGAACATATGTCCATGTAGCATGCCTACTGTATTGTCTATTTCCTCACATTCGTTGACATCTAAGGATAAAGAGACATGGTTTAAAGTAGGATGAACATAGTATGACATCATTCATATCATGGGCAAACAGATATAAAACAAATAGGCTATTTTATCATTGTGTGCGCACGTGAACATACCAACTAGATTACAGATCAAGACCAAAAGAATATCCTTCATCTCTTTTAAACCATGTAAGGTGAAATGATACGTTAAGACAAATGTGAATAAAACTGAACAGAGTAACTGACATTGACTGCAAACCAAGTAGTTAAATGAACACATCACAGTACCAATTAGTTCAAGGCAGGAGGAGTAAGGACTTACAACAGCGGCTTGAACCGGAGTGCTCATGCCCTTCATCTTGTTGGTGTGGCAATCCTTGAAGATTTGCACTGCATTCGGTTCAAGTTCTTTTTGGTCCGCACGGGATTTCCTCTGGATTTGGAACAAGTCAATATAGATACGATAATATGGCACAAAAAGAAGAAGGAAGTAGCAGCTATTTACAAGAGCCTCGCAGTGTGCAATATAGCTACGAGATCCTATGGTCTGTTGGAATTTCACTTTAGAACGGTTGGTTTTGTTCTTCAAACAGTTATCCTAGAAGAAGATACACTTGTAAGGCACATACATAAATACAAGTTCAATATGTGGTCTGATCAAATACATATAGCCTACCTGATACTTTGGATCAGACCAGTGTTTAACGAGGGCTGTCCAGTCTTCATCTGTAATATATTCCACTGGAGATGTTTGGGCGATTTCATTGTTAGCCTTGCCTTCAAAGTGAAATTTTCTAAGGTGGTACCGATACTGTCGCAGAGCAGACTGAAAAACATGAGTGCATGCTTGTCTAGTTGCATCATCTTTCGGATCCAACTTGAACCTCATCTGTTGAAAAAAGAATGTGAGTCTTATTAGGAGGAAGCTAGAAAGTATGTGATAGAGAAAGACAATATTACTAATTGCGATGAATAACATTACTTACAGATAAATGGTCAAGGAAGGTGTTACACTGGGTATTGTCTTTCTCATTCCTGTACTGGATCCACGTTGGGAGGATACGTGCATGACACCTAACGGCAATGGCTGCCTCTGATACTAACTTGGCTGATTCTGTAGCATCACGTGGCCTTTTTAAACCTGCCTCAAAATGGATCTCCATTCTTCCTCCATTAGATTTTGTTAATCTGTCAAGCATTATCCCTGTTGTCTGTTTCCGCTTGCGCCGTGGTGCTAGTTCAACAACGAATATGGAAAGTGTTAGTGTACATAAAACTGTGAGAGTACATATAAAGGAGCATGGAACTGCAACTTGACTCGGTCAGGTACCGTCTTGGTGTTGATGCTCATGAGGTTCATCTGATCTTGCCAAGTCCTGTTGTGTCAGCAGTGCTTTAGAAGTAGTGTTAGGTGTGAAGGCAGCTTGGGAACTGGCCAGTTCCGGAGCAAATGAACGAGTAACTGGTTGAGATGCTGGTAAAGTTGAAGCGGATGTTGCGGCTGGTGGAGCAGGTGATACTGTGTTTGTAGATTTAGCCAGTGGACTTGGACCTTTTACTACACTGTAAGTACCAGCAGAATCTCGACGGCAGAACCTTTTCTGTTTCACCTGACGAGTAACAGCACTCCCTACTATATTATTTTCCTTGCTCTTTTTTGACTTTGCCATGTCAAGTTGTACCCACAACACAAAAGAATAAAATAACTCTTCAGAACTCACTGATGCATGATACAGACAAGCAATACTTTGATGTAAGACAACCGTATGAGGATGGAATATGTAAGAAAAACAGGACGGCATGACATATTCACAGCTACGATGTGCAAACTAAGAAGAAGGATTTTCAAGAAAATAGAAGTAATGCAAGCTAGACACCATATGAAAGATGCAACCAATATTACTCTGCCAAGTTAAAAGTGTCTTGTCATAAGTGGCAATTCGAAAAATTAGAAGCAGTACAACGTAGAAATCAATGCAAGATGCAACCACTATCAAACTGCCATGTTAAAAGCGTCCAATCATGAGTGACTGATGCGGGATACACAACAGCAGTACTTTGATGTAAGAACATGGTATGATAGATAGATGCAGTGTATTCTAGACATAGAAAGCCATGTCATATGCACATGTATAACATATAAACTCAGCAGGTGAAATTTAATCAAAATAGAAGAAATACAGGCTAGACAACATATGCAACATGAAACCAATTATCACACTGTCAACTTAGAGCAAGCACCTACGATGGTGGAGTACGGGAGATGAACTCATCATGTAGACTTGGGACTTCAACTTCATTAGCAGTAGCAGTGGCAAATCTAGAGAGTCTCTGTTTGCGTCAGTGCGGAGGACCACCAACATCCCTAACTTACTCTTTTCCTTCCTATTTTCTGATATTGCCTTATGAAGTACAAACCACAAGAAGATGAATAAAATTAGCTCTGCATAACTGGTTGATGCATGATACAGACGAACACTACTTTGATGTAAGGCAAGCGTAGGATAGGAGGATGGAATATATACAAAAAAAGACAGCATTTCATTTTCACACGTACGATAGGAGGATGGAATATGTATGAAAAAATAGTAAGCGGAAGGCATTTCAACAAAATTAGAAGAAATGAAAGCTAGGCACCATATGAACATGCAACCAATATCACACTATCAGGTAAAAAGTGTCTCGTCATAAGTGCCACTAGATCATTGATGGCGCGCGTTGTTGCGCTCGTTTATTGGTTCAATGTAATTATAGGAATCATGTAAATATATGATGCCATGAAGGAGGTCCAATATGATCCAAACTTTGGCTGGTTACTGCAAAGACCAGCAACTTGATTGGCCACACAAGAGCAAGGATAATAATATGGCAATAGCACATTGCCATGTAATCTATAGTCAATCGAATAACCAACATTTATAATACTCTCTCGATTCACTATTATAAGATGTTTTTGATATTTTAATATGGACTATCTATAGACTGAAATGAGTTAACAAACCCGTTAAAACACATTTATAAACATCCAATTCAGAAAGTTAGAAGATCTTATAATAGTGTACAGAGGGGTAGTATTTGTTACATAGGATCTAATGCAGTCCACCGCATCAATTGTTTTTGGGATATGAGCACATTGACCGATCCCTCGTGCATACCATCATATGAGAAATATGTAGCTACCAGCAATTGATATCAAAATGCTTTCAAGATGCTTATGGGATGGGAAGTAGTAGATAGTATGGTCTCATCATCAGAATCTGCATCATTCAAGTATCTTGATGCAATATGATAAATCTATCAAAGGTAGCTTCTTTTTCTGTTCTGCAATAGATGAAGGAAAACAAGCAGTATCCTACATGTCAAAAAAGCAGCACTAAATTTATTTCATATACATCTAGCATGTTGGCGCTCAGCTCTTAAGAGAAGAGAAATTCAACCTAAACATTAAGGCATCAACACGTAGCTCGTGACCAAATAACTTAACCATTAGGTATATCATGTAAAAAATATTCAATGTTTGAAAAAAAATCTGGGGTTGACCAGCACAGCTTAAATAATTCTATCAAACAAACTACAAACAATATTGAAGACAAGAAGGCAGGAATCAATAAAAATATCTATTTTAACATAAGTATATGCTTACATATCATGTACAATGTAAAAAGTATAACATCTAAATGGAAAGTTATTCACCTCACATTTCCAAATGTCCATACCAACCGGAGGACCATATCTTGCAAGTTGGGAGTATGGAGCAGAATGGAAATTCAATTGCTTGTCTAAGAAAGTGAAGTGGACAATTCAAGTTAATCTTTCAAGGACAAAAACTAAGAGGAATGCACTTTGGATGGCATTCATTGGTGCTAGGATGTAGTTATATGAAAAGGGGAATAAAACTGGGATTCGGAGAATTAGACAAGATGCATACATAAAATTGGAATAAAAATGGGATGTAGTTATATGAAAAGGGGGGTCTGAGTATCGGACAAGATGCATATAAACATTGGAATTTAACCCCCAAAATACTAACCAAAACAGATAAACACCAACAAGTGAGGCAGCAATCCGCTTACATCTTCAAACACCTTCCCTACACAAAAGTTGTGCAATGTCTTGACATACAGAATTTAACAAAGTGACTTGTGTCCTCAGCCGTCAGATCGCGGCGTTGGATGCCCAAGATTGGCTGGTCGTTGTACCAAGTATCGTGACACCATTTTTAGGGTCCCATCGCGTGTCATGGTCTGCCAAATTAAAAGGGCTGCTGCTACCGAAACTGATCTGGTTGTTCTGTCATTGATTGGCCGCAAAAAAAACTGTGTACGAGAGGCCTGGGCATGACAATTGAGAACTAACATCTCTTCCATGCAGGTGGTCACCATTTTTATGGGCTTCTTTGTGTGCTTGAGCGAGGCAGCCTGACATGGAACGACTGCTGCTCCAGAAGCCTATTTCTGTGGCCTTTCCATTCACTGGACCGACGCGTGTTTTCTGGTTACTATAATAACTGACCATTATAAAAACTCACTAAAAAGCTGATCTAAAATATAACCAGACTATTAGCATTCTCCCATGTATCTTTGAGCCAGCGAAATTTATGTCATTCACATTCTATGTCCGCTCAACGCAAATGAAAATTCCCTGCCCCATCGAATCGTTCAGTCATGTTACCAGCGACAGAATGATGGTGATGAAGCTTCAGTTCCAGAATCACAATTGAAGCAAAGAACAGGGCTGATGGAGAAACATTTAGTTCTGGGACTGCCACGCCATCATTCTTGGTGTGCAAATGCAAAAGGAACATTCTTATACTATAATCATATAGTTTGAAGCATATTTGCTACTTGGTAGATTCTTCTACTTAAAATTTATTTATTTTACTTTTGAATGATGATTCTAACATCTGTTTAACTGTTCCTTGATGGTATTTCCAGCAGCTCCATCCAATCCAATCCAACTATACCTGCATTAATATTACACCATATATATTTGTGTGGCTTAATCCATTTATATTCGATGCCATCCTAATTTATTTTGGATGTTACACATTAAGAATTTATGTCAGCTCACCAAACATATGGGGAATGATTGATGCAATACTGTCTAATTTTTTTACACAATTTTATATCTAAAACTAACTTTGAACAATAAGTGTAACCCAAACCATGTCCTTTTCACATATCCTTGTTGTTGAACTATACTCAAATATTTGCATTGTTTTATTGAACGATAAACGGGCGCGGCAACACGTGCATTCATGTTCTAGTGTCTTCACATATAGAACAACCTATCTAATAAGTTTACCTCTTCGGATCATGGTCAAACTATACAGAATTGCCTCCATCTCTTCCAATAATTGGTGTTAGAGGATTCACAAACAGCATGAGGCCTGATCCACGAAGAAAGTTGAAATAAAGTCCAAATTAGTGCTTTGAGATTTCATCCACCAGTACAATGGGGAAGATGAGTACATGCCTATTGTTCAAGGAGAGTAGGGGAGCTAGGAGGGAATTTCACAGGAGCTCACCAACAACAGTTCTGAAGCATCATGACAATGAGGAGAAGAGGATCTGATGCAATAGATGAGGGAGACAGGACCACCGACATCCCCGACATTGACCGGGTCTTCCACTACCTTTGTCCACCGGCTTAGCCTACAACTCTAGATAATTGTGAAAATTGTCGCCATCATTACTTTGCTCCATAATAAGTAGTGACGAATATTTGGTTCAGACAAGAAAATTAGCATGCAATAGTTGAGATAGATATGCCTAAGATTACAACTGAAATTGATTCTTTAGTTTATTTATCAGATAAGAACAATTCTAAACAATTATATGGACTTCATCTAGGGACTATACAATTCATTTAGATGTCCAATGTATCCATTCATCAAAGAGTTCGGTCCAGAAGCAAAAAATCTAAGAACACTATCCAGCCAATGAGCAACTAACTTATGTTTGGGTTATGAGTTCAAACAAGGCCAGAACTCCAAATTCTGTACCAACATCTATTTGAATTAACTAAACCTCGAGAACATAAAAGGTGTCATTTATATGTGGTTCTTCCAAAAAAGGTTGCCAACGTGATGTGTACATGGACTATAAAATTACAGGAGTCCTTCATTGGGTTTCAATTACTTACTTCATCAGCGGCCTGCCGCCCGCTATCTCATTGCCTCGGTGTCATCTTAGATCTGCATCAACCACAACATGGCATGCTATGGTCCTATGACTTGAGCTCTGTGATGACCAAACCGTATTGCAAGGGTTCGCCGGATATGGCAGTTGCAGCTGCGCGCCATGAAAATCAAATGAAGAACCATGGAAATTGGAACATCTAGAATTCAGTTAAATGATAGATCATTCTACACTATGAGATTAATAGGATGGACCACTTAATCAATCAACATGTGACAAACCCTAACTAATTACCCCTATCTGTAGCACCTCGGTCGAACAAACAGATTGTTTAGCACCGCAACTAGTCAAGTTACAAAATCCTATAATACATCGAGGGAGAAGAAACTTACTAGTGGGGAGAGCAATAGCGACTGTACGACACGGAAGGGGGCGGCCAGCGTGATGAGGTGGGCGGCTCCGTTCAAGCAGGATGAGGTTGGCGGCTTCATGCTGTCGGGTTGACGCGGTGGATTCGAGCACTGCCGGTGAGGCGGCCTCCTCCAACCTAGCCGTCACGCGCCTCCACCGTCGCCACCTCCGCCGCCAGCATCGCTCGTTCCTCGAGGGCTGAGAGAGCGAAAGGAAGGGGGACGGGGTTGACTGTTGAGCATGGAAAATGGGCCAAAACAACCCGATACGAGCCCAATTAACCACAGGGGCCCAAAAAAGCTACCGGAGTAGCTGCCCCTCGGACAGCCCATCTCGCGCAAAACATCCCAGGAAGATCCAGTGGCCAGGAACGGCCAGCACATGAAAACAAATGGTCAAGATGTTGAGTGCATGAGAGGGCTGGGATGGTGCTCAGTTTTAATATATCTAAATTTCAAGAAATTAGAAGCAGTACAAGCTAGAAGACAATGCAAGATGCAACCTACATCACAGTCCCAAGTTAAATGTGTCTTATGGGTAAGTGATCGTTGCAGGTATAAGTTGTAAGCTACGCAGATGCAATTCAACATAATCAGAAGCAATACAAACTAGACATCATACGGAAAACGCAACCACGTATAACAGTTCCAAGTAAGAGCAAGCACCTGTGATGGTGGAGTAGGGGAGATGTGCTCATCATGTACATGTATGTTCTAGAAACAGGAACACGTGTCATATTCACATGAATTATGTGTAAAGTAAGCAGATGCAATTCAAGTTAGAAGCAATACAAGCTAGACATCATACGCAACATGCAACCACCTATAATAGTGTCAAGTTAGAGCAAGCACCTGTGATGGTGGAGTAGGGGAGATGTGCTCATCATCTACACAGCTACGTTGACTGTCCAGCCTTGTGTTGTCTTGCGAATCTTGTTGGTAGGATGGCGGAGTAGAATCTGTAGAGACCCCCTATTTGAGTTGCTCCAAAGGACCACCATCATCCACTGCCGGACTAATTTCCTTCAGCTGTAATGATTTTGCATTGTGAAGTCAAACCGATAAGAAAAAAGGAATAAAATTCGCTCTTCAGAACTCATTCATGCATGATACTGATGAACACTACTCGGATGAAAGGCAAACACATGATGCGAGGATGGAATATGTATGAAAAATAGGATGGTGTGACATATTCACACCTATGATGTGGTAACTAAGCAGAAGGCATTTCAACAAATTAGAAGCACTGCAAGCTAGACACCATATGAAAGATGCAACCAATATCACTCTGCCAAGTTCAAACTGTATGGCATTTCAACAAATTAGAAGCAGTACATGCTCGAAATCATATGCAAGACACAACCAATATCACAGTGGCGACTTAAAGGTGCCTTATCATAAGATATAGTATGTACCAAAAACAGGAAAGCGTGTCATATTCACATGTATCATGTGTAAGCTAAGCAGATGCAGTTTACACTAATTAGGAGCAATACGAGCTAGACACCATACGCAACATGCAACCAGATATCACACTCCCAAGTTAGAGCAAGCACCTTGGATGGTGGAGTAGGGGAGCGGAGAATTGGACCTTGTAATGCACTATCTGTACAAGGAGAATCGGTATAGATGCTCCGTTTACGTTGCTACAGAGGACCACCATCACCGCCTTCCTTACTCTTTTCCTTCCTCTTTCTTGATTTTGCCTTGTCAAGTCAAACCCACAAGAAAAAGGAATAAAATTTGCTTTTCAGAACTCATTGATGCATGATACTGACGAACACTACTTTCATGTAAGACGAACACTACATATCACACTGCCAAGTAAGAGCAAGCACCTGCGATGGTAGTGTGGGGGAATTGCGGTGATCAACTAGAAAGCTACGTTGACTATCTTCATTTAGCCTTGCTGTTTCTTGAGAATCATGTGGGGAGGATGACACTGCACTCTTTAAACGAGTATGGCGTCTCACAGAAACCCACCCGGGTGACTGTCTCATCATAAGTGATTGACGAGGGATACAAGAGAGCATTAGTTTGATGTACGAACATGGTTAATAAACATATGTAGTATGTATCAAAAATAGGAAGGCATGTCATTATCAAAGGTATAATGTGTAAAGTAAGCAGATGCAATTTAACCAAATTGGAAGCAATACAAGCTAGACACTATATGCAACATGCAACCACATTTGACAGCGCGAAGTTAAAGCAAGCACCTGGGATGGTTGTGTGTGGCAATTGCGATCATCAACTGCAGAGCTAAGTTTACTGTCACCACCTGCTGACACTGCACCCGTTAGAGCGCTGGAACGCTTAGTGCTTATCTTCGAATTACACTGAAGCGACTTCTGCCTTTTCTTTTCTGCATTCATCAACACCGCGTCAGAGTCTAAAATACCCACGCATAAAAAACAATAGTGTGAGTATGGGTGAAGTGTGTGCACAATTAGTACAGTGTAAAGTTAGCAGATAGCAGGTCGGTGAGAAATAAATGACGGGAGACATATGATAGCTCTACAAAATGCATGGCACACTAAATTACTACAGGATTCTACGAAAATAATAGTCGACTGAAAGCAAATAGCTCAATCCATTTTTTCTGCACCGTCCGATGTACAAAGAACGGGCAGATCGCCTTCATCTACCTCCAGCAAGTCAGTGTTGACGATCTTCCTCGAAACGCCAGCGACCACCAGCCCAGTATTCCTCCCTGCCTGCGCCCTCCCCTCGACCTCACCGCATCGCCGTGCTTGGCACCGCCCCCCGGCCATCCATTCAAGCCCCGCCGACCTCCAGATCGGGCACAAGCAGCTCCTGCGCCCCACACCCCTATGATAGACACCGATGCACCGCTTCCCCGGGGAACACGCGGACTAGGTGCTCCGCGCGCCTAAGCGGGTGCTGCTTCTTTTAATTGCTGTTCGACTGACCCTGAATTGAAATCCAGGCGGGCTACTGACCTCTAGAAAAGCTGAAATAGTAAAAGGGAGGAAACCTTGTGCATTTAGTATCACGAAGAAGATGCAGTAAGAAACACTCAACTAGTTTATTTCGTGGGATGAATATGGTGTGAGCGGAGACGTAAGATTTGCACGAATAAGGGAAGAGGAGTACCTCTTTCTGCTGGCAGTGATGTGTCCTCCTTCTGTTTTTCCGACGATCTTCTTGTTGTTCGCCGAAAACCAGAAGTTGTGGAGGACGGTGCAGCCTTGGACGAACCCATGGCCAAGTTGTTGAGTGTGGTGCGGTGGCCGTCTATCGGTGGCGGGGAAGCACATCCGAGGCGGCGAACAATGGCGTAGCGGGAACAGCTCCGATGCGGTGGACGGTTGCGACAGTAGAGGCGCAGCAGTGAGACGCAGGACGACATGGTCGGAGTGGTTCTGGTACGGCGCACGTCGGCGTCGGCGTCGTGGAGGCAGCTCTGCCTCGGCTTCAGCTGCTAAGTTCTTGAGGGCATTGCGGTTGCGGTTGCGTTGGACGATGACGTCGGGGTACCAGTGAAAGTGCGTTATATCGACTAGAGGGGGGGTGAATAGGCGATTTTTATGAAAGTCTTCAAAACGTGGAAGTTATGAAGACAAACGATAGAAATAAACCTATTACCATGCAGCGGAAGGTAGACTACACTAGGCAAACCATAGTCAAGTATTCAATGGAGTGAAAGCACAATGACTAATAGCAGCAATGTAGTAAGGATCAGGTAGGAAGATAGTATGAAGCCAAACAGAACACGCAGTCACTCAGTGAAGACAAAAGATAGTGCAATCATACAATGACTTCACAAGGACCAACAGTAAGTAAAGGGAAGGGAAGGATGAAACTAGTGACTCGTTGAAGACAATGATTTGTTGGACCAGTTCCAGTTGCTGTGACAACTGTACGTCTGGTTAGGGCGGCTAGGTATTTAAACCTGAGGACACACAGTCCCGGACACCCAGTCCTGAACACGCAGCTCAGGACACCCAGTCCTCACCGTATTCCCCTTGAGCTAAGGTCAAACAGACCTCGCCCAATCACTCTGGTAAGACTTCAAGGTAGACTCCCAAACCTTCACAGACTTCGTTCATCGGCAATCCACAATGTCTCTTGGATGCTCAGAACGCGACGCCTAACCGGCTGGAGGATTCACAGTCCTCAAGTGTAATAAGTCTTCAGATCACACAGACAAGAAGACTTAAGTGATGCCTAACACTCTTTGGCTCTGGGTGTTTAGGGCTTTATCCTCGCAATGAATTCTCTCTCAAAGGCTTCGAGGTGGGTTGCTCTCAAACGACAAAAGCCGTACTCTAACTCTGAGCAGCCAACCGTTTATGGTTGTAGGGGGTGGGCTATTTATAGCCACTAGGCAACCCGACCTGATTTGTCCGAAATGACCCGAGGTCACTAAGGAACTGACACGTGTTCCAACGGTCAGATTTCAAACTCACGCGGCAGCTTTACTTGGGCTACAAGCAAAGCTGACTTGTCCGACTCTGGACAAGTTTCGCTCTCATAGTCTTCACTCGAAGACATAGGTTTTGGTTAAGCATCACTTCAGTCATTCTGACTGGTTCACTTGGACCCCACTTAACAGTACGGTGGTTCCTATGACTCAACAAAGAAGAAACAGAACTGCAAAAGATCTAAGTCTTCAAGCTCCATAGGCTTCATGCGATGTCTTCTCTTGTCATAGTCTTCATATGAGAATATCTTCATATACCACCTTTGACATCAATGTCTTCATACATTTTTAGGGGTCATCTCTAGTAGGAAAACCGAATCAATGAGGGACTTCTACCTGTGTTATCCTGCAATTCTCACAAACACATCAGTCCCTCAACTAGGTTTGTTGTCAATACTCCAAAACCAACTAGGGGTGGCACTAGATGCACTTACAATCTCCCCCTTTTTGGTGATTGATGACAAACTAGTTGAAGTTTTCAACGGGGAATATAATATGTGAAATTGTAAAGAATAAGGAATTGTCTTCATAAGTTGCAAGGGCTCCCCCTGAAGATGTGCATATAAGTAATTTGCTTTTGGAATGCAAATGCACATGGCAGGTTGTGCTTGTGGAGATCCTCTTCAACTTATGATGACAATCCACTATGCATCTGACGGTATGTGAAGATAATGACATGCATAATGGAAAATGGACGTTTGCAAAATGATCTAAGTGCGGAATTTATCGTCGCACATGCGGAATTTATCATCGCATCACAAAGTAGCAAATAAGTAGCAGACGACCATCGAGTTTAAGTGTTACAACTCAAAGAACCAAATGTATCAAAACGAGAGTTGTAAACACGAAGCAAAATATAAAGCACCCGCCCATATGGACCCGCTTGAAGACTATCAAACTCATATGCTTCTCCCCCTTTTGTCAATAAGGACCAAAAAGGTTTGAAGACATAGAGCATCTACTCGTTCCCATGAAGAGTAGGTGAAGCAGCAGGGTCGTCGGTGGTGTTCGGCGGTGCAGAAGAACTTGGAGCAGTGTCGAAGCGTGCTGAAGGAGGTGGCGGTGAAGTGGCATCGTCTTCATCCTCGATCACTCTGGCATTCATAGTTGCAGCAGAGGAAGAGAACTCAGAGTCTTCGAGAGATGGAGTTCGTCGCAGCATGGCCCTTCGAGGAGGTGTGGAGTCAAACTTGAAGCGTTCAGAGAAGCCATCCTCTTGAAGATCATCTTCAGAGCACATCAGCGTCAGCCCTTTCCATGTGCGCCGAGAGGTTTCATGGGCAACAAAAGCATTCTTGGTGGCAAGATTGCGAATGCGGTTGACATCCACCAAGAGGCTTTGCATTTGGCACTTCATCCAGTCATGATGCCTATCTTGTTTTTGATGAAGAGCCACCAGAAGCTTTCGGTCATTAAGAACACGAGTGCGCTTTTTGGGTCGTTGGGCAGTTGTGCTGTCGGTGGCTTCAGTAAGGGCAGGATGTGGTGCACATGTAGTTCCAGCCAAAGGATACACACGAGTGACTGCTTCAATTCCTTCAATGTTCTGAGAAAAACTTTGATGCTCCGCATTCTGAAGGCTTAGAGGTTCCTTGGCAGGCTCAGGATAAATGGCTTCAATAGACATATCCACATCAGGCAGAAAGATCCGATGATTGCGAGCAGATGGCTGATATGAAATAGCGGAGTAGAGTTTGATCAGCCGCATTATCCATGGAGCATAGAACTTCAAGCCAAAAAGATCAGAGCCTGATGCAGCAAGTTGGCGGATGAAGAAGTCCTGTGCATTGAAGCATTTGCCTTGAAGAATATAGAAGACGAAGGTCTTCATTGCACCTTCCAGCTTGGCATGTGGAGAGTGTCCTTTGATGGGCCAGAGAGTTCGCCTTATGATGTGGTAAATAGTCCTTGGCAGATACTCAAGGTCTTCAACAAAGAACTCTTTGGGATATGCAGCATCTTGGGGCAATGGCTTCATCATACTGAGCATCTGACTCATGTTGGGTTCAGGCTTCTGAAAGATGCTTTCCACAGCTTCACTGTGGATCTGACAACCAGTTTCGTAGAGATCGCCAGGAGTGGGTAGACCAGTGAGCTCAATGATGTCAAAGGCTTTGGCTTCATGATGAACGTTTCCTGTCATCCACTCCAGGACCCAAGTCTTCGGATCTCTGTTGTACCCGCGGATGTGAAGTGTGGCATAGAATTGGAGCAGCAACTCTTCATTCCAATGCTCTTGGTCGGTGATGAACGGCAGCAATCCAACCTCTTTGAAGCAATCCAGAGCTTCTTCCAGGCAGGGCAGACCAGCTATGGCTTCAATGTCAAGACGCTTGTGTGGGAAGATGCGACCTTGATCGTATAGATTGCAGGAGTAATAGCTTCGCTGCGTATAGCTCCAGAACTGATCAGATGATATTCTTTCCCTTGAGTAGGGGTTCCTGGAGCTATTGAGGAAAGTGTTGTCTGCTCTGAAGCCATTGACATTGAAGGATCCAGGTGCTGATGCAGGACCTGGAAACCTAGGCAATCTTGGGATTGGCTTCTGTACCTGAGGCTTGTGCTCAACATGATAGTCGAACTGAGGACCAGTAGCAGGCGCAGGAACAGAAGTAGTGGGATCAGTGGCTTTGCTGACTTCTGGTGCTTGGGTTGGTGAAGGCTCCACATTAGCTTCAGCCATGACAGCGTCAGTGGCTTCATTGGTGTTGGTGGTGGCAGCCTCAAGATTCTCAACCTCCACTTGACGAGCTGGAGGGTCGGTCACAGTCACGTTCTCCTCGAGAACAGCTTCTTGGTGGGATGGGGGAGTAGCAGCTTTTGGGGTTTCTTCTTCATCGGCTGATGCAGCCGGAATGTCTTCAGCAGCTATAGCTTCGGACTCAGAGACTGGAGGCCTTGGTCCTTTGCGAAGCCTGCATAACGCTGGCAACGCCTGTGGAGTTGGAGTTGGCTGGGCCTCAAAGTCTTCTTCCTCTTGTGCTTGTGGGCGATCAGCCCATGATGCATCCTGAGCAATTGGCGTCAGAGAACGACCAATGCTGATGAGTTCGCTGTGCGTTAGCACAGGCAATGATACCTGTTGGTGCTCGAGCTGAGGAAGAACTGCATCATCTTCAACATGGTCATGATGACCAATGTCTTCAGTAGCAATGGGATCAGCTCCTGGAAAGTTTTTAGCTTCATGAGCCTCTGTGAAAGCAGGCTCATGGACAGTCAGTTGACGTTCTTGAGGTTCAGTGTCAGGGCGAACCATGGACATGGGTTCAACAATCAAGGGCTCTGTGGGAGCAGCCCGTTCCTTCTTGGTCTTCCGCTTCTTCTTGGAGGGGGCGGTAGCAGAGGCTTCAGGATGTTTCCTCTTCCTTGCTTCAGCCTCAGCAGTCCTCGTCTTCTTCAGCTCTGAAGCGGTTGACCAGGCCTTTGGCTTCGAGCCAGTCATGCTAGTTCGGAAGACAATGGGATCTGCTTCCTGCCTTGGTGCGTTGGGTTCAGCCACAGTGGGCTTCTTCTTCTGCTTAGCAGCCATCCTGGGATCAATGCCCAGACGCCCAAGGGCCTTGCACTTCTCAGCCTTGTTGTAGCCTTGCACACACTTGTCAGCCAGGCTCTTCATGCGCTCCCGAGAACCCTAAGCTTCTGCGCGTTTCTTGAGAAAGGCTTCTTTGAGCTCGTGCAGCATAATCTTGAAGTTTTTCACCTCTTGTACACTGAGCTTGGCCATATGCTTCTCGAACTAAACCTTTTCATAGTCAATCTTTTGCTTCAGTTCGACGATGCACTGAGCGAGAGCTAGCTCTGAAGCAATGGCGCCATGGAAGGCGACACTGAGGCCAATGGGTAGTTGCAGATCTTCGAAGCTGATGTTGGGCGTGTCAAACCACTCATCAATGAAGTTGTGAATGATTGTCACGTCAAAGAGAGGAAGACCATTGAAGATTTCTGCTTCTTCTTTGCTCTTGATGAGTTGCCCAAGAGCGTCATCTGCAAGATCTTCATCACTGGACAGATCAATGGCATCATTTCGTAGAATGGCAGCAGCTGTCAGTTCTTGGCCGGTGTGTGGCAGAGGCATCTTGACCTGCTAGGGCTTGGAGATGCGTGAAAAATCCTCAGACTGCACACTGTCTTCAGGAGGTGCAGTGGCCAGTGGCTTCGCCCGTGAGATTTTTGGTGCAAAGCAGGCTTTGAAGCTTTTGGCTGCTTCAGCTTCTTTGGCTTCGGCGCTGCAGGTGCTTCATCTGATTCAGCGTCTTCTTCAGGCTCATTCACGGCAGTCCCTTGAACCATGATATGGGTGATGAGACCTTCAAGGTTGTAGAAGGGCCCAAGAAGATTGGGTTCAGCTTCGCGAGTTCCATCGGCACGGGGAGCAGAGGGACCGGGGTTGAAGTCTAATCCCAAAGACTTCTTGTTCTGCTTTGCTGAGTTCTTGGCAAACTGGAAGTTGCGCTTGAACAGATTGTCGTCACGGCACCATAGTAGTGACGATGGGTGTGCATCTGCAGGCTGTGGCCCACGGACCATGCAGGGATAGAAGCCTTGTTCAATGGCTTCTTCTCTGGACCTGGGTTGAAGATTCTTATATAGGATGTCTCCCCACGGTCGCTTGATGGCATTTTTCTCAACATATTCTTGGGTCACAAACCGGTATTTGAACCATTGTTCTGCCCAATATCTTCGAATCCACTGGATTCGGGTCTTGCGCTGATTATAATCCTCTTCAGGATCTGTCTTGTAAAGTTCTGAGAGGTCATCAGGCAGATCTCTTGATGTTCCGCCACGACCCTGTCTGCCTCCCTTCCTTGCAGATTTCTCTGAAGCCATGAATTTTAAACTGAAAGGCTTCAATACGTTCAAAGGCTTCAAAGGTTTTCGCTTGCTGGACAAACATGAACTGGCTTCGGGAGAATTTATATGATGCTGTAAGAATTCTGCAAATGAATGCAGACTATGAGAACCAAGGGATTCTCCCACGGACATGTACCTGTGACAGCATTAAGGTGCGAGGGAAGGGGAAGAGGTCATATGCATTCTCAGACGATTTTGAAGATAAATCAGTTTAGAAGACATTGACCTCGTCGTGCGAAGACATTCACTCATAGATAAGGAGTTGGTTCCATATTTGTACGAATCCAGAGATCAGTACAAGTGAGGAATCTAACTACTTTGTGAAGCGTAAGTGAATATACTAGGCATGTTATGAGATGCAGTATGAAAGAGATCCAACTTGTGTGAATAGAAACTGCTTGTGGTAGAAAGTGACAAAGCTATAGGATCAAAGGGGCCGTAAAAAGGAAGTTTTATTTACCACACGTAGAACTGCTAGACGGAGTGGAAGAGGAGGCCGAGCAGTTCGATCGTCCGTGCCCTAACTTGGCGACGGAGGACACCTACGACGACGGCGGAGAGGACGATGTCCGCGGTCGGTGTGAGGATGGTGTCGGAGAGGTTGCGGCAGCGAAGCACTTCGTCGCCGGCGTCGTCGAGGGCTAGCGGTGGCGCTAGGGTTCGTGCGAGAGTGGAAGAAGAGATAATGACTGCGGTGAGGCGTGTATTTATAGGTACAGGGGCGACACAGTGTTATTACACAGGTGCCCCTGGCGATTCACATCTGAGGAACACGTGGCCATCATGCAGCATGTCGGAGGTTGTTCCATGTCCCATGCACGCCTGGATTGTCGGGTGGTCGTTCCCACTTCTCCGGGTTTCAGGTGAAGGAATGAGGATTGAAAATGGACGTAATGTTTGTCTTTGTATCTTCTGCTGACAAGGACGCAGAGAAGACATTCGACAGTTTCAATAGAATGCATATGACTTGGATAGATAGAGTTGGAGATAGAAAGCATAGCGTGGTTAGGGTCCAATCACATTCACTTAGTTCAAAAGATTCAACAAGAAGACATAGCTATAAGTGAACGCTGTAGAGGACAGAACACTAGTATATATATATATTCAACATAGTGAAGATAATCATAAAGACATGTTGAAATTGAAGCCAAACCAAATGTGAAAACATAGCAAATGTAACGCCATGAGTGAGACACTTCAAACAGAACATTTGGTGGTGGCGTTACCCACCGTATAGGAAGTATTAGACCCAGACACGACGCACAATTATCGTGGTGCTCCGAAGTCAAATTCCACATTAATGTATTCACACTTAGAATGTATGTCTTCATTGATTGAAGATATACTTTACTTCGTGTGTTGCACATCTAAGTCATCAATATGCATAAGTGTTAGGATGTGTGCCTGATCACAGGACATTTTAGGATTCCAAGATATTTAGCTCACACCGTAACTTGCAAAATCTCTTCTCATCCAAGGGCTTGGTGAAGATATCTGCCAATTGTTCTTCAGTGTTGACGTGTATGATATCAATGTCTTCCTTCACAACATGATCTCTGAGAAAGTGATGACGAATTTCAATGTGCTTTGTCTTTGAGTGCTGAACGGGGTTGTTGGCAATCTTGATGGCACTTTCGTTGTCGCAGTAGAGTGGCACTTGCTTCAGATGAATGCCATAGTCCTTGAGTGTTTGCTTCATCCACACAAGCTGAGCGCAGCAAGATCCAGCAGCAATGTATTCAGATTTAGCAGTGGAGAGAGATACACAGTTCTGCTTCTTTGAAGACCAACATACAAGTGATCGTCCCAGAAAATGACATGTGCCTGATGTAAACTTGTGATCCACCTTGTCTCCAGCATAATCAGCATCCGAGAATCCAACCAGATCAAACTCTGAGCCCTTTGGATACCATAATCCTAGAGTTGGGGTGTGAGCCAAATATCGAAGAATTCGCTTCACAGCTAGGTGATGCGACTCCTTTGGTGCCGCTTGGAAACGAGCACACATGCAAACACTAAGCATAATATCTGGCCTAGATGCACATAGATAAAGTAAAGAACCAATCATGGAGCGGTATACCTTTTGATCGAACTCTTTACCATTGTCGTCGGGACCCAGATGATGTTTGGCTGGCATTGGCGTTGCGAAGCCTTTGAAGTCTTGCATACCGAACTTCTTCAGGCAATCTTTGAGATACTTCTCTTGAGATATGAAGATGCCGTTGCGTTGCTGTCATATTTGAAGACCGAGGAAGAACTTCAGCTCTCCCATCATGGACATTTGATATTGCTCTTGCATCATATATCCAAACTCTTCACTGTACTTCTGATTGGTGCAGCCGAAGATGATGTCATCCACATATATTTGGCACACAAACAGTTCACCATCATATGTCTTCATGAAGAGAGTGGGGTCGAGGGAACCAGGTATGAAGCCTTTGCTCTTCAGGAAGTATTTGAGTGTGTCATACCAAGCCCAAGGGGCTTGTTTGAGGCCATATAGTGCCTTGTTGATCTTGTATACCATGTCAGGATGTTTTGGATCTTCAAAGCCAGGCGGTTGTGCAACATACACTTCTTCTTCAATCTTGCCATTGAGAAAGCCGCTCTTCACATCCATTTGATATAGAAGTATGTTATGATGATTTGCATAGGCCAGCAGTATGCGTATGGCTTCAAGTCTAGCCACAGGAGAAAATGTTTCATCGAAGTCAATGCCTTCCACTTGAGTATATCCTTGAGCAACGAGACGCGCTTTGTTTATGACAACTTGACCATGCTCATCTTGGTTGTTGCGGTATATCCATTTGGTGCCTATTATGTTGTGCTTCTGAGGATCAGGACGCTTAACCAGTTCCCATACATTATTCAGCTCAAACTGTTGAAGCTCTTCTTGCATAGATTGAATCCATTCAGGCTCCATGAAGGCTTCTTCAACTTTCTTGGGTTCTGTTATTGAGACGAATGCGAAGTGCCCACAGAAATTTGCTAGCTGAGTTGCCCTTGAACGAGTGAGGGGACCAGGTGCATTGATGCTATCAATTATTCTCTCAATCTGCACTTCATTGGCAACACGAGGATGTACATGGCGAAGATTTTGCTCTTGCTGATCATTGTCATTGTTAGTGGGATTGTCTTCAGGCTGAGCATTGTCTTCAGGTTGATCAGGTGTGGAGATGATAAGTTCCTCTTCAGGTTGAGCTTCAGAGGGTATGATTTCTCCAGTTCCCATTAGCTTGATTGATTCGCTGGATGGAACTTCATCTAGCACACTTGGCAGGTGCTCTCTTTGTGAACCGTTAGTCTCATCAAACCGCACATCCACTATTTCAACCACTTTATAATGAAAGAGATTGAAGACTCTGTAGGAGTGCGAATCCTTTCCATATCCAAGCATAAAACCCTCATGTGCTTTTGGTGCAAATTTTGAAGTGTGATGTGGATCCTTGATCCAACACCTGGCGCCAAATACTCTGAAGTAACTAACATTTGGCTTCTTGCCAGTAAGGAGCTCATAAGATGTCTTGTTCAGAAGCTTGTGAAGATAAACACGATTGATTGTATGGCATGCAGTATCAATGGCTTCAGGCCAGAATTTTCTTGAAGATAAACACGATTGAGTGTTCTGTTCTTGCGTTCGACGATGCCATTCTGCTGTGGCGTGTACGGAGCTGAGAATTCATGAGTGATGCCCAAAGTATCAAGATATGTATCAAGGCCAGTGTTCTTGAATTCAGTGCCATTGTCATTTCTGATGTGCTTTATCTTGGCGCCATAGTTGTTCATTGCTCGATTGGCGAAGCGTCTGAAGACATCCTGCACTTCAGTCTTGTAGAGGATTATGTGCACCCAAGTATATCTAGAATAATCATCAACAATGACAAAGCCATAGAGACAAGCAGTAGTAGTAAGAGTTGAGTAATGAGTGGGACCGAAAAGATCCATGTGGAGCAGTTCGAAGGGTCGAGTGGTTGTCATGATTGTCTTCGAGGGATGTTTGGCCCTCATCATCTTTCCTGCTTCACAGGCACCGCATAAGTGATCTTTCTTGAACTTGACGCCCTCGATGCCTATGACATGCTTCTTCTTTGCAAGGGTGTGGAGGTTCCTCATGCCAGCATGCCCTAGCCTCCGATGCTAGAGCCAGCATTCTGAAGCTTTTGCTAGAAGACATACGGCAAGCTGTGGTCCTGCTGAGAAATCTACCACGTACAAATCATCTTTCCGATACCCTTCAAACACTAGAGACTTGTCAGATTCCATTAGAACAAGGCAGCGATATTTTCCAAACATTACGATCATGTTCAAATCGCAAAGCATTGAGATAGACATTAAGTTGAAGCCAAGGGATTCAACAAGCATGACTTTATCCATGTGTTGATCCTTTGAGATTGCAACTCTACCTAGACCCAATACCTTACTTTTACCAGTGTCAGCAAATGTGATGTGATCTTATCGGATGGACGTAAGGTTGAGTCCATAAGAAGGCTTCTTTTGCCAGTCATGTGATTGGTACATCCACTATCAATAATCCATTCTGAAGACGCTGGTGTCGTACCCTACAGTGCAGTTAGGGGGATAGGCTTCACGAAGAGAATTGTGAAGCAAAAACATTTGACGAACGAGTGGGTTATGAAAGCTTATATCCAGATTAGGACTAATAGGGAGAGTAGCAAGCATTTTAGGAACGAAGTACATAGTAAGACCATTCGGGCATTTGATCTTGCGCCCTACAAGATGTTTGAGGTCCCCAGCAATAGCGTCAGACGATTTTGGTTTTCTGCTGGAGACCTTTCCCTGCAAAAGAGAGTTAAGCTTTCTTAGCCACCCACATCGTCAAGGGTGGCTTAGAAGCGATAAGTCTAAGTGCAGCATCTGAGAACTTTGTCTTTGGAGCCCTAGCAAACAGTCTTGCAGGTGGACAATAGTACTCATAAGGATAAGCAGAATAGTTTTTGGTCTTATGAACATGGCGGTTTGATGAACCGCGCTCATATTCATAGGCCTGAGTATGGTTTCCCTGCAAAACATTTGCATTAGTGCGACTCGGGTGAGTCCTCTGTCTGTGTGAAGCCTTTGGACCGTATGAAGCCTGTGGTCTGGGGTTTGTCTTCTTCACCTGTGGTGTCATGATGACATTCACAGGAAGATTCTCCAGACACTTTTTCGGTACCCAGATCTTCTTCATAGGCGGTCCATTCCTGCAGTTAGTACCAATGTACCTGGAAAACACTTCACGATTTTGATTCTTAAACAGTTTATAGTTTGCATCAAAGGATTCATCAATGGCAATAGGGTTTGCACGAGTGAAGCCAGATAGAGTGGATGGATCTGCTGAAGACTCCTTTGCAGCAACCCATGTGGTTTTGGGGTATTGCTCAGGTTTCCAGTAAGAGCCATCAGCATTCATTTTCCTTACGAACCCAACACCCTCTTTCCTCGGGTTTCGGTTCAGGATCTGCCTTTTGAGGACATCACATAGTGTCTGATGCCCTTTAAGACTTTTGTACATCCCTGTTTCAAGCAATGTCTTCAACCTAGCATTCTCATCAGCAATAGAAGTGGTATCCTCAGCAGAGGGGTTAGTTCCCACATCAACAGTTGAATATATTGCAACAGTAGCAGCAGTAGAACATTCAGCAACAGAAGTAGCATTATCACGCTCAATGCATTTAAGGCATGGTGGTTCAAATCCTTCCTGAGCAGAACTGATCTGTTCGGCGCGAAGTGACTCGTTTTCCTTTTGAAGATCTTCATGAGCCGCTCTCAATTTCTCAAGATCTTGCTTCCTTTGAAGATAATCATAGGAAAGCTTTTCATGAGTTGTTGAGAGTGTTTCATGACGACTTTCAAGTTCCTCATACTTAACGTGAAGATTTTTTATGTCTTCAATTAAGGACTCAGATCGAGTCATTTCAGCGCCTAACAAATCATCGCTTTTGTCTAACAGTTTTTGAATATGTTCCATAGCTTTCTGTTGTTCAGTTGCAATTTTAGCAAGTGTTTTGCAGCTGGGTCTTGAACCACAATCAGAGTCATCTTCACTAGATGTTTGATAGTGAGTAGTGCGTGTGTTTACCTTGGCATCGCGTGCCATGAAGCAGTAGGTAGGAGTGGAGTAGTCCTTGTCATTTGCATCGGTGTCGGTGATGAAGTCATTGTCTTCAGTGTTGAAGATGGACTTGGCAACGTATGTTGTAGCCAGACTTGCAACGCCAGAATCGGACTCCTCCTCAGACTCCACCTCCGCCTCCTCAAAAGCGGACTCCTCCTCTGAATCCATTTCCTTGCCAACAAACGCACGTGCCTTGCCAGATGAGCTCTTCTTGTGTGATGAAGACTTTGAGGAAGACATGGAAGAAGACTTTGAGTATTTCTTCTTCTTCTTATCGTCAGAGTCATATTCCTTGCTCTTCTTCTTCTTTTTGTTCTCATTGTCCCACTACGGACACTCAGAGATGAAGTGGCCAGGTTTCTTGCACTTGTGACATGTTTTCTTCTTGTAGTCATGAGCAGAAGCTTCATCATTCCTTGAGCTTGATCGTGAAGACTTTCTGAAACCTTTCTTCTTGGTGAATTTTTGGAACTTCTTCACAAGCATGGCAAGTTCCCTTCCAATGTCTTCAGGATCATCAGAACTGCTGTCAGATTCTTCTTCAGATGAGGAGACAGCTTTTGCCTTCAAGGCACGAGTTCGCCCATAGTTTGGACCGTAGATATCTCTTTTCTCAGAAAGCTGAAACTCATGTGTGTTGAGCCTCTCAAGTATGTCAGCCGGATCGAGTGTCTTGAAATCAGGACGTTCTTGAATCATCAGGGCTAGGGTGTCAAATGAACTGTCAAGTGATCTCAAGAGTGTCTTGACGACTTCATGCTTGGTGATCTCAGTAGCGCCAAGGGCGTGAAGCTCATTTGTGATGTCAGTAAGTCGATCAAATGTGAGCTGGACATTCTCATTGTCATTTCTCTTGAAGCGGTTGAAGAGGTTGCGATGGACACTGATTCTCTGATCTCTCTGGGTTGAGACGCCTTCGTTGACCTTGGAGAGCCAGTCCCAGACTAGCTTAGATGTTTCCAAAGCACTCACGCGGCCATACTGTCCTTTGGTCAGATGACCACAGATGATATTCTTGGCAGTAGAGTCCAGTTGAATGAACTTCTTGACATCAGCAGCAGTGACACCTTCTCCAGCCTTGGGAACGCCGTTCTTGACGACATACCATAGGTCGACGTTAATGGCTTCAAGATGCATGCGCATCTTATTCTTCCAGTAGGGATATTCAGTTCCATCGAAGACGGGGCACGCAGCGGAGACTTTAATTATCCCTGCAGTCGACATAGCTAAAACTCCAGGTGGTTAAACCGGATCACACAAAACAAGGGAGTACCTTGCTCTGATACCAATTGAAAGTGCGTTATATCGACTAGAGGGGGGGTGAATAGGCGATTTTTATGAAAGTCTTCAAAACATGGAAGTTATGAAGACAAACATAGAAAAAAACCTATTACCATGCAGCGGAAGGTAGACTACACTAGGCAAACCATAGTCAAGTATTCAATGGAGTGAAAGCACAATGACTAATAGCAGCAATGTAGTAACGATCAGGTAGGAAGATATTATGAAGCCAAACAGAACACACAGTCACTTAATGAAGACAAAATATAGTGCAATCATACAATGACTTCACAAGGACCAACAGTAAGTAAAGGGAAGGGAAGGATGAAACGAGTGACTCGTTGAAGACAATGATTTGTTGGACCAGTTCCAGTTGCTGTGACAACTATATGTCTGGTTAGGGCGGCTAGGTATTTAAACCTGAGGACACACAGTCCCGGACACCCAGTCCTGAACACGCAGCTCAGGACACCCAGTCCTCACCGTATTCCCCTTGAGCTAAGGTCACACAGACCTCGCGAACATTCACAGACTTCGTTCACCGGCAATCCACAATGTCTCTTGGATGCTCAGAACGCGACGCCTAACCGGCTGGAGGATTCACAGTCCTCAAGTGTAATAAGTCTTCAGATCACACAGACAAGAAGACTTAAGTGATGCCTAACACTCTTTGGCTCTGGGTGTTTAGGGCTTTATCCTCGCAATGAATTCTCTCTCAAAGGCTTCGAGGTGGGTTGCTCTCAAACGACAAAAGCCGTACTCTAACTCTGAGCAGCCAACCGTTTATGGTTGTAGGGGGTGGGCTATTTATAGCCACTAGGCAACCCGACCTGATTTGTCCGAAATGACCATGGGTCACTAAGGAACTGACACGTGTTCCAACGGTCAGATTTCAAACTCACGCGGCAGCTTTACTTGGGCTACAAGCAAAGCTGACTTGTCCGACTCTGGACAAGTTTCGCTCTCATAGTCTTCACTCGAAGACATAGGTTTTGGTTAAGCATCACTTCAGTCATTCTGACTAGTTCACTTGGACCCCACTTAACAGTACGGTGGTTCCTATGACTCAACAAAGAAGAAACAGAACTACAAAAGATCTAAGTCTTTGAGCTCCATAGGCTTCATGCGATGTCTTCTCTTGTCACAGTCTTTATGTGAGAATATCTTCATATACCACCTTTGCATCAATGTCTTCATACATTTTTAGGGGTCATCTCTGGTAGGAAAACCGAATCAATGAGGGACTTCTACCTGTGTTATCCTGCAATGCTCACAAACACATCAGTCCCTCAACTAGGTTTGTCGTCAATACTCCAAAAACATCTAGGGGTGGCACTAGATGCACTTACAACCGGCTCCGGCGTGATGGAGGAGGGCGGTGGTGGATTGGCCGCTATGGGGTGGAGGACAGAGGATGCTGGGGTTTCGTGGCTAGTGGAGAGGGCGTTTTCGCGCCCATGGAGTATGAATGGGGAAACGGAGGGAGGCGGGGAACTAAGGGGGAACAATGTTTCGGTTTGAGACGCGCTTGTTTGAAATTTGGGGAAAGGTACAAACTTTCCCCCCATCTAAAATTTTGGACATATTGCGGGTTGGGGGTAGGACAGTCATGTCAGGTGTCCCAAATGTGGGCGGGATAGATTTCGGCCGAGCGCATGGGTAGGCGCCCACGGCGTATGAATGCTTCTCTGGCGTCTTGGTGAAGTTACAAACCTACCCCGGTTTAGACCTTTGGACATCGGGCCGATAGGCTACACGGGCCAGAGTCAGGACAGCAATTTCCTACCACCAAAACATTAGTCTCGCGTGGTTTCGGGTGACCAGAGGCCTATTTGACGTTTTCGGTTCTCTTGAATTGAACTTTCAGGATTTGTCAAACTTCACAAATCTTTACTCTTGAAAATCCTAAAGCGACGATTATTTTGGAATGGAGGGGGTACATTTGAATATACATTGTACACGAGTATATACTAAAAATTATGCAACTTACCTCAGTTCATGCATGGTTCCAGATATAATCTCCTTGGTTGCAAAAAAAAGTTAGATATGCGTATGAATATATATAGCATGTTCAAACTCACAACAAAGATTGATGCCCCCCTTTACATCTGATTTCAAATGCCATTATCTCGGGTTCAAATAGATGAATGCACTTCCTATGAATTCGAATCTTCGAAACCCCCTTTATGTTGAATTCGACATGTATTCTATTTCGTAGCTAGCAATTTGGAATGCATCCATGCAAGTGACAAATGTATAAAGTGCTTCACACTAACAACATGGAGTGCACTAATTAATGTTTATATATGAATTGCAAAAGCATACATTGCCTGTATTTCAAACCGCTCTCATTCTATGGATCGATAATATGAAATAAACACATGCACATGCTAGAATTCAATTGTAGTTGAAGAAAGAGACTACTCCTGGTACTGTATATTAGTGATAGGGGTGTGTACAAAGTACACGTGAATACCAGGCATTGTGCATGTGTGTATACTATCGACGAACTAGCCCCCAAGCTTGTATAACATACTAAGGGCCTAGGGTTACAAATCATATATAGTCGGCTTATCACCAGTGGGGATAGAGTCCTCCGCGACTCTGGTAGCTTCGTGTTGTACGCCGAGTCCTCCACATGGGTCTTCGTATCACACGTCTCGGTCCAACCTATATGTCGCGCAGGATGGAACCGACCCATGAGTCTTCATGTTGACCCACCACAACTAGAAATGATGTGCCCACCCCACCACACATGCAATCGGCCACTAAGAAAATAAGCATATACAATAGTACAACGGTATCTAGCTCACGATACGTCTCCATATTTTGTTGATGACACTGACGGACTTTGCATTTGATGCGTGCTCCGTATTTTGTTGACGACACTTACGGTCATTGTATTTGAAGGGAAAGCACGATATGGTCACTAGACTTCAGAATAAGCTCATCACGGTCACCACATACATTTTGTCGTGCTAACCAACATGTGGTTGGATGGTTAGAGGACAGTGGTTTCTCGAGCCCACCAAGGTTAAAGTCCCGGTGCTCGCATTTATCTTGTGTTAATTTCAGTATTTTCCGGTGACGTACGTTCAGTGGGAGGAGACGTTCCACTCGACTACGAGACACCTATGGTGACTTCGTAAAATCTCAAGATCATATATGCTGTCCCACTCTCTCGAAGGTGCTCATAGGGGTAGGGTTCGCGTGTGTGCGCTTATAGCGGTGAGTGCTTGCACGTATATATGAGCCCTTGCGTCTGTACCGTGTTAAACAAATACATATCATGATTATACGGTCACTGGCTCACCCGTACAACTCCGTATTTTGTTGATGACACAATCAATTGACTAGTCAAATGTTCCATGCGGTGCAACTAGTGTCGCACCATCAGGGAGCGTAACCGTGGGGCCCACCTGTCAGCCCGTATATGAAAGAAAGAAATGGTAGTTTGAGTCTGTACTGTGTTAATAAAATAGGAGTACATTTTAGGGTGATCATGCGGTCACTGGCTCACCATACAGCTCCGTAATTTGTTAATAACACGATCAATTGACCAGTCAAACGGTCCACATTCAGCAGCGCACATTACCATAGGGCCCACCCGTCAGCGCGTATATGAAGGACAGAAATGGTAATAAATTAGTGGTCGGTGGGTATTCAAAGTCGTGAGACCTCTGGTTGGCAGTCACCGGTGGTTGGGGGGCGTTCATTGGTCCCCGGAGAAAAAGCTCGGTGGGGGGGAGGGGGGCTAGAGGGATGGCTGGTGCGGCGGCGGACCGGCGGTGGGGAGTGATTTCAGGGAGGGCGGGCCGGCCGCGGGCGGCGGGTGCTGGCGGTTCGGCTAGTGGTGGCTGGCAGCTCAGGGGGTGGAGTTTGATGATAAACTGGAGACCCTTGATTTCGTATCCAACGGCTGGAAAATCTAATGACCAGAGATGAAAAAGTCAGTCGACTGACGTGTAGCCTCACCCCGCACGTACACATGCACGCATGCAAGACACGCATGCATGTAGGCGTGCAACACTGACACGTACACACGCACGCATGCTGGCGTGCAACACTGACACGTACACATGCACTCACGAACACACGCACGTACGCACCCATGCATGCAACACTGAAACGTACCCTTGCACGCACGCAACACTCGCACGCCTACATGCACACAGCACACGACGCAAGACACACGTTCAACCTATACATGCATGCACCCTTTGTTAAGGACATGGATTGTTACGGGTATTAATCAATCTTATCTGTGATAAGCAGAACATTGATGTTTATAGCGGTCTTTATGAATCACAACGTATCGAACGGGCTATCTACATAGTAGGCTTATCTACATGAAAAAGATGACATCACACTCAATGAACAATCATCGGTTTATGAAATGCCCGCTTCTGACCGCCCTGGCCCACCAAAGGTTCCTCTACTGTGCGCTGCCTGTGTTGGGTCACTGACATGCATGCCATGCACCCAAAGAGCCCACATGTCAGTGGAAGAATGGTGCGGTGTCCTAGGTCAGAGTCAAGGGCGCCACTCGCGGCACGCCCGGCTGAACACGCCTCCGTGCCGCATTCAAACGCCTCCATGAAACCCGCCCGTGTGGAAGCGAAGAAACCAACTCCGGACACACGTCCGTTCATGACCGGGCCGCTCCCCTATCTCCTCCACCATTTTGTCCACTCTTACAATGGCATACGAAGAGTAGTTATTCCACATCCAAGCCGGCTGGGTAGCCCGCCAGATACGAGCTATGCAGCTTGCTGATCCACCTCCCTCCCCTCGCTCGACGGAGCCAGTTGCCGCCCCAAGCCGGCGCGCGGTTCAGCAACTCGCCGCTCCAGGCTAGCTCGATGAGGAGCGGCGCACGGGCGTCGTTGCTGCTGTCCATGCCGCCGCCTCGTACCGCATCTCCTGTTTCTGTGACCGAGACTCCCATGTAGGTGGCCGCGCCATGCAAGCAGCGACAGAAGCCAGGTGCGCGGAGAGCGACGAGTCAGTGGCCAGCGCCTCCGCGTCCGCCGCCATCATCGAGGAGAAGTAGAACACGGGAGGCCACCACCGCTTGGGTCCCATGAAGGCCACCGCGTAGGCGACGCTGGCGTACACAGCAGGTGTCTTGCCGGATCCTTTTTTTGCGAGGACCTTCGTCGACCCCGCATGGGCTCCAGGGAAGAGGGGAATGTTAGGATGAACTCGAGCCTGTGCCGGCCATGGCGAAGTAGTGGCCGGTGATGAACTCGAACCGATGCCGGCCACCATCATCTTCGGCATCGGCCAATGATATCTGTTGGGCAGTGGGGAAGCGAGCCCTCCTTTGCGCTGAAGCATATACCTCCGGGGCTCCCGGCAGTCCGGTGATCGTGCTGCCGGACATGAGGAACACAAATCGATCGGCGGGCGACCATTTAGGCCAGGTATTATATACCTGTGCTGTCTAGAACTAGCACTGCGTAGTTCATTTGAATGTAATGAAATCCGTCATGTTTGTATGAAAATCCGGTATTTTATATGATTTCTATCGTTGTTTAGATGAAATATCAGTTTGTCTACGTGTTTGCGTGAATTTCGTCTGGTTGGTTGAGTTGCTGTCATAATGTGTGCGGCTACGGTTGGATGGCCTATTTTGTGGGTCGCCGGTCGGTCTGCGGACGGCTCGGGTGGCGTTGTGGGACAAAAAAACATAGCTCGTGTGAGCTCGTCTCCAACATGCGCGCTGGAGGATGCATGACAGCATGAGCACCCGAGCCATTCCTCGTTCATCGGTGGCAAAGGGACCAGTGGACAAAAGGGTCGCCAATATTTTGGCTACCCCGGGAAAGATCCAAACAGCCCCTCCCAATAGATTCAAATCCCTCGTTCGCCGTGGAATTTTGCCATGTGTTGTTTTCATGGACTAGCAAGATGCCCGTGCATTGCACGGAACATCAAGATGCATTTTTTTACAAAATCCCACATGCATGCAAGGGATAATTAATGTCCTCCTTTGCTAGTACCACGAGGCAAACACCATTAATATTGCATCGATTAGTGTTAGTGGCCTTGTATATTTGCAAATTGTAATTTTGATAGTGGCCCCTTGTATATAAAAATGGAGGGAGAAAGATGAGAGATAAGGTGAGGAGGAGTGGGGCGTGGTGGTGACTGGTGGTCGGACTGGGCGGAGGCATGGGGATGGACGGCGCATTATGTCTAGGTTTGTATCTCTCTCACACACACACACCTAGGTGGGGGACGTGCACGAAGAGAAGAGGTGCACGCACGGTGCACGTACTCCCGTCTCTTTCCCAACCACACCCGCGCGGGTACACGGTGGAGCTCATTTCTGTACAAAAAAGGCAGCCCAGATGGTAATTTGGCACGTGTACTGGTTGTCCACTTGGTGGAGGGAGGATCGTCTACCATGGGTGAACAAACAAATTGCGACTTGACGCGTAATGTTAAATTAAAAAAGAGGCAAACCATGTGTGGCCTACCTTAGAGGCAAGGCTCTATACACTTGAGTACTTTTGATGTGTCCTGTAAACTCGCAGAACGAGGAGAAGCTTGCTTAGTACGCTGTCTCCCCCGCCCATGGGCGCGGTGGCTCGCAGGATGAGGTGAAGCTTGCTTACTACGCCTTACACCCGCTCCCTCGCCCACGCGCATGGTGGCTCGCAGCACGAGGAGAAAATTTTACTACTTCCTCCGTTTACTCCTCGTCCCTACTACGTACTTTGGTTAGTACTCCCTCCATTTACTTATACAAGGCCACTATAAAAAAATACATTTTGCATCTATACAAGGCCACAAATAGTAATCGAGACAAAAGTTACTACTCCCTCCTTTCCAGTTTATGGCTCAATTTCAAAATCTCTCCAACCAAGGTAGACGGTGAATGGTCGAATTAATATCGTATTTTGCACAAGTAATTAGTACGCTCGTTTTTCTCAAGAAGTTATGTTTACCGAGGCATTAATTAGAACGAATGCATGAATGACCACTAAATTTCCATGAACTTGTACATGCATTGGTTAGTTTCCTCTTGACACTGTTTGCGTCTGGTGATCTAACGCACCTTGAAATCCAACATGTAATGGTACTACTACTTGTATAGTAGAATTGAGACTTATCAAACGGAAAAACAAATGTTTTTTAAATGAGCCCTATAAACCCTAGTGGGTACGTACTCCGTAAAAACAGGTTTTTCCAAAACTAAGTCGCTCCCTTTCATGAATTATGTAGTATACTCCTCCATCGACGCTCCCTTTCATGAATTCTGCACTTCCTGTCGACGACATGGGGGACATATAGCAACCGGGTCGACGTGTCAAGCACCCAATAACAGTGAAGAACAGCAGGGGGACGCACCCCACTCGTACCGGCCCAGTAGCAGTAATGAGCAATGAGATGTCAAATCACAATGCCGAACTTTCCCAGACGGATGAAGCAACCATTATTTCACACTTCGGTTCGCCATCATCTCAAACCACGTACTAGTATTGCTTCTGCCTCAAGAGGGACACGCGCATCGCCTTGGTACATCATGACACGTGGGACTGCATGACAGGCCATGCTCCCCCACCGATCGCTCGGTAAAATCACCTCATTTTTACTATACTTCCTTCGTATTGGTTTACTACATGGCATGCACATCGTTCTAGGTTGAGAATTTAACTGGCTATATATGTGATGAACAGTACTCTAGCCTTTTAAAAAATGTATACTTTTGTACAGTAGTACTATCGATGGATTGCGCCATGGAGCAAAAATTGAAATTAAAAAAAAGTGGTACATATAGAGAGCGCTCGTCGCCAAATTATGCATATAGTACTATTAAAAAGGCTAGTCACAATAATGGTGTCCAGCACAACCCACCCCTCAAATAAAACTAAGAGGGTGCTTGGATATGTTTTAGTCCCATGACTAAAAGTAGTGGGACTAAAACATGCTAGCCTCACCAATGCTTGGATCCAAATACTAAAAAGGCTAAAATCAAGTTAATGAGCATTTATTATCCACCAAACCCTCCAATCCAGAACTCGCCTGTGTTAAAGGAGAGGAGTTAAATGAGTAGAGAGAGGACTAATCCACATTTTAGTAGGGGTACCCCTGACTAAAAAAATTTAGTCTCAAGACTAGTTTTAGCCCCTCTTTAGTCAGGGGTGCTTGGAACTTTAGCCTCTTAAAGAGACTATTTTTAGTTATACTAAAATAAGTCCCTTGGATCCAAGCACCCTCTAAGCATCCTGGAATTCTTTGACAAAACTAAGCACCCTGAAATTCTTTGACAACTAAACTGCTGGCTATATGATGTTGGCCATATATATTGTACGTATATAATGTGAAGAAACGAGTGGTATTACTATACCAACTAAAAGATGAAATGTAATAAATACTAGTATGTACGTACTGAAGAGTTAAAGTAACGAGAAGAAACATAAAATAGTTCTACTGGGGGCTCAGCACAACACACCCCTCAAATTAAATTAAGCACACCTAAAATTAAACTTTGCAACTATTCTGGTAGACACTGCATTAGAACCACCATGAGCAACGACACTGCCACCTTACTCGGAGTCCTCTTCCACGTCCTTGACTTCGTCCTTGTCCCTCTTCCTCTTGGCCGATACTTCTTTGCTTGAACCGCACACTTGGCTGTTGCTCTTCATCCAACCCTTGTAGATATTGAAGCAAAGGTAGCCATCCATTGCAGCGTAGTGGATGTGGTCTATATCTAGTACATTCCTCTGCCATGCATGACGATGAAACGTGTAATGATGTTTCTCCAGTTTACCATACGAAGGATGAACCATGGCTCCTGCCAGGGTCAGCATTGAAGGCTGACGAGAGGACACCAGTTGATTCTTCTGGAGCTCGAAGGTGTTTCCTACAACGAGGCCTATCCGATGCAGGACTTCTTTGTCGTTACCAAAGTCTACAGTAATGAATTTCACTGTTTTTCCTTGAGGAAGTTCTTAAAATCTTGGCACTCAACGTCGGCATGGCTTATGTGGTAGACCAAGCAAACGTTATGTACGCAAACCTGGATCACGGCGGGCTTCATCCTTTCTTCATCCTTTAGATCCTTCTCTGGTCCCAGGACTGTGGTGTACTCAACATCTAGCCCAGCGACCCACTCATCATCTGAGTTTTCGAGCATGCAGCTGAAGCGAGAAAGGCATCCTTTCACCGTCGCGGAAGAACAGGTGTAGATGACGTCGAACTCATCACCGGTGATGGTTCTAACCTTGTACTCACCGCCGATCATGGAGATTTGGGACGCCATGGATTTGGGAGGAGGGTTAGGATTAGTGGAACTACCATAATGTGAATGTACGGGACGACTAGGAGCGAACCGCCGTAGTGTTGAAGGATGTGCGGGGACGAGTAGGAGCGAACTTCCAGCGTGCGAACGGCAGGGTAGTGGCTTTCCATTCTCCCATGAACGGGCTTCCGAGAGCCCTTGTATCTGAGATCGAACGGTTGTATGGCGTGATTCTAGACCTATGGGTGAATATCCTATCCTGGAGGGTTATTCTGCAAATTTTCAGCAACTTAGCATGCGACCGTTTGATCTCAGATCCAAGGGCTGCCAGCAACCCGTATCATGGTCGCGCCTACCACGACCGTCGCGTCGCTCGCGCGGTCGCGCCCTTGGAGATTTAACACGGTGCGTTAGGCTATCTGATGTTGGCATGTCATACATAGTCATCACTTAGTCACTCATACTACAACAAGGTTGGCTATAAGTGTATTTTTTTACTCCTCTCTATCTCTTTCTTCGTACTCAAGGAAGAAACGGTGCTAAGCGCGTGTATTTATTGCATTTGCCAAGGAGTGACCTCTTCTAATGAAATGGTGTTGCTAAGTTTGCTTCATTTAATTAGCTATAGACTCAAAATTGTCTTTTCACCTAGGTACACGCGCTTAGCACCGTTTCTTCCTTGGGTCACCAAACTAGTCTCTCTCTTCTTGATTAACTTGCCACATCAGCCTTTATGCCTATGTGGCATGCTTAAGAACCTGTAGGAGCAAGTAAAAGTAAGTACAATAGTGCGCTTTACATGGCATTTTTGCATATGTGGAGGAAAGAGAGGCAAGGAAAAAGTGGAGAAGTGGGCTCTCATGCAAGAGCCAGCCTCTACTACATGGTGGAGCATTGGGAGAGGCACCTGTATGGAGGTGGTCAGGAATCTAGGAGACTCGGTCGTAGCGCCGCAGTTAAAATGATAATGGCAAGTCAAATCACGGGGCCCCACCTGTCCAGCAGTAACTTGCTATCAAATCACACAGCCCTACATTTGCAGCAGCCTACTCCCTCGTCTTCTCGCGTCTCTGTCGAACCGACTAGGCAGAACTGCCCCGCCGCCTACCGCGCAAGAAAAGCCCCGCCCTCGACTTTTAAATACAACTACATCCGCTTAAGAATCCAATGATATACTTTTTGTGACATAGTAACTCATATTTAGTTAGTCAAATGGATGACCTAGAACTACATGCAGGCCCTATAAACCGAGACGCCTAAAAATAAAAAAAACCGAGACGGAGAGGGTAGTTCAGCACATATCTTTTTAGATCAATATAGTCGGGATTCACCAAGGAGAAAAACCAAGTGGTAGGCTGCTCCTGTCGTGTTGGCGTAGCAACTCAAGCAGGGTCAGTCCGCACACGAAATGGTGACACACTTAACAGGACCCCTTTGGCCGACATGTGACTCATCCACCGTCTTGTTGCACGTGCGATGCACCAAATTACAGTTCGGAGCTGCGGTTGGAATTGGAGGCACCCCGGTCGTAGCGCCGCAGTAGTAGAAAATGAGCGACGAGGGGTCAAATCACAAAGCCCCACCTTTCCCGCATTAAGCTGGACGGACGAAGCAACCATCATTTCACTCTAGGGAACAAGAGCATAACGAAAAGAGAAAACAATGATGCGTGTGGCAACTACCTAGGGCAACCTAGGGTAGGGGTCTCCACTACATATCCTTTTTTTGAAAGCGCCTCCACTACAAATTGGCTTCTCCCTCGTCCTCTTGAAGAAAACCGATGATGAGTGCGGCGGTAGGGTTTGTAGGAGTACTAAGGCGTGCGGGGCCACGTCGTAGTAAACGGGTTCGAGCCGACGCCTTAAATATGTGTGGGCCGCTTGGTTTTATGGGAACGAGGCAGCATATTGGGTTCGGGGACTAGTGGAGATATAGTACGTACAAAAAATTGTGGACGTAGGTTCGACCGAAAGGCAATGATGCATGAGCCCTGCATTTTGATATACCCGGGGCCGCGTGAAATTTGCTACTCTACTCAAAACTAGTAAGGTACACATGTATTGAACGCATGAGATTTCGAAACCAAATTATGAATAAATACACACTATAGGATCTAAAGCTTTGAGTCATATATGCATGATGTAGATGTTCGTTTAGTTCTTATAGTTCATCTCATTCAAAATCAATAAGTTTTATAAAAATGTTAAGATTCATGGGGTTGTGCATTGTACTCCCTCCGTTCCAAAATGGATGACCCAACTTTGCACTAAGTTTGTACAAAGTTAGTGCAAAGTTGGGTCATCTATTTTGGAACGGAGGGAGTAAATCATAAAGTAAAAACAAATAATGGCAATTCATTTAGAAAAAAAATGATCAATTATGATACAGAAGATTCTAGAACAAAGGAGAAGTCCTTGTGTTTTGAGGTTTGTGCATTATGCTTAAGTTCAACCATGGATTCTTCTAAATTGTACATGTGGCAGATCTGGTGGAATGTTGATGATATCCAACGGCCAGTAGTGCTCAGATTTGCCTATCTCTGCACTGTCGGGTTAGCTTCATCCAGCGACCATCTTTCAAAGTTATTGGCACACTATATAGTTCTTGTGCCATAGTTGCATGTTTTGGAAAAAAGCTACTAGTGGTTTGTACTATCTATTTAGGAATAGAAGATGTATACATGGAAGTTGTAGGGAAAGAGATGACATGGAGCATCTCAATTCCTATGAGTAGGGATTGGAAAAGAGATGTCATTTGGTTCACATTATAGGAACTTTTCTATTGAATATAGAGATGACATGTTTCTCAATTCCTATGAGGAGGGATTAGAAAAGAGATGTAATTTGGTTCATATCATAGGAACTTTTCTATTGAATATATGCTAATGTTTATTTTCCTTTGAAATTAAGGGAGAATAGGAATCCATTCATATGAACCAAGTGGCTCTAAAGCTATAGAAATGATATCATGTTTATTTCCTTTGAAATGTGGAGTATATGAATCTATTCCTATGAACCAATTGGCTCTAAAGGAAAAAATCCTATAAAAATCATATCATATAGAGTTCCTATGATATTCCTCGACACTAAAGGATGCTTGAAATTGCTGCGGGTGATACGATGGTCTTTCTTTGTAGACTCCTGACCCAACTTTATAGTTACCTCTCGAAGATGAATGAAATGATATATACATGGTATTCTACATGTGCAATTTGGTACACGAAAACTCGGTAAAAGTTAGCGAGGTTCGAATTTTCAATAAAGCTATATGCACTGCATTTCGGAATGGAGGGAACATACGGCAGTTGCTAACACTCACGTGGAAGATTTGTGTGTAGGAGGAGTGGCTGTTCTGTTAAATGACATGGCAAAACTGACACTGTCGGATGCCGATCTAACGGTCCTTACGGCGTTCATCAAGAAAAGGCTTGTGGTGAATGTTTGTCGGATAATGATTTACGGACACATGCATTGCAGTGATACGTGCCCCCTCTCTCTCACGCACATGCACCCTCACGAGTCACGACTCTCCCGAGTCCTCTCGCAGACTCGCACGTCGCACCCACCGTCTATCTGCAGGTAGACATCATGCACATATGTGCTCTTCACACCCTACCCTCTGAACTTCTAAAAAAACAAAAGACAGCGCGCACATTTTATTTTAGCTCACACGTCACACACTTATACTATTACTCTTGCGGCGAACGTTCTTTGGGCATAGTATATTGTACTCTCACGAAGAGAAGCGGTGCACGCACACACTAGTTCTCTCACACCCACTCGCGGGTACACGTAGAAGCGCATTTTTTGAAGCTGGTACAACAAAATCACTCCACTATATATAAAAGCAGGAGCCTTAGCGCTTGCTTTACTAGGGTTCCTCTCGTTCACTCTCTCATGCTCTCCAGATCTAAGCAACACATAGGTGGCCACACTCTCTGTCAACTCACGGCTGGTCACAAATCCGGCCGGACAACCTCGACCGGGGCAGGGGTGTAGGTGCATCGTTCACGCTCTCGTCGGCGACGAGGGAGGAGACAAACGGCTGCCCGCGCGTCCCGATCGGCGGCCGTGCCGTTCTCTCCGAGAGAGCACCGGCTCGGGAGGGCCTCCGACCCCTTCTTCCTCCCTGCGGTATTGTGGCCAAGATGCGGCCTCCAGACGCCGTCTTTGCAACATGCCGACGACCCTCAGGTATATATTCCTTCGAAACCTGCCTTGCTCTACTGCCCCAGCTCCCTTCGTGTGGATCCTTTTCTACTTCCGTCTGCTGTTCCAAAGCCACCTAGACTTCTACTAAGGCACGTGCTTTGCACGTATGTTCTGTATGATAGATACTCATATACCTTCTTTTTAGAGAGAGAAATGGGTACTCGTATCTTGAGTAGATATCATAGTGTGTTTGTTTGCATGATCTAAGGACTATTCTGAAATAAGAAGCAAATCACTTGAACAAATCAAACTGACTTCCAAGTAAGAATTTGATTACAAGATAAAATTTGTAGTTTTATTATATGTTGTTTCCTGGGTTCCACTGATGTATAGTTCCAGAGTTGTTTGACGGTTTACATGCATGTTTATGGACTATTTTGTGCAACTAAATAAGTCATTTAGGTCTGACAGACACTCATGTCCTGTATTAGCTTGAGGTATAGCTTATGTATGACTGAAATAAAATATTACACTTTTTCTGCGAATAATAAAAATATTACATTTCTCGATGAAACAGAATAAAATTTTAGCTAGCATCAGCCATGCAATGTTATGTTATGTGAACAGTGTAAACTTTGCAGTATAGCGGCATCTAAAAAATCCATTTTTACAGTAATCTAAAAAAATAAGTTAGTAGTAGAGTGTTTATTTCCCAGGTGACAATGGGGAACCAAAATGTGCTAGCTATTTGCCAACTTGTCGTACTTGCATGTGAGGAGGTGGCAGCAGTTTCTAGACATTTCTCAACTTTAGTAGGTGCAATCCAGATTCAACGGGGACTTCTTTATTTGTTTACTTGGAGAGCAGAGTCGGCCATGTGCACAAGGAGCAGGAGCGAATCCGGCAGCTCTTTGCCGTCAGATCATGTCATCCTTTGTTTGATGGACGGCAGTGATATGCATGAGAGGGGAAATGAACAGTGGATTTTGAGCCAATGCTTGTTTGGGCGGGAGAACCGAAGATGGAGTGGTAAATCCAATTTCAAAACTGCCGCATTATAGTAGTAGTAGATTAGAAGTAAAGCTATTTCATACAGTCGACTCAAAGCGTTGGTTCAAACAGGGAAGAAAGTGGGAAAGCTGAAGCATGAATCTAGGACTTGGTTCTAAGAGGAAACGGGGGAAAGTAGTAATATCTGCCACTGTTTAAATAACCGTATATCTTATTTGCGCAAATAGGGATGTTTGTCTCCATATCGTTTCGGGATGTCTGTCTCCGTATCGTTTCTATCCACGCAATCAAGAGCACACACCTCAGTTTTAGTACAACTGCGCAAAATGAGATGGCTATCCCTTGCTGCCGTTGTCTAACCTCCCGTCTTCAAGGTATCCCTACACTGGTAGTAACTAAGGTAGAATGACCAACGCAATCTAAAAGAAGTTGATCCATACGTTTTACTTCCTGATTGCAGTGCAGGGACGAGCAAAAACAACTGCATCCTAGTCCGGAATGCACTTTCTACCAGTTCATCCACGGACCAAGGACTAGCTGGCACGGCTGCATGGCGGTTTTTTGGACAGGTGCGCGAGCAAGAGGCATTGTGGTCTGTTTATTTCTGCAAATAGCGGTGCTTAAATTTAGTGGAATGCACAGGCATTTCAGCTGGTCAGTACACTGCATGGTTCAGTTCAGCATTCCAGCTGATACCACAATTATAATTGGTTATTCTGGAATGAGAGAACCTAACCCTGAATGGTGGCAACAAGAAAAAACCAGAGTGAACTCCAGGAAATTTAAGCCTGCCGGGAGGCCCTTTGCTCAGAGAGAAGCCTTGCTTGTTTTTTCCTGATTTGTAAACCTTCTCACACCTCTGTGCTTTGCTGTGAACTACTATATGTTTGTTATGTTCTATGAATCATTGAGATGTATAAAATTGCTTAACTTATGCTTTTCAAGTTTTTTATGAAGACGAGTTTAATGTGAGTGTTCCACATGAGCACTGGACTAGCGTGTGAACGTTTCGGATTTATTACATTGTGGCCTCAATTAACTGCATGAACCACTGTAACAAGATACATAGTTGCTTATATGTCAGACAGCAGATTGTTGATTGTTAGTTGGTCGGTAGCCTAGTGTTGAAGCGAGCTGAGCCAATGTGACATGTTTTGCACAACTGCTTACAAGTGGGGTAGCACCAACAGTGTTTACAAGTACTTATGTATACGTCGGCGCACGGTTCTCGAACGAGTGCTCTATTTCATCAAAACACACACTGCTCGTATGATAAACCGTGACAACTTATGTCTTACCATGCCATATTCATGAAAAAACTAGTGAGGACGCATCTGTTTCGGCAACAATTACGATGGTTCTCACATGATTCACGAGCACACAAAAGTAGCAGCAGTTCCCATAGACGGATTCAAATAGAGTACTAGCCCCAAAGGGGTCGATAACAGGCAAGGTTCGGATAATTAGACACAATCCAAACTACTATTAAACACTAGCTGGGGCAACTATTTCATGCCTCGATCTAATTTGGGCTGGACACAAGACGAACCTTGCCATCATCGAGGACGTCCCACAGCAGCTCGATCTTGTGAACCTTCATGAAGACAACCTTGTGGCCTTGCCACTGATAAACTTGTTTGTGGAGGCATACCACGTCATCTTCCTGCGTAGGCTTGACAAGAACAGTATTCCTCACAAACGAAGGAGTAGCTTTGAACTTCTTGTGCTTCAATACACCCTGGACAACACGCCTGACAACAGTGAGGCTGGAATACAACTCTTCGTTGGTATAACCGCAAATGGCTTCCAGGATCCAATAGCCTAAGAACTCTGTTTTCCCAGTGCGTATATTCAGGTCGTCCGCCTCATAGCGAATGACATGTACAGGGCTCTAATTGAAACAGAAACAAATTCTGAATTACTTTTCAGTATAAGAAACACAAGTTATTTAAACCACTACGTATACCATGGCATCGAAGCTAATAAAATTTTGCATTATTAATCGCCACATACTTCCTTTTCTAAAAAAAATCGCCACATACTTAGATGAAAAACCACAATCGAGATCGGCAAAGAAGGAAATCACCTTGGGCAGCTCAGCAGGGGGGGGGACACATCCTCGAAGGGGGAAAGCTGCTCTTGCAGTGCCACGGGGGCTGTAACCTCAAACGGGGCATTGACCATCTCAGTATCTGGGGTCGCCTCGGTGGTTTCCTCCATCTTCTTGTAGCTCTCTGTATTGTGGGGATCAGCCTCCCGCGTCTGCTCCAATATCGGAAGATCTATGCCTGGTTCTCCTTGGTCCATCATGAAACTGACGAATACTAGGAGTCCACTAAAAGGAAAACACAATCGCAATGATAATGAAACAAAAAAGAGAGTGAGGATCGGTTACTGCTTTGCAAAGTTCTTTTTTTCTCTGAACGAAAATATACCAACATCACGGATCCGCTTACCTTCCCTTCGTTCGGAGAGAAGAACAGTGGCAGATCCAAGTGTTGCCTTTCTTGAAGACGGTGAGGGAGAAGGGAATTTAGCGAAGAGTGAAATGATGGTTGCTTTGTCCTTCAAACTTAGACTGCGGGGAGGTGGGGTTTTGTGATACGACGGCTCGTTACTGCCGCGCTACGACCGGGGTGGCTCTCCGCCTGCATACTGCCTTCTAATTTGGTGGATGGCATTTGGGCCCGCGCGCTACATGGCCCGCATGTCGGTGAACAAAAGTATACCAACATTCAGTAGAGGGAGACGTTTCAATGACCTAGGAGGAGCCAGAAGCGGTAGAGTGTCTCCACTGTACTAATAGTAATTGTTTTTCTGGGTAGCTATAGAGTGTCTCCACTGTACTAGTAGTAATTGTTTCTCGGGTCCCAAGACAAAACAGCCCATCCACACTAGTAAATAGTAAAATCAATTCAAAAACCTGGGTGCTCTTCTTCCTCCTCACTCCCACCCACCTCACATCAGCTCGCTCCACTCGTACCCCCAAATTCCTCACCTCACTCCTACAGAAAACCCCAGCTACCCTTCTTCCTCACTCCTACAGAAAACCCCAGCTCCCCTTCTTCCTCACTCCTACAGAAAACCCCCAGCTCCCCTTCTTCTTTGCTCGCACTACAACTAGGCTCGTCATTTGTTACTCTGCTCAAATCCGTGAGCGCGACGCGACGCCCTCAAGGAAAATGGAGTCGGCTGACCCCAGCGCCAAGAAGAAGAGGCTCCCGCCAGCGGCCATGCCTATTGTAGATCCCGCACCCGGCAACGCGGGGAGAAGCGGCGACCCCGCCCCCACCGGATACCAGGAATGCATAGAATCTCAGGTGGACCGCATCAGCGATCTCCCGGACGCCATCCTTGGGGAGATCATCTCGCTTCTCCCCACCAAGGATTGCTGCCGCACCCAAGTCCTCTCAATTCGGTGCCGCCCTCTATGGCGCGTCATTCCCCTTAATCTCGACTGTCGTCAGCTATCTCTCTTCAATGATTTTGAAATCCCCAAAGCCATCATCTCCTCCAACCAGGGCTCCATTCAAAGCCTCTGCATCCCGTCATGCTACCTGAGCAAGCATACCATGCCCTGCACGGTGGACACCTGGCTAGAATCCCCTGAATTCACAAAACTACAGCTGCTTGAGTTCTACTATTCCCCTGGAAATCACATACCACATACCGAATGCCATGAACTTGTGCCCTCAGCATTGATGTCCATCTCGGGGTTTTCGTCCTCTCTCCACACCGCCACCTTTGCACAGTGCTACCTACCAGACAATCTGGTACTAAACCTTCGACTCCCATTTCTCAAGAAACTTTCAGTTGTGCGGGTTCGTATATCGGAGGCCTCATTGCACAAAATCATCCACTCAAGTTGCCCTGCGCTGGAGTGCTTGGTGCTTGTTTTCACAGTTAGAATCGGTTGTCTCCAAATAAAGTCGCCTAACCTAGTAAGAATTGGAATTTCCTTTGACGGAAGGCAGCTCATCATCCAAGATACTTCAAAGGTTGATCCTTGATTCTAGTTATTCACCGTTGCAAATAACCGTCCTCTCTGCGCCTAAACTTGAGACCTTGGGTGTAATACATGATCGCTGTGCTCATTTCAATATGGTGTTTGGCTCCACAGTTCTTCAGGTACTTTATATTATCATCTACACTTGTAACCATAAGTTGCATTTTAAATTTCTACGCATAATTTATATATCATCTTGGAGTACACATTTTGTACTAATATTATGTTCTATGCTCAATGAAGAGTTTCTCCATGGATGGCCTATCGATGGTGCTGGATTCTGTCAAGATCTTATATATCCAACTGAATAGTTTTGATCTGAACAAGATTATTGGCTTGCTGCAATGCTTTCCATGTCTGGAGAAGTTGTATATAAAGGTGATAATTTCACGCACATTGGAAGCCCGAATATAGTGTACTAGAATTAATCGTTCAGCTGTTGCTCTTCCGACACTCTTCTTTTAGACCATAACTGTTTTCAATCTTCATGTCTATTTAGGAAACAAGACGGGGTAAGAAAGTTATAACCAATCGGTGGACTCGTAAGCATCGAGATTTTCTCACTTCTCATGAGATTCGATTGAAGACAATAACGCTAGAACGATATGTAGCCAACCGTGCAAACACAAGATTTGTCACATTCTTCCTGCTGAATGCGAGGTTACTATTGTCCATCAGGCTTAAGTTTATCAGCAGCATGGTTTTGACGGATGGGTATGTCGAAGAGCAAAAAAAGGAGTTTCAGGTGGGCAAAAGAGCTTCTGAACATGCCGGACTTCTATTTACAACATATTGTGGTCATAATCCAGTAAATTTTACGACCCAGGATGTTCATTCGATGGACCTGACTGATCCATTTGACTATGACTGCCGAAAACAGTGCTGGAGTTAGATGTTGTTGCCCTTTTCAATCTGGTTTTTTTGTAAACCTGATGAACAATTAACCCTCGTGCTTTTGTATAGTTTGTAAGCTGGAGTTAGATGTTCCTACCCTTTTCAACTCGGTTGTGACTGTCATATTTTCTTTGAAACAAGGGAAATAACATCACTCTCGCCGGCTGCTTGAGCTCACTGTGCATTACAGAAGCCAAGTGATTAGCCCCCACCAGCACCCACAAACTTATTTCGAACTAGCACATCAAATGGGCTGTAAATTTTCATAGGAAAGGCTGCATGACCATGACAGATTTGGATTCTGACATTTGGGACCCGCGAGGAAATAGCCTATCCAAGGTGGTTTCGACTTACTAGCCAGTCAACAAACGATTCTGCCTACCAGCCGTTGGATTGACATCCAACATGTGCTGTGTATCTTCTATCTCTTGTCTTCTTCTTCCTCCAATCGCCCAAACCAAACCACCCCATCGGCTCCGCCTGCTCCCGCCTCCCATGGCTGGCTGCGCCTCCGCCGCCCTACCGTACATACCCTCCAACGTTGGCCAGTCCCTCCCTCTATTCCCCCACACGTCCTGTTATTCTCCGGTGATGTCAGCCCCAACACGCACCCGCGCCCGAACCAGTCAACCCTCGTACTCCCCTCCGCCTGCGACTGGACCGGCGCATCTTCAACGGCTCCTGTTCGTTCCGTCCGAGGCCTCGCCGTCATCCTCCGCCTTGCAGCCTTGGTTTGCTCGCCGTGCGCGGTGCGCCGCCCTCTTACGTTGTCCACGTCGTCAACAACCGAGAGGAACAAGGAGATGACTGTACGTGGAGAGGATGACAGTAGGGACCCACCAGCGTCATGGCAGTACGCAAGCAAGTGCCTCTATAGTACAAGCCCAAAAATATGGTTCCTCCTAATGGTTGGACATCTGGGGCTCACGCCATTGTCAACGTAGTCAATAAACGAGAGAATTACACTACGAGCGGCTGACACCAGGGACCCAGCAAGTCACGCAGTTTTTTTTTTGAGGAACAAGCAGTTGTTATTTATACTAGTTTTAGCGACAGATCAGGGTAACAACGGGGCTGTGCGGGGGCTGTGGCCCGTCTAGCCAGGGTTTTATTTATGTTTACCACATCATGAGCCCAGTTGTGTTTTTTTCTTCCTGAAAATGGCTAGCCCAGTTCTATTTTTTAAAGAAATACCCAAACAAGGCCTACTTTATTTATTGGCCCTGCTGGGCTGCAAATCTTTCAAGACAAGGAGAGTTTCATTCGGTTTGCCCAGAAATGGGCTGTACATTTTTAAAACACATCAAAACGGGAATTAGTTTCAATTTTTTTTCATTACAAGATCTTAAATTCCATTGATTTTTATGCATGGACAATTATTTGGATTTTATATTTATATAAATTATTTTTCAAAATAGTTTGAATGTGAATCGATATTTCTGGATTAAAAACAGTTGACCGCACCGAAATATGCAAAATTTTCGTATACTTTTTAACCGTGGCCACAACATGGGGTGTGATGCTAACGAAAAGAAGATGGGATCCAAAAAAATTCTTAAGAATTAGCAAATGGGCTGTACATTATTAGAAATAATGGCAGATGGGTTGTATGCTGTTTTCCACAGATTTGAGGCTGACTTGTGCGCCTACTACAGGTTGACGCATATGCTTTCATAAAAAAGGTTGACACACGCAACGCCCTGTCAACTTAGTCAACACACGAGAGCAATGACTGTTGGATGTCCATCCAACGACTGTCGTGCTTCTTCAATATCTGCTCTTCATGCTCAAGCCGCTCAAACAAGCGCCAGCGGGACTGCTCACTAGTAGAAAAAGGGCCTATTGTCCCGGTTCGTAAGGGCCTTTTGTCCCGGTTCCTGAACCGGGACTAAAGGGTCGGTACTAATGCCCTATCCCTTTAGTCCCGGTTCAATCCAGAACCGGGACATATGGGCCTCCATGTGGCCTGTGCGTGGAGCCCAGGCAGGAGGGCCTTTGGTCCTGGTTGGTGGCACCAACCGGGACCAATAGGCATCCACGCGTCAGCATTTCTATGGCTGGGGTTTTTGTTTTTTTTGAAAGGGGGGGTTTGGGGGTTTTGGGGGGTTAATTTAGGTGTTTCATATATTGTGTTAGCTAGCTATAATTAATAGAGAGAAGTGTCCTCTCTTATGTCCGTGCTTGGTCGACGCTACGTACTATACATACGTATAGAGAGGACTAGACACTCTAGCTAGCTAGTAAGCAAACGAAGGAAACAGAAGATCGTCATGAACATATATGCATACAGAGAGAAGTGGTATCGACCACCTCTCCTTCTCCGAGAGATTGGTCAAACAACAAGTTCTCGTATATCTATCTGATACTACCGGCTACATATATACAATAATTATCTCTTACAAATATAATCTCCTTACATACGGACGGATTGTCCACATAGTATTCTCCGTCTTCAGCGATCACGTGGTCAAGAAAGAATGCCGCCAATTCCGCTTCCGAATCATCTAATTTGAAGAAGGGGGTCAATACATATATATATATATGAATGAATGAATGAAACTCAACACAAATGATGGTAATAAAATAAAATTGTGAATGTTGTTATTTACGCACTTCATATTGTTCGTCAGAGTAGCCCCGCTCACAGGTCGTGTGGCGGATGGACTCGCAAACGTTGTATCCACAGAAATCATTCCCTTGTTCCTGCCACAACCACTTTACAAGAAATAGAGGTCAATCAAACTGATAAGCAAGAATGCCAAATGGTATTGATGAAACTAGCGCTTGAATCAATAGGAGATGCGCGGAACATGCTACTATAGTACTTACTTTTGGGTGTCTAAATTGCAGCTTCTTCGGGAGTCCCGGAGCTTTTTTGGTGAATTTTTTCCAAACCCTGCCAGACAAAGAAAACAATTACTTGATATATCAGGAAATGAACAAAGTTGCTGATATGGTGGATAATGATCGATTTAACTTACTTCTCGAGCATTTGAGTCATGTCCGCATAGTCCTGGGGATCTTTTTGTCTTGAGTCTAAGACGGTTACAAGTCCCTGCTCAAGCTTAATCTCTAGGAGAATATAGTGGAAACTGCACACGCATGCATAACTCATCAATTACATTACTATAACCTTGACTAATATATAAGGGAAACCGAATATGCACAAGACAGTAACACTCACTTGAAGTTGTAAGGAAAGTGTATTATATCTTTGTTTTCATTTATTACCAACGATCGTAGCAAGTTGGCCTCGGTATCTGCGGCATGAAATTTAACCTGAGTTGCATCTATGAGATTTGTGTTAATGATCCCACTATCACCGATTTGTCTTTTCTTCAATTCGACGATCTTCAATCTGCATAATATAGTGAGGATAATTATAAGTACATGCAATGAAAGAGCTGAGCTATATAGAAAGACTTAATGATAGAAGTAGTACTACTTATAGATAGTAGCAGGTGACCGTTGCTTTATCGAGGGCCAATTGATTGAAAAACTGAAAGAACTCCTCAAATGGAACAGGCAATAGTTCAATTCCAACGAGGTCATGCTCCTTTTTAACTCTCACATACAAAGTACTGCTCCCCCCAGACTCTCTGCAGATTTTCAAGTACCAATCATGCAATCTTCGCATCATCGTTGATAGAGATCTTTCATCTTTGACGAGAGGCTTCCCGTACTAGTATCTTTGTATCTGCACCTCCATGAAATCATAATGTACATCGTCGGGCAGGTAATCTCCAAGATTGCTATAACCGGGCACCATCCTCGGATCATTAGCGACGATGTCGCTAGGCACCTTGAGCGGGGGGCACGATTGCTTCGCTTGTTCGCCGAGCTGGGCAATTTGTTTCCCAGCTCGTTGTTCTTTCATCCTTTGATCACTGACAGTACTTCCCGACCGCTCCGCTTTGGCAAATTCCTTTCCAATAATGCGCTCATAGTTTCCTTTCGGCGGAGACTTGGGTGGTTTTGTCAGGGCAGCCAGAGTGCGCTTCGCTTTCACCGGATCTACCTTCTCCTCCAGAGGTGGATGTTTCTTTGCTTTCACCCCTTCAAAGAAGTTCCTCACTTCTTCTCGCGCGATCTCGGCGTTCTCCTCCGGGGTCCTCTCGTATGGTAACTTCTCTGGAGTATTCAGAGAAGGACCGAATCTGTATGTCCTCCCGCCTCTGGCTGTACTGCTAGACGCCGGCAGAGCAGACGGAGTGGTTGTCTTCTTTACTTGCTTACGAGGCGGAGGAGAAGGACTACGACGCCCCGGAGCAGCCGAAGCGGCGGCAGGTCTCTTCCGCCCTTGCTAACGAGGTGGAGAAGGAGGAGGCTGGCTGCTCGGGCGCACCGGCGCAGGCGGAGAAGGAGGCGGAGTGCCGCCACGCGCCGGAGAAGGAGCCGGCCGAGTGCCCTGATCGTCACTCGCCGGAGGAGGAGGCGGTGGAGGAGGCGGAGTGCCCTGACTCACAGGAGGAGGAGGAGGTGGCGGAGGCGTCCAGTTCGGAAGGTTGATGAGCTCCTTCCGCCATAGGCATGGAGTCTTCAGAGAAGAACCCAGCCGAGTCTCCCCTTCACCGGTAGGGTGGTCAAGCTGGAGGTCCTCAAATCCCTCCGTTATTTCATCCACCATCACCCTAGCATATCCTTCTGGAATCGGCCGGCAGTGAAAAGTTGCGCCGGGTTCAGTAGAAAAAATCTATGAACAGAAAAAAATACTATTTTTTTTGTTAATCTATCTTTTGCATACATATACACACATACATATACTATACATATACATATAATCAGGAAAAAACATATATATATATATATTTGCAAAAAAACAGGGGGGAAGAGGGGCGGTGCCGGCCCTAACCAAAGCGAGAGGCGACGGTGGCACAGGGTGGTGACGGCGAGGCAGAGGCGGGGCGGCGACGACGTCGGGGTGGCGACGCGGGGCGGCGACGGCGTCGGGGCGCGACGCGGGGCGGCGACGGCGTCGGGGCGTGACGCCGGGCGGCGACAGCGTCGGGACGGCGCAGGGAGGTGACCGCGATGGCGCGGGGTGGCGCGCGGCGACGGAGTCGGGGCGGCGCGGGGTGGTGACGACGTCTGGGCGGCGCGGTACGGCGTCGGAGGCAGGGCCGACGACGGCGACAGCGAGGCACAGAGGGGCAGCCTGGGGGCGTCATCGGGGCGGGATCGAACTGAACCAATTTTTTCACAAGTGTGGCTTATATAGATGGAGCATTGGTCCCGGTTCGTCCTACCAACCGGGACCAATGCCCCCTTTAGTCCCGGTTGGTGCCACCAACCGGGACCAAAGACCTCTTTTCAGCAGCCGAAAGGGCGGGAAGCAGCGGCCTTTGGTCCCGGTTGGTGGCACCAACCGGGACTAAAGGGGGGCATTGGTCCCGGTTGGTGCCACGAACCGTGACCAATGCACCCTTTAGTCCCGGTTGGTGGCACCAACCGGCACCAAAGATTGTGTGCTAGAACTGGCGCAGTGCGGTGGGATGTTTAGTCCCACCTCGCTAGCCGAGGGGGGCTTGGAGTGGTTTATAAGCTCTGCCGAGCCAACCACTTCAAGCTCCTCTCTACTGCAGGCTTACGGGCCTAAATCCACTGTCTGTGCCTGTGGGCCTACTGGGTCTCCTGCGGGCCTGAATCCTGGCCCATGGTAGGGTTTCTAGTCGTATTTAGGCCCTGGGGGCTCAGTAGGAGGCACTTTTTGTTTTTTTTGTTTTCTTTACTTATTGTTGCTATTTTTAATTTTTTCCAGTTTTTTGTTTCATTTTCTGCATTATTTATTTTCTTTTGTTTTTTGCTTCATTTTTTAATTCTTTTTGCTTTTAGTTTTAGAAAAATTATAAACTTTGTGTTAGTGCCATTAGTTTTCAAATTTGAAAACACTTTTTTTGTTTTTTTGCTTTTAGTGCCTATATTTTTCCAGTTTTTTGTTTTGTTTTCTGCATTATTTATTTTCTTTTGTTTTTTCTTTATTTTTTAATTCTTTTTACTTTTGGTTTTAGAAAAATTATAAACTTTCTGTTAGTGCCATTAGTTTTCAAATTTGAAAACACTTTTTTAGTTTTTTTGTTTTCTTTGTTGCTTTATTTATTTTATTTTGTTTCTACTTACAACAAAATACTTATTGTTGCTATTTTTATCTTTTTTCAGTTTTTTTGTTTTGTTTTCTGTATTATTTATTTTCTTTTGTTTTTTGCTTTTTTTAATTCTTTTTGCTTATAGGTCAGCAAAATTATAAACTTTTTGTTAGTGCCATTAGTTTTAGAAAAATTATAAACTTTCTGTTAGTGCCATTAGTTTTCAAATTTGAATAGTTAAAATTTGAATTCTTTGAAATTTGTGTGAATCACAAGTTTGTGATTAACTTTACTAAAAAAATGAACATAGATGCACCTATAGAGAAAATTCGACCTAAATTCATAGTTTTCAAATGAACTCTGAAAAAGTTGGCATAGCATACTCGTGTGTTACAAAGTTGGCATGGTATCATCATAATAGTTGCGGGAGAAAGTCTTCACTTTTTCTTCGCTTGTGTCATTTGCTTATTGCGCCGTAACCATGGATAGTCTTCATCGTTTATCAGTATGCTTGGGTCAGCCTTGACATTGAAGGGAGGAATTTCATGAAACTTTTCATAATCTTCAAACATGTCTGTCTTGCCCTCCACTCCCAGGATATCCCTTTTTCCTGAAAGAACTATGTGGCGCTTTGGCTCATCGTATGATGTATTCGCTTCCTTATCTTTTCTTTTTCTCGGTTTGGTAGACATGTCCTTCACATAGATAACCTGTGCCACATCATTGGCTAGGACAAACGGTTCGTCAGTGTACCCAAGATTTTTCAGATCCAGTGTTGTCATTCCGTACTGTGGGTCTACCTGTGCCCCGCCTCCTGACAGTTGACCCATTTGCACTTAAACAAAGGGACCTTAAAATCATGTCCGTAGTCAAGTTCCCATATGTCCACTATGTAACCATAATATGTGTCCTTTCCGCTCTCGGTTGCTGCATCAAAGAGGACACCGCTGTTTTGGTTGGTGCTCTTTTGATCTTGGGCGATCGTGTAAAATGTATTCCCATTTATCTCGTATCCTTTGTAAGTCAATACAGTCAAAGATGGTCCCCTGGACAACAAGTACAGCTCATCACAAACAGTGTTGTCACCTCTGAGACGTGTTTCCAACCAACTGCTGAAAGTCCTGATGTGTTCACATGTAATCCAGTCGTCGCACTGCTCCGGGTGTTTGGAGCGCAGACTGTTCTTGTGTTCATCGACATACGGGGTCACCAAGGTAGAGTTCTGTAGAACTGTGTAGTGTGCTTGAGACCAAGAATATCCGTCCCTGCATATTATTGAGTCTCTTCCCAGAGTGCCTTTTCCAGTCAGTCTCCCCTCATACCGCGATTTAGGGAGACCTATCTTGTTAAGGCCAGGAACGAAGTCAACACAAAACCCGATAACATCCTCTGTTTGATGGCCCATGGAGATGCTTCCTTCTGGCCTAGCGCGGTTACGGACATATTTCTTTAGGACTCCCATGAACCTCTCAAAGGGGAACATATTGTGTAGAAATACGGGCCCCAGGATGACAATCTCGTCGACTAGATGAACTAGGACGTGCGTCATGATATTGAAGAAGGATGGTGGGAACACCAGCTCGAAACTGACAAGACATTGCGCCACATCACTCCTTAGCCTTGGTACGATTTCTGGATCGATCACCTTCTGAGAGATTGCATTGAGGAATGCACATAGCTTCACAATGGCTAATCGGACGTTTTCTGGTAGAAGCCCCCTCAATGCAACCGGAAGCAGTTGTGTCATAATCACATGGCAGCCATGAGAATTTAGGTTCTGAAACTTTTTCTCTGGCATATTTATTATTCCCTTTATATTCGACGAGAAGCCAGTCATGACCTTTAGGTTAAATTCCTCCTGTCTGTGCTCATCCCATGTAGTACACCGTTTCCATTCGATAGCTGTAAAAGTTCTTCAACTAATGGCCTTAGGTACACATCAATGTCGTTGCCGGGTTGCTTAGGGCCTTGGATGAGAACTGGCATCATAATGAACTTCCGCTTCATGCACATCCAAGGAGGAAGGTTATACATACATAGAGTCACGGGCCAGGTGCTGTGATTGCTGCTCTGCTCCCCGAAAGGATTAATGCCATCCGCGCTTAAAGCAAACCATACATTCCTTGGGTCCTTTGCAAACTCATCCCAGTACTTTCTCTCGATTTTTCTCCACTGCGACCCGTCAGCGGGTGCTCTCAACTTCCCATCTTTCTTTCGGTTCTCACTGTGCCATCGCATCAACTTGGCATGCTCTTCATTTCTGAACAGACGTTTCAACCGTGGTATTATAGGAGCATACCACATCACCTTCGCAGGAACCCTCTTCCTGAGGGGCTCTCCGTCAACATCACCAGGGTCATCTCGTCTGATCTTATACCGCAACGCACCGCATACCGGGCATTCGTTCAGATCCTTGTAGGCACCGCGGTAGAGGATGCAGTCATTAGGGCATGCATGTATCTTCTCCACCTCCAATCCTAGAGGGCATACGACCTTCTTTGCTGCGTATGTACTGTCAGGCAATTCGTTATCGTTTGGAAGCTTCTTCTTCAATATTTTCAGTAGCTTCTCAAATCCTTTGTTAGCCACAGCATTCTCTGCCTTCCACTGCAGCAATTCCAGTACGGTACCGAGCTTTGTGTTGCCATCTTCGCAATTGGGGTATAACCCTTTTTTGTGATCCTCTAACATGCGATCGAACTTCAGCTTCTCCTTTTGACTAATGCATTGCGTCCTTGCATCGACAATGACCCGGCGGAGATCATCATCATCGGGCACATCGTCTGGTTCCTCTTTATCTTCAGCAGCTTCACCCGTGGCAGCATCATTGGGCACATCGTCTAGTTCCTCTTGATCTTCACCAGCTCCCCCCGTTGCAGCATCACCGTATTCAGGGGGCACATAGTTGTCATCGTACTCTTCTTCTTCGCCGTCTTCCATCATAACCCCTATTTCTCCGTGCCTCGTCCAAACATTATAGTGTGGCATGAAACCCTTGTAAAGCAGGTGGGAGTGAAGGATTTTCCGGTTAGAGTAAGACCTCGTATTCCCACATTCAGTGCATGGACAACACATAAAACCATTCTGCTTGTTTGCCTCAGCCGCATCGAGAAACTCATGCACGCCCTTAATGTACTCGCGGGTGTGTCTGTCACCGTACATCCATTGCCGGTTCATCTGCGTGCATTATATATAATTAAGTGTCCAAATTAATAGAAGTTCATCATCACATTAAAACCAAAGTGCATACATAGTTCTCATCTAACAACATATAGCTCTCCGGAGCATCTAATTAATTAAACCATACATCGAAAGTATGTAAAACATTTCAATGCGAAAACAAATGCGATCATAATCGCAACCAAGGTAACAATTGATCCAATGGCATAATGATACCAAGCCTTGGTATGAATGGCATATTTTCTAATCTTGAAGCGCATTGCATCCATCTTGATCTTGTGATCGTCGACGAAATCCGCAACATGCAACTCTAATATCATCTTCTTCTCCTCAATTTTTTTTATTTTTTCCTTCAACAAATTGTTTTCTTCTTCAACTAAATTTAACCTCTCGACAATAGGATCGGTTGGAATTTCCGATTCACATACATCCTACATAAATAAAATCTATGTCACATTGGTCGGCATAATTTTCATAAACAATAAATGAACCAATAGTTATAAAGATAATATATATACCACATCCGAATCATAGACAGGACGAGGGCCGACGGGGGCGGATACCAAAACCATCGCACTATATAAGATGCAATAATAAAAGTAAGAAAATAATACAAGTATCTATGTAAACATACAAGTAAGAATATTTTTTCCTTTCAAAAAGAAGATAAGAACAAGAGGCTCACCATGGTGGTGCCGGCGATGAGCTCGGCGCGGGTGATCGATGGCGGTGAAGACCGGGACGGGGCATGACGGACCACTAAACCTAGACAAATATTGAGGAAAATGGAGCTTGAAGGTCGAGCTTGGAGAGGAGAAAGCTTAAGTAGTGTGGCTCAGGCATTCCATCGAACACCTTGTGTGCATAGGAGGTGAGCTAGAGCACCACCAAGCCCTCTCCCCTCGGCCAGAAAAAAATAGAGCAGTGTGCTATGCTCTTACGTGAGGGGGTATATATAGGCACCTCATTGGTCACGGTTAGTGGCATGAACCGGGACTAAAGGGGAGCCTTTGGACCCGGTTCATGCCACCAACCGGGACCAATGGTGGTGGGCCAGGAGCGAGGCCATTGGTCCCGGTTCGTCCCACCAACCGCGACCAAAAGGTCCAGACGAACCGAGACCAATGACCCACGTGGCCCGGCCGGCCCCTTGGGCTCACGAACCGGGTCCAATGCCGCCAAGGGTCCCAGTTCTAGACTGAACCGGGACTAATGGGCTGACCCGGCCTGGACCGTTGCCCCCTTTTCTACTAGTGGCCTGCTCCCTCCTCCCGCGGCCAGCTATGCTGCGTGCAGGCCTCACGGCCCCAACATACTCCCATCGCTGGCCTAGCCATCCCTCTACTCACCCACACATGCAATTATTCTCCGACGACGCCAGACAAACCTGTAAACCCTCGTACTCCTCCGCGTGGGAAACAACTGCCGAGTATTCCCTGGCTCCGTGTCGTTCCCTTCCTAGGCCTCGCCATCGTCCACCGCCCTGGTGCTCTCGGCGCGGCCTGGTTAACGTGGTCAATGAACGACATCCATTGGAAGTGGACTGTATGTGGAGAGGCTGACAGCTGGGTCCACGGCCGCACGCAAGGAAATGCCTCCTTATTACGCGCAAAATAATGATTTCTCCACCTGATAGCTAGGACCCACAGGAAGGGCCTATGTATTTTGCGAAAAAACATTCCCCCCGCTGACAGGTCGGACCCACCAGCTATATCTTCGCACGCAAGGAAGTGCCTCCTTATTACGCCCAAAAAAATGAATACCCCCTGCTAGCTGGGACCCACCACATTGTTGGGCTGACTTGTGGGCCTACTAAGTTGACAGGGACGGTGAGCTTTGTCAACTTAGTCAATGCTCCAGTGACCGTATGATGTCCATCCAACGGCCATAGTGCTTCGTCAACCTCTGGTCTTCTTACTCCAGCCGCCCAAAGCAGCGCGGGTCGTGCCACCTGCCCCTGCCTCCCGTGGTCGGCTGTGCTACCGCGGAGGCCTCACCGCCCCCATACTACTCCCACCACTGGCCAGGCCATCCCTCCACTCACCCACACCCCTGTTATTCTGCGGCGACGACAGCCTCACACCGCAGCCGAACCAGTGAACCCTCGTAGTCCTCTCCGCGCGTGCTTCCACTGTCGCATCGTCCCCTTCCTAGGCCTCACCGTCGTCCACCGCCAAGGTGCTCTCGGCGCAGCATGGTCAACATGGTCAAGGAACGACTTCCATCGGAAGAGTACTGTACGTGGAGAGGCTGACAGCTGGGTCCACGGCCACAACCCAGTTTTTTGTGATTTGCCAAGTAAGTCGCTTTGTCAGGCCTGTTGGGTTGCATATCTTTCAAGACAAGGAGAGCTTTCATTCGGCTGGCCGAGAAAATGGCCCATCAGTAATGAGAAATGGGTTGTACATTTTTAAAACACATCAAACCGTTTGACAGAGTTTCAAATATTTTTTTTCATTTCAAGATTTTAAATTACATTAATTTTTATGCGTGGAGAATTTGTTGGATTTTATATTGATATACATTTATTTTAAAAATCAGTTTGAATGTGAGTCGAAATTTCAGGATTAAAAACAGTTCGGACCGCACCGAAATATGCAAAATTTCGTATAATTTTTTAACCGTTGCCACAATATGGGTTGTAATGCTAACAAAAAGAATATGGGCTCCAAAAAAACCTTAAGAATTAGCAAATGGGCTGTAAATTATTAGAAATAATGGCAGATGGGATGTATGCTGTTTTCCACAGATTTGAGGCTTTCCTAAAAAAAGGTTGACGCACAAGCACTAACTGTTGGATGTCCATCCAACGGCCGTCGTGCTTCTTCAATCTCTGCTCTTCCTGCTCCAGCCGCTCAAACAAGTGCCGGCGGGACTGCTTGCTCCCTCCTCCTCGCGGCCGGCTGTGCTGCCGCGCAGGCCCCACCGCCCGACCGTACTAACATCGCTGGCCTAGCCATCCCTCTACTCACCCACACCTCCTGTTATTCTCCGGCGACGGCAGACGAACCAGTAAACACTCGTACAGTCGTACTCCCCTCCGCGTGGGAAACAACTGTCGAGTCTTCCCTGCCTCCGTGTCATCCCCTTCCTAGGCCTCGCCATCGTCCATCGCCCTGGTGCTCTCTGCGCGGCCTGGTGAATGTGGTCAATGACCGACATGCATCTGAAGTGGACTTTATGTGGAGAGGCCGACAGCTAGGTCCACGGCCATGCGCAAGGAAAAGCCTCCTTATTACGCGCAAAATAATGATTCCTCCACCTGACATTAGGGACCCACTGAAAGGGCCTCTGTATTTCGCGAAAAAAACGTTACCGCCGCTGACAGCTCGGACCCACCAGCTATATCTTCACACGCAAGGAAGTGCCTCCTTATTACGCACAAAAAAATGAATACTCCCCCTGTTAGCTGGGACCCAGTATAGTGGCAGGCTGACTTGTGGGCCTACTAAGTTGACGGGGACGGAGGGCTTTGTCAACTTAGTCAATATGCACGATTCTAGCTCCAGTGACCGTACGATGTCCATCCAACGGCCGTAGTGCTTCTTCAACATCTGGTCTTCTTGCTCCAGCCGCCCAAACCAGCGCCGGCCGTGCCTCGTGCTCCTGCCTCCCGTGGCCGGCTGCGATGCGGCGGAGGCCTCACCGCCCCCTACTACTCCCACCGCTGGCCAAGCCATTCCTCTACTCACCCACACCCCTTGTTATTCTGCGGCAACGGCAGCCTCACACCGCAGCAAACCAGTGAACCCTCGTACTCCTCTATGCGTGGGCATCCACTTCCGCGTCTTCCCCGGCTCTGCATCGTCCCCTTCCTAGGCCTCGTCGTCGTCCACCGCCCTGGTGCTCTCGGCGCGGCGTGGTCAACATGGTCAAGGAACGGTTCCATCGGACATGGACTGTACGTGGAGAGGCTGACAGCTGGGTCCACGGCCGCAGCAAGGAAGTGCCTCCTTATTACGTGCGAAATAATTATTCCTCCACCTGACAGCGGGACCCACCGAATGGGCCACCGTATTTCGCCCCCTGACTGCTGGGACCCACCAGCTACATCTTTGCACGCAAGGAAGTGCCTGACAATCGGGACCCACCTGGTCGAAGCATACGTAGCGTTGTCATTCTGGTCGCGAACGTGTACGTACATATATACTGGTCGATGTAGAGGCGCGCACGTGTCGTAGTAGAGGCGGCCAGGGTGCAAGAAAGAAAATACGGCCACGTATGTGTACATACGGGCGGGGTCTCGAACGCCTACTCGCGCATACGTACGGCCAGGGCTCGTGTACATGGCTGGGTCGGAATGGAGAAACAATGTCGTCGTCGTGTTCATGGGGAGGCAACGGAATGCGTCGTGTTCATCGGGAGGCAACGGAATGCGTCGTGTTCATCGGGAGGGCTTGGACGGAACGTGCGATGGAGACGAGGCCTGGCGTATCGCAGAACGGAGGAAACGGCCTTGTGTTTGACCGGCCTCGTTTGAAACGGGATCCTATTCATCGGGAGGGGTCTGGCGTACTGCAAAACAGAGGAAACAGACCTCCTACGGTCGAAACGGGGGTCCTGTTGATCGGGAGGGGTGTGGTGTATCGCCAAACGGACGAAACAGACTTGTGTTGGAGCGCTACGGTCAAAACAGGGGTCCTGTTCATCGGTAGGGGTGTGGCGTACCGCAAAACGGGACTCCACGGGAAACTGTTCATCTCCACCGTCGACCCCCTCCAGCCTCCACGAGCTACTGTTCATCCACCGTCGACCTCCTCTAGCCTCCACCTGCGACTGTTCATCCACGGGCTCCTATTCATCCAGCCTCCACCGCGCGCTACTACACAGGCTACTGTTCAACCAGCCCTCTCCACGGGCTCCTGTTCAACCACCCCTCCATGGGCTACTGTTCATCCTGCCCTCCACCGTCTACTGTTCATCCTGCCCTCCACGGGGTGGTCCTGTTCATCCAGCCCTCCACGGGGTCCTATTCATCCAGCCCCAACCGGCACGATCGATCGGGGTCCTGTTCATCCAGAGGCAACACCACGGGGTCCTATTCATCCACCCCCACCGGGAACTGTTCATCCACCCCCCCCCTCGCAACGCTCACTGTTCATCTGGAGGCAGCCTCGATCGGCTTCAGTTAGCAACAATAGCGAAGGAATCGCTCGATCGGGTTCAGTTAACAGCCATCGATCGATCGCTCAGGTTCAGTAACGCGTAGCCTGCAGTGCAATCGCTCGGGTTCAGTTAGAGCCCAACGCCTTGCTCGGGTTCAGTTAGAGCCAACGCCTCGCACACATGCGCGTATGTGTACGAGAGGAATGCGCATCGCTCGGCCCCCGACCTCCCACCGTAACCGGGAACTCCCCAAAATTTTCCTCGCCCTCGCTTCTACCAAGGTTTTTCCATCATGGACGGCCCAAAGAATGTCATGCAGCTGCGTCTCCAGCCCGCCCAGGACGAAAAGCCCATTTTCTGTCATGATTTCTTGTCATAGAAGTAGGAGCCCACCACATCTATGATGATACCGGGTTTTGTCACAATTATCATCATAGAAGTGTCATATGTATGACAGAAAAAAAATTCGTTCGGCCCAAAATGTCACGGATGTGTCTTTTTTTTGTAGTGCTTGGAGCGCAGAAAATCACTCAGATCTGCATGTTTCTGGTATTCTTGCATTTCGACTACCGCCATTTGTGCATCGGCAATTTTTGAGCCCTTCTGGAAGCACTCTTCTGCTTTCTGCTGATTGCCAGTGATAGTGATCACTCCTCTGGGACCAGGCATTTTCAATTTGAGGTACATGTAACACGGTCGAGCCATGAAACGTGCGTAGGCAGGCCTACCCAGAATGGCATGATAAGCACTCTTGAAATCCACTACTTCAAATGTCAACTTTTCTTTGTGGTAATTCTCAGAATCACCGAAAACCACATCAAGGGTGATCTGGCCGAGTGATTCAGCCTTCTTTCCAAGTATAACACCATGGAAACTCATATTACTTTCGCTGAGCATGGACATCGGAATCCCCATTCCCTTCAAGGTTTCAGCGTAAAGGATATTCAGGCCGCTACCACCATCCATCAGCACTTTAGTCAGTCGAGTGCCTTCAACAACTGGGTCAACCACCAATGCTTGCTTCCCTGGGGTGGCTATACATGCTGGATGGTCGGACTGGTCGAATGTGATGGCGGTCTGGGACCACTTCAAATAACTTGGTGTTAGTAGAGCAACCATGTTCACTTCCCTGTTGATAACTTTCAATCGACTTTTGCTCTCAACATCAGCAAAAATCATCAGAGTGGAGTTGACGTTGGGAAAACCGTCATCATCCTCTTCCTTTTCCTCATCCTTGTTCGACTCCTTTTCCTTCTCCTTGGCCTGCTTCTCTCGGAATTGCTGGATCAGGAGTCGACACTGCAGAGTGGTGTGCTTGGGATAAATCAAATTACCATCTTCATCTTTCTTGGTGTGAATGTGACATGGAAAATCCAACACATCATTTCCGTCTTGATCTTTCACTTTCTTGGGATTCCAGGGCCCCTTGGGCTTTCCCTTAAATTTTCCTTGAGCCACAACTAAGGCTTCACCAGGAGCAACTGGCTCGGCCTTACGCTTCTGTTTCCGATTGGAAGTACCTCCACCGGTGTCCTGGCGACTGTTTTATGTTTGCCACTCCGGAGTCAGTCTTCCTCTTCACCGTTAGCGTATTTGGTGGCGATCTCCATTATCCGAGTCAGAGTCATATCTCCTGTCCGACCGAATTTCAGATTCAACTCCCGATACTTAACGCCTTCCTTAAAGGCACAGATTGCTTGGTGATCTGACACATTCTCCACCGTATGGTGTAACGTGATCCATCTCTGGATATAGTCTCCCAAGGTTTCATTCGGTTTTTGTACACAACGCTGCAACTCTGTCAACCCTGCTGGTCGCTTGAAAGTACCCTCAAAAGTTCTAACAAACACTCTGGCGAGTTCCTCCCAACTGTATATGCTACCAGGCGCTAACTGGTTCAGCCACGCCCTGGCCGAGCCTTCCAACATGAGAGGAAGATGCTTCATTGCTACTTCATTATTGCCACCACCAATTTGCACAGCCACTCGGTAATCTTCAAGCCAAGTGTCAGGCTTAGAGTCACCGGTGAACTTGCTGACTCTAGTCGCCAACCTGAAGTTGGGAGGAATCACTGCGGCCCTGATGGATCTGCTGAAACACTTGGGACCGAAAACGTGCACTCTGCTACCATTCGGATAATCTCTGTCATGACCTTCTCTATGCGCTCTGTTCCTGTCGACCAGACCTTGAAGGAGAATAGATCTCGCATCAAAGCCTGGCTCCCTTGGGTCGACTGGTACTCTTCGCTCGCCGCTGTGGGGGCGCCTGTCATCTTGCCGCCGAGGCACGTATGACCCACTCCTCGGAGGAGGCGTGGGCACTCGACGACGGTCATCGTGGTCGAGTCGGTGATCATACTACTCGCGGTTTCTATAATGATCCTGCCGGTGCCCACGCCCTTCACGCCGCGGAGGCGATCTTGGGATGTGAGCCGACTGGACCGTGTGCGCCACCGCAAACCCGCTATGAATCCTATTCTGTGACTGAGATACTGCTGTATTCTGTTCTCCAGCCGCTCGAAGCAAGGCCCGGATCTGCATCAAACCCCTGCCTGCCTCTGACTAGGAGGGCTGGATTGACTCTGCTATTCGGGCTGCGGCTGTGAGGTTTTGGATCGGAGTGCGGTATACCTGAGTTTGAGGCGGAAAAAGCTGCCGTCGACTGGATTCAGGGATCTGCTGCCGAGCACGCTCGTTGAGTGCATGCTGTAGGTTCTCCGGTCGAGTGCGCTCAGCCAAGTTGGCCAGGCATGATTCCTCCAAGACCCGGGCCTCAGGGGTTTCTCCAACAATAGTAGTGTGAAGTGCATCCATGTTACGGCGGCGAAGCTCTTCCTTCCGCTGCAAGGAAAGGGGCTCAGGGCTGTAATCCTCATGGACGCGCGACAGATCGCCGCCACCATCGGCACCGTCGTTGCGGGGGAAGCCAGGAGGACTGGATGGTCCGTCGACCATCAAGACTTCTGCCGCGGGATCACTGCTGTCGCATTCGGATGCGGTCTTGATGGAGCCAGTCGTCAGGTCGAACAGGCCATAGAGAGTTTTGTCAGGCTTGATTTCCGCGACGTGTGAGGTGGCCGACTGGCGGGCCACCGCGTGCCTCACCCACAGTTGGAGCCGTGACCGACCGGAACACTTGTCTCGGCGAGTGTCGAGGGATGAGGACACCATAGTAACTGACTGATACTGGGTGGACGGTTGCCGGAGAAGGACGCCGCGGACGCATGCGCGAAAGTGCGTCGCCCCGCGAACAGGGAGCGCATCAACGTCGAGTGGAGCTTCTAGGAGCTAGGCAGAATCGTTGGCGATGAACACGAGCGCGCCGAGACGGATCTCGCGGCCCTCAACCAGTCCGCCAGCGGAAACCATGATGATCATAATCGGGAAAATTGCAACTCCACCAGAAAGTCGCTAAGACATCTGCCCCAAGGTGGGCGCCAACTGTCGTGGATCTAAGACTGACAGTAGAATGGGGGTAGGTATGAGGAGGCAAGATCCTAGCTATGGTGAAGTTGTACACACGAGTTTTACGAGTTCAGGCCCTTCGCGGAGGAAGTAACAGCCCTACGTCTCGGTGCCCGGAGGCGGGCGACTGGATTATGTATGTGTGTGTTTACAAGGGGTGCGAACCCTTGTGCCAGTGGAGAGGGTGGCTTATATAGAGTGCGCCAGGACCCCAGCCAGCCCACGTTACAAGGGGTTTAAGGTACATTTAGAGGGGGGCGTTACTGGTAACGCTAGTAATTAAATGACATAAATGCCTATTAAGTCTATGAAGTAAACATCTGACTGTTGTCGTGCAGAGTGTCTTTAGGTCTTCTGTCTATCAAGTGATAATTATTGTGGTCGAGTGACCTTGAATCCTCCGAGTGGAACGACTTGTAGTCGAGCGGATGATGATATCCCTTGAATGCTTCTGGCTTTAAGATGATGTCCTAGGGGAGGGTCTCTAGGTCAGGCCTATGACCCTACCCTAGGTACATAGCTTCATCACCCCCAGCCCCTTTGTCTTGATGGTGTTCGTCATTCCTTCTTGGCGGTGGAGGCAGCGGAGGGAGTCCAGCGTTACTTTGAGGATGATCCTCACAAGGCTGATCCCTCTAGGCACCCTCGCGAGGCTGATCCTGCTAGCGGTCCTCACGAGGCCGGTTGCGCCACTCCTGGCATGGGCCACGGTCGTCCCAGCGTCCACCACTACGTCCTCCTCCTCGGTCGTAGCCCCGGTCGCCGCACTCGGGGCGCCGACCGAAGCGTCCTTCGCGAATGGCTCTGAGCTCTTGACTGTCACTGGTAATGTGGGTGTTCAGGTTGAGGGAGGCGCAGAATGGGCGGCTGCCCTTGGATGACTCTGGCTGGTCTCTGCCATGCTTGGTGTCTGGTTCCGCTACGAGCTCGGCCGCTCCCTTGCGCTTCACGTCCTTGGCCTTTGTCTTCTTCTCCTCTGGGTCCGCAACAGGGAGCTCGAGGAGGGAGAGGCGCCCCTCCTCAGCTCTAGCACACTTGGTCGCGATGTTGAATAGCTCCAGGGTCGTGCACAACTCTTCATGGATAGCGAGATCCTCCTTCATCTTGACGTCGTGGACACCATTGGAGAATGCTGAGATGATGGCTTCGTTGGTCACCTTGGGGATCTTGATCCGTGCGCTGTTGAAGCATTGAATGTACTTCTGCAGGGTCTCTCCTGGTTGTTGCTTGATGCGGTGCAGGTCGCCCACGACCGGGGGGCGGTCGCGAGTGCCCTGGAAGTTGGCGATGAAGCGGGTGCACATTTGGTCCTAGGAGGAAATTGAGCCTGGAGGCAGGTTCAGGAGCCAGGAGCAGGCGCCCTCCTTGAGAGCCAAGGGAAACCAGTTCGCCATGACTTTCTCGTCGCCTTTGGCTGCTTCGATGCTCAGTTCTAGTGCTGCAAGAACTCCTCGGGGTCGGGGTGCCGTCGTAGCGAGGGGGCAGATCCGGCTTGAACTTGCCCGGCCAGGCAAAGCTACGCAGCTTGGGGGTGAAGGCGCGGGAGCCATCTGTGGTCACTGATGACCCACAAGTATAGGGGATCTATCGTAGTCCTTTCGCTAAGTAAGAGTGTCGAACCCAACGAGGAGCGGAAGGAAATGATAAGCGGTTTTCAGCAAGGTATTCTCTGCAAGTACTGAAATAAGTGGTAACAGATAGTTTTGTGATAAGATAAATTGTAATGAGCAAGAAGTAACAAAAGTAAATAAAGTGCAGCAAGATGGCCCAATCCTTTTGTAGCAAAGGACAAGCCGGAACAAACTCTTATAATAGGAAAAGCGCTCCTGAGGACACATGGGAATATCGTCAAGCTAGTTTTCATCACGTTCATATGATCCGCGTTCGGTACTTTGATAATTTGATATGTGGGTGGACCGGTGCTTGGGTGCTGTTCTTACTTGAAAAAGCATCCCACTTATGATTAACCTCTATTGCAAGCGTCCGCAACTACAACAAAAGTATTAAGGTAAACCTAACCATAGCATGAAACATACGGATCCAAATCAGCCCCTTACGAAGCAACGCATAAACTAGGGTTTAAGCTTCTGTCACTCTAGCAACCCATCATCTACTTATTACTTCCCAATGCCTTCCTCTAGGCCCAAATAATGGTGAAGTTTTATGTAGTCGACGTTCACATAACACCACTAGAGGCTAGACAACATACATCTTATCAAAATATCAAACGAATACCAAATTCACATGACTACTAATAGCAAGACTTCTCCCTTGTCCTCAGGAACAAACGTAATTACTCACAAAGCATATTCATGTTCATAATCAGAGGGGTAATAATATGCATATAGGATCTGAACATATGATCTTCCACCAATTAAACCAACTAGCATCAACTACAAGGAGTAATCAACACTACTAGCAACCTACTAGCACCAATCCCGGACTTCGAGACAAGAATTGGATACAAGAGATGAACTAGGGTTTGTAGATGAGATGGTGCTGGTGAATATGTTGATGGAGATTGCCCTCTCCCAATGAGAGGAGCGTTGGTGATGACGATGGTGATGATTTCCCCCTCCCGGAGGGAAGTATCCCCGGCAGAACAGCTCTACCGGAGCTCTAGATTGGTTTCACCAAGGTTCTGCCTCTTGGCGGCGGAGTCTCGTCCCAAAAAGTTCCCTCTGATTTTTTTCTCATCAAAAGACTTCATATAGGAGAAGATGGACGTCGAAGAGCCACCAGGGGGCCCATGAGGTAGGGGCGCGCCCTAGGGGGGGCCCCCTGGCCTTCATCTTTGCCGAGGATTTTTCTTTATTTATTTTAAGATGTTCCGTGGAGTTTCAGGACTTTTGGAGTTGCGCAGAATAGGTCTCTAATATTCGCTCCTTTTCCAGACCAGAATTCCAGCTGCCGGCATTCTCCCTCCTTATGGAATTGAAACTTTTTCACATAAGCATCGCAGCCCCAAACTTTAAGAAACGACAGCTTAGGTTTCTAGCGAAACCACAGTTCATATGGTGTCGTCTCAACGGATTTAGATGGTGCCCTATTTAACGTGAATGCAGCTGTCTCTAATGCATAACCCCAACATGATAGTGATAAATCGGTAAGAGACATCATAGATCGCACCATGTCTAATAAAGTACGGTTATGACGTTTGGACACACCATTACGCTGTGGTGTTCCAGGTGGCGTGAGTTGCGAAACTATTCCACATTGTTTCAAATGAAGACCAAACTCGTAACTCAAATATTCTCCTCCTCAATCAGATTGCAGAAACTTTATTTTCTTGTTACGATGATTTTCCACTTCACTCTAAAATTCTTTGAACTTTCTAAATGTTTTAGACTTTATGTTTCATCAAGTAGATATACCCATATATGCTCAAATCATCCGTGAAGGTCAGAAAATAAGATACCCACCGCGAGCCTCAACACTCATCAGAGCGCATACATCAGTATGTATTACTTCCAATAAGTCAGTTGCTTGCTCCATTGTTCCGGAGAACGGAGTCTTAGTCATCTTGCCCATGAGGCATGGTTCGCAAGCATTAACTGATTCATAATCAAGTGATTTCAAAAACCCATCGCGCATGGATTTTCTTCATGCGCTTTACACCAATATGACCTAAACAGCAGTGCCACAAATAAGTTTCACTATCATTATTAACTTTGCATTTTTTGGGCTTCAATATTATGAATATGTATCACTACAATCGAGAATCAATAAGCCATTCACCTTGGGTGTATGACCATTGAAGGTTTTATTCATGCAAACAGAACAACTATTCTCTAACTTTAAATGAATAACTGTATTGCAATAAACATGATCAAATCATATTCATGCTTAACGCAAACACCAAATAACATTTATTTAGGTTCAACACTAATCCCGAAAGTATAGGGAGTGTGCGATGATGATCATATCAATCTTGGAACCACTTCCAACACACATTGTCACTTCACCCTTAACTAGTCTCCGTTCATTCTGCAACTCCCGTTTCGAGTTACTAATCTTAGCAACTGAACTAGTATCAAATACTGAGGGTTTGCTATAAACACTAGTAAAGTACACATCAATAACATGTATATCAAATATACCTTTGTTCACTTTGCCATCCTTCTTATCCGCCAAATACTTGGGGCAATTATGCTTCCAGTGACCAGTCCCTTTGCAGTAGAAGCACTTAGTCTCAGGCTTAGGTCTAGACTTGGGCTTCTTCACTTGAGCAGAAAATTGCTTGCCATTCTTCTTGAAGTTCCCCTTCTTCCCTTTGCCCTTTTCTTGAAACTAGTGGTCTTGTCAACCATCAACACTTGATGCTTTTCTTGATTTCTACCTTCGTCAATTTCAACATCACGAAGAGCTTGGGAATCGTTTCCATTATCCCTTGCATATTATAGTTCATCATGAAGTTCCAGTAACTTGGTGATAGTGACTAGAGAATTCTGTCAATCACTATCTTATCTGGAAGATTAACTCCCACTTGATTCAATTGATTGTAGCACTCAGACATTCTGAGCACATACTCACCAGCTAAGCTATTCTCCTCCAATTTGTAGGCAAAGTACTTGTCAAAGGTCTCATACCTTTTGACATGGGCATGAGTCTGAAATACCAATTTCAACTCTTAGAACATCTTATATGCTTTGTGGGGTTCAAAACATTTTTGAAGTCCCGGTTCTAAGCCATAAAGCATGATGCACTAAACTATCAAGTAGTCATCATACCGAGCTCGCCAAACATTCATAACGTCTGCATCTGCTCCCGCAATCGGTCTGTCACCTAGCGGTGCATCAAGGACATAATTCTTATGTGCAGCAATGAGGATAATCCTCAGATCACGGACCCAGTCCGCATCATTGCTACTATCATCTTTCAACTTATTTTTCTCTAGGAACATATCAAAATAAACAGGGAAGCTATACACGAGCAATTGATCTACAACATAGATATGCAAAAAACTATTAGGACTAAGTTCATGATAAATTTAAGTTAAATTAATCATATTACTTAAGAACTCCCACTTAGATAGATATCCCTCTAGTCATCTAAATGATCACGTGATCCAAATCAACTAAACCATGTCCGATCATCACGTGAGATGGAGTAGTTTTCAATGGTGAACATCACTATGTTGATCATATCTACTATATGATTCACGCTCGACCTTTCGGTCTCCAGTGTTCCGAGGCCATATCTGCATATGCTAGGCTCGCCAAGTTTAACCTGAGTATTTCTGTGTGTGCAAAAATGGCTTGCACACGTTGAGCTTATCACACCCGATCATCACGTGGTGTCTCGGCACGATGAACTTTGGCAACGGTGCATACTCAGGGAGAACACTTGTACCTTGAAATTTAGTGAGAGATCATCTTATAATGCTACTGTCGAACTAAGCAAAATAAGATGCATAAAGGATAAACATCACATGAAACCAAAATATGTGACATGATATGGCCATGATCATCTTGCGCCTTTGATCTCCATCTCCAAAGTACCGTCATGATATCTATCGTCAACGGCATGATACCATGATCTCCATCATCTTGATCTCTATCAATGTGTCGTCACATGGTTGTCTCGCCAACTATTGCTTTTGCAACTATTCCTATCGCATAGCAATAAAGTAAAGCAATTAGATGGCACTTGCATCTTATGCAATAAAGAGACAACCATAAGGCTTCTGCCAGTTGCCGATAACATCAAAAAAACATGATCATCTCATACAACAACTTATATCTCATCACGTCTTGACCATATCACATCACAACAAGCCCTGCAAAAACAAGTTAGACGTCCTCTACTTTGTTGTTGCAAGTTTTATGTGGCTGCTACGGGCTGAGCAAGAACCGTTCTTACCTACGCATCAAGACCACAACGATAGTTCATCAAGTTAGTGTTGTTTTAACCTTCAATAAGGACCGGGCGTAGTCACACTCGGTTCAACTAAAGTTGGAGAAACTGACACCCGCCAGCCACCTGTGTGCAAAGTACGTCGGTAGAACTAGTCTCGCGTAAGCGTACGTGTAATATCGGTCCAGGCCACTTTCATCCAACAATACCGCCGAACTAAAGTATGACTTGCTGGTAAGCAGTATGACTTGTATCGCTCACAATTCACTTGTGTTCTACTCGTGCATATAACATCTACGCATAAACCTGCTCGGATGCCACTGTTGGGGAACGTAGTAATTTCAAAAAAAATCCTACGCACACGCAAGATCATGGTGATGCAGAGCAACGAGATGGAAGAGTATCGTCCACATACCCTCGTAGACCGTAAGCGGAAGCGTTATGAGAACGCGGTTGATGTAGTCGAACGTCTTCATGATCCGAACGATCCAAGAACCGAACGCACGGCACCTCCGTGTTCAGCACACGTTCATCTCGATGACGTCCCACTAACTCCGATCCAGCAGAGCTTCACGGGAGAGTTCCGTCAGCACGATGGCGTGATGACATTGATGATGATGCTACCGATGCAAAGCTTCGCGTAAGCACCGCTACGATATGATCGAGGTGCATTATGGTGGAGGGGGCACCGCACATGGCTAAGGGATCAATCATCAACTTGTGTGTTTTAGGGTGCCCCCCTGCCCCTGTATATAAAGGAGCAAGGGGGGAGGCCGGCCGGCCCCTGTAGGGTGCGCCAGGAGGAGGAGTCCTCCTCCTAGTAGGAGCAGGACTCCCCTTTCCTACTCCTACTAGGAGGAGTAAAGGAAGGGGGAAGGGGAGAAGGAAGGAGAGGGAGGAAAGGAGGAAAGGAGGAAAGGGGGGCCGGCCCCCTAGTCCAATTCGGTTTGGGCTAGAGGGCGATGACCCATAAGTATAGGGGATCTATCATAGTCCTTTCGACAATTAAGAGCGTCGAACCCAACGAGGAGCAGAAGGAAATGATAAGCGGTTTCCAGCAAGGTATTCTCTGCAAGTACTGAAATAAGTGGTAACAGATAGTTTTGTGATAGGATAATTTGTAACGAGCAACAAGTAACAAAAGTAAATAAAGTGCAGCAAGGTGGCCCAATCCTTTTTGTAGCAAAGGACAAGCCTGGACAAACTCTTATATAGAGAAAAGCACTCCCGAGGACACATAGGAATATCGTCAAGCTAGTTTTCATCACGCTCATATGATTCGTGTTCGGTACTTTGATAATTTTGTATGTGGGTGGACCGGTGCTTGGGTTCTGCCCTTACTTGGACAAGCATCCCACTTACGATTAACCTCTATTGCAAGCATCCGCAACTACAACAAAAGTATTAAGGTAAACCTAACCATAGCATGAAACATATGGATCCAAATCAGCCCCTTACGAAGCAACGCATAAACTAGGGTTTAAGCTTCTGTCACTCTAGCAACCCATCATCTACTTATTACTTCCCAATGCCTTCCTCTAGGCCCAAATAATGGTGAAGTGTCATGTAGTCGACGTTCACATAACACCACTAGAGGAGAGACAACATACATCTCATCAAAATATCGAACGAATACCAAATTCACATCACTACTAATAGCAAGACTTCTCCCATGTCCTCAGGAACAAAAGTAACTACTCACAAAGCATAAACATGTTCATAATCAGAGGGGTATTAATATGCATATAGGATATGAACATATGATCTTCCACCAATTAAACCAACTAGCATCAACTACAAGGAGTAATTAACACTACTAGCAACCTACTAGCACCAATCCCTGACTTGGAGACAAGAATTGGATACAAGAGATGAACTAGGGTTTTGAGAGGAGATTGTGCTGATGAAGATGTTGATGGAGATTGCCCTCTCCCGATGAGAGGAGCATTCGTGATGATGATGGCGATGATTTCCCCCTCCGGGAGGGAAGTTTCCCCGGCAGAACAGCTGCGCCAGATCCCTAGATTGGTTCCGCCAAGGTTCCGCCTCGTGGCGGCGGAGTTTCGTGCGAGAAGATGGCTTCTTATTTTTTTTCCCATCGAAAGACTTCATATAGCAGAAGATGGTCACCGAAGGGCCACCAGGGGGCCCACGAGGTAGGGGGGCGCGCCCAGGGGGGTAGGGCGCGCCCCCCTAGTGAGGTTCTTGCTCTCAGTATTTTTTATATATTTGGAAAACGTCTTCCATGAAGTTTCAGGACTCTTGGAGCTGTGCAGAATAGGTCTCTAATATTTGCTCCTTTTCCAACCCAGAATCCCAGCTACCGGCATTCTCCCTCTTTATGTAAACCTTGTAAAATAAGAGAGAATGGCCATAAGTATTGTGACATAAAGTGAAATAATAGTCCATAATGCAATAAATATCGATATAAAAGCATGATGCAAAATGGACGTATCAACTCCCCCAAGCTTAGACCTCGCTTGTCCTCAAGCGAAAAGCCGATAACAATAAATATGTCCTCATGTTTAGAGGTAGAGGCGTCAATAAAAATAAAATATGGACATGAAGGCATCATGATTATTCTCATAACAGCAACATATATAGATGTTGGCTAGCATGAGGGGGAAAGGCAAGCTCAACAAGTTAGAGGACCCATGACAACATACTTTATCTCAGATATAAGAAAGACATAACTCATTACATTGTCTTCCTTGTCCAACATCAACTCTTTAGCATGTCATATTTTAATGAGTGCTCCCAATCATAAAAGATGTCAATGATAATATATCTATATGTGAAAACTCTCTTTCCTTATTACTTCCTATTAATTGCAAAAATGACCAAAGCTATGTCTGCCAACTCCCAACAACTTTTAATCATCATACTCTTTCTATGTGAAGTCATTACTCTCAATAAGATCAATATGAACTCTTTGTTTCTTTTTATTCCTTTTCTCTTTTCTTCTATTCACCCAAGATCATGGCAAAATAATCAAGCCCTTGACTCAACACTAATCTTTATTATATATAGCTCACAGACTCGATTACAAAGAGAGATCATAAAGCAAACTCAAAACTAGATCATGCCTTAAACTTTACTCTACTAGATCAAAATACTACTAATAGGATCGAACTAAAAAAGGTAAATATAGGAGTTGTGATGGTGATACGATACCGGGGCACCTCCCCCAAGCTTGGCAGTTGCCAAGGGGAGTGCCCATACCCATGTGATTATATCTCCTTTGTCGGTGAAGAAGGTGGAGGTGACGGATAATCGCACATCGAGCGTAAGAGGTCCTCCAGCTTGCGAATAATGCCCTTGAGTGCGACAATATGCTCCTTCAACAAAAAATTTCTTGTGTGAGATACTTGTTTTGTATACGAGCTAACTCAATCATCTTGAAAGCTTCAATCTCAGTTGGGGTAAGAAGGTTATGATCAAGTTGAAGGATGTCTTTTGCTACCGGAGCTTGATCCTCCGTGGCCTTCTTGATCCTTTCATCCTTGTTGACCCTCGTGGGTTCTTCCCTCTTTATATCTATCTTCATTAGCCAAGCATCGTTGTCACCATTGTTGGAGGAGGGAGACGACATGATGCCTAGCTTGGAAAACCCTGATAGAAGACATCTCGAAACAAGAACAGAGGAGGTTTGCATGATACGGGAGTCAAAACCTTCGGGAGGTTATATAATGAATTTTTACCGACCAAAATACGTAACGTGCAAGAAAACGGAGTCTGGAAGGCACACGAGGTGCTCACGAGGTAGGGGGCGCACCCAGAGGGGTAGGGCACGCCCACCACCCTCGTGGGGCCCTCGTGTCCTTCCCGGACTACTACTTATTTTTCTATTTTTTATAAATATTCCAAAACGGAGAAATATTGCCTTAAAAATTGTTTCGGAGTCGGTTTACTTATCGTACCACATACCTATTCCTTTTCGGAGTCTGAAACATTCCGGAAGGTGTTCCTTATGTATTCCTCCGGGGTTACGGTTTCAATAATATTGGTTTCAACATTTATGGGATTAGCTGAGATATAGTGTTTGATTCTTTGACCATTTACCACCTTCGGATTTGTGCCTTCAAAGTTGTTGATTTTTATGGCACCAGAACGATAGACCTCCTCGATAATGTAGGGGCCTTCCCATTTAGAGAGAAGTTTTCCTGCAAAAAATCTTAAACGAGAGTTGTATAGCAATACATAATCACCTACATTAAACTCACGCTTTTGTATCCTTTTGTCATGCCATCTTCTAACTTTTTCATTAAACAACTTGGCATTTTCATAAGCTTGGGTTCTCCATTCATCAAGTGAGCTAATATCAAATAACCTATTTTCACCGGCAAGTTTAAAATCATAGTTGAGCTGTTTAATAGCCCAATATGCCTTATGTTCTAGTTCGAGAGGTAAGTGACATGCTTTTCCATAAACCATTTTATACGGAGACATACCCATAGGATTTTTGTATGCAGTTCTATAAGCCCATAATGCATCATCAAGTTTCTTGGACCAATTCTTTCTAGACTTATTAACAGTCTTTTGCGGAATTAATTTGAGCTCTCTATTGCTCAACTCTACTTGTCCACTAGACTGTGGGTGATAAGGAGATGCAATTCTATGATTAACATCATACTTAGAAAGCATTTTACGGAAAGCACCATGAATAAAGTGTGAACCACCATGAGTCATTAAATATCTAGGGACTCCAAACCTCGGGAAAATAACTTCCTTAAGCATTTTAATAGAAGTGTTATGATCAGCAATACTAGTTGGAATAGCTTCTACCCACTTAGTAACGTAATCAACAGCAACTAAAATATGTGTATATCCATTAGAGGCAGGAAAAGGTCCCATATAATCAAAGACCCAAACATCAAATGGTTCAATAACAAGTGAATAATTCATAGGCATTTCTTGACGTCTACTAATATTACCAATTCTTTGACATTCATCACAAGACAAGACAAACTTACGGGCATCCCTGAAGAGAGTAGGCCAATAAAAACCAGATTGCAATACCTTATGTGCAGTTCTATCTCCAGCGTGGTGTCCTCCATAACACTCAGAGTGACACTTGCGTAGGATCTGTTCCTATTCATGATTAGGTACACAACGTCTAATAACACCATCTACTCCTTCTTTATAAAGATGTGGGTCATCCCAAAAGTAATGTCTTAAATCATAGAAAAACTTTTTCTTTTGTTGGTATGTGAATCTAGGTGGTATAAACTTAGCAACAATATAATTAGCATAATCAGCATACCATGGAGTACTACGAGAAGTACTTATAACATTTAATTGTTCATCAGGAAAGCTATCATTAATAGGTAGTGGGTCATCAAGAACATTCTCTAACCTAGACAAGTTGTCCGCAACAGGGTTCTCAGCTCCCTTTCTATCAACAATATGCAAATCAAATTCTTGTAGCAAGAGAACCCATCTAATAAGTCTAGGTTTAGCATCTTTCTTTTCCATAAGGTATTTAATAGCAGCATGATCAGTCTGAATAGTTACTTTAGAATCAACAATATAAGGTCTGAACTTATCACAAGCAAATACAACTGCTAAAAGCTCTTTTTCAGTAGTAGCATAATTTCTTTGAGAATTGTCTAGAGTCTTACTAGCATAATGAATAACATTTAATTTTTTATCAACTCTTTGCCCTAGAACAGCACCTACAACATAATCACTAGCATCACACATAATTTCAAAGGGTAAATTCCAATCAGGTGGCTAAACAACAGGTGCAGAGAACACAAAAGGTTTTAGGGCAAATGGAAAACCTTCGCATTGTGTCATTATATGTGACCAAATTACCAGGAAAAATAATAACTTGTAATACGGTAATTATTTTTAATCAGAGAAACACAAAAGGTTTTCCAAGATTCAACCACTAGCTAGGAATGGTCATGCACGCCGTTTTGACTACATTTTGAAACAGGCATAAAAAATTCAAAAAAAATCAAAATATTGGAAAACCTTCGCATTGTGTCATTATATGTGACCAATTTACCAGGAAAAATAATAACTTGTAATACGGTAATTATTTTTAAAAAGTGTTCTCAGAAACGAGCTATCATGTGTGAAGATGCATGGCTTTCAAGCCAAATGATCAATCTTATGGCTACATTCATGCCATAGTTTGTTCAAATGATCTCATATTGTGCACAAGGGTGCATCTTGGGATGGCAAACAATGTTGCCTAAGGAAGTTTTCATTTTATTTGGACGAAAAATTCTTTTTCTATTTTTCGAGTGCCCAAAATGAGTTTTTTTTTGTGAAGGACCTACCATATATTTGTTACAATATTGGACCAAATCGTTTTTATAAAATACTAGGCCATATATGATGCACAATTGATGAAATGGTTGGGTGTCAAAAGTTTCGATCCACCTCTCGTGAAAAAGACAAATTTCCGTCGATTTAGTAGGAAGCGGGTAAAATTTGAACTGCAGTTGCCTCATAGTTTGCTCTTTATTTTTTTCAAAAATCATTTTTAGGTACATAAGTATCTATTTAATCAAAGAAAAACAAAAAGTTTTCCAAGATTCAACCACTAGCTAGGAACGGTCATGCTCGCCGTTTTGACCGCATTTTGAAACGGGCATAAAAAATTCAAAAAAATTCAAAAAATTGGAAAACCCTCAAATTGTGTCGTTATATGTGACAAATTTACCAGGAAAAATAATAAACTTGTAATATGGTAATTATTTTTAAAAAGTGTTCTCAGAAACGAGCTATCATGCATGAAGATGCATAACTTTCAAGCCAAATGGTCAATCTTATGGCTACATTCCTGGCATAGTTTGTTCAAATGATCTCATGTTGTGCAAAAGGGTGCTTCTTGGGATGGCAAACAATGTTGCTTAAGGAAGTTTTTATTTTCTTTGGACAAAAAATTCATTTCCTATTTTCCGAGTGCCCAAAATGAGTTTTTTGTGAAGGACCTACCATATATTTGTTGCAATATTGGACCAAATCATTTTTATAAAATACTAGGCCATATATAATGCACAATTGACCAAATGGTTGGGTGTCAAAAGCTTTGATCCTCCTCTGGTGAAAATGACAAATTTTCGCCGATTTAGTTGGAAGCGGGTCAAATTTGAACTACAGCTGCCTCATCGTTTGCTCTTTATTTTTTCCAATAATCATTTATAGGTACATAAGTATCTATTTAATCAGAGAAACACAAAAAGTTTTCCAAGATTCAACCACTAGCTAGGATCGGTCATGCCTGCCATTTTGACCGCATTTTGAAACGGGCATAAAAAATTCACAAAAATCAAAAAATTGGAAAACATTTGCATTGTGTTATTACATGTGACCAAGTTACCAGGAAAAATAATAAACTTGTAATACGGCAATTCTTTTGAAAAGTGTTCTTAGAAATGAGCTATCATGTGTGAAGATTCATGGCTTTTCAAGCCAAATGATCAATCTTATGGCCACATTCATGTCATAGTTTGTTCGAATGATATCATATTGTTCACAAGGGTGCATCTTGGAATGGCAAACAATGTTGCCTAAGGGAGTTTTCATGTTCTTTGGATGAACAATCATTTTTCCATTTTCTGAGTGCCCAACATGAGTTTTTTTGTGAAGGGCCTACCATATATTTGTTGCAAAATTGGACCAAATAAATTTTCTAAAATACTAGGCCATATTTAATGCACAATTGACAAAAAATGGTTGGGTGTCAAAAGTTTTGATCCACCTCTGGTGAAAAAGACAAATTTCCATGGATTTAGGAGGAAGCGGGTCAAATTTGAACTGCAAATACCTTATAGTTTGCTCTTTATTTTTTTCAAAAATCATTTCTAGATACATACGTATATATTTAATCAGAAATACATGGTTTTGTGGCAATACGTGGAGGTTTGGATGGTGGCCGAGGGTCCCAACTCTAGAGTGCGTAAACTCCCATGACCACCGCGTGGTCACCACGAGACCATGGCATTGCCCTGCGTTCTAGATGGCATAGGCATGTCTAGTGGGTTGGGAACTCCCCAGGTAGGTGCTAGGAAGAAAATGACAACAGAAGAATCTAACAAGGAGACCGAACTATGCTCAAACATGAATTAGCAGCCAAGTGTTTGATTAGCAGTACGGGAAATGCACATGGCCAATGGGCGTGAGTTTTGGCTGAGGATAATCATCTACTAAGAAGACTATCTTCACAAATTTTCAGCTCAAATGGAGGAGCCTAGGTGGCATTTGCTTTGCAATGTACCACACTGGACAAAAATATGAATGCTGAAGCTAGACTCAAATGAATGAATGGATTGATCTGAAATTTGGAGGAGGAGGATAATTCGGGCATGTGAAGCCACTTTAAAATTTTCATACCATTTGGATACATAAAAATGGTACTTCCTTCACATTGCTCTCCACTAAAGAGAAAATTAGAAAAAAATGCTGAGGGAAATTGGCTAGAATAAATGAGCTAAAATTTGGTGGATGGAGGTTCTATGGGCAGGGTCATATCGTGGTAAATTTTTAGCAATTATAAATTAACGTAAAATATAGTTGCTTCACAAACTGAAAATATCACAAGAAACAAAGATTGGATGCCGAGCTCACACGTATTGTTAGATGGGGCTCAAATTTTGTGGAGAGCTATGATTTGGGAATATAGAAGATGTGGCAAAAATTCATCTCATTAGGATATGCCTAGCTAGTACTTCCTTCACAACAGTATGAGCTGAACAAAAACTTTGGAAATTTGCCGAGGAAGATTCACTAGGCAAATGGAGTTGAATACTGTCATGAGGCAATGATTTGGATAGTAAATAATTCCCAATTTTTTGGGATTTTTGGGAATGACGGAAATATAGGTTGCTTCACAATCTAGGGCAAAAATTGACACATGGACATGACACATAGGCAAAACTGATGAGGTGGCGCCTAGTCATAGCAATTCACCCTAATTTACAAGGTTATGACCATCTATATTGGTCGTGATAAACTAGAAATAAGGCAGCAGACCAGTGCTGTCTCCTTTATGACCATTTCGTGTAAGGAAATTATGACCTTTCTGATCAAAATGGTCGATATAGTTTAGGGTTTGGAGCCCCCCGAACAACTTTTGACTAATTGGTCTCAAATAGTCGTGGATTTATGACCAATTCTTTCAGGGTCACTGACAGAAGGTCACAAGTTGACATATTTCTTGTAGTGCTCTCAAATGACAAAAGCCATGCACTAACTCTGAGTAGCCACCAATTTATGGTGTAGGGGTGGGCTATTTATAGCCCGAAGGCAACCCGTCATGATATGTCCGAAATGACCCTGGGTCACTAAGGAACCAACATGTGTCCAACAGTCGGATTTCAAACACACACGACAACTTGGATTGAGCTACAAGCAAAGCTGACTCATCCAACTCTGAATAAGATTTACTATCATTGTCTTCGCTCGAAGACATAGGATTTTGGTTGAGCATCACATCAGTCATCTGAATTTGTTCACTTGGACCCCACTTAACAGTACAGTGGTTCGTATGACTCAATAAAGAAGAAAGGGAACTACGAAACAACTATGTCTTCACACTCCATAGTCTTCAAGTGAATGTCTTCACAGGTCATTATATTCGTCGTGAATGTCTTCACGAACCACCATTGTCTTCATACATTTTTAGGGGTCATCTCTGGTAGGTAAACCGAATCAATGAGGGACTACCACCTGTGTTATCTTGCAATTCTCACAAACACATTAGTCCCTCAACCAAGTTTGTCGTCAATACTCCAAAACCAACTAGGGGTGGCACTAGATGCGCTTAAAGTGCGCAAAGGGGATGAAAGCTAAATATTATCCTCATGGGCATCTTATTGACACTCGTTTGCCGCAAGCATTATCCCTTACTTGGCAAGCTATTATGCATGGCCTTGAGTTTTTGAAAAAAAGGTATTATTTGGAGAGTTGTTGATGGCACTAGTATAAATATTTGGAGGGGTAATTGGATTCCTAGGGAAGTTGGCCTAAAAATTACTGCCAAAAAGAATAGAACGAGGATTAAATGGGTGTCTGAATTATTCATGAGCGGATCTAGGAGTTGGGATGAAAATATGATCAGACATCTATTTTATCCTCATGATGCAGAGGAAATTTTAAAGTTGCGTATTCTTAATTTGGGTGAGGGAGAACTTATTGCATGGCACCATGAGAAAAGTGGCATGTTCTCGATGAAGAGTGAGTATAGACTCGCACTGATTCTTAAGCAATCGTTGGGTGAGTTCGGGAATTGTAGTAGTGCCATGAATGGGGAACGAGGGCTCTGGAACATTATTTGGAAGGCGAATGTCGCCCAGAAAATTCTAATCTTTGCTTGGAGGGTTACCTCTAATAGTTTGGCGGTTCAAGTTAACCGGGTAAAACACCATCAAACTATTCGAGGTACATGCTCGATTTGTGGTATTGCAGATGAATGCATTTTCCACGCGTTGGTGAATTGTCCCAAAGCTTGTGCTTTTCGTATGGCTTTGAAGGAAGTGTGGAATTTACCGGCTGAGGAGTATCTCAAATTTTTTGGTCCTGATTGGTTTTTTATTTTATTTTATTGGATGAATTAAGTTTGCACATGCGTGAGCAAACTATATTCATGTTCTGAAGAGCCTGGCACTTGAGGAATGATTTGATTTTTGGTAAGGGAAAAGAATCCATTGCAGCCTCGGTGAGCTTTGTTCGAAATTATTGGGCATCATTTTCGTCTTGTCATGCAAACATGCAGGTCGCAGTGTGAAACAAAGGTAATCAAGTGATGGAAGTACCAAAGGCAAACACTAATATGGAGAGGGATGTTATCTCCTCGAAGCCTCCCGTCTTGGGTTTTCTCAAAATTAATGTCGACACTAGTTATGTGGAGGCCATCAAAACTGCGAGCGTGGGTGCGGTCATCAGAGGAGTAGTCAGGATTGTTATAGAAGTTGAGAAGGTTTTATCCAAGTTTGCATGAAGGGTTCCTATATATATACTTAGGGCGCTGCTACACGTCCGCCGACAGATGTATTGAAATTATCTGCCACCTGGACAGCTGTTGAATCCCTGACCTGTTGGCCATCCGATCTAGTGTGCGCGTCCCACATGCCTTCCTCATTATTCCGGCAACATGCATGTTGTTGCAGAAACAAGACAACAAACTTGCCCCCGGCCCCAACACGTGTCTGCCGGCAGATGTATTGAAATTAGACTGATTGTTTTGTGAACGCAAACACTATTCAAATTTGCGAATTGTTTTCAAAAACTGCAACCTGTTCGAAAAGCAGGAACATTTTTCGTAATCCTAATTTTTTTTGGAAAATGGGAACATTTTTTGAAATTCCAAATGAAAATTGTGCAAACGCGAATATTTTTAAACTCCCGACGAAAAAATCGAAAACACGACATTTTTTGAAACTACAAAAAATAAAAACATGAATATTTTTTATATTTTTAAAGATTTTCTAAATAGGGAACATTTTTTGAATTTTTTTGAAATTTTTTAGCAGAAACATTTCGAGCATTCTTTCAAAAAACATGATTTTTCCTTTCTAATATGTGATTTTTTAAGTGTCAATATTATTTGTATTTATGATTATTTTTGAAAACTAGATATTTCATGAATTTTGATAAATTTTGGTATCAACAATACTTTTTAAAATTTCAGAACGTTTTTTAAAATAAAGTTAAAAATGAACAGTTTTTTTGAATGTTCAAACAATTTTTAGAAATGCGAACATTATTTGAAGTGATGAATGTGTTTTGAAAAAACTATATTTTTTGAATATTGATCATTTTTTAAAAGAGTAAACATTTATTGAAATTTCCGAACGTTTTTCTAAAAATAAAGTAAACTGGAAAACAAAAAAGAAAATAAACATTAAAGAAAAAAATGGAAAACCCAAAAAAGAAAAAGGAAAAGAAGCAGGAAGACTGGAAAAAGAAACAAAAACCGGCCTAGGGAACTTTCTAGAAGGTTCCCAAAACCGTATGAGGTTGCAAATAATCCTGAGAAAAGTTTGAAAACTACACCATACTTCAACCAAACCTGCATGGATAAACTTGGTAGCCCAAACCAAACTAAACCTATTGATATTCCCGTCAACCCAACCAAAACCAAACCTACTTGACTTTTCACCCAAACCAAACTAAAACTGAGTGTCCATCTGTGGGTTGGAACCATTTCCTGAAATGATTTGAGAACCATCTGTGCAACATGAGACATTAAAGTCTTGAAAAAAATAGACAATAATGATGCCCTCTCCCGAACGCGCTCACGACGCGTGAGTGCGCCCAGCGGCGCCGCCTGATATCCTCATTCCGGCCACCCCTGCATCCACCTCGGCCGGTCCGTGATACCCCATCACACCCTCTCTCCTCAAGCCAGAGCTCTGCTCCCTCGTGCTCCCGGCTATCCGTGTGCGCCATGGCAGTCACGGACGTGGCCCGAGCAAGCCAATCTGGCCAGCGGCCATGGCCTATCGTATTGTGGTTAACTATGAGACCTAAGAATCAGTTTAATAACCAGGTGAGAACTATAGGTTTAACTAAAGCGGAATCATACATGTTCGTACCCGTACCTGATCATACCCAGCCGCTTTGTACAAGAAACCAAATTAAACCCACCTGTTGTCAAACTGAACCCATTTATACCCGAACCAAACCAAACTACGAGGCAAAACTAACCCAACACACGCGGTTTAGATAAAACTATTCTCAGATTTAGTTGCAAACCTTATTTGGCACTTGTTATAGGGCATTTTTCTAACGGGCACATGCAGCGCACATCCTTTGCGCCATTTTGGGCCGGCCCAGTTCCTTCCCTTCCCTTATCTTTTCTCTAAAAACTGGTAAAAAGGAGTGGAGACAAGATTCGAACCTGCAACCAAGGTAGCAATGCTGCAACCACTAGGGACAACCCATCCCATGTGACAGGTAGCTCATTTTTCTCCTTCTATTCCTTCCCAAAATCGTGACCGGATTTCTTTTTCTTTCTTATCTTTTTTTTCTGTTTCTTTTTTGTTTTATTTTTCTTTTGCAAATGCGTGAACTTTTCTCAATTTTGACAAAAAATTAAAATCGATGAACTCTTTTTTCGATTTGTGAACTTTTTTCAGAATCGATGAACTTTTTCAAAATGTGATGAAATTTTTTAAAATTCGACCAACTTTTTTTTCCAAATTTGATAATCTTTTTTTAGATTTTATGAACTTTTTTTAATTTTGCTGGACTTTTTTTGGAAATCGATTAACGTTTTTCAAAATCGCTGAACTTTTTATCAAAATTGATGAATCTTTCTCAATTTCGATGAACATTTTTCAAATTTGATTTTTTTTTCTCTAAAGAATCTATGAACATTTTTCAAATTTGATGAACTTTTCTGCAAAATCGATTAACTTTTTCGAAAATCAATGAATTTTTTTTAAAATCACGATCTTTTTCCAATTAATTCAAAAAAATTAAATGGTACAATAGATGAATAAAATAGTGTTGCAGCCTTTTTATTATCCTTTTGCCTCTATTACTAATCAATAATGGCAAGTAGCTCATCTGGTTGGTGGCACCTGTATTTTTTGGCGAGGTTTTTGCGTTCACTGATCACTACGGGTCGTGGGCCGGCCCAGCACAGGGCACTGCAGGTGCCAGGAGCGCGAACGGGCGCCTGCAGCGCCGTATAGGAGCTCCCCTTTGACGCATCGTGCATCAAATAGGATTTCATGAAAGATTGGGGAGCACCAGCCCTATGTCTCACTTGTAGCCAGATGTAGAGAACCCTCGTATCAGGGGAGCGCAAAATGGACCGGCCAAGGCGCTGGGAGGCCACAACCTCATTTCTTTATTTCCTTTTTCATGTTTTTTGATTCTATTTTTTATCTTTTTTTCTACTTTTGTTTATAATTCCAAATTTATAAATAAATATATAACAAAAAAACTTTACATAAAACATGTCATTAACCAAGCATTTAAAACATGTTTATAGAGAAAATATTCCTCATATATATATATGTGTGTGTGTGTGTGTGTGTGTGTGTGAAAATGTATATAAAAACATACAATATGTGTGAAAAATGTTGTTCATGCATTTTAAAAATGTTGATCAATTATTGGAAAAGAATGTTCACAAGCATTTGAAGAAAGTTTTTTTTTCGGGTGAAGTATTTGAAGAAAGTTAATCATGCATTTGAAAATGTTAAATGTGTATTGAAAAAAATGTTGATCATGTATTTAAAAAATTTAATCTTGTATTGTATTCAAAAAATGTTAAACTTGTACTTGAGGAATGTTATTAAATATTTGAATTTTTTTAAATGTATATAGAAACAATGTTGACCATGTATTTTAAAATGTTAATCTTGCATTTGAAAAAATGTTAATCAAACATTTGAACAATGTTAAATGTGTATAATTTTTTTGACCATGTATTAATAAAATGTTAATCTTGTATTTAAAAATGTTAATCAAGAATTTAAAAATGTTTAAAGTGTGTATAAAAAGAATGTTGACCATGTATTCAAAAAGTGTTAATCTTGTATTTGAAAGACCATTTTTTGTGAGGTGAATATTTGAACAATGTTGAAAACGTCTGTACAAAATACGTTGACCGGCTCTTGAAAAAATGTTAAACTTTTATTTGAAACATGTTAAACGTGTATTAGATAAATGTTCTTGACGTATACGAAAATGTAGAATGAAAACCAAAAGAAACAAAAAAATGAAAAACAAAAACATAAACAAAAGAAAATATAAAACAAAAAAGAACCAAAGAAACAAGTGCAAAAAAATGAAAAGACAGTAAAACCTAATAAAGAAACAAAGAAAAACAAAAAACCCTTTGAAAACCAAGAAACAAAAAACAAAGAAAAAAAAAGAAAACCGGTAAAAACCTTGAAAGAAACATAGAGAAACCAAACAAAAATGAAAGGGAAAACAAGAAAAATAAAACAAATAAAGCGAAGAAAAAAACAGGAGAAAAAATAGGAAAAGAAAACAAATCAAAAGAAAACGAAATGAAGAAGAGGAAGAAAAACCCTGGAGAAAACATATAGCGGCCGAACCTGTAGCGGCAGCAACAACCTGAGATTGGTTCACCTGGATCCTCTCCCTTGAGGAACGATCGCTTTCTTTACGGGTCCAAGAAAAACAATCCTAGACGTATCCCACCAACTCGGTATCTCAAGGGGCATGGCGTTGATACATTGTGTCACAAACCCCGAGAGTTCGATATAAACTCCCACAAGCAACAATGCAATAGAATCGACAACAGCAACAATTTAGATGTGTCATTTATAATTTCTTTATCCTCACTATAGATATCTATAAGTTCATTTGTTTTCCTAACATGCACAAGCGTTGTAGGTCGATATATTAGTAGAAAGGTAGAAATGGCAAACAATTTAGGGTATCTGACGCCATAGAGGGGCAAGCGCGTCTACAAGGAGAACAACCCCGGGGTAGAGTGGCCGGGCAACCACGATCACAGCTAATTTACAACGGCAATGGCTGGAAACGAAGAAACAATAGGGACATGAGAGACAACAATTTCATAATTTCTATATATACAGCCAGGGCAAGAAACTTTTTTTTCAAACGGAGCCAAAAGATTTGCCTCATCTCTTAAATAAGGAGCAAATAGAGAATATTACACGTGAACCACAATCACGACATGATAATTACTCCCGCCATAAAATTATGCCAAGCTTCTTAACACCTGCTAAGACCGAATGGTTTGCCTCCTCTAAAATTAATCTAAGAAGAATCAACTGTGGTGCACTCTTGTGGTGGAAGACTCGGGCATTTCTCTCGTTCCAGGTGGTCCATGAAATGAGCATGGTAAGAGAGGCCATGGCTCGTCTGTCAAGATTTTGCATGCCAGTTCTCTTGTCCCACCAATCCTTGACCGAATCATCAAGGTGCCATGTGGAGATGTCCATGTTGGCAAGACCCAACTTGTCGATGACCGAATTCCAAAGCCTAAGGGTGTAGCAACATTTGAAGAAGAGGCGTGCTCTGTTTCTTGCTCTCTTTTGCAAAGTTGACAGAAAAAATAATTTTGCCAACCTCGCTACTCCAAGCTATGTGCAGTCTGATACGTCTCCAACATATCTATAATTTTTGCTTGTTCCATGATGTTATATTATCATTCTTGGAGGTTTTACAATCATTTTATAGCAACTTTATATCATTTTTTGGGACTAACCTATCGACATAGTGCCCAGTGCTAGTTGTTGTTTTTGCTTGTTTTTTACATTGCAGAATATCAGTAGCAAGCGGAGTCCAAATGCAGCGAAACTTTTTGGAGAATTTTTCTGGACTAGAAGACACCTGTTGGGCCAAAGAAGTTCCAAAGGGGGGCTCCAAGGGGAGCACAACCCACCTGGCCATGCCTGGGGCCCACCAGGCCCGCCCTGGTGGGTTGTGCTCACCTCCGCCGCATCCCGCACAGCCTCTTTGCTCTATAAAGACCCTGGAAATCCAAAAAACCTAGGGGATTCGACGAAACATAATTCCAGTCGCCACTAGTTCGACAACCACCAGATCCAATCTAGACACCACCATGGAGGGGTTCATCATCCTCATTGGTGCATCTCCAATGATGCGTGAGTAGTTCATTGTAGACCTATGGGTCCGTAGTTAGTAGCTAGATGGCTTCCTCTCTCTCTTTTGATTCTCAGTACAATGGTCTCTTGGAGATCTATTTGATGTAACTCTTTTTGGGGTGTGTTTGTGGGGATCTGGTGAATTTTGTGTTTATGATCAGATCTATTTATCCATGAAAGTTATTTGAATTTCTTTCATCTCTTATATGCATGATTACGTATAGCCTCATATTTTTTCTTCGAATCTTTGGTTTAGTTAGGCCAACAAGATCAATTTTTCTTGCAATGGGAAGAGGTGTTTTGTGATGGGTTCGGTCGTGCGATGTTCTTTCCCAGTGACAGAAGGGGCAGCAAGACACGTATTGATCGTTGCTATTAAGGATAACAAGATGGTGTTTATTCCTACATGAATAGTTCTTTTTTACATCATGTCATCATTCTTATTTCATTACTCTATTTCTCCATGAACTTAATACACAAGATGCATGCTGGATAGCGGTCGATGTGTGGAGTAATAGTAGTAGATGTAGGCAGGAGTCGGTCTACTAATCTTGGATGTGATGCCTATATAATGATCATTGCCTGGATATCACATAATTATTTGAAGTTCTATCAATTGCCCAACAATAATTTGTTTACCTGCCGTATGCTATTTTTCTCGAGAGAAACTACTAGTGAAATCTACGACCTCTGGGTCTATTCTTTATCATATTTGCTTTGAGATCTATTTTTATTTGATTTTGTTTTCAGATCTATTATTCTACAAACCCAAAAATACCTCTCTGCACTTTTTTCTTTATTTATTTTATTTTGTTTTATCATGAGATCTATTTATACAAAATCATACAAGCCAGTCTATCTTTTACCCGAGAGGGATTGACAACCCCTCTTACGCGTCGGGTTGCAAGTATTTGTACTTTGTGTGCAGGTTCCGTTTACATAGTGTTTCTTGGTTCTCCTACTGGTTCGATAATCTTGATTTTGTAACTGAGGGAAATAACTACCGTAGTTGTGACGCGTCATCCCTTCCTCTTTGGGAAATACTGACATGGATGCGAGCCATCAAGAAAGGATTTCTGGCACCGTTGCTAGGGAGATATCATCAACATATATCAGGTTCCTAGTCACAAATCTCATCTCCTTGTAATTTACATTATTTGCCATCTCGTTCGATCTTTTATTGGCTTGTGTGACCATGTGCCTTCTATTTGCTTGCATCTTTGCTTGCTAAAAATCTATTGATATGGATCATCATCCACTTGCTAATCTTTTCAAAAGATCCAATTATGATGAACCAATTGCTAGTGAATGGAGTTCACTAGATTATCTTTATGAAGTTTTGCTTGAGATTATGAATGTGAGAAAAAGTGATGAAGTGTTAAACGAAGAAATTTATAAAATGATTCATGATAGCTCCTTGAATGAAAAGCATGATTGCAATGATGTTATTACAAATTATATTAATGTCAATTGTGTTAGTGATATGCAAAACCCCAAGCTTGGGGATACTTGTTTTGCTATGTCCACTACTTATTGCAATGATGATGATTGGAGTGATAATGATTATTATGATCTTGAAATTATATTTAAACCTCATGATGAATATTCTTGCAATAATAGTAAAAGTGGGTTTGGAAGATTGTCAACTTTAGCTAAAAATAATCCCACTATTTTGGAAGAGTGTCAACTTTGCATGCATGTGGATCATGAAGAGAAAAGTTTATATGATAGCTATATTCATGAATTTTATTATGATCCTACATGTAATTGTTATGAGAGAGGAAAATATGGTTGTAGAAATATTCATGTTACTAAATTATCTCTCGTTATGTTGAGATTGCTATTGTTTCCTTCTTCTTCCTTGCATATGCTAGTTTTTGCTTGCCATGATAATTCATTTATTTATAAAATGACTATGCATAGGAAGTATGTTAGACTTAAATGTTTTTTTCACATGCTACGTGATGCCCTCTTCGTGTTTCAATTATTATCTTTCATGTGAGCATCAATAAATTCTTATGCCTAGCTAGGGCCATAAAACGATGGCGCTTGTTGGGAGGCAACCCAATGAATATATTTTAGTTTTGCCTTTTTTCTGTTCTCGAGTGTTTGCACAATTATGCTACTGTTATGATTGTGTTTTTTTATGTTTTAGTTAGTGTTTGGGCCAAGCAAAGCCTTTGGGATCATGTTGGGAGATAGTTGATTTAATCTTGTTGGAAAACATAAACTTTTGCGTCCAGTAAAACAATGTTGAAAAATTACAGAAGCGACGAAAAATTCCTAACTTTTTGCACAAGATTTAAATACAATTTGCCTATGTTTTCCTAATTTTTCAGAATTTTTGGAGTTACAGAAGTATTCAAAATTTTTAGATTGCTACAGACTGTTCTGTTTTTGACAGATTCTGTTTTCATTGCATTGTGTGCTTATTTTGATGAATCTATGGGTTGTATCGGGGGGTATGATCCATATCAAAGTTGGAATACAGTATATATAATGTAATAATAAAATACGAATGGGTTTGCAACAATAATTAGAGTGGTGATTTGCTTTATATCACGAAGGTTTTGTTAAGTTTTGTCTGATTGAAGTTTTCCAGTTTTGGGTGAGATCACGATGGATGAAGGAATAAGGAGTAAGAAAAGCCTAAGCTTGGAGATGCCCCATGGCACCCCAGGATAATAGTCAAGTAGAAACAAGCAACTAAGCTTGGGGATGCCCCGAGTGGCATCCCCTCTTTCTTCTAATGACCATCGATTTTTTACCTAGAACTATATTTTTATTCGTCGCATATCTTGAGTTTTGCTTGAAGCATCTTGTATTATATGAGTCTTTGTTTGTTTTGCTTTTTCGTTTGTCACAAGTACCCTTGCTGGACACACCTATTTGAGAGAGCCAAAATTATGCTATGATTTAATAGAATTGCTCTATGCACTTCACTTAAACTTTTTGAGCTATGGAATTGCTCTAGTGCTTCACTTATATCTTTTTGAGCACGGTGTGCTTTAATATTTTTGAAGAAATTCTCTCATGCTTCACTTAGATTTGTTTGAGAGTTAGAAATTTTTTGAAGAAATTCTCTCATGCTTCACTTATATTATTTTGAGAGACGAAATTTTTTATGCTCATGTTCTTCACTTAGATTTGTTTGAGCTTGCCAAAAGAAATTGCAATACACGAAAATAGTCCCAAAGTGATAGATATTCAAGAGGGATATAATAAAAACTTTCATGAAGATAATTGGAAAAAATAAACTTGATTCTTTGTAATAGTTTTCAGATATGATGATAGTGATATGTGAGTCATGTTGGTGAGTAATTGTGCCTTAGTAAGAATATTGGTGTTAAGGTTTGTGATTACCTATGCAAGCATAAAAGTTAATAGTTGGGCAATGAAATTACATTCTACTTTTGGTCCATTATTCAATGTTAGTTATGCTTAATGCTCGCTTACATGATTTTTTCGTTTCTTGGTTGGATGCTTCTCAATCTTTTTGCTAGCCTTCACTTGTACTAAGTAGGAATACTACTTGTGCATCCAAAATCCTTAAACCCACTTTTGCCATATGAGTCCACCATACCTACCTATATGCGGTATTCCCGTGCCGTTCTAAGCAAATTTGTATGTGCCATCTCTAATTTTCAAAATAATTTCCTTTTTGTGTTCTCATACCGCTCATGAAACAGTAGGGGGTGGCTGATATTTTTCCATGCTAGATGTTTTATTCTCAAGATGAGTGTTTATTCACTTGTCATTGCACGAGAGTATGGCAACAGTATTGAGGATGCTTAGTCCCGAAATGAAAAATGAATTTACTTTGTGTTGTCAAATAATAAATTCCTTAGAAAGTGTTGGCATGGACGGTACCCGTGGATACGGCTAGTAGTGGAATGTGAAAGTATCATGGAAAAAGGAATAAACTTTATTTTCTGTTTGGGAACCGCCTATGATATATTTAGCACGGAAAGTATTGGGAACTACTCCCAAAATGTTTTATCTCTATTTTTTTGCTTTGAGCTCTAGCACCTATACAAATCCCTACTTCCCTCTGCGAAGGGCCTTTCTATTTACTTTATGCATTTTTTTATTTGAGTCTCCATCTTCTCTTATAAGGCACCAACTAAGGGGCACTATGATCATACTTGAACATTGTGTATAGCTAATATGCAAGTGTGTTTCATGAATGGATCAATGATTGAGCATGATGGGCTAGGGATAACTTGCTTTATAGTGTTGATATTTTGAAAGACATGGTTGCTTGTTGATATGCTTGAGTATTGAAATATTCATGTCAAAACTAGACTATTGCTTTGAACCATATAAAAGTCCTAATGTCCATGCTACAAAATAAAAGAATATGTGATGAACATGTTAGGCAGCATTCCACATCAAAAACTCTGTTTCTATCATTTACCTACTCGAGGACAAGTAGGAATTAAGCTTGGGGATGCTGATACATCTCCAGCGTATCTATAATTTTTGCTTGTTCCATGCTGTTATATTATCATTCTTGGATGTTTTATAATCATTTTATAGCAACTTTATATCATTTTTTGGGACTAACCTATTGACATAGTGCCCAGTGCCAGCTATTGTTTTTTTACTTCTCAGAATATCAGTACCAAATGGAGTCCAAATGCATCGAAACTTTTAGGAGAATTTTTTTGGACCAGAAGACACCTGTTGGGCCAAAGAAGTTCCGGAGGGGGGCTCCGAGGGGAGCACCACCCACCTAGGCACGCCTGGGGGCTCAGGTGCGCTCTGGTAGGTTGTGCCCACCTCAGTCGCTGAAGGAAATATGCCCTAGAGGCAATAATAAAGTTGTTATTTATATTTCCTTATATCATGATAAATGTTTATTATTCATGCTAGAATTGTATTAACCGGAAACTTACTACATGTGTGGATACATAGACAAACAGAGTGTCCCTAGTATGCCTCTACTTGACTAGCTCATTAATCAAAGATGGTTAAAGTTTCCTAGCCATAGACATGTGTTGTCATTTGATGAACGGGATCACATCATTAGAGAATGATGTGATGGACAAGACCTATCCGTTAGCTTAGCACTATGATCATTTAGTTTAATGCTATTGCTTTCTTCATGACTTATACATGTTGCTATGACTATGAGATTATGCAACTCCCGAATACTGGAGGAACACTTAGTGTGCTATCAAACATCACAACATATCTGGGTGATTATAAAGATGCTCTACAGGTATCTCCGATGGTGTTTGTTGAGTTGGCATAGATCGAGATTAGGATATGTCACTCTATGTATCGGAGAGGTATCTCTAGGCCCTCTCGGTAATGCACATCACTATGAGCCTTGCAAGCAATGTGTCTAATGAGTTAGCCACGGGATGATGCATTACGGAACGAGTAAAGAGACTTGCTGGTGACGAGATTGAACTAGGTATGACGATACCGACGATCGAATCTCGGGCAAGTAACATACCGATGACAAAGGGAACAATGTATGTTGTTATGCCATTTGACCGATAAAGATCTTCGTAGAATATGTAGGATCCAATATGAGCATCCAGGTTCCTCTATTGGTTATTGACTGGAGATATGTCTTGGTCATGTCTACATAGTTCTTGAACCCGTAGGGTCCGCACGCTTATCGTTCAATGACGATTTGTATTATGAGTTTCTTGTTTTGATGAACCGAAGTTTGTTCGGAGTCCCGGATGAGATCACGGACATGACGAGGAGTATTGAAATGTTTGAGATCACGGACATGCTCGCAGTAGCGCCTGGGTATTTGATACTGGTTCTATTGCTAATATTTGCAACTAGAAACAGGGGCTACAGATTAAGCGAAGATTGGCTAAGGACTAGGTGACAACGCGCGTGGGAAATTGTTCCAAAGTCGATGTGATCGCGGTCGGCACGCTACCTCTACATCTACCTTCGGGATTCGTTTTAGACCTAAATAATTGTTATTTGGTGCCAGCGTTAAGCATGAACATTATATCCGGATCTTGTTTGATGCAAGACAGTTATTCATTTAAATCAGAGAATAATGATTGTACTATTTATACGAGTAATATCTTTTATGGTCATGCACCCTTGATGAGTGGTCTATTTTTATTGAATCTCGATAGTAATGATACACATATTCATAGTATTGAAGCCAAAAGATACAAGTTTAATAATGATAGTGCAACTTATTTGTGGCACTGTCATTTAGGTCATATTGGTGTAAAGCGCATGAACAAACTCCATGCTGATGGGCTTTTGGAATCACTTGATTATGAATCACTTGATGCTTGCGAACCATGCCTCATGGGCAAGATGACTAAGACTCTGTTTTCCGGAACAATGGAGCGAGCAACAGACTTATTGGAAATAATACATACTGATGTATGCGGTCCGATGAGTGTTGATGCTCGTGGTGGGTATCGTTATTTTCTGACCTTCACAGATGATTTGAGCAGATATGGGTATATGTACTTGATCAAGCATAAGTCTGAAACATTTGAAAAGTTTAAAGAATTTTAGAGTGAAGTGGAAAATCATCGTAACAAGAAAATTAAGTTTCTACGATCTGATCATGGAGGTGAATATTTGAGTTATGAGTTTGGTCTTCATTTGAAACAATGCGAAATAGATTCGCAACTCACGCCACCTGGAACACCATAGCGTAATGGTGTGTCCGAACGTCATAACTACACTTTATTAGATATGGTGCGATCTATGATATCTCTTATTGATTTACCACTATTGTTTTGGGGTTATGCTTTAGAGACGGCTGCATTCACATTAAATAGGGCACCATCGAAATTCGTTGAGACGACACCATATGAACTGTGGTTTGGCAAGAAACCCAAGTTGTCATTTCTTAAAGTTTGGGGCTGTGATGCTTATGTGAAAAAGCTTCAACCTGATAAGCTCGAACCCAAATTGGAGAAATGTGTCTTCATAGGATACCCAAAGGAGACTGTTGGGTACACCTTCTATCATAGATCTGAAGGCCAGATATTCGTTGCTAAGAATGGATCTTTCTAGAGAAGGAGTTTCTCTCGAAAGAAGTGAGTGGGAGGAAAGTCGAACTTGATGAGGTAACTGTACCTTCTCCCTTATTGGAAAGTAGTTCATCACAGAAATCAGTTCCACTGATTCCTACACCAATTAGTGAGGAAGCTAATGATGATGATCATGAAACTTCTGATCAAGTTACTACCGAACCTCGTAGGTCAGCCCGAGTAATATCCGCACCACAGTGGTACGGTAATCATATTCTACAAGGCATGTTACTTGACCATGACAAACCTACGAACTATGAGGAAGCGATGATGAGCCCAGATTCTGTGAAATGGCTTGAGGCCATGAAATCTGAGATGGGATCCATGTATGAGAACAAAGTGTGGACTTTGGTTGACTTGCCCGATGATTGGCAAGCCATAGAGAATAAATGGATCTTCAAGAAGAAGACTAGCGCTGATGGTAATATTACTGTCTACAAAGCTCAACTTGTTGCGAAAGATTTTCGACAAGTTCAAGGAGTTGAGTACGATGAGACCTTCTCACCCGTAGTGATGCTTAAGTCTGTCCGAATCATGTTAGCAATTGCCGCATTTTACGATTATGAAATTTGGCAAATGGATGTCAAAACTGCATTCCTAAATGGATATCTCAAAGAAGAGTTGTATATGATGCAACCAGAAGTTTTTGTCGATCCAAAAGGTGCTAACAAGGTGTGCAAGCTCCATCGATCCATTTATGATTGGTGCAAGCCTCACGGAGTTGGAATATACGCTTTGATAGTGTGATCAAAGCATATGGTTTTATAAAGACTTTTGGAGAAGCCTATATTTACAAGAAAGTGAGTGGGAGCTCTGTAGCATTTCTTGGATGACATATTGTTGATTGGAAATGATACTGAATTTCCAAATAGCATAAAAGGATACTTGAATAAGAATTTTTCAATGAAAGACCTTGGTGAAGCTGCTTATATATTGGGCATCAAGATCTAGAGATAGATCAAGACGTTAATTGGACTTTCACAGAGCAGATACCTTGACAAAATTTTGAAGAAGTTCAAAATGGATCAGTCAAAGAAAGGGTTCTTGCCTGTGTTAAAAGGTGTGAAGTTGAGTCTGACTCAATGCCCGACCATTGTAGAAGATAGAGAGAAAATGAAAGTCATTCCCTATGATTCAGCCATAGGTTCTATCATGTATGCAATGCTCTGTACCAGACCTGATGTGTGCCTTGCTATTAGTTTAGCAAGGAGGTAGCAAAGTAATCCAGGAGTGGATCATTGGACAGCGGTCAAGAACATCCTGAAATACCTGAAAAGGAATAAGGATATGTTTCTCGTTTATGGAGGTGACAAAGAGCTCGTCGTAAATGGTTACGTCAATGCAAGATTTGACACTAATCCGGATGACTCTAAGTCACAAACCAGATATGTATTTTTATTGAATGGTGGAGCCGTCAGTTGGTGCAGTTCTAAGCAGAGCGTCGTGGTGGGATCTACGTGTGAAGCGGAATACATAGCTCCTTCGGAATCAGCAAATAAAGGAGTCTGGAAGGAGTTCATATTCGATCTATGTGTAATACTTAGTGCATCGGGTCCAATGAAAATCTTCTGTGACAATACTGGCGCAATTGCCTTGGCAAAGGAATCCAGATTTCACAAGAGAACCAAGCACATCAAGATACGCTTCAATTCCATCCGCGATCAAGTAAAGGAGGGAGACATAGAGATTTGCAAGATACATACGGATCTGAATGTTGCAGACCCATAGACTAAGCCTCTCTCACGAGCAAAACATGATTAGCACCAAGACTCCATGGGTGTTAGAATCATTACTATGTAATCTAGATTATTTACTCTAGTGCAAGTGGGAGACTGAAGGAAATATTCCCTAGAGGAAATAATAAAGTTGTTATTTATATTTCCTTATATCATGATAAATGTTTATTATTCATGCTAGAATTGTATTAACCGGAAACTTAGTACATGTGTGAATACATAGACAAATAGAGTGTCCCTAGTATGCCTCCACTTGACTAGCTCGATAATCAAAGATGGTTAAGTTTCCTAGCCATAGAGATGTGTTGTCATTTGATGAACGGGATCACATCATTAGAGAATGATGTGATGGACAAGACCCAACCGTTAGCTTAGCACTATGATCATTTAGTTTATTGCTATTGCTTTCTTCATAACTTATACATGTTCCTATGACTATGAGATTATGCAGCTCCCGAATACCGGAGGAACACTTAGTGTGCTATGAAATGTCACAACGTAACTGGGTGATTATAAAGATGCTCTACACGTGTCTCCGATGGTGTTTTTTGAGTTGGCATAGATCGAGAATAGGATTTGTCACTCCGTGTTTCAGAGAGGTATCTCAGGGCCCTCTCGGTAATGCTCATCACTATAAGACTTGCAAGCAAAGTGACTAATGAGTTAGTTGCAGGATGATGCATTATGGAACGAGTAAAGAGGCTTGCTGGTAACAAGATTGAACTAGGTATGATGATACCGATGATCGAATCTCAGGCAAGTAACATACCAATTACAAAGGGAACAATGTATGTTGTTATAAGGTTTGACCGATAAAGATCTTCGTAGAATATGTAGGAACCAACATGAGAATCCAGGTTCCGCTATTGGTTATTGACGGGAGATGTGTCTCGGTCATGTCTACATAGTTCTCGAACCCGTAGGGTTCGCACGCTTAACGTTCAATGACGATTTGTATTATGAGTTAGGTGATTTGATATACCGAAGGTTGTTCAGAGTACCGTATGAGATCACAGACATGACGAGGAGTCTTGAAATGGTCGAGACATAAAGATTGATATACTGGACCATGTTATTCAGACACCGGAAGTGTTCCGGATTGTTTCAGATAAAACCGGAGTGCCGGAAGGGTTACCGGAACCCCCCGGGGAAGTAATGGGCCTTAGTGGGCCTTAGTGGGCCTTAGGGGAAGGACAGGGCAGCAGCCAGGAGGTGCCCCCCAAGGGGAGTCCGAATAGGACTAGGGGAGGGGGCGCGTCCCCTCTTTCCCTCTCCCTCTCCATCTCCTTCCTTCTTCTCCTACTTGGACTAGGAAAGGGGGAGCCGATTCCTACTTGGAGTAGGACTCCCCCCCTTGGGCGCGCCCCCTACGGCCGGCCGGCCTCCTCCTCCCCTCCTTTATATACGGGGGAGGGGGACACAAGTTGAGCTTTAGTCGTATGCGGTGCCCCCCTCCACAGTTTTACACCTCGGTCATATTGTCGTAGTGCTTAGGAGAAGCCCTGCGTCGGTAACTTCATCATCACCGACACCATGCCGTCGTGCTGACAAAACTCTCCCTCGGCCTTAATAGGATCAAGAGTTCGAGGGACGTCACCGAGCTAAACGTGTGCAGATCGTGGAGGTGTCGTGCGTTCGGTACTTGATCGGTTGGATCGCGAAGACGTTCAACTACATCAACTGTGTTACTAAATGCTTCCGCTTTCGGTCTACGAGGGTACGTAGACATACTCTCTCCTCTCGTTGCTATGCATCTCATAGATAGATCTTGCATGATCGTAGGTAATTTTTTTGAAATATTGCGTTCCCCAGCAGGGGGGACCGAATCCTACTTGGACTTGGAGTCCAAGTAGGACCCCCCATGGCGCGCCCCCTCCTAGGTCCGGCCACCTCTCCTCCCCCTTTATATATGTGGGAGGGGGGCACCCCAAAGACACACCAAAGTTTCTCTTAGCCGTGTCCGGTGCACCCTCCATAGTTACACACCTCGGTCATATCGTTGTAGTGCTTAGGCGAACCCCTGCGCCGGTAAACTTCATCATCACCGTCACCATGCCGTCGTGCTGGAGGAACTCTCCCTCGGCCTCAACTAGATCAAGAGTTTGAGGGACGTCATCGAGCTGAATGTGTGTTGATCGCGGAGGTGCCGTACGTTCGGTACTTGGATCGGTTGGATTGCGAAGACATTCGACTACATCAACCGCGTTACTAAACGCTTCCGCTTTCGGGCTACAAGGGTACGTAGACACACTCTACCCTCTCGTTTCTATGCATCTCCTAGATAGATCTTGCGTGATCGTAGGAAATTTTTTCAAATACTGTGTTCCCAACAGCCACCTCCCGCACCGCCTTTTTGCTATATAAATACCCCATGATGAAGCTATGTACCTAGGGTAGGGTCATGGACCTGTCCAGCATACCCTCCCCAAGGACATCTTTACAAAGAATCAGAAGCAGTCGAAGAGAAATCATCATCCACTCGACCGTGGAGATGTGCTCACTCGACCATCTTGAAGACACTCGACCACCAGAAGATGAGGAATCCTCCACTCTGCAACGGTTAGGACTTAATCATAGCATTATGAGCATTTATGACATTTACTATAGACGTTACCAGTAAAGCCTTTCCTTTATGAGCATTGAACTCTGTGTAACGGAGGGGAGCTGGGGTCCTGGCGCACTCTATATAAGCCACCTCCCTCCTCTGGGACAAGGGTTCACACCCCCTGTAAATCACACGTGTATAATCCAGTCGACCGCCTCCGGGCTCCGAGATGTAGGGCTGTTACTTCCTCCGAGAAGGGCCTAAACTCGTAAACCTTGTGTGTACAACTTCTCCATAGCTAAGATCTTGCCTCTCCATTCCTACCCCCATATTCTACTGTCAGACTTAGAACCACGATAGTTGGCGCCCGCCGTGGGGCCGGTGTCTTAGCGACTTATTGGAGAAGTTGCAATTTTTCTGATCCCCATCATCATGGTTCCAGGCGGAGGTTTGGCTGAGGGCCGCAAGATCCGTCTCGGCGCGCTCGTGTTTGTCGCCGACGACTCCGCTTGGCTTCAGGAGGCACCACTCGATGTCGATGCGCTCCCCGCCCGCGGGGTGACACACTTTCACGCGTGCGTCCGCGGCATCCTCCTGCGGCAACCGTCGACCCAGTACCAGTCGGCTCCTATGGCTTTCCCCCTCCCTGCGACCCGCCGGAGCAAGCGCACCGGCCGGTCGAGGATTCAACGGTGGGTGAAGCATGCGGTGGCCCGCCAGTCGGCCACCCCTCAAGTCGTGGCGCTCGAGCCCGACGAGTCTCTCTACGGCCTATTCGATCTGTCGACTGGCTCCGTAGAGACTGCACCCGAGTGCGGCAGCAATGACTCGGCAGCGGAAGTCCTGATGGTCAATGGACCACACGGTCCTCCTGGCTTCGATCGTGAAGACGGAGGTGACGGGAACGGCGATCCGTCGCGCGTTCACGAGGAGTACCGCCCCAAGCCTCTCTCCTCGCAGCAGAGAGAAGAACTTCGTCGCCAAAACATGGATGCCCTACATACTCCTATAGTTGGAGAAATGCCCGAGGCCCAGGCCTTGGAACAGGCTCGCTTGGCCAATCTGGCTGAGCGCACTCAGCTGGAGAACCTCCAGCGCGCCCTCGACGATCGCGCTCGTCAACGTGCTCCTGAGTCTAGCCGACGCCAACTTTTTCCACCTCCGGCTCAGGTATACCGGACACCGATCTAAAACCTAGCAGCTGCTGCCCGGATAGCAGAGTCGATTCAACCTTCCCAGTCAGAAGCTGGCCGAGGCCTGGCGCAGATCAGGGCCTTGCTCCGGGCAGCAGGAGAGCAGAATACGGCCGTGTCTAAGTCATGGTATAGGATCCATAGCAGATCTGTGGTCACAGATACTGTCCAGTCGGCCCATAGCCCGAGATCGCCCCCGAGGCGTGAGGGACGTGGAGAGGGGCGTGATCAGTATAGAAACCAGGAGCAGTATGATCATCGAGCCGATCGCGATGGTCGCCGTCGAGTGCCCATGCCTCCTCCAAGGAGTGGGTCATACGTGCCGCGGCCACATGAAGACAGGCGCCCTAACAGCGTCGGAAGAGGTATTCCAGTCGACCCCTGGGGGCCAGGCTTTGATGCGAGATCTATTCTCGTACAAGGTTTGGTCGACAGAAACAGAGCTCACCAAGATGGCCATGACAGAGGCCTGCAAACCAGCAATAGGGTGCATGTCTCTGGCCCAGAGTGCTTCAGCAGAGCTATCAGAGCCGCAGTGATTCCCCCCAACTTCAGGTTGGCGGCTGGAGTCAGTAAGTTCACCGGAGAGTCCAAGCCTGACACCTGGCTCAAAGACTACCGAGTGGCTGTCCAGATTGGTGGCGGCAATGATGAGGTGGCCACGAAACACCTTCCTCTGATGTTGGAGGGCTCGGCTAGGGCGTGGCTAAATCAGTTGGCACCTGGCAGCATCTATACTTGGGAAGATCTCGCCCGAATGTTTGTCAGAACGTTTGAGGTTACTTGCAAGCGGCCAGCAGGTTTGACAGAATTACAGTGTTGCATCCAGAAACCGAATGAAACTTTGAGAGATTATATCCAGAGGTGGATCACCCTGCACCACACGGTGGAAGATGTGTCTGATCATCAGGTAATTTATGCTTTCAAGGAAGGCGTCAGGTACTAGGAGTTGAATCTGAAATTCGGTCAGACGGGAAACATGACTCTAACTCGGATGATGGAAATCGCCACCAAGTATTCCAATGGTGAAGAGGAGGAGCGACTGCGGAGCGGCAAGCACAAAGCAGTCGCCCACGAAGCCGGAGGAGGAAACTCCAGTCGGAAACAAAAACGCAAGGCCGAACCAGCTGCTCCGGGTGAGGCCTTGGCTGTGGTTCAAGGAAAGTTCAAGGGGAAGCCCAAAGGGCCGTGGAACCCCAAGAAAGTAAAAGATCAAGATGGAAATGACGTGTTGGATCTGCCGTGCCATATCCACACCAAAAAAGACGAAGAAGGTAATTTCATTTACCCAAAGCATACCACTCAACAGTGTCGGCTCCTGATCCAGCAGTTCCGAGAGAAACAGCCCAAGGAAATGGAGAAGGAGGCAGACAAGGCTGAGAGTCAAGGGGAAGATGATCCTCACGTGAATTCCACTCTGATGATTTTTGCTGATATTGAAAACAAGAGTCGACTGAAAGTCATCAATAGAGAAGTGAACATGGTCGCTCCGGCGACACCCAGTTAGTTGAAATGGTCGCAAACTGCCATTATGTTTGACCAGTCTGATCACCCAGCGCACATCGCCACCCCTGGGAGGCAAGCGCTGGTGGTCGACCCGGTGGTCGAAGGCACTCGACTGACAAAGGTCCTGATGTATGGTGGCAGTGGCCTGAACATTCTGTATGCAGAAACGTTGAATGGAATGGGAATTCCGATGTCCAGACTCAGTGAAAGCCATATGAGTTTCCATGGGGTCATCCCAGGCAAGAAGGCTGCGTCCCTCGGTCAGATTGCACTCGACGTGGTTTTCGGTGATGCCAAAAATTACCGCAAAGAAAAGTTGACGTTTGAAGTCGTGGATTTTCAGAGTGCGTATCATGCAATTCTGGGCAGGCCAGCGTATGCACGATTCATGGCTCGACCTTGTTATGTGTACCTCAAACTGAAGATGCCTGGTCCCAGAGGAGTGATCACTATCTCTGGTAATCGGAAAAGGTGGAAGAGTGTTTCCAGAAGAGCTCAAAGATCGCCGATGCCCAGATGGCCGTGGCAGAATTGCAAGAATACCAGAAAAATGCAGACCCAAGTGACTTGTTGTGAGCCAAGAAGCCAGCCACGGATTCAGCATTCCAGTCGTCTGGCGAGATGAAGTCTGTTCACATTCACCCGACGGACCCCAATGCAGCTCCGACCCACATTTCGACCACACTCGACTCCAAATAGGAAGAAGCGCTCATCCAGTTCCTCCGTGAGAACTGGGACATCTTTGCATGGAAGCCTTCTGACATGCCAGGTGTTCCCAGGGGACTGGCTGAGCATCGTTTGCAAGTCGACCCAAAAGTGAAACCAGTCAAAGAGCATCTTCGACGGTCCACCGTCTAGAAAAGAAAAGCAATCGGCGAAGAGGTGGCTCGGCTTTTGGCAGCTGAGTTTATGCGAGAGATTTACCACTCCGAGTGGTTAGCCAATGTTGTCATGGTCCCAAAGAAAGATGACTCACTCCGCATGTGCATCGATTTCAAGCATATCAATCGGGCCTGCCCGAAAGATCACTTCCCTCTCCTTCGCATCGATCAGATAGTCGACTCGACTGCTGGGTGCGAGCGTTTGTCCTTTTTGGATGCCTACTCCGGGTACCACCAGATCCGTCTGTACGGGCCCGACGAAATAAAGACAGCCTTTATCACCCTGTTCGGGTGCTTCTGTTATGTCACAATGCCATTCAGCTTGAAGAACGCCGGAGCCACATTTATGTGAATGATTCAGAAGTGCCTACTCACTCAGATCAGTCGGAATGTGGAAGCATACACGGATGACATTGTGGTTAAGTCACGTAAAGGTTCTGACCTGCTGACCGACCAGGCAGAAACCTTTGCCAACCTCAGAAGGTATGATATCAAGCTCAATCCATCAAAGTGCATGTTTGGAGTTCCAGGCGGAAAGTTACTCGGTTTTCTTGTTTCCGAATGAGGAATCGATGCTAACTGAGAGAAAGTAGGCGCTATACTCCGAATGAAACGCCCTGTGCGTGTGCATGATGTCCAGAAGCTTACTGGTTGCTTGGCCGCCCTAAGTCGATTCATTTCTCGCCTTGGCGAAAAGGCATTGTCTCTTTACCGACTGATGAAGAAATCAGATAAGTTCGAGTGGACTCCAGAAGCTGATACAACATTTGCAGAGCTAAAAGCCCTGCTTTCCACCCAGCCGGTGCTTGCTGCTCCAATAAGCAAAGAGCCTCTTTTGCTTTATATAGCAGCCACTGGACAAGTCGTCAGTATAGTACTTACGGTCGAGCGGAAAGAAGAAGGAAAAGCGTACAAAGTTCAACGCCCAGTTTATTATATTTCTGAAGTCCTGACCCCATCAAAGCAAAGATATCCTCACTATCAGAAGCTTGTCTATGGAATTTACATGACCACGAAGAAGGTTGCGCACTACTTCTCAGATCACTCTATTACAGTCATCAGCGACACTCCATTGTCAGAGATTCTGCACAACAGGGATGCAACTGGTCGAGTGGCAAAATGGGCGATTGAACTCCTTCCCTTGGATATCAAGTTTGAGGCAAAGAAAGCTATCAAGTCCCAAGCAATAGCAGATTTCCTCGCCGAGTGGATCGAACAGCAACTGCCGACTCAAGTTCACTCTGAGCACTGGACCATGTTCTTTGACGGATCCAAGATGTTGAACAGTTCTGGTGCTGGAGTAGTTCTGGTATCCCCCCGAGGAGACAAGCTTAGATTTGTCCTCTAGATTCACTTTGATTCCTACAACAATGAAGCAGAGTATGAAGCACTCCTGTATGGGTTGCGCATGGCCATCTCACTCGCCGTCCGTTGCCTCATGGTCTATGGCGATTCAGATTTGGTAGTTAATCAAGTGATGAAGGAGTGGGACATCAGAAGCCCAGCCATGACTGGTTACTGCAACGCGGTGAGAAAGCTTGAGAAGAAGTTCGAGGGGTTAGAACTCCACCACATCCCCCGATTGAAAAATCAAGCAGCCGATGAAATGGCAAAGATAGGTTCCAAGAGAGAAGCCATTCCCAGCAATGTGTTCTTGGAGCATATTCACACACCGACAGTTCAGGAAGAACCTTTCACCGAAGAGCCCCCACAACCCAAGAGCGCCACTGATCCGACTGAAGTCGAGGTCCCAGCTGTGGTCGACCTAATCAGGGAGGTTCTGGCCATTACCCCCGACTGGACGGTGCCCTACATTGCGTACATCCTTAGGAAAGAGCTCCCCGAGGATGAAGAAGAAGCTCGACAGATCGTCCGCCGATCCAAAGCTTTTACTGTGATAAGAGGGCAGCTGTTCAGAGAAAGTGTGACTGGAGTCGGTCAGAGGTGCATAACACCAGAAGAAGGTCGAATGATTCTCAATGACATGCACTCAGGGACCTGTGGCCACCATGCGTCCTCTCGGACCATCGTGGCTAAAGCATACCGAGCTGGATTCTATTGGCCACGAGAAAATGAGATGGTGAAAGATATAGTCGACAGATGTGAAGGCTGTCAATTTTACTCCGATATGTCTCACAAGCCAGCGTCAGCCCTGAAGACCATTTCCCTCGTCTGGCCCTTTGCTGTTTGGGGACTGGATATGGGTGGACCGCTGAGGACCGGCAGAAGCGGCTTCACTCACGTGCTCGTTGCAGTCGACAAGTTTACCAAATGGATCGAAGCCAAACCTATCAAGAACCTTGATGCTAGCACCGCTGTCAGTTTTATCAGAGAATTGACATTCAGATATGGAGTGCCACACATCATCATCACGGACAACGGATCGAACTTTGATTCCGATGAGTTCAGAACTTTCTGTGCCTCTCAGGGCACTCGAGTCGACTATGCTTCTGTTGCTCACCCGCAGTCGAACGGACAAGCAGAAAGAGCCAATGGCCTAATTCTCAAAGGACTGAAGCCCCGACTGATGCTTGATCTCAAACATGCAGCAGGCGCTTGGGTTGATGAACTTCCGTCAGTTCTGTGGGGTTTAAGGACAACTCCTAATCGGTCGACTGGAAGAACTCCTTTCTTCTTAGTCTATGGAGCCGAAGCTGTTCTGCCAAGTGACTTGCTCCACAACACACCCCGAGTCGAACTCTTCTCCGAAGCAGAAGCAGAGCAGGCCCGGCAAGATTCAGTCGATCTCTTATAGGAGGAAAGAGAGATGGCCTTGATCCGCTCGACCATTTATCAGCAAGATTTGCGTCGATTCCATGCCAGGAATGTGAGGGGTCGGGCCTTTCAAGAAGGAGACTTGGTTCTTCGAGTGGATCAGCAGAAACCACACAAGCTCGCTCCAACTTGGGAAGGCCCCTTCATCGTTACCAAAGTTCTCCACAACGGAGCATACCATCTTTACAGTATCGAGCATCAGAAAGGCGAGCCACGGGCTTGGAACGCGGAGCTCCTCCACCCCTTTTATACTTAAACACTCGTTCGAATAAAATGTAATAAGCAACACCTTTTGTAATTTGTTTATCAAAGAAAAGAGCTTATGGTTCTCTCATTCAATTGTGTTGTTCTTATTTACTCCTAAAATCCCCCAGTGGGTGGGCTTAGTCGCGAATCCGTTCCGCCTAAGTTCGAAAAAATCCTACCGAGTGGAGAGCAATCCTCCCACTCGGGGGCTTAGCTGCAGTCGAGCACTCGCCTAAGTTCTCTCACTAAGAGGCTTAACGGCAGTCCAGCACTCGCCTAAGTTTGAAAAAATCCTACCGAGTGGACAGCAACCCTCCCACTCGGGGGCTTAGCTGCAGTCGAGCACTCGCCTAAGTTCTCTCACTAAGAGGCTTAACGGCAGTCCAGCACTCGCCTAAGTTTGAAAAAATCCTACCGAGTGGAGAGCAGCCCTCCCACTCGGAGGCTTAGCTGCTGTCGAGCACTCGCCTAAGTTCTCTACTAAGAGGCTTAACGGCAGTCTAGCACTCGCCTAAGTTTGAAAAAATCCTACCGAGTGAAGAGCAGTCCTCCCACTCGGGGGCTTAGCTGCAGTCGAGCACTCGCCTAAGTTCTCTCACTAAGAGACTTAACGGCAGTCCAGCACTCGCCTAAGTTTGAAAAAATCCTACCGAGTGGAGAGTAGTCCTCCCACTCGTGGGTTTAGCTGCAGTCGAGCACTCGCCTAAGTTCTCTCACTAAGAGGCTTAACGGCAGTCCAACACTCGCCTAAGTTTGAAAAAATCCTACTGAGTGGAGAGAAGTCCTCCCACTCGAGGGCTTAGCTGCAGTCGAGTACTCGCCTAAGTTCTCTCACTAAGAGGCTTAACGGCTGTCCAGCACTCTCCTAAGTTTGAAAAAATCCTACCGAGTGGAGAGAAGTCCTCCCACTCGGGGGCTTAGCTGCAGTCGAGCACTCGCCTAAGTTCTCTCACTAAGAGGCTTAACGGCAGTCCAGCACTCGCCTAAGTTTGGAAAATCCTACCGAGTGGAGAGCAATCCTCCCACTCGGGGGCTTAGCTGCAGTCCAGTACTCGCCTAAGTTTGAGACCCATCCCTATCCGCAAGGACGACAAGGTGTAGGTCGACTGCAACCTTCTCCTTCGGAGCTGCGGCACAAATACAACGTCCGCTCCATCCCTATCCGCAAGGACGACGAGGTGCAGGTCGACTGCAACCTTCTCCTTCGGAGCTGCGGCACAAATACAACGTCCGCTCCATCCCTATCCGCAAGGACGACGAGGTGCAGGTCGACTGCAACCTTCTCCTTTGGAGCTGCGGCACAAATACAACGTCCGCTCCATCCCTATCCGCAAGGTCGACTGCCACCTTCTCCTTCGGTGCTGCAGCACAAATACAACATCCGATCCTTCCCTATCCGCAAGGACGAAGAGGTGCAGCAAGCAAAGTCCATCCGAAGGAAAACACAAGAACATTCGGAGATAAACCAAATTCAGATAAATACTAAAAGGTTCCAAGCAGCTAATCAAAGGTACTTGGGCACCAAGCCCGAAGGACTTTAACGGTTACAGAAACCACTCGGCATTCCGAGGCAAATTTAAAGCGTATCCAAGTTTCATAAGATTGTTCACTCGGCCGAAGGAGGACTGGCAGGCTCCACGAATGAGTCCAGATCGATCCCATCAGCGATCCGAGTGGCGGCAGCAATGAAAGTCTCCATGAAGGACTGGAAGTCGTGCTTTTTGGTGGTAGCAACTTTGATCGCAACCATCTTGTCTTCACGAGCCTCCTTGCAATGGACTCGCACCAGGGACAGCGCCACATCAGCACCACACCGGGCGGAGGATTTCTTCCATTCTTGCACTTGGTCAGGGGTCTTGTTCAGTCCAGTCATCAGAGATTCCGGATCATTCTGAAGCATCTCCCCCGGCCAAAGCGTCGAGTCGATTCGAGAGACAACCTCCTTCAGGCACGTGAGGTAGCTTGTGGAGCTCGCGATACGGGACTCAAGTCGGAGCACGTTCATCGCAGTTTCGTCGCAGACCGGGGAAGCGATAGGGTCCAGACCCATCTCAACCCTTCTAGCTTCTTCGTCGAAGTCTTGACAGAGTTCTGCAGCCAAAAGTCAGTTCATCAACCGAGCAAAATCCGATTGCAAGCATCAACATAGTCGGATTAAAAGAAATACCTCCTAGCACGAGATAAAGCTTCTTGGCGAGGGTCCTCAGATAAGCTTCTGTGTCGTTCCTCTTGCGGATCGCAGACTCCAACTTTTCGTTCAGGACGACCTTATCCTTCTTCAGGCTAGTCACTTCGTGGTTAGCTTCATTAAGACAAGATGTCAGTCTAGTCACCTCTCCTTCAAGCATTCGGACTGAAGCAAGCTTCTTGTCTGCGAGAGCGGTTTTGTCTTGGGCTGCTTTTTGCGCGGCGGCGAGGTCCGAGTCCTTCTTGTCCAAAGCCAACTTCATGTTCTCTGCAAAAGAAATAATCGAATCAAAAAAGAGATCAAAGAGATATATTGAAATTCAGTCGGCAATCAGTTACCTTCCATACCAGCGGCCTCGTCTTGAGCTTTTTTCAGATTTTGCTAAGCCAATTCCAAGTCTAAGTTGAGTTGCCTCTGCTTCTCTTCGAGTTCGGCAAACTTGGAGATAAGTGTACAAGACTTCTGCAGGAAGCAAGAGACAGATCAATCGATAGGTTCGAAGGCAGTTCATTTTTGAGTGAATAAAACCTAAAGAAGTGGACAACAAGCTGTTCAGACCCCAATCGACTGCCAGCAGTCGACCGCGGTCTCGGGGACTACACCCAGTGGGTGCACTTGGCGTGCCCCCACCGGTTCTGATCCCACTCGCCCAGCCCGCCGGAGTCGAGTGCAAGGAGTAAAAAAAGAGAGAAAGAACAATTGTGCCGTCAAGAAAAGAAGAACTCAGACCACAGTCGACTGCCAGTAGTCGACCGCGGTCTCGGGGACTACACCCAGTGGGTGCACTTGGCGTGCCCCCACCGGTTCTGATCCCACTCGCCCAGACCGAGTGGAAGAGAGAAACTACCAAAAACGATAGCAACACTGTCGGATTTCGGGTTCCGGCAGACCCTTGAGGTTCGAACACTGGGGTGCGCGTGGAGATTTTGCCTTCTACCTACCTGCGCCCCACCGCCGCGTTAAGATCTAAGCTATGGAAAGAATAGCACAAGAGACACAGAGTTTATATTGGTTCGGGCCACCGTTGTGGTGTAATACCCTACTCTAGTGTGTGGTGTGGTGGATTGCCTGTTGGGCTGATGATGATGAGCAATACAAGGAAGAACAACCACGCGAGGGTCTGTTCTTGGCTAGGGCGATGAACTGCTGGGAGGAGTTCAATCACCCTTCTCTCTCTCTTTCTCTCTCTCTCTTCTCGATTCTCTCTCCGATTTCGATCCGATCTCCTCTACCCTGTGGGTGGCTAGTCCTATTTATAGGCAAAGGCCCTGGTCCTCTTCCCAAAAATTGAGCGGGAAGGGCGCCAACAATTGGCCATTTTGAAGGGGAACATCTGGTACACTTATCCTGACTAAAGCTGGTCCTCGCCTGCCAAAGGCTCTGGCGGTGACGCTGGCTTGGGCTCCACAATGACTTCCTTCCTGCCGTTGGGCCGGTCTTGGTCTCATTGCACCGAAACGGGTGCCTTTGCTTGATGCTCTCACCTGCGCTTGCTCCCTTTGCACCAAAGAGGAAAGGAGGACACTGCGCAGGCTGGCGCCCACCTGGCACCCTTGGTCGTCATGGCTTGCGTCATGAGCACCTCGTGAGGTACCTCGCCTTGATCTCTCTGCCTCCTCGCGAGCCAGCCTGATGAGGTCGTGCCTAAGGAAGCTCCGTGTCGTCCGCCCCGCGAGGCTTGACCCCTCGCGAGGGTCTTGGGTCTGTGTTGATGAAGATGGGCCGTGCTGGGCCCCTCCTCGAGCCACGCCGCAGGCCGCATGCAGGCAAGTCTGGGGACCCCCGTTCCCAGAACGCCGACAGTAGCCCCCGGGCCCAAGGCACGCCCGGACTTGGCCGTGCAAGGAGGCGGAAGGGAAAGAGCGAAGCGCCGCGGGCCCTAACAGCCTGCGGACTTGGGCGCCGCGTGGAGGTTGATTGGATGTGGGCGTCTCCACTTCCCCACGGCGCCTCAGCAACTGCGCGGATTGGACAAGTCCCTGCATGCAAAGCGGGTCATGATTACCTGCGATCGTGGGGGACGATGGTTGGCCCTCGCCGGCTATAAGTACGGGTCGGCGCGCGCCCTTCCAGTTGATCCCCCCTCGCTTCTCCTTCTTCTTCATGGCCCCGTCGAGGAGGTTCTCGGCCGTAGAGAAGGGGAAGGCTCACAAGGTTGAGCCTGCCTCTCCCCCGCCCAAGCGCGGCCGAGGGCGCCCTCGCAAACATCATGTGGCCACCACGGCAGCTCCCCGCGGCCGTGGAGACGATTTCCAGCACAGTGACTGGGCAGACTGCTGCAGCCGGGGGGCGCGCTTCGGTCGCGCGTTCCCCTAGGCCGCGCTTTCGCGCTGCGGAGGTGCTGCCGGAGTTCGTTGTGTGGTCGGCGGAGCCGACTAGCACCCGGCTTCAACTTCCTCGCTTCCTCCTCGGCGAGCTCCCCGCCGGCGCCCCGGGCGGCCTCTGGCTTCAGGAAGACGGCTGCTGCAGCCGGGCCTCATGGGCTTCACTGGAGGTCTCCGCAGCCGGGAGCCTGGCCTTGACCGGCGGTTGGCAGACGTTTGCCCGCGCGCGTGGCCTGAGTCGTCGGTGCACCCTGCTCTTCAAGTTTGACGGCGATGCCACCCTCTACGTGAGGGTGTTTGGGGAAGATGGTCGCTGCGCAGGGTGCTTCCCTGAGGACGATGACCGGGGCCGGGAACCCAGCCCCGGCGATGATGGAGAGGACAGCGCTCGTGTGATTGGCGGCACTCAGGGTTCCCCAAGCTTCACCGGTTCTTCTTCAGGCGGCGACTCTTCTAGCGGTGGCCACGGTCAGCCTCCACGCCATCGTACCTGCTTGGGAGGTGGTAGCGTGTCTGCCCGCCGTCGCGCCTTGGTGAAGCGCGAGAGGGAGTCTGCCTGAGCCCCGGAGGCAGCTCGAGTCTTCCCTGTAGGACGGTGTGAGGCGAGCTGCGCCTGATTTGATCTTTCTTTTCCTTTTTCCTGCGTAAAAACACAGTAGCGTGGAGCCCCGCGGGGGCGTGTTTGGGTTATTGCTGTTAATCATCGCTTTGCTTCCGTTATCGTGCCTTCCGGCTACGTGCCCGCGCGTGGATAGTTCCCGGCCCCAGCCGTGGGGAGGCGACCGACCCAGGCCCTGTGTTTGTGTCACGGTGCCCGTGGGGCACGGACTGGAGGGTTGCTCCTGTAATGCACCCAGGTCGCGAAACCTTTGAACGACTAGGACAGGAACACCCACGAGGGTTCTCAGATGCCCCCCTTGCGAGGCCTTGCATCAGAGAAATCGAGGCAGGAGAGTGAAAAGTCGAAGAACCACAAGCCAAAGACGGCAACAACTTCAGTAAAACTTCGAATGAGAATGAACAAGCCAACTACGGAAAGCAGACGAAAAAGCCGCGTCTGGCACCTAATCTAGTCTTCGACGTCTTCTCACCAGCGTGGAGCTAAGTGCTGCCACTTTGCGTGGGAGGGAGCCCCAGGGCCTAAGGCCGGCGCTCTTGAGACTCCGGGGCGTGTACAGCCCCAACTCATTATTACGTGAGAGTGTCACGGGCGGCGAGCTTCACAGGCGTTGGCCTTCTTCACAGGCTCCAGGCCTTTCTTGGGGGAAGCAGGCTTCACGGGCATTTGGCCTCTTCACAGGCTCCGGGCCCTTTCCAAAACGCGACAGCTTCACAGGCATTCGCCTTCTTCACAGGCTCTGGGCCTTTTCCAAAATGCGACAGCTTCACAGGCATTCGCCTTCTTCACAGGGTCTGGGCCTTTTCCAAAATGTGACAGCTTCACATGCATTCGCCTTCTTCATAGGCTCTGGGCCTTTTCCAAAACGCGACAGCTTCACAGGTATTCGCCTTCTTCACAGGCTCTGGGCCTTTTCCAAAACGCGACAGCTTCACAGGCATTCTCCTTCTTCACAGGCTCTGGGCCTTTTCCAAAACGCGACAGCTTCACAGGAATTCGCCTTCTTCACAGGCTCTGGGCCTTTTCCAAAAAGGATAATCTTCATAGGCATTCGCCTTCTTCACAGGCTCTGGGCCTTTTTAGGGGTAGAACCTCCGGAGGTGTTGGATGTTCCATGCGTTCTGGACCGGCACCCCCTCCTGAGTCTCCAAGCGCGTGGAGCCGGGCCTGGAAACATGAACAACCTTGAACGGGCCCTCCCATAAGGGAGAGAGCTCGTGCAGTCCCTCCCTGGCAAGAACCCGCCTGAGCACGAGGTCTCCTACCTCGAGAGTTCTGGGGCGGATGTTGCGGCAGTGATATCGTCGCAGCGCTTGTTGGTACCTCGCCGCTCGCAGCGCGGCTTCTCGGCGATGTTCCTCCCCTAGCACGAGGTCCATCCCCCGCATGGCGTCCTGCTGCGCCTCGTCGAACGCCAGGACCCGCACGGAGCGACATCTGACCTCGTGAGGGAGGACCACTTCGGCTCCGTAGACCAGGAAGAACAGGGTCTCTCCAGTCGGCTTGGTCGCGGTTGTGCGGATGGACCACAACACGGACTGAAGCTCGTCGTACCAACCTCTGCCACAGGCCTCCAGCTTCTTCTTGAACGTCCTGGTCTTGAGGCCCCTCAGGACCTCTGTGTTGGCTCGCTCGGCCTAGCCGTTGCTTCAGGGGTGCCCCACCGAAGCGTAGCATATCTGCGTTCCAAGGTTAGCACAGTATGTTTTGAAGAGGTTACTGGTGAACTACGAACCATTGTCTGTGATGACGCGGTTCGGCACCCCGAACCGGCTCACGATGCCCCTGATGAACTTGACCGCGGAAACCGCGGGGATGGTGCGGACGGCCTCTACTTCAGCCCACTTGGTGAACTTGTCCGCGGCGACGTAGAGGTAGCGGTAGCCCCCTGGCGCCCAAGGAAACGGGCCCAGGATGTCCAGCCCCCAGACTGCGAATGGCCGCGAAAGGGGTATAGTCTACAGGCATCCTGCCGGCTGATGGATCTGCTTGGCGTGGAACTGGCAGGCCTCACAAGCTTTCACCAGTTCGACGGTGTCATTGAGTGCGGTGGACCAATAAAACCCACTACGGAACGCCTTGCCGACGAGGGTCCGTGATGATGAATGATGTCCACAGTCTCCGCTGTGTATATCTTCCAGCAGTTCCTTTCCTTGCTCCCTGGAGATGCAGTGCAGGGATACATCGTTTGGTCACTTCCGGTAGAGCTCTCCATCCTTGATGCAGTATGCCGTGGCCTGCCGTGCCACACGCTCTGCTTCCTCCTCCTTCTCCAGCAGGGTCCCTTGTGTTAAGTAACTCCGGAGCTCCGTGATCCAGCACCCCTCCTGAGGTTCCATCGTCAGGAGCAGGCGTGCTCCTGAGGCCGGGCCACAGACTGGGGCTCCTGAGGCAGGTGGCTGGGGGGAGCTCCTCCCGAGGCTGAGCCGTGTTTGACAATGAAGGCAGGGCTGAGGGCTTGAAGAGCCGCTCCTCGAAGATGCCAGGCTCCTGAGGTAACTGCGTGGACGCCCGTTTGGCGATGTCGTCGGCCTCCTGATTGGTGCCACGGGGCACATGCTGCAACTCCAACCCCCAGAACTGCTTCTCCATCCTGCGGACCTCCGCAAGGTAGGCTTCCATGTGCTCATCTTTCGGCTCGTACACCTTGTTGGAAAAATTGACAAGGAGCTACGAATCGCCCTTGATGGTGAGGCGTTTCACCCCCCGGGCAGCTGCGGCCTTCAAGCCCGCTATTAAACCTTCATACTCCGCTATGTTGTTGGAGACCTTTTCACCTTGCTGGAAACAGAGCTGTACAACGTAGTAGAGCTTGTCCTGAGTGGGCGATATAAGCACCGCCCCAGCCCCAGCGCCATGCCTGGAGAACGCCCCATCGAAGTACATGACCCAGCCTTCTGGCGCCTTGCTTCCCGGGGAGAGGGACCGATCCTCGTCGGCCTTGAGGCCTGATGCCTCCGTCCATTCTGCCACAAAATCCGCTAATGCTGCTCCCTTGATGACTCTGGTCGTGCTGAATTCGAGCTGAAATGCTTGCAGTTCTATGTTCCACTCAGTGACCCTTCCAGCTGAGTTAGGGCTCCTGAGCACTCTCTCCAGGGGGTATGACGAGATGACCTTGATGGGGTGACCCTGAAAATAGTGCTGCAGCTTGCGCGAGGCCACCAGTAGCGCGAGGAGGAGCTTCTGAGGCAGGGGGTACCGTGCCCTCGCGTCCCGCAACACCGTGCTGACGAAGTACACTGGGTGCTCAACAAGGTTGGGTGCGTCAGTGCTGGTGGCGCCCTCCGGAGACCATGGCACCTCCTGAGGTGATGAGGCCTCCTGAGGCTGGCCATCTGGGAGAGGGGCCTCTTCCGCCTCCGGTGCACTCCTCTGCGGCGGCTGATCCTCCTTAGCCGCAGTGGCGGTTTCTGTGGGCCTTCCTTGTTCCTGTTTTGCCTTGTCCCGGGCTGCTGCTGTGGTTTTGATTCGACGCTCCTCCCTAACCGCCACCAGGGCTGCGCTAGCGGAGTAGGGAGTGGCGGTGAGGTAAAGCACCAGGGGCTCTTGAGGGCGCGGAGCCACCATGACCGGAGGGCTGGTCAGGTATCTCTTGAGATCCTGGAACGCCTTGTCGGCCTCTTCAGTCTATTCAAAGGGCCCCTTTTTCTTCATTAGCTGGAAGAAGGGCAGCGCTCGCTCCCCCAACTTGGAGATGAAGCGCCCTAGCGCAGTCACGCATCCAGTGAGCTTCTGCATTTCTCTGAGGGTCTTTGGCGGGCTCATGTCCTCGACCACCTTGACCTTTTTCGGGTTAGTCTCGATGCCTCGGTGGGACATGAGGAAACCCAAGAGCTTGCCCGAGGGGACTCCGAACACACACTTCTCTGGGTTGAGCCGCAGGTTCACTGCGTTGAGGCTCGCGAAGGTTCCTCCAGGTCTTGTATCAGGGTCCTGGCCTCCCGGGACTTCACCGCAATGTCATCGACGTAAGCCTCAACATTCTTCCCGAGCTGCGGGCCCAAGGTGATGTGCATCAGCCGCTGAAAGGTCGCCCCTGCGTTACGTAGCCCGAATGGCATGCATGTGTAGCAGTACACCCCACATGGGGTTAGGAAGGCTGTCTTTTTGACGTCTTCTACCGCCATCTTGATCTGGTGATACCCAGAGAAGGCATCCAAGAAGCATAGCAGGTCGCATTCTGCGGTGGAATCGACGATCTGGTCGATGCGGGGGAGCGGGAACAGATCTTGCGGGCATGCCTTGTTGAGGTTGGTGAAGTCGACACACATGCACTCCTTCCCTCCCTTCTTTGGCACAACGACAGGGTTGGCCAACCAATCCGGGTATCGGACCTCGCGAATGACCCCAGCGGCTTCTAGTTTGCGGGTCTCTTGGACGATGAAGGCCTGCTTTTCTGTGGACTGCCGCCTTGCCTTCTGCTTCATAGGGCGCACGTTGGGGCACACGTTGAGGTGATGCTCGATTACGCTCCTAGGGATCCCCGCCAACTGGTCAGGCTCCCAAGCGCATACCTTCTTGTTTGCGCGCAGGAACCTGACCAGGGCCTCCTCCTGCTTGGGCTCGAGGTTGGCTCCTATGGTGAAAGTGGCGTTGGTGGACCCGTCCTCATCGACGGGTATCTGCTTGGTTTCTGCCTTGTCTTGGGTGAACAACTGTTTCTTATTGGCGGGTGCAGCCCCCTTGGGCTCGGGGGTCTCCGAGTCGGCGGGCTGTGCCGACGCCGCCGTCTTGAAGGCGAGCTTGAGCACTCGCAGCGCGTCTTCGGTGTCCCCGTGCATGGTGAGGACACCGCTGCTCCCGGGCATCTTCATGAGGTTGTACGCCGGGTGCGTCGCGGCCATGAACTGGGCCAGCGCTGGGTAGCCGAGGATGGCGTTGTAGGGGAGGCCGATGGGGGCGATGTCGAAGTCGACCAGCTCCGTGCAGAAGTTGTTGTAGGTGCCGAAGGTTACCGGGAGCCGGATCTGTCCCAAGGAGCTGGGTGATCCGCCCCCAACGCCTGAGAAGGGCCGGCTGGGTTGCAACCGTTCCAGGGGTATGCAGAGGAGGTTGAAGGTCTCAACCGAGAGCACGCTGAGGCCCGCACCGCCATCGATGAGAGTTCTGGTGACGGCCACCTGGCAGATGGTGGGGGTGCACAGCTTGGGGAGCGCACCCGAGCAGGCCGAGTTGGAGGGGTGGTCCTCCAAGCTGAAGGTCAGGCCGGCCTTGGGCGCCGCCCGGTCCAGGAGAGCCCCCTGCCACGTGGAAGCGGCGCTGACCCGGCGGATGAACAGCTTGACGTGGTGACTTGTAGGCGGCGCCTGCGAGCCGCCCAGGAGGGCCGCGATGACCGGGGGTGTTGGTGTAGCGTGGTGGGCGGGGAAGAGGCTGCAGAGCTCTTCCCAAGAGGCCACGGAGGCTGCCGGCAGGTGGAGCAGCCATGCGCGCGGAGCGCCGGTGAGGGCCATGGGGAGCCAGTTGGCCATGACCCTATCATCACCTCCAGCTTCGAGGATGGCCTCCTCGTACGCCAGCAAGAAGGCCAGCGGATCAGTCGCGCCGCCGTAGCACGGCGGCGTCGTTGGCTTGAACTTGTCCGGCCACCGTACCCGTTGCAGGGCTGGGGCCAGGGCTCGGAGCCGCCCGGCCCCCGTGCTGGCTCCGGCGGCCGGAGCGGGCGACGCGCTACTCATCGCGAGGCACGTCATGGCGGTGGCGGAAGGGAAAACTCCGGTGCACCCCTACCTGGCGCGCGAAATGTCGGATTTCGGGTTCCGGCAGACCCTTGAGGTTCGAACACTGGGGTGCGCGCGGAGATTTCGCCTTCTACCTACCTGCGCCCCACCGCCGCGCTAAGATCTAAGCTATGGAAAGAAAAACACAAGAGACACGAAGTTTATACTGGTTCGGCCCGCCGTTGTGGTGTAATACCCTTCTCCAGTGTGTGGTGTGGTGGATTGCCTCTTGGGCTGATGATGATGAGCAATACAAGGAAGAACAGCCTCGCGAGGGTCTGTTCTTGGCTGGGGCGATGAACTGCTGGGAGGAGTTCAATCACCCTTCTCTCTCTCTCTCTCTTCTCGATTCTCTCTCCGATTTCGATCCGATCTCCTCTACCCTGTGGGTGGCTAGTCCTATTTATAGGCAAAGGCCCTGGGCCTCTTCCCAAAAATTGAGCGGGAAGGGTGCCAACAATTGGTCATTTTGAAGGGGAACATCTGGTACACTTATCCTGACTAAAGCTGGTCCTCGCATGCCAAAGGCTCTGGCGGTGACGCTGGCTTGGGCTCCACAATGACTTCCTTCCTACCGTTGGGCCGGTCTTGGTCTCGTTGCACCGAAACGGGTGCCTTTGCTTGATGCTCTCGCCTGCGCTTGCTCCCTTTGCACCAAAGAGGAAAGGAGGACACTACGCGGGCTGGCGCCCACCTGGCACCCTTGGTCGTCATGGCTTGCGTCACGGGCACCTCGTGAGGTACCCCGCCTTGATCTCTCCGCCTCCTCGCGAGCCAGCCTGATGAGGCCGTGCCTGAGCAAGCTCCGTGTCATCCGCCCCACGAGGCTTGACCCCTCGCGAGGGTCTTGGGTCTGTTTTGATGAAGATGGGCCATGCTGGGCCCCTCCTCGAGCCACACCGCAGGCCGCAGGCAGGCAAGTCTGGGGACCCCCGTTCCCAGAACACCGACAAACACCGAGTGGATGCTCTAATTCAACGCGAACAACAGGAGATTGTGCAGAAGAAGATTGTTTGAGAACAAAAACAGTCGGAAAGTCTAGTCACCTGGACGTTGGCCCGAAGAGCGGCACTAGCATCGTAGGCAGCCTGACTGCTCTCGTGCACTATCTTCACCCGCTCCATCATCATATCAGCCTGTCTGATGGCTCCGCAGCCGCTTCCGACTGGTTGTCTGGGACGGGGTAGCTGGTGAAAAAATGTGCAGACAACCCAGGTGCGGCTGCTTGAGGCTCCATGGTGTGGAGTTGGATAGTTGAAGGAACCACATGCGCGGTTGACCGCGTGGGATGCCCACTCGGCAAGGGTGCAGTGAACGTCACAGTGGCCATGCCCGCATCTTCAGCTTGACAGACGGGAGGCGTTGCAGTTGGTTCTTGCCGAGCCACCCTGCGAGCTGTTACCTTCTTGCTCTTCATAGGCTTAGGAGCCACATCTTTGTCGTCGTCCGGAAGGTCAATGATGTTGGGTGGAGCTGCAAGACAGAACATTCGACCCCAAGTGAACCACTCGACCCTAGAAGGATCAAGAATCAAAATCGCAAGAGTTCATACCTGGGTTAGAGGTTACCGCATCCTCCATTTCCTCGTCCCGGTACTAGTATGAAGAGGTCCCTGACGTAGTAGCACTGCAAAGGCCCGCATTCAATCGGTTACACCCAGTTAATCGAATCCACATAAAGGACAAGTCAGATGGTTACCCGGAGATAGTAGGAACGGTCACTTTGATCCGAGGCAAAGCTTTGGGCGGCTTGGAAGAGATGGCTTTCGGCACTTTCGGCGCTGGAAGCAGCGCAACCTTGGACTGCTTTGGAGGCTTCTCAGTCGGCATCGGGGAAGACGTCCTGGGGCGCTTCGAGGATTGCCCGATCGGCGCAGCCACCAAGTCCGGAGCGCGTGCCGGGTCATGAGTGTGCTTGGACCTCCTCTCCCTGCGAGGAGGCGAGTCGAATTCTTCATCATCGGTCGACTCATCGCTCTCCTCATCCTCCTCGTCTTTCGAATGCTCCTCGCCGCTCTCGCCCCCGCTCCCTTCTTCTTCAGCGCCGGGGTCCTGCACTCCGTTGGGCATCGAGTACATTTCAATGAGGGCCTGAAAGGATAACAATCAAAAGACATTCAGTCGACCACAAACAGGACATCACGTGGTGAATCAGAAAGATACTTGATAAAACAGAAATATACCTGCTCCGGCTGGCGTGAGTTGTCGAATGGAATCACCCTCCTGGATCCCTGAGGGTTGTCTTTGTTGCCAGTGATTCCCCTCAACCAAATCTCCAAGATATCCTTGCTAACCTCCTCCGGGTGGATCCGAGTGGTATCCTCGAGCCCAGAGTACTTCCACATTGGATGATCACGCGCCTGAAGAGGTTGGATGCGTCGACCGAGAAAGACCTCCAGCAGATCCATCCCGGTCACTCTGTCGTGGACAAGCTGGACGACCGGAAGTGTTCTGGATTGTTTCAGATAAAACCAGAGTGCCGAAAGGGTTACCGGAACCCCCCGGGGAAGTAATGGGCCTTAGTGGGCCTTAGGGGAGAGACAGGGCAGCAGCCAGGAGGTTCCCCCCCCCCCAAGGGGAGTCCGAATAGGACTAGGGGAGGAGGGCGCGGCCCCTCTTTCCCTCTCCCTCTCCATCTCCTTCCTTCTTCTCCTACTTGGACTAGGAAAGGGGGAGCCGATTCCTACTTGGAGTAGGACTCCCCCCTTGGGCGCGCCCCCTACGGCCGGCCGGCCTCCTCTTCCCCTCCTTTATATACGGGGGAGGGGGACACAAGTTGAGCTTTGGTCGTATGCGGTGCCCCCCTCCATAGTTTTACACCTCGGTCATATTGTCGTAGTGCTTAGGAGAAGCCCTACGTCGGTAACTTCATCATCACTGTCACCACGCCGTCGTGCTGACAAAACTCTCCCTCGGCCTCAATAGGATCAAGAGTTCGAGGGACGTCACCGAGCTAAACATGTGCAGATCGCAGAGGTGTCGTGCGTTCGGTACTTGATCAGTTGGATCCCGAAGACGTTCGACTACATCAACTGTGTTACTAAATGCTTCCGCTTTCGGTCTACGAGGGTACATAGACATACTCTCTCCTCTCGTTGCTATGCATCTCATAGATAGATCTTGCGTGATCGTAGGTAATTTTTTTGAAATATTGCGTTCCCCAGCAGGGGGGACCGAATCCTACTTGGACTTGGAGTCCAAGTAGGACCCCCCCATGGCGCGCCCCCTCCTAGGTCCGGCGACCTCTCCTCCCCCTTTATATATGTGGGAGGGGGGCACCCCAAAGACACACCAAAGTTTCTCTTAGCCGTGTGCGGTGCACCCTCCATAGTTACACACCTCGGTCATATCGTTGTAGTGCTTAGGCGAACCCCTGCGCTGGTAAACTTCATCATCACCGTCTCCATGCCGTCGTGCTGGAGGAACTCTCCCCCGGCCTCAACTGGATCAAGAGTTTGAGGTACGTCATCGAGCTGAACGTGTGTTGATCGTGGAGGTGCCGTACGTTCGGTACTTGGATCGGTTGGATTGCGAAGACGTTCGACTACATCAACCGCGTTACTAAACGCTTCCGCTTTCGGGCTACGAGGGTACGTAGACACACTCTACCCTCTCGTTTCTATGCATCTCCTAGATAGATCTTGCGTGATCGTAGGAATTTTTTTCAAATACTGTGTTCCCAACAGCCGCCTCCCGCACCGCCTTTTTGCTATATAAATACCCCATGATGAAGCTATGTACCTAGGGTAGGGTCATGGACCTGTCCAGCATACCCTCCCCAAGGACATCTTTACAAAGAATCAGAAGCAGTCGAAGAGAAATCATCATCCACTCGACCGTGGAGATGCGCTCACTCGACCACCTTGAAGACACTCGACCACCAGAAGATGAGGAGCCCTCCACTCTGCAACGGTTAGGACTTAAATCATAGCATTATGAGCATTTATGACATTTACTGTACACGTTACCAGTAACGCCTTTCCTTTATGAGCATTGAACTCTGTGTAACGGAGGGGATCTGGAGTCCTGGCACACTCTATATGAGCCACCTCCCTCCTCTGGGACAAGGGTTCACACCCCTTGTAAATCACACGCGTATAATCTAGTCGACCGCCTCTGGGCTCCGAGACGTAGGGATGTTACTTCCTCCGAGAAGGGCCTGAACTCATAAACCTTGTGTGTACAACTCCTCCATAGCTAAGATCTTGCCTCTCCATTCCTACCCCCATATTCTACTGTCAGACTTAGAACCACGACACCCCAAAAATCCAAAAACCCTAGGGGAGTTGACGAAACACAATTCCAGCCGCCGCAAGTTCCAGAACCACCAGATCCAATCTAGACACCATACACTACAAAAAGAAGACACATCCGTGACATTTTGGGCCGAATGAATATTTTTTCTGTACTTATGACACTTCTATGACGATAATTGTGACAAAAACCGGTATCATCATAGATGTGGTGGGCTCCTACTTCTATGACAAAAAATCATGATAGAAATGGGTTTTCATCTTGGGAGGGCCGGAGACGTAGCTGCATGACATTCTTTGGGCCGTACATGACAGAAAAAACCATGGTAGAAGCGACGGCGAGGAAAATATCAGGGAGTGACCGGTTACGGTGGATGGCCGGGGGCCGAGCGATGCGCGTTTCGCTCATGCGTACGCATGTGTGTGTGAGGCGTTGGGCTCTAACAAAACCCGAGCGAGGCGTTGGGCTCTAACTGAACCCGAGCGAGTGCACTGCAGGCTATGTGTTACCAAACCCGAGCGGTCGATCGATCCCTTGCTGTTAACTGAACCCGAGTGATTCCTTCGCTAATGCTGCTAACTGAAGCCGATCGAACACTGTTGCCTCCTTCCCTTGATGAACAATAGGGGGTTTGGATGAACAGTTCCTGGTGGGGGTTGGATGAATAGGCCTCGTGGTATTAGAGGCCGTTGCCGCTGGATGAACAGTACCCCGATCGACCGAGCAGGTGGATGAACAGGACCCTGTGGAGAGCTGGATGAATAGGACCCCGTGGAGGGCTGGTTGAACAGTAGCCGGTGGAGGGTTGGTTGAACATTAGCCGGTGGAGGGCTGGATGAACAGTAGCCCGTGGAGGGGTGGTTGAACAGGACCCCGTGGAGAGGGCTGGCCGAATAGTAGCCGGTGGAGAAGCGGTGGAGGTTGGATGAATAGGATCCCGTGGATGAACAGTCGCAGGTGGAGGCTGAAGGAGCTCGACGGTGGATGAATAGGAGCCCGTGGAGGCTAGAGGAGGTCAACGGTGGAGATGAACAGTGTCCCGTGGAGTCCCGTTTTGCGGTATGCCACACCCCTCCCGATGAACAGGACCCCCATTTCGACCGTAGCGCTCCAACACAAGTCTGTTTCCTCCGTTTTGTGGTGCGCCACACCCCTCCCGATCAATTGGACCTCGTTTCAACTGTAGGTGGTCTGTTTCCTCCGTTTTGCGGTATGCCAGACCCCTCTCGATGAACAGGATCCCGTTTCGACCGTGGCCGGTCGAACACAAGGCTGTTTCCTCCGTTCTGCGGTACACCAGGCCTCGTTTCCATCGGCTGTTCCGTCCAAGCCGGTTGGCTCCCGATGAACAGCACACGTTCTGTTGCCTCCCGATGAACACGACGCATTCCGTTGCCTCCCAATGAATACGACGACGACGCAGTTTCTCCATTCCGGCCCAGCCACATCCATGTACACGATCCCTAGCTGTACGTATTGATACGTCTCCGTCGTATCTACTTTTCCAAACACTTTTGCCCTTTTTTGGACTCTAACTTGCATGATTTGAATGGAACTAACCCGGACTAACGATGTTTTCAGCAGAATTGCCATGGTGTTATTTTTGTGCAGAAATAAAAGTTCTCGGAATGACCTGAAAATCAACGGAGATTATTTTTGGAATATATAAAAATACTGGGAGAAGAATCCACATCAGGGGGCCTACACCCTGTCCACAATGGTGGGGGCACGCCTACCCCCCTGGGCGTGCCCCCTGCCTCGTGGGCCCCCTGACGCTCCACCGACCTCAACTCCAACTTCATATATTCGTGTTCGAGGAGAAAAAAATTAGAGAGAAGGATTCATCGTGTTTTACGATACGGAGCCGCCGCCAAGCCCCAAACTTTATCGGGAGGGTTGATCTGGAGTTCGTTCGGGGCTCCGGAGAGGGGAATCCGTCGCCATCATCATCATCAACCTTCCTCCATCACCAATTTCATGATGCTCACCGCCGTGCGTGAGTAATTCCATCGTAGGCTTACTAGACGGTGATGGGTTGGATGAGATTTATCATGTAATCGAGTTAGTTTTGTTAGGGTTTGATCCCTAGTATCCACTATGTTCTGAGATTGATGTTGCTATGACTTTGCTATGCTTAATGCTTGTCACTAGGGCCTGAGTGCCATGATTTCAGATCTGAACCTATTATGTTTTCATGAATATATGAGAGTTCTTGATCCTATCTTGCAAGTCTATAGTCACCTATTATGTGTTATGATCCGTTAACCCCGAAGTGACAATAATCGGGATACTTACCGGTGATGACCGTAGTTTGAGGAGTTCATATATTCACTATGTGTTAATGCTTTGGTCCGGTACTCTATTAAAAGGAGGCCTTAATATCCCTTAATTCCCAGTAGGACCCCATTGCCACGGGAGGGTATGACAAAAGATGTCATGCAAGTTCTTTTCCATAAGCACGTATGACTATATTCGGAATACATGCCTACATTACATTGATGAACTCGAGCTAGTTCTGTGTCACCCTATGTTATAACTATTGCATGATTGATCGAATCCGACACAGCTATAACTCCATACACCGTTATATTGCTCCTGACAAAAGGCAGTCAGATCTTTGGTACAGATCTCACGCTCGAGCCAAAGAAATAAATCAAAATCAATACCACCTTTGAGCAGTCAGATCCCGTCAGAAGATGGCCATGATTAATTCTAAGCATTTATTGAACCCAGAAGGCTTGCATTTATTTGAAGCAACCCCGTGACAGAACTAAAAAGGTTTGTCTGACCAAAGGAAAATTTTATGCTCAGATCCATTGGATATCACCGCAGATATGAGAAAATTCACATCAGAAAAAGGAAGTTGTATATGAGCAAAAGCCCGTCAGAATTTGGGGAAAGGTGAAGCAAACCACCCCTGAGCAAAGATAATCAAATCATATAAAATTCTTGGGGGAACAATAACTAAAGGAAAAAGGACACCCGAGCTGGAAACGGTGTCCTCAAGCCATACTTGTTCCCTGAGCAACTAAATCTCGAGGAAGAGATTTCTTTAAGGGGGTAAGACTTGTAACAGCCTGGATTTTGGCCCTTTTCTTTTTCTTTTGATTTATTGGTTTTTGCTCTGTTTTTTTCTTTTTGGAGTGGTTCTGTGGCCTTGTCACCTAGGAAATCATCTTCATTTCCTCTCCCAAGTGGCTCATCATCCTAAAAACCTTGTCAATACCATGTCACTCCACTGCTTGACCAAACCCTGATTTCTTTTTTTCTAGGAAATATTCCCTTTTCTATTAAAGAAATAACCCTGTCTGCTCTTGGTTGTGAAGCAACCTATATTTTTGCCCATCCAAAAATCCCCAAATAATTCTTATAAATTGTTTGGGCCATATCTTACACAAATATGGAAAAATATTTCATTGGCCATATTTCTAATCATGCTCAATAAATTCATTTCCTATTCTGTCCTAAATGGCACATTGTGAAGCAAGTGCTATTTATCTTTGCCCATTTGCCCCTAAACTTTTTGGGCATGATATATCATCCAAATAATTGACCTGTGCCAAAATTCAACTTTATTTTACTAGCCAAACTTCCTCAGTGATTTTTCAAAGTTCCTGTTTGAGGGAAGCCTTTGTGAAGGAAGTGCTAGCTAGGGTTATCCAAATGAGTTGAAATTTTTCATGCCTCTTCTTGTGCTCATATTATCTCATTCCTACGAATTTCAGCTCCACCCCTTGATCTATGAGAGCACAACATCAAATCTTTGATTCTGTCAATATTTTTAGGTTGTGAAGCAAGTATATTTTATATTGCTTCATTTTGCCTGAAAATTTACCAGAGCATTCTCCTACCCAAATAACTTCTCTCCACAAAATCTGGCATCAATTCTTAAAGCCAATATTCCTCTAGAATGTTTGCAAGTTTCTGGACAGAGGGAATAGCTGTGAAGGAAGTACCATTTTGGTAAAACAATTGGTATGAAATTTTTACAGCACCTTTATCTTGCCAAATCACCAAGCCCTGCCAAATTTCATCTCAAGTGGTTACTCTATGTGAGTGAACCATCATGATTTTGATTCTGGACCCATAATGTGAGTTACAAAGCAACTATATTAGTTTGTGCTCCATTATGCCCCCAAACCTCCAGGATCATAGTCCTTCCGTAGTTAATCCCCCCAGAAAACTCTTTGGCGCCAGTAAAATCCCTGTGAATCACCAGTGCACGACCAAGTTTACTATAGTAAACTTCAGATGGTGATTACCATTTAACCAGAGCCTTTTTCACCAAACTACCACCGTAGTTGGGACCTCCCCTAGATGAACTACGCACTAGACAACATGTTCAAGCCCCTCTCCCCTGCTACATGCCAGTGCATGTGGTGACCACACAGCTGGCATGCACACTTACACGCTCTGTGCGCTGTGGTGTGTCCAGAGCATCGTTTGTGCTTTGGCACCTCTCCCTCTCGTCGTCTTAGAGCTCGTGAGCTTGTCCAGTGGCTGCATCTCGTCGTCGCCGCTCCCCTAGAGCCATCTCTCCCTCCAGAAACCTCCTGGTCGACGCTCGCCGATGCACGCCCACGGGAGCACTGTGCCCCGTTTGGCTTCAAGCTTGTTTCAGTCGTTTCCTCTTCTGCCCGGCGTCGCCTACCTCCCCGTGATCTTTGCTAGCGAGCCCTCATCGTGTTCCCCGTGATCTCCTGTGCTCGCTAAGCTCACTAGAGAGTTGGCCGAGCTCGAGCGGTAGCACGCAGCCTCGGCCTCCCTCGTCCCGGCCGTTTCCTCCTGTCCCTCTTGGCTTCCTCCGTCCCGTGAGTCTTCCCGCTGCTCCTCCCTGTCGTCTACCCCCGAGCTCATGCACGCGCACACGCATCTGCAGTGCCGGCCACGCGTCCGCGGCGACGCCAGCTCGCCACCTCGTCTCGCGGCTATACAAGCCAACCCCGAGCTCCCTCGACCACACCAGCAGCCTGACTCCTCTCCCCTATTTCCCTCGAGCCTCTTCCCCGAGCACCAGAGCCCCTCCACGACCTCCATTGCCACCATGGCCGCCGTTCGGCTCCGCTCAAATTCGAGCGAGTCGACGCCTCTCCCTCCACCTCTCCACCACCAGAAGCACACCTAGACCCCGGCGAACCTCTCCCTCTCCTATTTCCTTGCCGGAGCTGCCGTGGCCACGCGCCCAAGTCTTGGCCGCTGCCTTCGTCCTCGGTCGCAGCTAGCTGCCCTCGTCCCACTCCATCCTGGCGCTGCTGCGGGGTCTAGGAGGATGCGGCACTTCTCCCCGCTCTCGCCGGTGTCTTCACTCTGGCGGGAGGTGGCCGGAGTTGGCCGGGCCGGCGCTGGCAATCAAACACTCATAACTTCTCAACCACAACTCCAAATGAGGTGAATCCAAAGCCCACTTCTTCATTTTGTAAAGCCCGTTCCGATGGAATCATTTTCACCATGTTTTTCCATTCTAAAAATGACCATTTTGCCCCTTCCCTTATTCACCCCCCTTCGAGAGAGTACGTTTTCCGGCGATTCTTTCCGCGAGCTTCTCGCACTTCTTCTCGGTGATTTCTTCCACCCCAGGCAAGCCACACCCTCCATTAGCATGATTGCAATGCAGTAGCATGGTTTAAGTTATTTGAACTTGTTTAGAGTATTGCATTAGCTATGTATGATTTGTTCATGGCATGTCTCGGGGTATTGTTCTGATCTTGATATTGCCATGATATTGCTTGGAGTTCTAGGACTTACACTTTGTTGATTTTGGAGATGACATGTGCCTTTGGAATCTTAGTGGCTATTATGATGATGGTATCCGGTATTATTTTGGAGTATTACTTTGGATATCATGCTGCCTTTGGATTCTTAGTAGCTATTATGATTATTTCCATGATGGTATCTGGTATTATTTTGGAGTATTACTTTGGATATCATGCTGCCTTTGGATTCTAAGTGGCTATTATGATTATTTTCATGATGGTAGCTGGTATTATTTTGGAGTATTACTTTGGATATCATGTTTTCTTTGGATTATTAGTGGCTAGTGTTAGTTTCATCATGATGCTAGTTGATATTATGTTTTGAAGTATGATCTTGTAGATGATGCTTGCATATGGATCATAGTTGGATAGTTAGTTCTGGATATTTGAGTAGTAGTCTTATCATTCTTGGATTCATCATGATAGTAGTGTTATACTGTCCTCGGAGTATTTTGATATGGTGGCATTCAGCTTTGGATTATTTGTTGGATATTGCTATGATTTGGATTATAGGTAGATAGATGATATCGGAGTAGCAATCATTACTATTATATTTTGGGGATAAATTCCGTCATTATGTTGGTCAGGTGCCACCGAACCGGGCTTTTTCTAGTGCAACCACATTTGCCTTTATGGGAAGGCCCTAATGCGGTCTATTGTCATGCCTCTCGCTAGTGCCTCCAACGAGGGAAGGTTATGGGCATGCGGTACCCTGGCCCGGTAAGCAAACATAACCTTGTGTGCCCGTAGTTGTTGTTAGGCGCCTTTTTGTCCCCGTTTGGGACATTTATGTTTTGGCCAGGATGGTGGTCGTTGTGTCTTTGGTAGACATGGGGCCACCCATGACCTGGCCCAAAGGGGAGTTGGTCGGAGTGGCCGGGAGAGTGTCATCGCAGTAGATCAGTTTTGTCGGAATGCCGTTGGTCCAGCCGAATGGGAGTGCGAGGCCATGGATTTCATGGTCTGGGTAAAGTGCGCTACCTCTACAGTGTGTGTGTGTGTGTGTGTGTGTGTGTGTGTGTGTGTTTAATCTATCGATAGTCGCGTCCTCGGTCAATGGGCACAAGTTCGTACTAGGTCACACCGTTCGATCAACACTCACATGACGGAATGACTTATAGGTCATTTATATGTTGATATGTTGAGCAGTACAAATTGGCAGGATGTTGATGATGATGTTGGAGACCAAGTGTTGGTCATGGTAGTGATTGCCGGAAGGATCACCATTTGAGACCAAGTGTTGGTCATGGTAGTGATCACCGAAAGGATCACCGTTTGAGACCAAGTGTTGGTCGTGGTAGTGATCGCCGGAAAGATCACTGTTTGGGACCAAGTGTTGGTCATGGTTGTGATCGCCGGAATGATCACCGTTTGGTTTTGATCACGAGGTGATCGAGATGGTATATTGCTTGGCCGGTTGGCCAAGAGTGATATGGTTATGGAGATCTGAGATGGTGATTTATTAGTATTGTATCAGTTTCATACCATGCTTAGTAGTTGTTTCATCATAATAGTGGTTAATTTAATTAACTTGTTAAATGCTATGTTATTGTCTTGCCTTGACGTTTATGGTTCTTGTGAGCTTGCAAGTACATTCAATGTACTGACCTGGCGTGTCATGCCAGATTGTAGGTGATTCCATGATTGCTTGATTGCTTGTCGATGGTTGCCATGCGTGCGAGCTAGATCGTGTCCCAGCCAGAGTCCCTACGGAGTGGAGTTGACCACCTTCGTCGTTGTTCCGCTGCTAGAAGTATTCCGCTGCTACGAGTTGTTTCGCTGCTAGCATAGATCAAGTGTAGTATCGTAGGCGTAGTGTCGCCATGCTGATGTGCTTCTTTGTAACATCAGACCCTTGTATTATTATTCTTGTAATAAGAGCTGATTTGTTCTATGTCAAGCAGTGTCGTATTCCAGAGACTTCTCCTTGATCTCTTGGCTGGAATATGGGGCATTCCAGTTTCTCTGAGCCGGGGTGCCACAGTTATCCTCATTGCTGCATAGAAGAATTATGTCCTTGATGCACTGTTAGGTGACGGACCTATTGCAGGAGCAGATGTAGATGTTATGAACGTTTGGCAAGCTCGGTATGATAACTACTTGCTAGTTTAGTGCACCATACTTTACAGCTTAGAACTGGGACTTCAAAAATGTTTTTGAACACTATAGAGCATATAAGATGTTCTAATAAATGAAATTGGTATTTCATACTCATGCCCGTGTCAAGAGGTAGGAGACCTCTGACAGTACTTTGCCTACAAGATGGAGGAGAATAGCTCAACCAGTGAGCATGTTCTCAGATTGTCTGGGTACTACAATTGCTTGAATCAAGTGGGAGTTAATCTTCCAGATAAGATAGTAATTGACAAAGTTCTCTAGTCACTACTAGAACTTAGTGATGAACTACAATATGCAAGGGATGACGAAAGTAATTCCCAAGCTCTTCACGATGCTGAAATCGACGAAGGTAGAAATCAAGAAATAGCATCAAGTGTTGATGGTTAACACGACCACTAGTTTCAAGAAAAGGGCAAAGGGAAAGAAAGAGGAACTTCAAAGAAGAATAGCAAGCAAGTTGCTGCTCCCATGAAGAACCCCAAAGCTAAACCCAAGCCTGGAACTGATTGCTTCTACTTCAAAGGAAATGGTCACTAGAAGTGGAACTGCCCTAGATACTTGGTGGATAAGAAGGATGGCAATGTGAACAAAAGTATATTTGATATACATGTTATTGATGTGTACTTTACTAGTGTTTATAGCAACCCCTCAGTATTTGATACTGGTTCAGTTGCTAAGAGTAGTAACTCGAAAGGGGAGTTGCAAAATAAACAGAGACTAGTTAAGTGCGAGGTGATGATGTGAGTTGGAAGTGATTCCAAGGTTGATAAGATCACCATCTCACACTCCCTTTACCTTCGGGATTAGTGTTGAATCTAAAATAAATGTTATTTGGTGTTTGCGTTGAGCATAATATGATTGGATCATGTTTATTGCAATATAGTTATTCATTTAAGTCAAAGAGTAATTGTTATTTTGTTTACATGAATAACACCTTCTGAGGTCATACACCCAAGGTGAATGGTTTATTGAATATCGATCGTAGTGATACACATATTCATAATATTGAAGCCAAAAGATGCAAAGTTAATAATGATAGTGCAACTTATATGTGGCACTGCCGTTTAGGTCATATTGGTGTAAAGCGCATGAAGAAACTCCATGCTGATGGGCTTTTGGAATCACTTGATAATGAATCATTTGATGCTTGCAAACCATGCCTCATGGGCAAGATGACTAAAACTCCATTCTCCAAAACAATGGAGCAAGCAACTGACTTATTGGAAATAATACATACTGATGTATGCAATCCGATGAGTGTTGAGGCTCGCGGCGGGTATTGTTATTTTCTGACCTTCGCAAATGATTTGAGCAGATATGGGTATATATACTTGATGAAACATAAGTCTGAAACATTTGAAAAGTTCAAAGAATTTCAAAGTGAAGTGGAAAATCATCGTAACCAGAAAATAAAGTTTCTACGATCTGATCGTGGAGGAGAATATTTGAGTTACGAGTTTGGTCTTCATTTGAAACAATGCGGAATAGTTTTTCAACTCATGCCACCTAGAACACCGCAACGTAATGGTGTGTCCGAACGTCATAACCGTACTTTATTGGATATGGTGCGATCTATGATGTCTCTTACTGATTTATCACTATCGTTTTGGTGTTATGCATTAGAGACAGCTCATTCACATTAAATATGGCACCATCTAAATCCGTTGAGACGACACCATATGAAATGTGGTTTAGCAAGAAACCTAAGCTGTCGTTTCTTAAAGTTTGGGGCTATGATGCTTATATGAAAAAGTTTCAACCTGATAAGCTCGAACCCAAATCGGAGAAATGCGTCTTCATAGGATACCCAAAGGAAACTGTTGGGTACACCTTCTATCACAGATCCGAAGCCAAGGTACTTGTTGCTAAGGATGGATCCTTTCTAGAGAAGAAGTTTCTCTCGAAAGAAGTGAGTGGGAGGAATGTAAAACTTGATGAGGTAATTGTACCTTCTTCCGAATTGGAAAGTAGTTCAACACAGAAATCAGTTCTAGTGATTCCTACACCAATTAGTGAGGAAGTTAATGATGATGATCAAGAAACTTCAGATCAAGTTACTACCGAACCTTGTAGGTCAACCAGAATACGTTTCGCACCAGAGTGGTATGGTAATCCTGTTCTGGAGGTCATGTTACTTGACCAGGACGAACCTACAAACTATGAGGAAACGATGATGAGCCCAGATTCCGCGAAATGGCTTGAAGCCATGAAATCTGAGATGGGATCCATGTATTAGAACAAAGTATGGACTTTGATTGACTTGCCCGATGATCGGTGAGCCATTCAGAATAAATGGATCTTCAAGAGGAAGACAAACGCTGATAGTAGTGTTACTATCTACAAAGCTCGAATTGTTGCAAAAGGTTTTTGACAAATTCAAGGTGTTGACTACGATGAGATTTTCTCACTCGTATCGATGCTTAAAAGTCTGTTTGAATCATGTTAGTAGTTGCCGCATTTTATGAAATCTGGCAAATGTATATCAAAACTACATTCCTTAATGGATTTATTACAGAAGAGTTGTATATGATGCAACCAGAAGGTTTTTTCAATCCTAAAGATGCTAATAGAGCATGCAAGCTCCAGCGATCCTTTTATGGACTGGTGCAAGCATCTCGGAGTTGGAATATACGCTTTGATAAGTTGATCAAAGAATATAATTTTATATAGACTTGTTGTGAAGCATGTATTTACAAGAAAGTGAGTGGGAGCACTACAACCTTTATGATAAGTATATGTGAATGACATATTGTTGATCGAAAATGATGTAGAATTTTCTAGAAAGCATAAAGGAGTTTTTTCAAAGAAAGACCTCGGTGAAGCTACTTGCATATTGAGCATCAAGATCTATAGAGATAGATCAAGCCACTTGATATATTTTTCAATGAGTACATACCTTGACAAGATTTTGAAGTAGTTCAAAATGGAACAATCAAAGAAGGACTTCTTGCCTGTGTTGCAAGGTGTGAAGTTGAGTAAAGACTCAAAAGCCGACCACGACAGAAAATAGAAAGAGAATGAAAAGGCATTCCCTATGCCTCAGCCATAGGTTCTATAAAGTATCCTATGTTGTGTACCATACCTATTGTGTACCTGACCAAGAGTTTGTAAAGGGGGTACGATATTGATCCAGGAGTGGATCACTGGACAACGGTCAAAATTATCCTTAGTGGAGTAAGGGAATGTTTCTCAGTTATGGAGGTGACAAAGTGTTCGTCGTAAAGAGTTACGTCGATGCAAGCTTTGACACCGATCTGGATGACTCTAAGTCTCGATCTAGATACATATTGAAAGTGGGAGCGATTAGCTAGAGTAGCTCCGTGCAGAGTATTGCAGACATAGAAATTTGCTAAATACATACGGATCTGAATGTTGTAGACCCGTAGACTAAACTTCTCTCACAAGCAAAACATGATCCCTCTTTGGGTGTTAATCACATAGCGATGTGAACTAGATTATTGACTCTAGTAAACCCTTTGGGTATTAGTCACATGAAGATGTCAACTAATCACATGACAATGTGAACTAGATTATTGACTCTAGTGCAAGTGGGAGACTGAAGGAAATATGCCCTAGAGGCAATAATAAAGTTGTTATTTATATTTCCTTATATCATGATAAATGTTTATTAATCATGCTAGAATTGTACTAACCGGAAACTTAGTACATGTGTGAATACATAGACAAACAAAGTGTCCCTAGTATGCCTCTACTTGACTAGCTCGTTAATCAAAGATGGTTATGTTTCCTGACCATAGACATGTGTTGTAATTTGATGAATGGGGTCACATCATTAGAGAATGATGTGATGTAAAAGACCCATCCGTTAGCTTAGCACTATGATCGTTTAGTTTGTTGCTATTGCTTTCTTCATAACTTATACATGTTCCTATAACTATGAGATTATGCAACTCCCGAATACCGGAGGAACACTTAGTGTGCTACCAAACGTCACAACGTAACTGGGTGGTTATAAAGGTGCTCTAAAGGTGTCTCCAATGGTTTTTGTTCAGTTGGCATAGATCGAGATTAGGATTTGTCACTCTGATTGTCTGAGAGGTATCTCTGGGCCCTCTCGGTAATGCACATCAATATAAGCCTTGCAAGACATGTGACTAATGAGTTAGTTACGGGATGATGCATTATGGAACGAGTAAAGAGACTTGCCGGTAACGATATTGAACTAGGTATTGAGATACCGACGATCGAATCTCGGGAAAGTAACATACCGATGACAAAGGGAACAACGTATATCGTTATGCGGTTTGACCGATAAAGATCTTCGTAGAATATGTGGGAGGAAATATGAACATCCAAGTTCCGCTATTGGTTAATGACCGGAGACATGTCTCGGTCATGTCTACATAGTTCTCGAACCCGTAGGGTCCGCACGCTTAACGTTCGGTGACGATCGGTATTATGAGTTTATGTGTTTTGATGAACTGAAGGTTGTTCGGAGTCCCGGATGTGATCACAGGCATGACGAGGAGTCTCGAAATGGTTAAGACATAAAGATCGATATATTGGATGACTATGTTTGGACATCGGAATGGTTCCGAGTGAGTTCGGACATTAAACTGAGTACCGGGGGGTTACCGGAACCCCCCGGGGAGTATATGGGCCCTAATGGGCTTTAGGGCAGAGAGGGAGGGGCTGCCTAGGGCAGGCCGCATGCCCCCCAGGGCCTAGTACGAATTGGACTAGGGGGGAGGGGCGGCGCCCCCTCCTTCCTTCTCTTCTCTCTTCCCTTTCCTACTCTCCTACTCCTACTGCATGGAAAGGGGGGAATCCTACTCCCGGTGGGAGTAGGACTCCCCAGGGCGCACCATAGTAGAGGGCCGACCCTCCCCTCCTCCACTCCTTTATATACGGGGAGGGGGCACCCCATAGACACACAAGTTGATCATTGATCCCTTAGCCGTGTGCGGTGCCCCCCTCCACCGTAATCCACCTCGGTCATATCGTAGCCGTGCTTAGGCGAAGCCCTGTTCCAGTTGCATCATCATCACCGTCATCATGCCGTCATGCTGGAGAAGCTCTCCCTCGACACTCTGCTGGATGGTGAGTTCGTGGGACATCACCGAGCCGAACGTGTGCAGATCGCGGAGGTGTCGTACTTTCGGTACTAGGATCACTCGATCGTGAAGACGTACGAGTACATCAACCGCGTTGTCATAACGCTTCCGCTTATGGTCTACGAGGGTACGAGGGTACGTGGACAACACTCTCCCCTCTCGTTGCTATGCATCACCATGATCTTGCATGTGCGTAGGAATTTTTTTGAAATTACTGCGTTCCCCAACAGGGGGCTCGCTGCTTCTCCCCGCGATGCCGGGTGCGGGATCTACAACAGGCGTCGCCGCTGGCGGAAGCCTCATCTTCTTGGCACTGGGGCCGGCTGACTCCATTTTCTTTGTGGGTGTCGCGCCGAGCTCACGGGTTTGAGCAAAGTAGCCAGAGACGAACCTAGTGGCAGTGCGAGTGGGGAAGAAGGAGGGATGGGGTTTTCTGTAGGAGTGGAAGAAGAGGAGCAAGCGTTTTCTGTATAAGTGAGGAAGAAGTTGAGCGGTTTTTTTTGGAAGATTGAGGAAGATGGGGAGCGGGGGGAATTGGGGCGAGACGGAAGCGTAAGTGGAAGCAAGGAGGAAGGAGGGTTTTCCTGGGATCGCCCCCTCTTCAAGAAATATGGGCTTCTCCTCGCAAAAAATAAAAACAAATGGGCTTTAAGATGGATAGGCTTTTGTATCGGCTCAGTCGGCTGCCCGTGATTCAAACTGGAGGGCCTTGTGCTAGAGGCAGCCCGAGACACTCTCCAGCTTATTGCCCATTCGAATGAAAAAAAGAGACGCCTCCAGCTTATGCCTACTCATCGGTAACCTTTTCAACTTGGCATCCACCAAATTGGAGGATGATGTACTGGATGCAGACACTCACACTCATCGCGTAGCACGGCAAAGTGAGGTGTCAAATAACAGGCCTACAATATAATTACTAGTTTGTGAAGGTTCACAGGCTAGTCAACATTTACATTAAACTAAGCTTCAGAAGATACGATATGCATACTAACATTCAGAAGAACAAAAGTTTAGCATGTTTATGCATCTCGATGATTCACCATACTATAACCAATACTCCCTCCGGTCCTTTTTAGTCTGCATATAAGTTTTGTCTGAAGTCAAAGCATCTTTACTTTGACCAAACTTGTAGAAAAAGGTATCAATATTTACAATGACAAATCAATATTGCTAGATTCATTATGAAATGTAGTTTCATTGAGTATATATTTGGTATTGTGGGTGTTGATATTTTTTAATATATATTTGGTCAAACTTTGCAAAGTTTGACTTGACCCGAACCTAATACGCGAAGTAAAAAGGACCAGAGGGAGTACAAAGCTGTGAGAAGGTGTGGAAATAAAGAAAATCGGTTGATGCTTCTCTGAGCAAAGGGCCTCCCTGCGCACGCATTAATTTCCTGGGCATGCTTGTTTCTTCTCAGTGTTGCGAGAACTATGAGCATGTTGGCAACTCCACTACTAGCTAGCTGCCTCATCTTGCAATTGATGCTGACACATTTGCAACAAACACATGAGGCAATAGAGATGACTCAACATGAGTCCATATTGTGCAGTTCCCGTGAAATCATCTTCATTGCCCTGAATCTAAAAATATAGGAAAACAATAACTATATTTAAATGGTGTTGCAAAACAGTAGCACATATCAATAGCTCGGCATGACAAAACATGACCATCTGGATGAAGGGGATACTGACCTGCCTGAGGAAGATTATATATAATTTCATAAGTCCTTGGTTGATTTCCACCTTCGGCTGCCCTACTTGTTTGCTACTCCACACATGACAGGATCGTTCTGCGCTGCTCAGCAAGTCAACATACGAAAAAGCTTATTTCATCTTGCGGTGGTGATTGTACCTAGTTATGAATGTAGGAATACCTAGAGCACCATGAGGTTAGCTGACAGCAGGTAGATGCGGCCTGTAAGTTGTAAGTGCATCTAGTGCCACCCCTAGTTGGTTTTGGAGTATTGACGACAAACCTAGTTGAGGGACTAATGTGTTTGTGAGAATTGCAGGATAACACAGGTAGAAGTCCCTCATTGATTTTGTTTTACTACCAGAGATGACCCCTAAAAATGTATGAAGACATTGAAGTCAAAGGTGGTATATGAAGATATTCACATTGAAGACTATGACAAGAGAAGACACCACATGAAGCCTATGGAGCTCGAAGACTTAGATCTTTCGTAGTTCTCTTTCTTCTGTATTGAGTCATGGGAACCACCGTACTGTTAAGTGGGGTCTAAGAAAACCAGTCAGAATGACTGAAGTGATGCTTAAACAAAACCTATGTCTTCGAGTGAAGACTTTGAGAGCGAATCTTGTCGAGAGTCGGGCAAGTCAGCTTTGCTTGAAGCCCAAGTATTGTTGCCGTGTGAGTTTGAAATCTGACCATTGGAACACGTGTCAGTTCCTTAGTAACCCAGGGTCATTTCGGAAAAATCAGGTCGGATTGCCAAGTGGCTATAAATAGCCCACCCCCTACAACCATAAACAGTTGGCTGCTCAGATTCAGAGTACGGCTTTTGTCGTTTGAGAGCAACCCACCTCGAAGCCTTTGAGAGAGAATTCCTTGCGAGGATAAAGCCTAACCACCCAGAGCCAAAGAGAATTAGGCATCACTTAAGTCTTCTTGTCTGTGTGATCTGAAGACTTATTACACTTGAGGACTGTGCATCCTCCAGCCGGTTAGGCGTCGCGTTCTGAGCATCCAAGAGACATTGTGGATTGCCGGTGAACGAAGTCTGAGAAGGTTTGGGAGTCTACCTTGAAGACTTACCAGAGTGATTGGGCGAGGTCTGTGTGACCTTAGCTCAAGGGGAATACGGTGAGGACTAGGTGTCCTGAGCTGCGTGTTCAGGAATGGGTGTCCGGGACTGTGTGTCCTAAGGTTTAAATACCTAGCCGCCCTAACCAGACGTACAGTTGTCACAGCAACCGGAACTGGTCCAACAAATCATTGTCTTCAGCGAGTCACTGGTTTCATCTTCCCTTCCCTTTACTTACTGTTACTCCCTGTGAAGTCATTGTATGTTCGCACTATTTTTTGTCTTCACTGAGTGACCGTGTGTTCTGTGTGGCTTCAAAATATCTTCCTACCTGATCCTTACTACATTGCTGCTATTAGTCATTGTGCTTTCACTCTATTGAATACTTGACTATGGCTTGCCTAGTGTAGTCTACCTTCCGCTGCAGGGTAATAGATTTATTTCTATCGTTTGTCTTCATAACTTCCACGTTTTGAAGACTTACATAAAAATCGCCTATTCACCCCCCTCTAGTCGATATAACGCACTTTCAATTGGTATCAGAGCAAGGTGCTCCCTTGTTCTGTGTGATTCGGTTTAACCACCTGGAGTTTTAGCTATGTCGACTGCAGGGATAATTGAAGTCTTCGCTGCGTGCCCCGTCTTTGATGGAACTGAATATCCCTACTGGAAGAATAAGATGCGCATGCATCTTGAAGCCATTGACATCGACCTATGGTATGTCGTCAAGAACGGCGTTCCCAAGGCTGGAGAAGGTGTCACTTCTGCTGATGTCAAGAAGTTCGTTCAACTAGACTCTACTGCCAAGAATATCATCTGTGGTCATCTGACCAAAGGATAATATGGCCGTGTGAGTGCTTTGGAAACATCTAAGCTGGTCTGGGACTGGCTCTCCAAGGTCAATGAAGGCGTCTCAACCCAGAGAGATCAGATAATCAGTGTCCTTCGCAACCTCTTCAACCGCTTCAAGCGAAATGACAATGAGAATGTCCAGCTCACATTTGACCGACTCACTGACATCACAAATGAGCTTCAAGCCCTCGGCGCTACTGAGATTACCAAACATGAAGTCGTCAAGACAGTACTGAGATCACATGATAGTTCGTTTGACACCCTAGCCCTGATGATTCAAGAACGTCCTAATTTCAAGACACTCGATCCGTCTGACATACTTGAGAGGCTCAACACACATGAGTTTCAGCTTTCTGAGAAAAGAGATATCTACGGTCCAAACTATGGGCGAACTCGTGCCTTGAAGGCAAAAGCTGTCTCCTCATCTGAAGAAGAATCTGACAGCAGTTCGGATGATCCTGAAGATATTGGAAGGGAACTTGCTATGCTTGTGAAGAAGTTCCAAAAATTCACCAAGAAGAAAGGTTTCAAAAAGTCTTCCGGATCAAGCTCAAGGAATGATGAAGCTTCTGCTCACGACTACAAGAAGAAAACATGTCACAAGTGCAAGAAACCTGGCCACTTCATCTCTAAGTGTCCACAGTGGGACAATGAGAAAAAAAAGAAGAGGAAGAGCAAGGAATATGACTCTGACGACAAGAAGAAGAAGAAATACTCAAATCTTCTTCCAAGTCTTCCTCAAAGTCTTCATCACACAAGAAGAGCTCATCTGGCAAGGCACGTGCGTTTGTTGTCAAGGAAATGGATTCAGAGGAGGAGTCCGCTTCTGAGGAGGCGGAGGTGGAGTCTGAGCAGGAGTCCGATTCAGGCGTCGCAAGTCTGGCTACAGCATACGTTGCCAAGTCCATCTTCAACACTGAAGACAATGACTTCATCACCAACACCAATGCAAATGATAAGGACTACTCCGCTTCTACATACTGCTTCATGGCACGCGGTGCCAAGGTAAACACACGCACTACTCACTATCAAACATCTAGTGACGATGACTCTGATTGTGGTTCAAAACCCAGCTACAAAACACTTGCTAAAATTGCAACTAAACAACAGAAAGCTATGGAACATATTCAAAAACTGTTAGACAGAAGTGATGATCTGTTAGGTGCTGAAATGACTCGATCTGAATCCTTAATTGAAGACATAAAAAATCTTCACGTTAAGTATGAGGAACTTGAAAGTCGTCATGAAACTCTCTCAACAACTCATGAAAAGCTTTCCTATGATTATCTTCAAAGGAAGCAAGATCTTGAGAAATTGAGAGCGGCTCATGAAGATCTTCAAAAGGAAAACGAGTCACTTCGCGCCAAACAGATCAGTTCCGCTCAGGAAGGATTTGAACCACCATGTCTTAAATGCATTGAGTGTGATAATGCTACTTCTGTTGCTGAATGTTCTACTGCTACTACCGTTGCAATATCTTCAACTGTTGATGTGGTAACTAACCCCTCTGCTGAGGATACCACTGCTATTGCTGATGAGAATGCTAGGTTGAAGACATTGCTTGAAACAGGGATGTACAAAAGTCTTAAAGGGCATCAGACACTATGTGATGTCCTCAAAAAGCAGACTCTAAACCGAAACCCGAGGAAAGAGGGTGTTGGGTTCGTAAGGAAAATGAATGCTGATGGCTCTTACTGGAAACCTGAGCAGTACCCCAAAACCACGTGGGTTGCTGCAAAGGAACCTTCAGCAGATCCATCCAATCTATCTGGCTTCACTTGTGCTAACCCCATTATCATTGATGAATCCCTTGATGCAAACTATAAACTGTTTAAGAATCAGAATGGTGAAGTGTTTGCCAGGTACATTGGTACTAACTCCAGGAATGGACCGCCTATGAAGAAGATCTGGGTTCCGAAAAGGTGTCTGGAGAATCTTCCTGTGAATGTCATCATGACACCTCACATGAAGAAGACAAACCTCAGACCAAAGGCTTCATACGGTCCAAAGGCTTCATACAGACAGAGGACTCACCTGAGTCACACTAACGCAAATGTTTTGCAGGGAAACCATACTCAGGCATATGAATATGAGAGCGGTTCATCAAACCGCCATGTTCATAAGGCCAAGAACTATTCTGCTTATTCTTATGAGTACTATTGTCCGCCTGCAAGACTATTTGCTAGGGCTCCAAAGCCAAAGTTCTCATATGCTGCACTTAGACTTATTGCTTCTAAGCCACCCTTGAAGATGTGGGTGGCTAAGAAAGCTTAACTCTCTTTTGCAGGGAAAGGTCTCCAGCAGAAAACCAAAATCGTCTGACACTATTGCTGGGGACCTTAAACATCTTGTAGGGTGCAAGCTCAAATGCCCGAATGGTCTTACTATGTACTTCGTTCCTGAATCGCTTGCTACTCTCCCTATTAGTCCTAATCTGGATCTAAGCTTTCATAACCCACTGGTTCGTCAAATGTTTTTGTGGGGACCCCGACTCATAAGTCGTGATCACCGAATGCACGTGTATAGTGATCCCAGCGATCAATGCTCACTGAACACACAGAAGCTGAATAACAAGAGTCTTACATCCATACATACCATATTACACAAGTAGGACCATTATGGTCAAGTCTTGAGTGTAACATCGCAGCGGAAATCTTCGTCGATAACTTGGACCCATGCCATCTGCCTTAACCCTACAGGCATTCTGACTGGGAAGCGTCCTAGCTCGCATGTTCGTCACCGAGGTACTCTTCTTCATATTATGTTCTTTCATGCCTGGCCAATAAAATAACCAGTGGCAAGCCAATGAGTACTTTGAATGTACTCAAAAGCAACCCAAGGGTGATAACAGAATAATTATGCAAGGCACTACTGCTAATTTGGCATTTTTGCGGAAAGCTAGTTTTTCTCACGCAAGTATGATCAACATTTATCAAGGATATGAATGCGTCTGCAACAAGTATCAGGAGGTTACAGACATCAACATCGGGATAGAGTTGTGAAGAACTCATACTCAAGCTCATCGTGACTTCCTCACGAATCACGTCAACAGATTTACCAAACCGTGTTGTTTGTCAGAAACATATGGACGTAGTCTAAGCAGCACCACCCAACTGTCCTTGACCATGGACACGGCTATTCGAATAGTTTTACACTCTGCAGAGGTTGCACACTTTACCCACAAGATCCGGGGAACTTCCGTGTCATCCACGACCCGCGGTACCTCAAGTACCCGGGGTAAGCACCCGATCACTATCTTTCCCTAGACGACACTAACAAGGAGTCCACTCGTTGTTCCGTATCCTCCCGATGTACATCATACGAGACTCACTCGAGATCGTAACATCCGAGAGGGGACACAACGGTGTATCCGGTGCCCTGTGAAAACAGTCATGGCCGCCCTAACTGGCACAACCCCGTCCCGAGAGAGCGCACCAACAACTCTCCCATCACTAGTAATGCAGGCTCCAAGCTAGTATCGGCCTAGGTAATCAATAATGCCCTTTCCCATACAAGGGTAGAGTGGTTGCGCATGTAAGGTTGGGACAGTCGACAAATCTTAAATCTAATCCGTCTCTGTAAACAACACTTTTATCAAGCCTCGGTACACTACCTCTCCACCAAGTAGTGACCTAGTTCATCATCATCTCCCAGGGGCATTAGTGGCACCCACTGGGCTGTTTGCAAGTATGTCAACCCACACTTGTTTCTTTCCATGCATAACCCTGACCCACTTTGCATAGCCATCTACTATAGCGTATTCTACAACCCACCAACACAACTCTAAGCAAGGGTAGAGTCATGAACAATGCAAGTATCAATGGAGTATGCAACGGAGGCAAGCCTAGCAAGGTTGCCATTCAAGATATATATCATGCACTCGATGAAACAATGAAAATGCTATTATGATGAAAAAAATGGTTCATCATGGTCAAAGGGCTGCTTGCCTGGCTCAACAAAGTCTTCAGGGTCTTCAAAGTCTTCTGGTCCAACTCCTTCGTCAGCAACGCAATCTATCGTCGCAAAATAATAACGAGAAAAATAAGGCAATAATAAAACAGAAAAACCAAAGTGCTCAGAAAAATGTCAACTTATTTTTGTTAAATACTAGGTTGAAAACTAAGAAGGGGAAAATTCCTAGTTTTGGATTTGGAGTTGTATAAGAGGGGATATGGATTTCCAAACAGAGATTAAAATGCTCAAATTTGAATTTAAATTTGAACAGTACATAAAAGTGGGTTGGATTTGAATGAAAGTTGCACCATTAAATAGGTGGGATTTTTACAAGATTTCAGGAACTGGAATTGTTGCATTTGGGTTAATATTTAATCCTGTGGAATTTTTATAAGTATCCAGAAAAAGAAAAAGGAGAAGCAGCACTGTGCAACTGGGCCAGAAGGGCCACAGTGCAGCAGGCCCAGATGGGTTTCAGCCTACGCGAGGCTGCCACGTCGAAGGCGTAAAGGCGAAATACGCCTTCAGCCGACGCAGCGAACCGGTGCGTGCGTGCGTGTTTAAACCTGACGGGTGGGTCCCACCCGTCAGGGCGTGAGACTGACGGTCAGGGCCCATGGCCGTCGTCGTCTACCTATGTACAGGGGCGACGGCGAGCTCGCTGGCGTCGATACAGGGCACGGGAGGGTGCGTGGGTGGTACCGTTGTGCTCAGGGAGGATCCGCCGTTCGGATGGAGGTCGAGGTGGTCGCCGGGGTGGCCTGGTTCGCCGGCGACGAGGTTCGCGGCGGAGGAGCTTCGGGCGTCAACGGCTCCGGCCGTTTCCGGCTGCAAAAGAGGCGGGGAAGAAGGGGGAAATGGTCAGGGGTGCTCGGGGGTTCCAGACCGAGGCAGAGGAGGAGCAGGGGAGGCCTGTACCGTGGGATCGACGGCGACCCGAGGCGGCGGAGCTCGAGCTCGAGCTCGATCTCGAGCTCGGGCTCGTCTGGAGAGGGGTGGGTGGTGTAGGGGGTGTTTAGGGGAGTGAGAGAGCGAGTGGTGAGGAAAGGGGGGCTCGGGGAGGCCTTTAAGTAGGCGAGCCACGGCTCACTATAGACCCGTGCGCCAGCGAGGTCCTGCTCGTTGCCACAGGGCTCGGGAGGAGCTGGCGCCGTGTCTGGGGTGTTCCTGGGCATGAACTACACCGAGGGGAGCTAAGGGAGAGAGCGGGGAGGGGTCAGAGACGCGCGCGTGTGAGCCGCACCATTGGCGCGCTTGGGCAGCCTCTGTTTGCTAGAGCGGAGGCGCGGGGAGGAGGAGAGAGGAAGGGAACAGCGCCATGGCGTGTTGCAGACGTCGAGGCGCATCGTCGGGCGCGCTGGGGAGGCCCGAGGTGGCCGGAGGCGATTGGAAGGGGGCGGCTACAGTGCGGGAGCGCACTGTAGCGTGCTCCAGAGCGCGCAAATGGCATGCCATGGCATAAAAAAAAGGGGAGTGGGCGCGGCCACTTGTGTCCAGTAGTGCTAGGGAGTAGTAAAGAAAGGGGAGGAAGCATTGGATGCCATGGATGGCCACTGGAGTGAGGAGGGAGGTGAGGAAGAGGGGTACAGGGGCTGTCCAGAGGGGTAAATGAAGTGGTTTCACCCCTCCATCATTGAGCTGAGGTGCAGCCATTGCTACCGGAGGTAGAGGAGGTCTAGGAGGGGCTGTGGTAAAAAGTTGAGCTCAAGGAGAATAGTTTTAGTGGTCAAAATGGTGTTTTTGGAAAAATGGCAGAGGGTGTTTGTTGTTGGTTTGGGAAAGAAAATGAACTCCAATAGCCATGATACTTAACAGGATGGAATGACACTTAGAAATAGGGTGTGCCACCAAATTTGAGCTCATTTGGGAAAAGTTGCCAGTGTAACTTTGGTAAACCCTAGAAATCAACAGAAATGGGTTTTCCAAGATCTAGTCATGCAAATCCATTCTCCTTGATGCACCACATGGTGTAGTGTCATCATTTGGGGATTTGAACATGCTCACAAAAGTTGAGGTCAAGGAGATAAAGTTGGTAGTACAAACTTGCTCAAATTAGGTTCTGAACAGAAAGGGTTATGGGGCATTTTGGTGGACCAAAATGACCTTGATTGAAGTGAGGCTTTGCAAGATCATCACAATATGCATTTGTGACTTGCTGGATGTTTCTTGGATTTTTATGAAAATATTTCCTGTAGAAATATTTCAAATCCTTGAATTGGGCAGAATGGTTTTGGGAGGTTTTGTCCAATATTTTGAACATGACCATGTGTTGAAACTCTTATACATGGGAAATATATGCCCACTGAGTTTCCCTGATTTTTGTCAAATATTTTTGAATCAATAAAATAATTTTTCCCTATTAAAGACCATTTCTGGCCTTAAGAAAAAGCCTTTAAATAAAATAGGAAAATAACTTTTAAAATTATATTTTTGGGTTTTATGAGAATCCTATATCTAATAGGTTTCAAATATACCTTTTGAAATATTTTTCATACCCCAAATCAGGTACTTGCAGTGCAAACCTCAATCCAGGGGTTTTTGGAAAACTAATTTTTGAAAAATACTTTTTGGCCAAATTATTTTTGTAAGAAAATACTATATTGCTCTATACACATGGCATGATCATTGGGCAGAAGTTTGGGGCAAGGAGATGAAGTATAGAAGGTGAAATTGTTGACTTTGTAGAGCACTTGAAAATCACAGAGAGAAAAACCAACTCCAAAATAAAAAGCCAAATGATGCAAAAGTTTTTGTTGGTCCAAATTTTCATTCTTTATTAATGCAAATGAAGTGTTACAAAATGCAGGGTGTGACAGTTTTTGCTTCACAATGCTCTTCGTGAAGCCTATCCCCCTAACTGCACTGTAGGGTACGACACCAGCGTCTTCAGAATAGATTATTGATAGTGGGTGTACAAATCACATGACTGGCAAAAGAAGCCTTCTTATGGACTCAACCTTACGTCCATCCTACAAGAGCCACATCACATTTGCTGACACTAGTAAAAGTAAGGTATTGGGTCTAGGTAGAGTTGCAATCTCAAGGGATCAACACATGGATAAAGTCATGCTTGTTGAATCCCTTGGCTTCAACTTAATGTCTGTCTCAATGCTTTGTGATTTAAACATGATCATAATATTTGGAAAATATCGTTGCCTTGTTCTAATGGAATCTGACAAGTCTCTAGTATTTGAAGGGTATCGAAAAGATGATTTGTACATGGTAGATTTCTCAGTAGGACCACAGCTTGCCGTATGTCTTCTAGCAAAAGCTTCAGAATGCTGGCTCTGGCATCGGAGGCTTGGGCATGCTGGCATGAGGAACCTCCACTCCCTGGCAAAGAAGAAGCATGTCATAGGCATCGAGGGCGTCAAGTTCAAGAAAGATCACTTATGCGGTGCCTGTTAGGCAGGAAAGATGACGAGGGCCAAACATCCCTTGAGGACAATCATGACCACTACTCGACCCTTCGAACTGCTTCACATGGATCTTTTCGGTCCCACTCATTACTCAACTCTTACTACTACTGCTTATCTCTATGGCTTTGTCATTGTTGATGATTATTCTAGATATACATGGGTGCACATAATCCTTTACAAGACTGAAGTGCAGGATGTCTTCAGACGCTTCGCCAATCGAGCAATGAACAACTATGGCGCCAAGATAAAGCATATCAGAAATGACAATGGCACTGAATTCAAGAACATTGGCCTTGATACATATCTTGATACCTTGGGCATCACACATGCATTCTCAGCCCCGTACACGCCACAGCAGAATGGGGTCGTCGAACGCAAGAACAGACACTCATTGAGATGGCCAGAACGATGCTAGATGAAGACAAGACTCCAAGAAAATTCTGGCCTAAAGCCATTGATACTGCATGCCATACAATCAATCGTGTTTATCTTCACAAGATTCTGAACAAGACATCCTATGAGCTCCTTACTGGCAAGAAGCCAAATGTCAGTTACTTCAGAGTATTTGGCGCCAGGTGCTGGATCAAGGACCCACATCAAACCTCAAAGTTTGCACCAAAAGCACATGAGGGTTTTATGCTTGGATATGGAAAGGATTTGCACTCCTACAGAGTCTTTAATCTCTTTCATTACAAAGTGGTTGAAATAGTGGATGTGCGGTTCGATGAGACCAACGGTTCACAAAGAGAGCAACTACCAAATGTGCTAGATGAAGTTCCATCTAGTGAATCAATCAAGCTAATGGGAACTGGAGAAATTATACCTTCTGAAGCTCATCCGGAAGAAGAACTTATCATCTCAGCACCTTATCAACATGAAGACAATGCTCATCCTGAAGACATTCCTTCTAACAACGACAATGATCAGCAAGAGCAAAATCTTCGCCCTGTACATCCTCACGTTGCCAATGAAGTGCAGATTGAAAGAATAATTGATAGCATCAATGCACCCGGTCCACTCACTCGTTCAAGGGCAACTCAGCTAGCAAATTTCTATGGGCACTTCGCATTCGTCTCAATAACAGAACCCAAGAAAGTTGAAGAAGCCTTCATGGAACCTGAATGGATTCAAGCTATGCAAGACGAGCTTCAACAGTTTGAGCTGAATAATGTATGGGAACTGGTCAAGCGTCTCGATCCTCGGAAGCACAACATAATAGGCACCAAATGGATATACCGCAACAAGCAAGATGAGAATGTTCAAGTTGTCAGAAACAAAGCTCGTCTCGTTGCTCAAGGATATACTCAAGTGGAAGGCATTGACTTCGATGAAACATTTGCTCCTGTGGCTAGACTTGAAGCCATATGCATACTGCTGGCCTATGCAAATCATCACAACATACTTCTTTATCAAGTGGATGTGAAGAGTGCCTTCCTCAATGGCATGATTGACGAAGAAGTGTATGTTGCACAACCTCCTTGCTTTGAAGATCCAAAACATCCTGACATGGTATACAAGCTCAACAAGGCACTGTATGGCCACAAAAAAGCCCCTCGGGCCTGGTATGACAAACTCAAATACTTCCTGAAGAGCAAAGGCTTCATACCTGGTTCTCTCGACCCCACTCTCTTCACGAAGACATATGATGGTGAACTGTTTGTGTGCCAAATATATGTGGATGACATTATCTTCGGCTGCACCAATCATAAGTACAGTGAGGAGTTTGGATATATGATGCAAGAGCAATATCAAATGTCTATGATGGGAGAGCTGAAGTTCTTTCTCGGTCTTAAAATACGACAGCAACACAACGACATCTTCATATCTCAAGAGAAGTATCTCAAAGATCGCCTGAAGAAGTTCGGTATGCAAGACTGCAAAGGCTTCACGATGCCAATGCCATCCAAGCATCATCTGGGTCCTGACGACAATGGTAAAGAGTTCGATCAAAAGGTATACCGCATCTAGGCCAGGTATTATGCTTAGTGTTTTCATGTGTGCTCGATTTCAAGCGGCACCAAAGGAGTCGCATCACTTAGCTGTGAAGCGAATTCTTTGATATTTGGCTCACACCCCAACTCTAGGATTATGGTATCCAAAGGGCTCAGAGTTTGATCTGGTTGGATTCTCAGATGCTGATTATGCTGGTGACAAAGTTGATCGCAAGTCTACATCACGCACATGTCACTTTCTGGGACGATCACTTGTATGTTGGTCTTCAAAGAAGCAGAACTGTGTATCTGTCTCCACTGCTGAATGTAAATACATTGCTGCTAGATCTTGCTGCGCTCAGCTTCTGTGGATGAAGCAAACGCTCAAAGACTATGGCATTCATTTGAAGCAAGTGCCACTCTACTGCGACAACGAAAGCGCCATCAAGATTGCCAACAACCCAGTTCAGCACTCGAAGACAAAGCACATTGAAATTCATCATCACTTTCTCAGAGATCATGTTGTGAAGGAAGATATTGATATCATACACGTCAACACTAAAGAGCAATTGGCAGATATCTTCACCAAGCCCTTGGATGAGAAGATATTTTGCAAGTTATGGTGTGAGCTAAATATCCTGGAATCCTCAAATGTACTATGATCAGGCACACATCCTAACCCTTATGTATATTGATGACTTAGATGTGCAACACACGAAGTAAAGTATATCTTCAATCAATGAAGACATACATTCTAAGTGTGAATACATTAATGTGGAATTTGACTTCGGAGCGCCACGATAATTGTGTGCCGTGTCTAGGTCTAATACTTCCTATACGGTGGGTAACGCCACCACCAAATGTTCTATTTTGAAGTGTTTCACTCATGGCGTTACCTTGCTATGTCTTCACATTTGGTTTGGCTTCAATCTCAACATGTCTTCATGATTATCTTCACTATGTTGATTATATATATATATATACTAGTGTTCTGTCCTCTACAGCATTCACTTATAGCTATGTCTTCCCGTTGAATCTTTTGAACTAAGTGAATGTGATCGGACCCTAACCTCTCTATGCTATCTATCTCAAACTCTATCTCTCCAAATCATATGCATTGTATTGAAACTATCGAATGTCTTCTCTGCGTCCTTGTCAGCAGAAGATACAAAGACAAACCTTAAGTCCACTTTCAATGCTCATTCCTCCACATGAAACCCGGAGAAGTAGGAACGACCACCCGACAATCCAGGCGTGCATGGGACGTGGAACAAACCCCAAAATTCTGCATAATGGCCACGTGTTCCTCAGATGCGAATCGCCAGGGCACCTGTGTAATAACGTAGTGCTGCTCCTGTACCTATAAATACACACTTCACGGCGGTCATTATCTCTTCTTCCACTCTCGCACGAACCCTAGCGCCACCGCTAGCCCTCGACGACACCGGCGACGAAGCGCTTCACTGCCGCAACCTCTCCGACGCCGTCTTCACGCCGACCGCGGACATCGTCCTCTCCGCCGTCGCCATAGGTGTCCTCCGTCGCCAAGTTAGGGCACGGAATATCGAACTGCTCGGCCTCATCTTCCACTCCGTCTAGCAGTTCTTAGTGTGGTAAATAAAACTTCCTTTTTATGGCACCATTGATCCTATGGCTTTGTCACTTTCTACCACAAGCAGCTTCTATTCACACAAGTTAGATCTCTCTCATACTGCATCTCATAACATGCCTAGTATATTCACTTATGCTTCACAAAGTAGTTAGATTCCTCACTTGTACTGATCTCTGGATTCGTACAAATCTGGAACCAACTCCTTATCTATGAGTGAATGTCTTCGCACGATGAGGTCAATGTCTTCTAAACTGATTTATATTCAAAATCTTCTGAGAATGCATATGACCTCTTCCCCTTCCCTCGCACCTTAATGCTGTCATAGGTACATGTCCGTGGGAGAATCCCTTGGTTCTCATAGTCTGCATTCATTTGCAGAATTCTTACAACATCATATAAATTCTCCCGAAGCAAGTTCCTGTTTGTCCAGCAAGCGAAAATCTTTGAAGCCTTTGAACATGTTGAAGCCTTTCAGTTTAAAGTTCATGGCTTCAGAGAAATCAGCAAGGAAGGGTGGCAGAAAGCGTCATGGAGAAGCATCTAGAGATCTGCCAGATGATCTCTCAGAACTGTACAAGATAGATCCTGAAGAGGATTACAATCAGCGCAAGACCCAAATCCAATGGATTCGAAGATATTGGGCAGAACAATGGTTCAAATACCGATTTGTAACCCAGGAATATGCTGAGAAAAATGCCATCAAGAGACTGTGGGGAGACATCCTATACAAGAATCTTCAACCCAGGTCCAGAGATGAAGCCATTGAACAAGGCTTCTATCCCTGCATGGTCTGTGGGCCACAGCCTCTTGATGCACACCCATCGTCACTACTATGGTGTCGTGATGACATTCTGTTCAAGCGCAACTTCCAGTTTGCCCAGAACTCAGCGAAGCAAAACAAGAAGACATTGGGACTAGACTTCAACCCTGGTCCCTCAGCTCCAAGGGCTGATGGCACACGAGATGCAGAACCCAATGTCGTCGGTCCTTTCTACAACCTTGCAGGCCTCATCACCCATATCTTGGTTCAAGGGACTGTAGTGAATGAGCCTGCAGCTGACGCTGAATCAGATGAAGCGCCTGCAGCGCCGAAGCCAAAGAAGTTGAAGAAGCCTAAAGCTTCAAAGCCTGCCCCTTCACCAAAAATCTCATGGGCGAAGCCACTGGCAACTGCACCTCCTGAAGACAGTGTGCAGTCCAAAGATTTATCACGCATCTCCAAGCCCCAGAAGGTCAAGATGCCTCTGCCACACACCGGCCAAGAGCTAACAGCTGCTGCCATTCTGCGCAATGATGCCATTGATCTGTCAAGTGATGAAGATCTTGCAGATGACGCTCTTGAGCAACTCATCTAGAGCAAAGAAGAAGCAGAAATCTTCAATGATCTGCCTCTCTTTGATGTAACAATCATCCACAACTTCATTGATGAATGGTTTGACACGCCAAACATCAGCTTCGAAGATCTGCAACTACCCATTGGCCTCAGTGTCGCCTTCCATGGCGCCATTGCTTCAGAGTTAGCTATCGCCCAGCGCATTGTTGAACTGAAGCAAAAGATTGACTATGAAAAGGCTCAGTTCAAGAAGCATATGGCCAAGCTCGGCGTGCAAGAGGTGAAGAACTTCAAGATTATGCTGCACGAGCTCAAGGAAGCCTTTCTCAAGAAACGTGCAGAAGCTCAAGGTTCTCGTGAGCGCATGAAGGTTCTGGCTGACAAATGTGTGCAGGCCTACAATGAGGCTGAGAAGCGCAAGGCCCTTGGGCGTCCTGGCATCGACCCCAGGATGGCAGCAAAGAAGATGAAGAAGCCCTCTACGGCTGAACCTGACGCACCAAGGCAGGAAGCAGATCCCATTGTCTTCCCAACTAGAATGACTGGCTCGAAGCCAAAAAGCTGGTCAACCGCTTCAGAGCTCAAGAAGACGAGGACTGCTGAGGCTGAAGCCAGGAAGAGGAAACATCCTGAAGCCTCTCCTATTGCCCCCTCCATGAAGAAGAGGAAGACCAAGAAAGATTGGGCTGCTCCCACAGAGCCTTTGAGAGTTGAACCTATTTCCATGGTTCGTCCTGACGCTGAATGCCAACTGACAATCCATGAGCCTGCTTTCACAGAGGCTCATGAAGCTGAAGACTTTCCAGTAGCTGATCCCATCGCTGCTGAAGACATTGGTCAACATGACCATGTAGAAGATGGTGCAGTCCTTCCTCAGCTCGAGAACAGCGAACTCATCAGCATTGGTCGTCCTCTAACGCCAATCGCTCAGGATGCTTCATGGGCTGATCGCCCACAAGAGGAAGAAGACTTTGAGGCCCAGCCAACTCCAACTACACAGGCGTCGCCTGCGTTGCGTAGGCTTCGCAAAGGACCTAGGCCTCCAGTCTCTGCGTCTGAAGCTGAAACTGCTGAAGACATTCCAGCTGCATCAGCCGATGAAGAAGAAGTCCCACAAGCTGCTACTCCCCTGTCCCACCAAGAAGCGGTTCTCAAGGAGAACGTGATTGTGACCGACCCTCCAGCTCGTCAAGTGGAGGTTGAACATCTTGAGGCTGCCACCACCAACACCACTGAAGCCACTGACGATGTCATGGCTGAAGCTAATGTTGAGCCCTCACCAACAAAAGCACTAGAAGTCAGTGAAGCCACTAATCCCGCCACTTCTGTTCCTGAGTCTGCTGCCGGTCCCCAGTTCGACTATCATGTTGAGCACAGGCCTCAGGTACAGAAGCCAATCCCAAGATTGCCAAGGTTCCCAGGTCCTGCATCAGCACCTGGCTCCTTCAATATCAATGGCTTCAGAGCAGACAGCACATTCTTCAACAGCTCCAGGAACCCCTACTCCAGGGAAAGAATATCATCTGATCGGTTCTGGAGTTATCCGCAGCGAAGCTATTACTCATGCGTTCTTTACAACCAAGGTCGCATCTTCCCACACAAGCGCCTTGACATTGAAGCAATAGCTGGTCTGCCCTATCTGGAAGAAGCTCTGGATTGCTTCAAAGAGCTTGGACTGCTGCCGTTCGTCACTGACCAAGAGCATTGGAATGAAGAGTTGCTGCTCCAATTCTATGCCACACTTCACATCCGCGGGTATAGCAGAGATCCGAAGACTTGGGTCCTGGAGTGGATGACAGGAAACGTTCATCACGAAGCCAAAGCCTTTGACATCATTGAGCTCATTGGTTTGCCCACTCCTGGCGATCTCTACGAGCATGGCTGTCAACTTCATAGTGAAGCTATTGAGAGCATCTTTCAGAAGACTGAACCTAATATGAGTCAGATGCTTAGTATGATGAAGCCATTGCCCCAAGATGCTGCTTATCCCATGGAGTTCTTCGTTGAAGACCTTGAGTATCTGCCAAGAACCATTTATCACATCATAAGGCGAACTCTCTGGCCAATCAAAGGACATTCTCCCCATGCCAAGCTGGAAGGTGCAATGAAGACTTTGGTCTTCTACATTCTTCATGGAAAATGCTTCAATGCACAGGATTTCTTCCGCCAACTTGCTACATCTGGCTCTGATCTGTTTGGTTTGAAGTTCTATGCCCCTTGGGTGATGCGGCTGATCAAACTTCACTCCGCTATCTCATATCAGCCCTCGGCCCGCAACCATCGGATCTTTTTGCCTGATGTGGATATGTCTATTGAAGCCATCTATCCTGAGCCTACCAAGGAACCTCTCAGTCTTCAGAATGCACAACATCAAAGTTTCACTCAGAATGTTTAAGGCGTGGAAGCCGTAACTCGTGTGTATCCTTTGGCTGGCACTACACGTGCACCGCATCCTGCTCTCACTGAAGCCACTGATAGTACAACTGCTCCACGACCCAAGAAGCGCACTCGTGTTCTCAAGGACCGAGAGCTTCTTGTGGCTCTTCATCAGAAATAGGATAGGCATCATGACTGGCTAAAGCGTCAGATGCAAAGCCTCTTGGTGGATGTTAATCGCATTCGCAATCTTGCCACCAAGAATGCTTTTGTTGCCCATGAAACCTCTCGCCGCACATGGAAAGGGCTAACGCTGATGTGTTCTGAAGATGAACTTCAAGAGGATGTCTTCACTGAGCGATTCAAGTTTGACTCCACACCTCCTCGAAGGGCAGTGCTGCGACGAACTCCATCCCTTGAAGACTCTGAGTTCTCTTCCTCTGCTGCAACTGTGAATGCCAGAGTGATCGAGGATGAAGACGATGCTACTTCACCGCCACCTCCTTCAGCACGCTTCGACTCTGCTCCAAGCTCTTCAGCACCGCCAAACACCACCAACGACCCTGCTGCTTCACCTACTCCTCATGGGAACGAGTAGATGCTCTATGTCTTCAAACCTTTTTGGTCCTTACTGACAAAAGGGGGAGAAGCATATGAGGTTGATAGTCTTCAAGCAGGTCCATATGGGCGGGTGCTTTATATTTTGCTTCGTGCTTACAACTCTCGTTTTGCTACATTTGGTTCTTTGAGTTGTAACACTTAAACTCGATGGTCGTCTGCTACTTATCTGCCACCTTGTGTTGCGATGATAAATTCCGCACTTAGATCATTCTGCAGACGTCCATTTTCCATTATGCATGGCATTATCTTCATATACTTTCACATGCATAGTGGATTGTCATCATAAGTTGAAGTGGATCTCCACAAGTACAACCTGCCTTGTGCATTTGCATTCCAAAAGCAAATTACTTATATGCACATCTTCAGGGGGAGCCCTTGCAACTTACGAATACAATTCCTTATCCTTTACAATTTCACAGATTATATTCCCCGTTGAAAACTTCAACTAGTTTGTCATCAATCACCAAAAAGGGGGAGATTGTAAGTGCATCTAGTGCCACCCCTACTTGGTTTTGGAGTATTGACGACAAACCTAGTTGAGGGACTAATGTGTTTGTGAGAATTGCAGGATAACACAGGTAGAAGTCCCTCATTGATTCGGTTTTCCTACCAAAGATGACCCCTAAAAATGTATGAAGACATTGAAGTCAAAGGTGGTATATGAAGATATTCACATTGAAGACTATGACAAGAGAAGACACCACATGAAGCCTATGGAGCTCGAAGACTTAGATCTTTTGTAGTTCTCTTTCTTCTGTATTGAGTCATAGGAACCACCGTACTGGTAAGTGGGGTCCAAGAGAACCAGTCAGAATGACTGAAGTGATATGTCTTCGAGTGAAGACTTTTGAGAGCAAATCTTGTCCAGAGTCGGGCAAGTCAGCTTTGCTTGAAGCCCAAGTAAAGTTGCCGTGTGAGTTTGAAATCTGACCGTTGGAACACGTGTCAGTTCCTTAGTGACCCAGGGTCATTTCGGACAAATCAGGTCGGATTGCCAAGTGGCTATAAATAGCCCACCCCCTACAACCATAAATGGTTGGCTGCTCAGATTCAGAGTACGGCTTTTGTCGTTTGATAGCAACCCACCTCGAAGCCTTTGAGAGGGAATTCCTTGCGAGGATAAAGCCCCAACCACCCAGAGCCAAAGAGAATTAGGCATCACTTAAGTCTTCTTGTCTGTGTGATCTGAAGACTTATTACACTTGAGGACTATGCATCCTCCAGCCGGTTAGGTGTTGCGTTCTGAGCATCCAAGAGACATTGTGGATTTCCGGTGAACGAAGTTTGTGAAGGTTTGGGAGTCTACCTTGAAGACTTACCAGAGTGATTGGGCGAGGTCTGTGTGACCTTAGCTCAAGGGGAATACGGTGAGGATTGGGTGTCCTGAGCTGCGTGTTCAGGACTGGGTGTCCGGGACTGTGTGTCCTAAGGTTTAAATACCTAGCCGCCCTAACCAGACGTACAGTTGTCACAGCAACTGGAACTGGTCCAACAAATCATTGTCTTCAGCGAGTCACTGGTTTCATCTTCCCTTCCCTTTACTTACTGTTACTCCCTGTGAAGTCATTGTATGTTCGCACTATTTTTTTTCTTCACTGAGTGACTACGTGTTCTGTGTGGCTTCACAATATCTTCCTACCTGATCCTTACTACATTGGTGCTATTAGTCATTGTGCTTTCACTCTATTGAATACTTGACTATGGCTTGCCTAGTGTAGTCTACCTTCCGCTGCAGGGTAATAGGTTTATTTCTATCGTTTGTCTTCATAACTTCCACGTTTTGAAGACTTCCATAAAAATTGCCTATTCACCCCCCCCCCTCTAGTCAATATAATGCACTTTCATAAGTGCATCTAGTGCCACCCCTAGTTGGTTTTGGAGTATTGACGACAAACCTAGTTGAGGGACTAATGTGTTTGTGAGAATTGCAGGATAACACAGGTAGTAGTCCCTCATTGATTCGGTTTATCTACCGGAGATGACCCCTAAAAATGTATGAAGACATTGAAGACAATGGTGGTATGTGAAGACATTCACATCGAAGACTATGACAAGAGAAGACATTGCATGAAGGCTATGGGACGCGAACACTTAGTTGTTTCGTTGTCTCCTTTTCTTCTTTGTTGAGTCATAGGAACCACTGTACTGTTAAGTGGGTCCAAGTGAACAAAGTCAGAGTGATTGAAGTGATGCTCAACCAAAATCCTATGTCTTCGAGCGAAGACAATGAGAGCAAATCTTATCGAGAGCTAGATGAGTCAGCTTTGCTTGTAGCCCAAGTAAAGTTGCCGCGTGTGTTTGAAATCTAACCGTTGGAACACGTGTCAGTTCCTTAGTGACCCAGGGTCATTTCGGACAAATCAGGTTAGGTTGCCTAGTGGCTATAAAAATCCCACCCCCTACAACCAGAAACGGTTGGCTTCTAAGAGTTAGTGTACGGCTTTTGACGTTTGAGAGCAACCCACCTCGAAGCCTTTGAGAGAGAATTCCTTGCGAGGATAAAGCCCTAACCACCCAGAGCCAAAGAGTGTTAGGCATCACTGAAGTCTTCCTATCTGTGTGATCTGAAGACTTATTACACTTGAGGACTGTGAATCCTCCAGCCGGTTAGGCGTCGCGTTCTGAGCAGAGTCATTGTGGATCGCCGGTGAACGAAGTCTGTGAAGGTTTGGGAGTCTACCTTGAAGACTTACCAGAGTGATTGGGCGAGGACTAGGTGTCCTTAGCTCAAGGGGAATAAGGTGAAGACGCGGTCTTCTGAGTTGAATCTCAGCCTCCCTAACCAGACGTACAGTTGTCATAGTAACTGGAACTGGTCCAACAAATCATTGTCTTCAACGAGTCACTGGTTTCGTCCTTCCCATTCCTTTACTTACTATTGGCCCTGGTGAAGTCATTGTATGATTGCATTATCTTTTGTCTTCACTAAGTAACTGATTGTTCTGATTGGCTTCACACTATCTTCCTACCTGATCTATACGTCCTAGCTGCTATTAGTCATTGTGCTTTCACTTCATTGAATACTTGACTATGGCTTGCTTAGTGTAGTCTACCTTCCGCTGCATGGTAATAGGTTTATTTCTATCGTTTGTCTTCGAAACTTCCATGTTTTGAAGACTTTCATAAAAATTGCCTATTCACCCCCCCTTTAGTCGATCACTAGCACTTTCAATTGGTACCAGAGCAAGGTACTCCCTTGTTCTGTGTGATTCGGTTTAACCACCTGGAGTTTTAGCTATGTCGACTGCAGGGATAACTAAAGTCTCCGCTGCGTCCCCCGTCTTCGATGGAACTGAATATCCCTACTGGAAGAATAAGATGCGCATGCATCTTGAAGCCATTGATGTCGACCTCTGGTATGTCGTCAAGAATGGCGTTCCCAAGGCTGGTGAAGGTATCACCGCTGCTGATGTCAAGAAGTTCGTTCAACTGGATTCCACTGCCAAGAACATCATCTGTGGTCATCTGACCAAAGGACAGTATGGCCGTGTGAGTGCTCTGGAAACATCCAAGCAAGTCTGGGACTGGCTCTCCAAGGTCAACGAAGGCGTCTCAACCCAGAGAGATCAAAGAATCAGTGTCCTTCGCAACCTCTTCAACCGCTTCAAGATAAACGACAATGACAATGTCCAGCTCACATTTGACCGCCTCACTGACATGACAAATGAGCTTCGAGCTCTCGGCGCTACTGAGATCACCAAGCATGAAATCGTCAAGACACTCCTAAGATCACTTGACACCTCGTTTGACACCCTAGCCCTGATGATTCAAGAACATCCTGACTTCAAGACACTCGATCCGTCTGACATACTTGAAAGGCTCAACACACATGAGTTTCAGCTTTCTGAGAAAAGAGACATCTACGGTCCCAACTATGGGCGAACTCGCGCCTTGAAGGCAAAAGCTGTTTCCTCATCTAATGAAGAATCTGACTGCAGTTCTGATGATCCTGAAGACATTGGAAGGGAGCTTGCTATGCTTGTGAAGAAGTTCCAGAGATTAACCAAGAAGAAAGACTTCAGAAAGTCTTCACGATCCAGCTCAAGAAATGATGAAGCTTCTGCTCATGACTACAAGAAGAGAACATGCCACAAGTGCAAGAAACCTGGTCACTACATCTCTGAGTGTCCGTAGTGGGACAATGAGAACAAGAAGAAGAAGAAGAAGAGCAAGGAGTATGATTCTGATGACAAGAAGAAGAAGAAATACTCAAAGTCTTCTTCCAAGTCTTCCTCAAAGTCTTCATCACACAAGAAGAGCTCATCTGGCAAGGCCCGTGCTTTGTCGGCAAGGAAATGGATTCAGAGGAGGAGTCTGCTTCTGAGGAGGCAGAGGTGGAGTCTGAGCAGGAGTCCGATTCTAGTGTTGCAAGTCTGGCTACAGCCTATGTTGCCAAGTCCATCTTCAACACTGAAGACAATGATTCCGTCACCAACGCCGATGCTAATGACAAGGACAACTCCACTCCCACCTACTGCTTCATGGCACGCGGTGCCAAGGTAAAATCACGCGCCACTCACTATCAAACATCAAGTGAAGATGACTCTGATTGTGGTTCCAAACCCAGCTACAAAACACTTGCTAAAATTGCAACTGAACAGCAGAAAGCTATGGAACATATTCAAAAACTATTAGACAAAAGCGATGACCTGTTAGACGCTGAAATGACTCGATCTCAGTCCTTAATTGAAGACATAAAAAATCTTCATGTTAAGTATGAGGAACTTGAAAGTCGTCATGAAACGCTCTCAACAACTTATGAAAAGCTTTCCTATGATTATCTTCAAAGGAAGCAAGATCTTGAGAAATTGAGAGCGGCTCATGAAGATCTTCAAAAGGAAAACGAGTCACTTCGCGCCAAATAGATGAGTTCCACTCAGGAAGGATTTCAACCACCATGTATTAAATGCATTGAGCGTGATAATGCTACTTCTGTTGCTGAATGTTCTACTGCTGCTACTGTTGCAATATCTTCAACTACTAATGTGGTAACTAACCCCTCTGCTGAGGATGCCACTGCTATTGCTCATGAGAATGCTAAGTTGAAGACATTGCTTGAAATAGGGATGTTCAAAAGTCTCAAAGGGCATCAGACACTATGTGATGTCCACAAAAGGCAGATCCTAAACCGGAACCCTAGGAAAGAGGGTGTTGGGTTCGAAAGGAAAATGAATGCTGATGGCTCTTACTGGAAACCTGAGTAATACCCCAAAACCACATGGGTTGCTGCAAAGGAACCTTCAACGGATCGTCCACCCTATCTGGCTTCACTTGTGCTAATCCCATTGTTATTGATGAATCCTTTGATGCAAACTATAAACTGTTTAAGAATCAGAATGGTGAAGTGTTTGCCAGGTATATTGGTACAAACTGTAGGAATGGGCCGCCTATGAAGAAAGTCTGGGTGCCAAGAAGATGTTTGGAGAATCTTCCTGTGAATGTCATCATGACACCACACATAAAGAAGACAAACCCCAGACCACAGGCTTCATACGGTCCAAAGGCTTCATACAGACAGAGGACTCACCTGAGTCGCACTAACGCAAATGTTTTGCAGGGAAACCTTACTCAGGCCTATGAATATGAGCGCGTTTCATCAAACCGCCATGTTCATAAGACCAAGAACTACACTGCTTATTCTTATGAGTACTATTGTCCACCTGCAAGACTTTTTGCTAGGGCTCCAAAGCCAAAGTTCTCCGATGCTGCACTTAGACTCATTGCTTCGAAGCCACCCTTGAAGATGTGGGTGGCTAAGAAAGCTTAACTCTCTTTTTGCAGGGAAAGGTCTCCAGCCAAAAACCAAAATCGTCTGAAGCTATTGCTGGGGACCTTAAACATCTTGTAGAGCGCAAGATCAAATGCCCAAATGGTCTTATTATGTATTTTGTTCCCGAGTCGCTTGCTAGTTGCCCTATCAGTCCTAACCTTGATCTAAGCTTTTCATAATCCACTTGCTCGTCAAATGTTTATGCTTCACAATTCTCTTCGTGAAGCCTATCCCCTAACTGCACTATAGGGTATGACACCAGCTGCTTCGGAATGGATTATTGACAGTGGGTGTACTAATCACATGACTGGCAAGCGAAGTCTTCTTATGGACTCAACCTTACATCCATCTGACAAAATTCACATCACATTTGCTGACACTGGTAAAAGCAAGGTATTAGGTCTAGGTAGAGTTGCAATCTCAAGGGATCAACACATGGATAAAGTCATGCTTGTTGAATCCCTTGGTTCCAACTTAATGTCTGTCTCAATGCTTTGAAATTTAAACATGATTGTGATGTTTGGAAAATATCGTTGCCTTGTTCTAATGGAATCTGACAAGTCTCTAGTTTTTGAAGGGTATCGGAAAGATGATTTGTACATGGTAGATTTCTCAGCAGGACCACAACTTGCCGTATGTCTTCTAGCAAAAGCTTCAGAATGCTGGCTCTAGCATCGGAGGCTAGGGCATGCTGGCATGAGGAACTTGCACACTCTTGCAAGAAAGAAGCATATCATAGGCATCGAGGGCGTCAAGTTCAAGAAGGATCACTTATGCGGTGCCTGTGAAGCAGGAAAGATGACGAGGGCCAAGCATCCCTCAAAGACAATCATGAAAACGACTCAACCCTTCGAACTGCTCCACATGGACCTTTTCGGTCCCACTCATTACTCAACTCTTACTACTACTGCTTGTCTCTATGGCTTTGTCATTGTTGATGATTATTCAAGATATACTTGGGTGCATATAATCCTCTACAAGACTGAAGTGCAGGATGTCTTCAAACGCTTCGCCAATTGAGCCATGAACAACTATGGCGTCAAGATAAAGCACATCGGAAGTGACAATGGCACTGAATTCAACAAAACTGGCCTAGATATGTATCTCGATACTTTGGGCATCACACAAAAATTCTCAGCTCCATACATGCCGCAGCAGAATGCCGTCGTGGAACGCAAGAACAGAACACTTATTGAGATGGCCCGGACGATGCTTGATGAATACAAGACTCCAAGCAAATTCTGGCCTGAAGCCATTGATACTGCATGCCATATCATCAACTGTGTTTATCTTCACAAGCTTCTCAACAAGACATCCTATGAGCTCCTTACTGGCAAGAAGCCAAATGTCAGTTACTTCAGAGTATTTGGTGCCAGGTACTGGATCAAGGATCCACATCACACTTCAAAATTTGCACCGAAAGCACATGAAGGTTTTATGCTTGGATATGGAAAGGATTCGCACTCCTACAGAGTCTTCAACCTCTTTCACTATAAAGTGGTTGAAACTGTGGATGTGCGGTTCGATGAGACTAACGCCTCGCAAAGAGATCACCTGCCAAATGTGCTAGATGAAGTTCCATCCAGTGAATCAATCAAACTTATGGGAACTGGAGAAATCATACCATCTGAAGCTCAGCCTGAAGAGGAACTTATCATCTCCGCACCTGATCAACCTGAAGACAATGCTCAGCCTGAAGACAATCCTTCTAATGATGACAATCATCAGCAAGAGCAAAATCTTCGTCCTGTACATCCTCGTGTTGCAAATGAAGTACAGATTGAGAGAATAATTGATAGCGTCAATGCACCAGGTCCACTCACTCGTTCAAGGGCAACACAGCTAGCAAATTTCTGTGGGAACTTCGCATTCGTCTCAATATCTGAACCCAAGAAAGTTGATGAAGCCTTCATGGAACCTGAATGGATTCAAGCTATGCAAGAAGAGCTTCAACAGTTTGAGCTGAATAATGTATGGGAACTGGTTAGGCGTCCTGATCCTCGTAAGCACAATATAATAGGAACTAAATGGATATATCGCAACAAGCAAGATGAGCATGGTCAAGTTGTCAGAAACAAAGCTTGTCTCATTGCTCAAGGATACACTCAAGTTGAAGGGATTGACTTCGATGAAACATTTGCTCCTGTGGCTAGGCTTCAAGCCATACGCATACTGCTGGCCTATGCAAATCATCATAACATTCTTATGTATCAAATGGATGTGAAGAGTGCTTTTCTCAATGGCAAGATTGAAGAAGAAGTGTATGTTGCACAACCGCCTGGCTTTGAAGACCCAAAACGTCCTGACATGGTGTACAAGCTCAACAAGGCACTGTAAGGCCTCAAACAAGCCCCTCGAGCTTGGTATGACACACTCAAAGACTTCCTGAAGAGCAAAGGCTTCAAACCTGGTTCCCTCGACCCCACTCTCTTCACGAACACATATGATGGTGAATTGTTTATGTGCCAAATATATGTGGATGACATTATCTTCGGCTACACCAATCAGAAATACAGTGACGAGTTTGGATATATGATGCAAGAGCAATATGAGATGTCCATGATGGGTGAGCTGAAGTTCTTCCTTGGTCTTCATATACGTCAGCAACGCAGCGGCATCTTTATATCTCAAGAGAAATACCTCAAAGATTGCCTGAAGAAAATTGGGATGCAAGATTGCAAAGGCTTCACGACGCCAATGCCAGCCAAACATCATCTGGGTCCCGACGACAATGGTAAAGAGTTCGATCAAAAGGTATACCGCTCCATGATTGGTTCCTTGCTTTATCTATGTGCATCTGGGCCAGATATCATGCTTAGTGTTTGCATGTGTGCCCGGTTCCAAGCGGCACCAAAGGAATCGCATCACTTAGCTGCGAAGCGAATTCTCAGATATTCGGCTCACACCCCAACACTAGGATTATGGTATCCAAAGGGCTCAAAGTTTGATATAGTTTTTTTTTGAATATTTACTATGGGGTAAAACCCCACAGCCCATTTTATTAAAAAAGAAAAGGTCCAGCAAAATACAAAGCACTGAGATAGTGCCAAAGCAAAAGGAGACCTATCTACAACTTACCTAGAGCTAGAAGACCCAAGTTCAACTGAAGTTATCCTAAATTTACAAAAGGGCATTAACCCAAGCTAACAATTGAGTTCTAAGACTACTGTTAATTCTGTGAGACAAAAGAAGAATATCATGTACAAAATTGCACCTCCAGGTGGCAAAACGAGCCTGCTCTCCCCTGAAGATCCTCCCATTCCTGAGAATCCAAATATTCCATGCTGCAGTGAGCATCACCTTAAAGAAAAAAAATTGACTAAAACTTGATCTGGCATGGGCAACACACTCCTGGGTATTAGACCCCTGGGACCAATCAATCTGGAGGTAGTTCCACACTCTTGAGCTGAAATTGCACTGGAAGAAAAAATGAGATCTGTCCTCATGGACATAAGCATTACATATAACACAAAGATTATCCTCAGCTTGGGACCTCCAGTGTCTTCGAACCAGCATGTCTTTGGTGTTGAGTCTATCAAAGAACAATAACCAACCAAAAACTTTAATCTTCATGGTGCATCTGCTCTTCCATAACCATTTGCAGGGCATAATAGTGGGCATATGGGAGTGCATGATGGTACAGAACCCTTTGGCCGAAAAGGACCCAGATTTGGAAGGCCACACCCACTGGTCAGGAAGTAGAGGATCTCTTTGCAAGTTTAGCAGCCAACCTTCTAGAATTGTTAACTCTGCAGCAGCTTCTCGTGAGATGGGTAGGTAAAACATGGAAAAAAGGTCCTGGGTCTGAAGCACATCCCTGACTGAGACCTTGTCATCAATCACGAAAGAGAACAGTCTAGGAAGCCTCCTTACCAAGGGCAAGGAAGAATCAGCCACATGCCATGCATCATGCCAGAACAAAGCAGTGTCCCCCATGTTAATATGAACAGAAGCAATGGCCCTGTAAGCATCGTTCAGCTTGAAGACACCCCTCCACCAGAAAGAGCCAGTCAATACAGTTGCATGAGGGACAATGTTGTCATAATAGGAATCCCATATTAAAGAGACCCAAGGAACATCATGCTTATTGAAGAATTTATGCAGATGTTTCATGAGCAGTCCCTGATTCTGATATTGAGATTGAGAATACCCAGACCACCCTTATCTTTAGGTCTGCAAACCAGATCCCAAGCTGCCAGAGATTGTTTAGGTGTATCTGTATTCCCTCTCCAAAGACACTTCCTGAAGATCCTATCCAACTGCTTAATGATGCCAAGAGGTATATGCAAGGTGTAGAGGAAATAGATTGGCATGGAAGTTAAGACTGAAGTCAACAGCTGCAACCTAGAGCCCTGGTTTAGCATGGCAGAACTAGCAGATAGCCTTCTTTCAATATTATCCACAAGGGGGAGGAGATCCACAATTCTGGGTCTGGTGGTACCAAGGGGTAGACCAAGATAAGTGAAAGGGAGTTCTCCTAACTTACAACCCAGAAGAGTAGCCAACCTGAGAGCCTCCTCATTAGATATATTCAAAGGTATCATAGAGGACTTGGCAAAATTCACCTTGAGACTAGTAGACTGCTGGAACACAGCCAACATATTCTTAAGAGCCACCAGTTGCTCATCCAAAGCTGGCAAGATGATGATTGTGTCATCTGCATACTGGATAATTGGGTAGTTAGGATCATGGGATGGGATTGGGAGTGTCAGAGACCCTTGAGCCATCATTTGGTTGACCACAGACTGCAACAGATCAGCAGCAATAACAAAAAGGAGGGGTGACAAAGGATCACCCTGTTTGACCCCACACTTACATTTAAATTGCTTCCCTGGAATGCCATTAAGTAATACCGAAGATGTCCCAGACGACAAAATCTCTCTAACCCAAGCAATCCACTTGCTATCAAAACCTTTATGATGAAGGACTTGTAAAATTACCTCATGTTCCACTGTATCAAAAGCCTTGGCAAAGTCCAGCTTCAGGATTATGATTGGTCGCTTTGACTGCTTGCATTGATGTATATACTCAAATGCCCATGCAAGGCAATCCTGAATGGACCTACTTTTCAAAAATCCATACTAGTTCTTATGAATACATTACAAAATTACTTTCTGTAATCTGTTTGCCAACAGTTTGGTGAGGAACTTCAGACAGGTGTTTGTAAGGGAAATGGGCCTGAAATCATCAGGCCCTTGAGGAGAAATCATCTTAGGAATGAGGGTGATGAGAGAGTCATTGATGTTCTCCAGAGATATCTGTCCATCATAAAAAGCCTTTATGAGGTGCAAAAAATCCTGTTCGATCATAGGCCAGCATTTCTTGATAAACATGCCATTAAAGCCATCCGGTCCAGGTGCTCTATCAGCGGGTAGCTCCGCTAAAACCTTGTTTATTTCCTCCTGTGAGAAGGGAGCAGAGAGTACTTCAAGCCCTTCCACTGGTTGGATCAACTATGGGAGATCAAATCCCATGTTAATGCCCTGAGCATGACCCATCCTATTCTTAAAGAAGGACCACAAAATTCCAGCCATTTGTGTATGATCAGAGACTGGATCATTCCCATCAACCCTAAGACTAGCGATTGCATTTTTCCTCAATCTTTCTGAAGCCATTGCATGAAAGAACTTTGAATTCTACTCCCCCACCTTGATATATCTGATTGTACACCGCTGTTTCCAATAAATGTAATGGATACGCAGCAAGTTCTCATGGTGCAACTTGACTATGTTTCTGAAGTTAAACTCCGGAGTTGTGAGTGGCCTCCATTCCTCAAGCCCATCAAAATGCAGGATGACCTTGGCACAATTCAAAGTCAGCCTTTTAATGTGGGAGATGCTTTTGCTCCACACTTTGAGGTCCATTCGCAGTCGTTTGAACTTTCGGGAGATAATTGCAGCCGCAAACAGATCAGAAAAAACCAGCGCCTCCCAAGACCTCTTAACACACTCCATAAAACCTGGCATGTCAACCCAGTAATTCTCAAAACAAAAAACCCTGGCCTTTGGAATGGTGGTGTCAATGGAAACCACACATGGCACATGGTCAGACGAAGTTTTCGCTAATGGAAATACTACAATATTTGGATAAATGGAAATCCAAGCTGAAGTTGTGAAGAACCAATCAAGCTGCTCGAGCAGAGGGTTTTCCTGCATATTTGACCATGTGTAACTTCTCCCTTTCAAGGGAAACTCCTAGAGACCCAAATGACCAATGATCTCATTAAAAAGGAAGATGTCGTTAACATTTCCCCCCGGCAGGTTTCTATTATCCATGGATCTTATAAAATTGAAATCCCCTAGGAGAAGCCAGTGTTCACTAGGAGGGATAGTCAGATGGTAAAGCCAATGAACAAAATCATCGCGAAGAGGCCCATCACAAGGCCCATAAACGGACACTAGGGTCCAGGTCTCAGCATTGTGCACCAAAGTAAAAGAGACCACAACACCGAATCGCTGAATCTCAATGAGTGTGCCAGTGAAGTCACCAGAATTCCAGATGACAAGAATACCACCAGATGCACCAACTGAGGGAGCAAAAGAAAAACGATCAAACCGTCGCGGGAAGAAGGTTCTAATCGTCCTAATATCAAACTCCTCGCATTTGGTTTCCTGAAGGCACACAATTGAGCACTGACTCTCTTCAATTTTTGATCGAACATCTCTCGGTCTGTCCGCAGAATTGAGACCATGGACATTCCAGCACAAAACACGCCAGTTACGATATGATGTACTAGCCATTAAAAACTATATAGTGGGGATAATCCAGCCCACTCCTTAACAGTGCAGCTCCAAAAACCACAAGGTTCAAAACATCCATACACGATAAACCCATAAACTGCTGGCAGTGCTTGGATATTAAAAACAGAAAAGAGATAACCGTGGGCCACAAAATGCAAAGTCAAATAGGCCCACAATAGACCACCACCACATCATAGAGAAGTACTGATAATCACTCATCATTGGAAACTGCATCTTCATCAGACTTCTTAGAGGGAGCCATAAGCTTCTCCTCTGTCAGATCAACAGCTGGGATGCCCAGAGCATGGCCAACCGCCTGCATAACCGGAATTGGGGTTTCCGGTGGCATCTGAGCCTGCTCCGTGGGCTCCTCTTCAGATGTCTTCACCTTCTTCCCTCGTGGTCTCCTCTTGGGTGATGGTTTAACCAAGATTGCAGAGATAGGTTTGAGCCCTGAAGATTTAGCGCAGCTCCTAGTCATTCTCCTCGTGGAGAAATCTGGAGTAGCAGAAATAGGCGCGACACAGCGAGCACGCTTCACCCCATGTTGCCTCTTCCCAAGCACAGATTCTGCAGGTGGTTTAGTGGCTGAGAACAGAAAATCAGAGTCTGCAATCCTGCTGTCTTGAGATGAAACTGTGTCAGGTAGACTTGGAGTGAGCAAGGATGAATCAGCATTCGATATTTCCTGAATACTGACCGAAGATCTACTTGCTGGCATAGGCGGCCCTTGAAGGAGGAGGGACATCCGCTTCTCTTGATCAGGCTGCAACTGGCCCAGAGAAATAACTGACGGCGGCAAGAAAAATCCTGGTAGAGCAGATGGTACCTTCTTGATGAGGAAATCTAGCATAAGGGACGAAAATGATCTTGCCCAGATCATCTCGGGTGGCAGGACGGGGCCATACACAATTCTGACAATTCCTAGATGAATTGGATCGATTGGCATAACTGGGTGGGGCTGCTGCACTTCCTCCATATCCGCTGCATCATCATCAGAGTCCAAAGATGGGTGGAGGACCATAGAGTTCTGATCTTGGACTTGCTCATTCACCTGAGCCTGTTGCTGCGGCTCCTCAGGCTGTTCCCTAGCACCCCAGCCATCCGCCTGCTCTGCGTGTCCTCCATTGATATTTCCATCAAAAGGTTGCGGATGATTGTGGGGCACTGCGTTCCAGCCCAGAGCAGGGTAAGGTGGCATCGCCCAAAAAGGTTGCGATGGATTTACCCCTGGCATGGGATGGGGATTTCCATCCAGCGGCATTGGGTCCTCATCCGCAGGTATAATTGCCTCTGCAAACTCCCCAGTTAAAATATAACAGCTAGCAGTCCAAGAAACTACAGCCCCTCCCCAAGTTGCAAAGTCTCTGAAGACGACCGAGCGTTGGACGAGGGCATTGTCAGGGAAAGAGCATCTGACCACAGACCGGACCTTGCGACGATCAGTGTCGTTCCGGTAATGAAATTGTCCAAATGTGCCAACAATCTCCGCTAGGTTAGTGGTATTCCTATAATCCAATGGCACTCCAATGAACATCAACCAGCCAGTCCTATGACCCTGGATAGCTCGAAATCCTTCCCCCTGATTGTGCGGAATAAATCTGACGAAAAACTCATTCCCTTCTGCATCCAGGCCCAGTGGAAAAGGTGGATGCTGCATGAAGGAGGCACGCACCACAGGATCTTCCATCTCAAATAAACCCACCCCCTGGAACCAAGTCTGAGCAGATAGGATAGGCACTTGTATGTTTTGTGTCAGAAAGTTTAGAACCTGCTCTCGTCGGATTGCCACCAAGTGAGTCGGAGGGAGGGGCTCGACGATCGCCACCATGAACTGCTCGTGCCGCCGTGGTGGCGGGACCGCAGGCGAGTAGTAGGTGCGTGGCAGCCTGTCCTCCCCACCATCCACCACATCAAAGCCCGCAGGGAGGAAGCGATGAGGGTCAATGGAATACACCGCCATTGGGGAAGCTGGTTGCTTATCCTGAAGCGGCGAGGTGGTGGGAGGTGATGCAGGCGACGGAGCGTCAGATTGGGGCGGAGCGGAGCTGGGTTGCGGTGAGGGACAGGGAGACGAATGGGGTTTTGGCTGCGGTGTTGTAGTTGTATTGGAAACTGAAGAGGCAAGCGAGTCCTCCCTGTTGGCACGAGCTCCAAAGCCGCTCGATGGGATTTGGGGGACCCAGATGGATGTGTCAGGCGGCTGACCGGAGCAATTCTTTTTAACGTGACCAGAACGAAAACATAACCTGCACCTCACCCTGTTCTTGCAAGTCTCTGATTTGTGGCCCATGCCCAAACAATTCTGACAATCCCAGTAGCTTGCAGCCATGTCTTCAATCATCTCATCAAAACTCTGTAAACCTTTGGTAATATTCTGTGGAGAGGGCGACTCAAAAAAATCCAGAGGGGACGCGTCGGTCTCATCACCCGAAAGAACAATGGGCCTTAAAAGGGAGCCCATTTGCCGAGGCGGTGGTATCGGGCTGGCTTGGGCCGAGGGAGACGATTCCCCAAAATCCGGTCCAACAAATTTGAAGGTTCCTGAGGATCCGGAGTTGCCGCCAACAGAAGTGATCCTATCCGGAGATGACGGGATCGACCCAAACTGAATCAGAGGGCTCGCCGCCGTCGCCGATGAACTTTCCGGCGAGGCGGAGGTTGACAGTGGAGGGCTAAGCGAACCAGCCTCATGTGATCCAACAACATAACCAGCTTCACGGATCGTCTGGACATCAATGCGTGTAGGATTATAACTATAACCTTTTCAGGCTGGATAATTAATGAACGTCGCAAAACTCAACCTCTTCTTGGGACTGGATGGGTGGCCAGAACGGAGGGAAGATTTACTAGGACGATGATGCATAGCCTCCATACCCATGGCAGCCCTACGTTTGGAGGGGCTCACTAGGATCCATTCCTGCTGGCACTCAAACTGCCAAGATCTAAACTCTTTCTCCCAATCCGGACCCCCATGGCCCCAAAGGTGAAAATAGCATTTGAATTGAGGGCAAACAAAGCTTCATTGATGCAGAATAAAAAAGCCCACCTCTTTGCATGACACATTGAAAGAGAAAACACCATTGCTAAGGAAAGATACCTTGAGCTGAGAACAATAACCTCCAAGAGCAGACTCCAGCGCCAAACCAACATTCTCCTCATCCAGACAAAAAGAATGCCTGGCAAAGGAGACCACCATGATGAAGTGCCCCGTGTTCTTCGATGGGTGGACTGATCTGCCGAAGGTGCGTTGGATCTCTTGGGACAACTTCATACCTGGGGTGAAGTCCAAGCCCATGGAGATCGCCGCATGGACCGCCATGAGGAAGAAAATAACCAGCAGAGAGGGGAGGAGACGCCGGAGAGAATGGCCCGATCAGATGGCAACACCCACGGTGGGACGTGGAGATCGCCGGCGGTGGTGGGTGGCTAGGGTTAGGGGGCGGCGGGTGGGTGGGAGTCATCTTTTCCCTCGGAGGAGTTTTGTTTAAGTTTGATCTAGTTGGATTCTCGGATGCTGATTATGCTGGTGACAAGGTGGATCACAAGTCTACATCAAGCACATGTCATTTTCTGGGACGATCACTTGTATGTTGGTCTTCAAAGAAGCAGAACTGTGTATCTCTCTCCATTGCTGAATATGAATACATTGCTGTTGGATCTTGCTGCGCTCAGCTTCTATGGATGAAGCAAACACTCAAAGACTATGGCATTCATCTGAAGCAAGTGCCACTCTATTGCGACAATGAGAGCGCCATCAAGATTGCCAACAACCCGGTTCAGCACTCGAAGAAAAAGCACATTGAAATTCGTCATCACTTTCTCAGAGATCATGTTATGAAGGAAGATATTGATATCATACATGTCAACACTGAATAGCAATTGGCAGATATCTTCACCAAGCCCTTGGATGAGAAGAGGTTTTGCAAGTTACGGTGTGAGCTAAATATCTTGGAATCCTCAAATGTCCTGTGATCAGGCACACATCCTAACACTTAAGCATGTTGATGACATAGATGTGAAACACACGAAGTAAAGTATATCTTCAATCAATGAAGACTGACATTCTGAGTGTGAATACATTAACGTGGGAGCGCCACGATAATTTGCGCCGTTTCTGGGTCTAATACTTCCTATACGGTGGGTAACGCCACCACCAAATTCTTCTGTTTGAAGTGTTTTACTCATGGCGTTACATTTGCTATGTCTTCACATTTGGTTTGTCTTCAATTTCAACTTGTCTTCATGATTATCTTCACTATGTTGATTTGATTGTCTTCTGATATATACATATTAGTGTTCTGTCCTCTACATCATTCACTTATAGCTACGTCTTCCTTGTTGAATCTTTTGAACTAAGTGAATGTGATCGGACCCTAATCTCTCTATGCTTTCTATCTCAAACTCTATCTGTCCAAATCATATGCATTCTATTGAAACTGTCGAATGTCTTCTCTGCGTCGTTGTCAGCAGAAGATACAGAGACAAACATTAAGTTTGTTTTAAATGCTCTATCCTTATTGCCTAAAATCCGAAGAAGCCGGAACGACCATCCGACAGTTTGGGCGGGCGTGGGAACGTGGGACAACTCCGAGTATGTTGCATGCTTGCCACGTGTCCCTCAGATGTGAACCGCCAGGGGCACCTACGTAATTACGCTGTGCCACATACTTCCTTGTAAATACATGTCCCCTGCGGTCAAGAAAACCTTCTTCCACCTCTCCACCTCATCAAAACCCTAGCGCCACCGCTAGCTCTCGACGCCGCCGGCGATGAAGCGCTTAGCTGCCGCGACTTCACCGATGCCGTCCTCACGCCGGCCGCGGTCATCGTCCTCTCCGTCGCCGCCGTAGGTGTCCTCCATCGCCAAGTTAGGGCATGGTGGATTGAACTGCTCGGTCTCCTACTCTTCCCATCTAGCAGTTCATCGTGTGGTAAATAAAACTCTCTTTTTACCATCTTTTTGATCCTAAGAGATTCATCCTGTTTACCGAAAGTGGTTTCTGCCTACTCAATGTTAGATCTATCTTGTCTGCATCTCATATAATGCCTAGTATATTCACTTAAGCTTCATAAAGAGTTAGATTCCTCACTTGTACCTATTCCTGGATTCGTACAAATCTGGAACCAACTTCAAACACATAAGTGAATGTCTTCGCACCATGAGGTCAATGTCTTCAAACTGATTTATCTTCAAATTCTTCTGAGAATGCATATGACCTCTCCCCTTCCCTCGCATCTGTAATGCTGTCACAGGTACATGTCCGTGGGAGAATCCCTTGGTTCTCATAGTTTGCACTCGTTTGCAGAATTCTTACAGCATCACATTAACTCTCCCGAAGCCAGTTCCTGTTTGACCAGCAAGCGGAAGCCTTTGAAGCCTATGAACATGTTGAAGCCATTCAGTTTGAAGTTCATGGCTACAGAGAAATCAGCAAGGAAGGGTGGCAGACAGCGTCGAGGGGGAACATCAAGCGATCTGCCTGATGACCTCTCGGAGCTGTACAAGACAGATCCAGAAGAGGATTACAATCAGCGCAAGACACGAACCCAATGGATTCGAAGATATTGGGCCGAACAATGGTTTAAATACAAGTTTGTGACCCAGGAGTATGCTGAGAAGAATGCCATCAAGAGTCCTTGGGGTGACATTCTATTCCGAAGCCTTCCACCCAAGACCAGAGCTGAAGCTATTGCTCAGGGTTTCTATCCCTGTATGGTCCGTGGACCACAGCCTAAAAATGCCGACCCATCATCACTGCTCTGGTGTCGTGACGATAATTTCTTCAAGCGCAACTTCCAGCACGCAAAGGCATCGGCCAAGGAAAACAAGAAGTCATTGGGACTAGACTTCAACCCTGGTCCTTCTGCTCCCCGGGCTGACGGCACACGCGATGTTGAACCCAATATCATCGGACCTTTCTACAACCTTGATGGCCTTATCACTCACATTTCTGTTCAATGTGCCAAAGTGGATCATTCTGATGATGATGCCGACACTGATGAAGCCCCAGCTCCCACTCCAAAGCCGCAGAAGCAAAAGAAGGCTAAAGCTTCAAAGTCAGCTGCTCCTCCAAAAGCTTCACGTGCGAAGCCACTAGCTGCTGCACCTCCTAAAGACAGTGTGCAGTCTGAAGATCTATCACGTATCTCCAAGAAGACGGAGATGAAAAAGAATACTGATCAGGCATTGACCCCTGCTGCCATTCTGCGAGACGAACACATTGATCTGTCCAGTGATGAAGATCTTGCATATGACGCTCTTAAGCAACTGATTAAGAGGAAGGAAGAAGCAGAAATCTTCAATGATTTGCCTCTCTTTGACGTGGCAATCATCCACAACTTCATTGATGAGTGTTTTGAAACCCCCAATCTCAGCTTTGAATATCTGCAACTTCCAATTGGCCTCAGCGTCTCTTTCACTGGCACCATTGCTTCTGAGCTAGCTCTAGCTCAGCGCATCGTTGAACTGAAGCACAAGATCGACTATGAGAAAGATCAGTTCAAGAAGCACATGGCAAAGCTTAGTGTGCAAGATGTCAAAAACTTCAAGGTTATGCTGCACGAGCTCAAGGAAGCTTTTCTCAAGAAACGAGAAGAAGCTAAAGGTTCTCGTGAGCACATGAAGAGTCTGGCTGACAAGTGTGTGCAAGCCTACAATGAAGATGAGAAGCGCAAGGCTCTTGGGCGTCCTGGCATCGACCCCAGAATGGCTGCAAAGAAGAAGAAGCCATCGACTGACAAATCTGCACCTTCAAGGTGGGAAGAACCTCGCATTGTCTTCCCAAGCAGCATGTCCGGCTCGAAGCCAAAGGTCAAGTCAATCGTTTCAGAACTGAAGAAGACAAGGGCTGACGAGGCTGAAGCCAGAAAAAGGAAAAATCCTAAAGCTTCTGATGTCGCTCCCTCCAAGAAGAAGCGCAAAACCAAGAAAGATCGGGCTGCTCCCACAGAGCCCCTTATTGTCGAGCCCATCTCGGTTGCTCGTCCTGACTCTTCGCATCAAGAACGACGGATGGTAGTTCATGAGCCTGCTTCCACAGAGGCTCCTGAAGCTGAAGACATTCCAGCAGTTGACCCCACCACTGCTGAAGACATTGGTCACCATGACAATGTTGAAGATGATGTAGTTCTTCCTCAGATCGAGCACAACTTGGTATCATCGCCTGTTCTCACGAACAGCGAACTCATCAGCATTGGTCGTCCTCTGACGCCAATTGCTCAGGATGCATCATGGGCCGATCACCCACAACAACAAGACACCCCGAGTACTCCCCAACAACAAGTCACCCCACCAGTGCAAGAAGAAGAAGATGACTTCGAGGCCCAGCTAACTCCATCTCCACAGGCGTCGCCAGCATTACGCAGGCTTCGCAAAGGACCAAGGCCCCAAGTCCCTCTTTCGTGCGTTCCAGAAGGAGAAGTGCACCACCAATCTGTTGCACGTCAGGTGTTCCCAGAAGCCACTCCTATTGTGAATGTCTCCGAGTCTGAAGCTAAAGTTGCTGAAGACAATCCGGCTGCATCAGCCGAAGAAAAACAAGCAGAAGAACATGTCCCTACTCCCCCCATTACTGAACAAGTTGTTCCTGAAGTGAATGTGTCGGTGCCCGACCCTCCAGCTCCTCAAGTGGAGGTTGAGAATCCTGAGGCTACCACCACTAACACCACTGAAGCCAATGACGTGGTCATGGCTGAAGATAATGTGGAGCCTGCACCAAACACTGTGCCAGAAGTGAAAGTGCTAGTGATAGACTAGAGTGGGGGGGTGAATAGGCAATTTTTATGAAAGTCTTCAAAACATGGAAATTTCGAAGACATACGATAGAAATAATCCTATTACCATGCAGCGGAAGGTAGAGTACACTAGGCAAACCATAGTCAAGTATTCAATGAAGTGAAAGCACACTGACTAATAGTAGCTAGGCAGTAAAGGTCAGGTAGGAAGATATTGTGAAGCCAATCAGAACAAGCAGCCACTCAGTGAAGACAATAGATAATGCAATCATACAATGACTTCACAAGGACCAACAGTAAGTAAAGGGAAGGGAAGGATGAAACCAGTGACTCGTTGAAGACAATGATTTGTTGGACCAGTTCCAATTGCTGTGACAACTGTACGTCTGGTTAGGGAGGCTGAGATTCAACTCAGAAGACCTCGTCTTCACCTTATTCCCCTTGAGCTAAGGAAACCCAATCCTCGCCCAATCACTCTGGTAAGTCTTCAAGGTAGACTTCCAAACCTTCACAGACTTCGTTCACCGGCGATCCACAATGACTCTTGGATGCTCAGAACGCGACGCCTAACCGGATGGAGGATTCACAGTCCTCACGTGTAATAAGTCTTCAGATCACACAGACAGGAAGACTTAAGTGATGCCTAACACTCTTTGGCTCTGGGTGTTTAGGGCTTTATCCTTGCAAGGAATTCTCTCTCAAAGGCTTCAAGGTGGGTTGCTCTCAAACGACAAAAGCCGTACTCTAACTCTGAGCATCCAACCGTTTATGGTTGTAGGGGGTGGGCTATTTATAGCCCCTTGGCAACCCGACCTGGTTTGTCCGAAATGACCCTTGGTCACTAAGGAACTGACACATGTTCCAACGGTCAGATTTCAAAAACACACGGCAACTTTACTTGGGCTACAAGAAAAGCTGACTTATCCAACTCTGGATAAGATTTGCTCTCATAGTCTTCACTCGAAGACATAGGATTTTGCTTAAGCATCACTTCGGTCATTCTGACTAGTTCTCTTGGACCCCACTTAACAGTACAGTGGTTCCTATGACTCAACAAAGAAAAACACAGAACGACGAAACTGCTAAGTCTTCGCGCTCCATAGTCTTCACGCGATGTCTTCTCTTATCATAGTCTTCAATGTGAATGTCTTCACATACCACCTCTGACTTCAATGTCTTCATACATTTTTAGGGGTCATCTCTGGTAGGAAAATCGAATCAATGGGGGACTTCTACCTGTGTTATCCTGCAATTCTCACAAACACATTAGTCCCTCAACTAGGTTTGTCGTCAATACTCCAAAACCAACTAGGGGTGGCACTAGATGCACTTACAATCTCCCCCTTTTTGGTGATTGATGACAAACTAGTTGAAGTTTTCAACGGGGAATATAATATGTGAAATTGTAAAGGATAGGGGATTGTCTTCATAAGTGGCAAACGCTCCCCCTAAAGATGTGCATATAAGTAATTTGCTTTTGGTATGCAAATGCACATGGCAGGTTGTACTTGTGGAGACCCTCTAAAACTTATGATGAAAATTCATCATGCATGAAAAGTATGTGAAGATAATGACATGCATAATGAAAAATGGACGTCTGCAAAATGATCTAAGTGCGGAATTTATCGTCGCACATGCGCAATTTATCATCGCATCACAGAAAAGCAAATAAGTAGCAGACGACCATCGAGTTTAAGTGTTACAACTCAAAGAACCAAATGTATCAAAACGAGAGTTGTAAACACTAGGCAAAATATAAAGCAACCGCCCATATGGACCCTCTTGAAGACTATCAAACTCATATGCTTCTCCCCATTTTGTCAGTAAGGACCAAAAAGGTTTGAAGACATAGAGCATCTACTCGTTCCCATGAGGAGTAGGTGAAGCAGCAGGGTTGTCGGTGTTGTTAGGCGGTGCAGACGAACTCGGGGCAGTGTCGATGCGTGCAGAAGTAGGGGGCGGTGAAGTAGCATCGTCTTCATCATCGATCACTCTGGCATTCACAGTTGCAGCAGAGGAGGAGAACTTAGAGTCTTCAAGAGACGGAGTTCGTCGTAGCACAGTCCTTCTTGGAGGTGTTGAGTCAAACTTGAAGCGTTCAGAGAAGCCATCCTCTTGAAGATCATCTTCAGAACACATAAGCGTCATCCCTTTCCATGTACGCCGACAAGTTTCATGGGCAACAAAGGCATTCTTGGTGGCAAGGTTGCGAATCCTGTTTACGTCCACCAAGAGGCTTTGCATTTGGCGCTTCAGCCAGTCATGATGCTTATCCTGTTTCTGATGAAGGGCAACCAGAAGCTCTCGGTCATTGAGAACACGGGATCACTTCTTGGGCCATTGTGCAATGGTGCTTTCAGTGGCTTCAGTGAGGGCACGATGAGGTGCACGGGTAGTACCAGCCAGAGGATAAACACGAGTGACTGCTTGAACTCCTTCAATGTTTTGAGAGAAGCTTTGATTCTCAGCATTTTGAAGACTAAGGAGCTCCTTGGCAGGCTCTGGATAGATGGCTTCAACTGACATATCGACGTCAGGCAGAAAGATCCGATGATTACGAGCAGAGGGCTGATAGGTGACAACTGAGTGTAGTTTGATCAGCCGCATAATCCAGGGAGCATAGAACTTCAGACCAAAAATGTTAGATCCTGATGCAGCAAGTTGGCGAATAAATAAGTCTTGTGCATTGAAGCTTTTGCCATGAAGAATATGAAAGACCAATGTCTTCATTGCGCCTTCTAGCTTGGCATGTGGAGAATGTCCTTTGATGGGCCAGAGAGTTCGTCTTATGATGTGATAGATAGTACGTGGCAGATACTCAAGGTCTTCAACAAAGAACTCCTTAGGATATTCAGCATATGGAGGCAAAGGCTTCATCATGCTAAGCATCTGACTCATATTGGGATCAGGCTTGTGGAAGATGCTTTCCATAGCAGCACTGTGAAGCTGACAACCAGGTTCATACAGATCTCCTGGAGTGGGCAGGCCAGTAAGCTCAATGATATCAAAGGCTTTGGCTTCATGATGAACATTGCCTGTCATCCACTCAAGGACCCAAGTCTTTGGATCCCTGTTGTAGCCACGGATATGAAGAGTGGCATAGAATTGGAGCAGCAATTCTTCATTCCAGTGCTCCTTATCAGTGACGAACTGCAGCAAGCCAGACTCTCTAAAGCAATCCAGAGCTTCTTCCAAAAAGGGCAGTCCAGTTATGGCTTCAGTGTGAAGACGCATATGTGGGAAAATGCAACCTTGATTGTATAAGATGCATGAGTAATAACTGCGCTGCTGATAGCTCCAGAATCGATCAGAAGATATTCTTGCCTTGGTGTAGGGGTTCTTAGCGCTATCAAAAAAGGTGTTGTGTGCCTTGAAGCCATTGATATTAAAAGATCCGGGTGCAGATGCAGTACCTGGAAACTTGGGAAACCTTGGCATTGGCTTCTGAACCTGAGGCCTGTGCTCAACGTGATAGTCAAACTGAGGACCAGCAGCAGGCGGAGGAGTCAGAAAAGGCCATTTGACAGTGATAAGTTGGCTATGGTTGAATGCTTGCTCGATAGTGTGTGGCCTTGGTGGTGGAACAGGAGCAGTGGCATCAACAGAGGCGTCAGGCTGCACATCTGTTGCAGGTGCATCATTGGCTTCATTGGCCTCTAGCACATTGGTTGGTGCAGGCTTTACATTTGCTTCAGCCATGACTAGGTCATTGGCTTCATTTGTGTTAGTGGTGGCAGCTTCAAGATTCTCAACCTCCACTTGATGAGCTGGAGGGTCGGGCACAGACACGTTCACTTCAGGAACAGCTTCTTCAGAGATTGGGGGTGTAGGGACATGATCTTCTTCTTGTTTGTCATCGGCTGATGCAGTCGGATTGTCTTCAGCACCTTTGGCTTCAGACACGAAGACATTCATAGTCGGAGTGGCTTCTGGGAACACTTGACGTGCAACAGATTGGGGCACTTCTCCTTCTGGAACGCTCGAAAGGGGGACTTGAGGCCTTGGTCCTTTGCGAAGCCTGCGTAGCACTGGCGACGCCTGTGGAGATGGAGTTGGCTGGGCCTCAAAGTCATCCTCTTCTTGCACTGATGGGGTTGCTTGCGGTTGGGGAGAGCTTGGAGTGTCTTGTCTTTGTGGGTGATCAGCCCATGATGCATCCTGAGCAGTTGGCGTCAGAGGACAACCAATGCTGATAAGTTTGCTGTGCGTGAGCACAGGCGATGATACCAGTTGGTGCTCGATCTGAGGAAGGACTTCATCATCTTCAACATTATCATGGTGACCAATGTCTTCAGCAGCGGTGGGGTCAACTGCTGGAATGTCTTCAGCTTCAGGAGCCTCTATGGAAGCAGGCTCATGAAGTACTATCCGTCGTTCTTGAAGCGAGGAATCAGGGCGAGCAACAGAGATGTGTTCTACAACAAGGGGCTCTGTGGGAGCAGCCTGATCTTTCTTGGTTCTGCGCTTCTTCTTGGAGGGAGCGACATCAGAAGCTTCAGGATGTTTCCTCTTTCTGGCTTCAGCCTCGGCTGCCCTTGTCTTCTTCAGGTCTGAAGCGGTGGAAGTGACCTTTGGCTTCGAGCCAGTCATGCTGCTTGGGAAGACTATGCGAGGTTCTTTCTGCCTTGAAGGTGCATATTGGTCAGTTGAGGGCTTTTTCTTCTTTGCAGCCATTCTGGGGTGGATGCCAGGACGACCAAGAGCCTTGCGCTTCTCAGCCTCATTGTAGGCTTGCACACACTTGTCAGCCAGGCTCTTCATGCGCTCACGAGAACCTTTAGCTTCTTCACGCTTCTTGAGAAAGGCTTCTTTGAGCTCGTGCAGCATGATCTTGAAATTTTGACATCTTGCACGCTGAGCTTGTCCATGTGCTTCTTGAAATGAGCTTTCTCATAGTCGATCTTTTGCTTTAGTTCAACGATGCGCTGAGCTAGAGATAGCTCAGAAGCAATGGTGCCAGTGAAGGCGATACTGAGGCCAATTGGAAGTTATAGATCTTCAAAGATGAGATTGGGGGTTTCAAACCACTCATCAATGAAGTTGTGGATGATTGCCACGTCAAAGAGAGGCAAATCATTGAAGATTTCTGCTTCTTCCTTGCTCTTAATTAGTTGCTCAAGAGCGTCATCTGCAAGATCTTCATCGCTGGACAGATCAATGGCGTCATTGCGCAGAATAGCAGCAGCAGTCAGTGCCTGATCAGTATTCTTTCTCATCTCAGTCTTCTTGGAGATACGTGATAGATCTTCAGACTGCACACTATCTTCAGGTGGTGCAGTAGCCAGTGGCTTCGCCCGTAAGATTTTTGGTGCTGAGGCAGACTTTGAAGCATTAGGCTTCTTCAGCTCCTTTGGCTTCGGCGGTGCAGGCGCTTCATCAGATTCAGCATCATCTGCAGGCTCATCCACAGCTGTCCCTTGAACCATGATATGAGTGATGAGACCTTCCAGGTTGTAGAAGGGCCTAACAAGATTGGGTTCAGCTTCGCGGGTGCCATCGGCACGGGGAGCAGAAGGACCAGGGTTCAAGTCTAGTCCTACTGACTTCTTGTTTTGCTTAGCTGAATTCTTGGCAAACTGGAAGTTGCGCTTGAACAGATTGTCGGCACGACACCATAGCAATGACGATGGGTCTGCATCCGCAGGCTGTGGTCCACGGACCATGCAGGGATAGAAGCCTTGTTCAATGGCTTCATCTCTGGACCTGGGTTGAAGATTTCTGTATAGGATGTCTCCCCATGGTCGCTTGATGGCATTCTTCTCAGCATATTCTTGGGTCACAAACCTGTACTTGAACCATTGCTCGGCCCAGTATCTTCGAATCCATTGGATTCGTGTCTTGCGCTGATTTTAATCCTCTTCTGGATCTGTCTTGTATAGCTCTAAGAGGTCATCAGGCAGATCTCTTGATGTTCCCCCTCGACGTTGTCTGCCATCCTTCCTTGCTGATTTCTCTGTAGCCATGAATTTCAAACTGAATGGCTTCAACACGTTCAAAGGTTTCAAAGGCTTCTGCTTGCTGGTCAAACAGGAACTAGCTTCGGGAGAATTTATATGATGATGTAAGAATTCTGCAAATGAATGCAGACTATGAGAACCAAGGGATTCTCCCACGGACATGTACCTGTGATAGCATTAAGGTGCGAGGGAAGGGGAAGAGGTCATATGCATTCTCAGAAGATTTTGAAGATAAATCAGTTTAGAAGACATTGACCTCATAGTGCGAAGACATTCACTCATAGATAGAGAGTTGGTTCCAGATTTGTACGAATCCACGAATAAGTACAAGTGAGGAATCTAACTACTTTGTGAAGCATAAGTGAACATACTAGGCATATTATGAGATGCAGTATGAAATAGATCCAACTTGTGTGAACAGAAACTGCTTGTGGTAGAAAGTTATGAATATATAGGATCAAAGGGGCCGTAAAAAGGAAGTTTTATTTACCACACGAAAAACTGCTAGACGGAGTGGGAGAGGAGGCCGAGCAGTTCAATCGTCCATGCCCTAACTTGGCGACGGAGGACACCTACGGCGGCGGCGGAGAAGACGATGTCCGCGGCCGGCGTGAAGGCGGCGTCGGTGAGGTCGCGGCAGCTAAGCGCTTCGTCACCGGCATCTTTGAGGGCTTGCGGTGGCGCTAGGGTTTGTGCGAGAGTGGAAGAAAGGATAATGACTATGGTGAGGCGTGTATTTATAGGGACAGGGACGTCACAGTGTTATTACACAGGTGCCCCTGGCGATTCACATCTGAAGGGCACATGGCTATCATGCAACATATCGGAGGTTGTTCCACGTTCCCACACACCCCTGGATTGTCGGGTGGTCGTTCCCACTTCTTCGGGTTTCAGGTGAAAGGATTTAGCATTGAAAACAGACTTAATGTTTGTCTCTGTATCTTCTGCTGACAAGGACGCCGAGAAGATATTCGACAGTTTCAATAGAATGCATATGATTTGGAGAGATAGAGTTTGAGATAGAAAGCATAGAGAGGTTAGGGTCCGATCACATTCACTTAGTTCAAAAGATTCAACAAGAAGACATAGCTATAAGTGAATGCTGTAGAGGACAGAACACTAGTATATATATATGTGTGTGTGTGTGTGTGTGTGTGTATATATATATGAGAAAGACAATCAAATCAACATAGTGAAGATAATCATGAAGACAAGTTGAGATTGAAGCCAAACATATGTGAAGACATACCAAACGTAACGCCATGAGTGAAACACTTCAAACAGAAAAATTTGGTGGTGGCGTTACCCACCGTATAGGAAGTATTAGACCCAGACATGACGCACAATTATCGTGGCGCTCCGAAGTCAAATTCCACATTAATGTATTCACACTTAGAATGTAAGTCTTCATTGATTAAAGATATACTTTACTTCGTGTGTTGCACATCTAAGTCATCAACATGCATAAGTGTTTGGATGTGTGCTTGATCACAGGACATTTGAGGATTCCAAGATATTTAGCTCACACCGTAACTTCCAAAACCTCTTCTCATCCAAGGGCTTGGTGAAGATATCTGCCAATTGCTCTTCAGTGTTGATGTGTATGATATCAATATCTTCCTTCACAACATGATCTCTGAGAAAGTGATGACGAATTTCAATGTGCTTTGTCTTCGAGTGCTGAACTGGGTTGTTGGCAATCTTGATGGCGCTTTCGTTGTCGTAGTAGAGTGGCACTTGCTTGAGATGAATGCCATAGTCTTTGAGTGTTTGCTTCATCCATAGAAGCTGAGCGCAGCAAGATCCAGCAGCAATGTATTCAGATTCAGCAGTGGAGAGAGATAGACAGTTCTGCTTCTTTGAAGACCAACATACAAGTGATCGTCCCAGAAAATGACATATGCCTGATGTAGACTTGCGATCCACCTTGTCACCAGCATAATCAGCATCCGAGAATCCAACCAGATCAAACTCTGAGCCCTTTGGATACCATAATCCTAATGTTGGGGTGTAAGCCAAATATCGAAGAATTCGCTTCACAGCTAAGTGATGCGATTCCTTTGGTGCTGCTTGGAATCGAGCACACATGCAAACACTAAGCATAATATCTGGCCTAGATGCACATAGATAAAGTAAAGAACCAATCATGGAGTGGTATACATTTTGATTGAACTCTTTACCATTGTCGTCGGGACCCAAATGATGTTTGGCTGGCATTGGCGTCGTGTAGCCTTTGCAATCTTGCATTCCAAATTTCTTCAGGCAATCTTTGAGGTACTTCTCTTGAGATATGAAGATGCCGTTGCGTTGCTGACGTATTTGAAGACAAAGGAAGAACTTCAGCTCACCCATCATGGACATCTCATATTGCTCTTGCATCATATATCCAAACTCGTCACTGTATTTCTGATTGGTGCAGCCGAAGATAATGTCATCCACATATATTTGGCACATAAACAATTCACCATCATATGTGTTCGTGAAGAGAGTGGGGTCGAGGGAACCAGGTTTGAAGCCTTTGCTCTTCAGGAAGTCTTTGAGTGTGTCATACCAAGCTCGAGGGGCTTGCTTGAGGCCTTACAGTGCCTTGTTGAGCTTGTACACCATGTCAGGACGTTTTGGATCTTCAAAGCCAGGCGGTTGTGCAACATACACTTCTTCTTCAATCTTGCCATTGAGAAAAGCGCTCTTCACATCCATTTGATACAGAAGAATGTTATGATGATTTGCATAGGCCAGTAGTATGCGTATGGCTTCAAGTCTAGCCACAGGAGCAAATGTTTCATCGAAGTCAATCCCTTCAACTTGAGTGTACCCTTGAGCAACGAGACGAGCTTTGTTTCTAACAACTTGACCATGCTCATCTTGATTGTTGTGATATATCCATTTGGTGCCTATTATATTGTGCTTGCGAGGATCAGGACGCTTAACCAGTTCCCATACATTATTCTGCTCAAACTATTGAAGCTCTTCTTGCATAGCTTGAATCCATTCAGGTTCCATGAAGGAGTCTTCAACTTTCTTGGGTTCAGATATTGAGACGAATGCGAAGTGCCCACAGAAATTTGCTAGTTGTGTTGCCCTTGAACAAGTGAGTGGACCTGGTGCATTGATGCTATCAATTATTCTCTCAATTTGTACTTCATTTGCAACACGAGGATGTATAGGACGAAGATTTTGCTCTTGCTGATCATTGTCATCATTAGAAGGATTGTCTTCAGGCTGCGCATTGTCTTCAGTTTGATCAGGTGCGGAGATGATAAGTTCCTCTTCAGGTTGAGATTCAGATGGTATGATTTCTCCAGTTCCCATAAGTTTGATTGATTCACTGGATGGAACTTCATCTAGCACGTTTGGCAGGTGCTCTCTTTGTGAGCCGTTAGTCTCATCGAACCGCACATCCACCGTTTCAACCACTTTATAGTGAAAAAGGTTGAAGACTCTGTAGCAGTGCGAATCCTTTCCATATCCAAGCATAAAACCTTCATGTGCTTTTGGTGCAAATTTTGAAGTGTGATGTGGATCCTTGATCCTGCACCTGGCACCAAATAATCTGAAGTAGCTGACATTTGGCTTCTTGCCAGTAAGGAGCTCATAGGATGTCTTGTTGAGAAGCTTGTGAAGATAAACACGGTTGATGATATGGCATGCAGTATCAATGGCTTCAGGCCAGAACTTTCTTGGAGTCTTGTATTCATCAAGCATTGTCCGGGCCATCTCAATGAGTGTTCTGTTCTTGCGTTCCACGACACCATTCTGCTGCGGTGTGTACGGAGCTGAGAATTCATGTGTAATGCCCAAAGTATCAAGATAAGTGTCTAGACTAGTGTTCTTGAATTCAGTGCCATTGTCTTGACGCCATAGTTGTTCATGGCTCGATTGGCGAAGCGTCTGAAGACATCCTGCACTTCAGTCTTGTAGAGGATTATATGCACCCAAGTATATCTTGAATGATCAACAACAATGACAAAGCCATAGAGACAAGCAGTAGTAGTAAGAGTTGAGTAATGAGTGGGACCGAAAAGGTCCATGTGGAGCAGTTCGAAGGGTTGAGTCATTGTCATGATTGTCTTCGAGGGATGCTTGGCCCTCGTCATCTTTCCTTCTTCACAGGCACCGCATAAGTGATCTTTCTTGAACTTGACGCTCTCGATGCCTATGACATGCTTCTTCCTTGCAAGGGTGTGGAGGTTCCTCATGCCAGCATGCCCTAGCCTCCGATGCCAGAGCCAGCATTCAGAAGCTTTTGCTAGAATACATACGGCAAGTTGTGGTCCTGCTGAGAAATCTACCACGTACAACTCATCTTTCTGATACCCTTCAAACACTAGAGACTTGTCAGATTCCATTAGAACAAGGCAACGATATTTTCCAAACATCACAATCATGTTTAAATTGCAAAGCATTGAGACAGACATTAAGTTGAAACCAAGGGATTCAACAAGCATGACTTTATCCATGTGTTGATCCTTTGAGATTGCAACTCTACCTAGACCCAATACCTTGCTTTTACCAGTGTCGGCAAATGTGATGTGACTTTTGTCAGATGGACGTAAGGTTGAGTCCATGAGAAGGCTTCGCTTGCCAGTCATGTGATTAGTACACCCACTATCAATAATCCATTCTGAAGCAGCTGGTGTCGTACCCTACAGTGCAGTTAGGGGGATAGGCTTCACGAAGAGAATTTTGAAGCATAAACATTTGACGAGCAAGTGGATTATGAAAGCTTAGATCAAGGGTAGGACTGATTGGGCAAGTAGCAAGCGACTCAGGAACAAAATACATAATAAGACCATTTGGGCATTTGATCTTGCGCCCTACAAGAAGTTTAAGGTCCCCAGCAATGGCTTCAGACGATTTTGGTTTTCGGCTGGAGACCTTTCCCTGCAAAAGAGAGTTAAGCTTTCTTAGCCACCCACATCTTCAAGGGTGGCTTCGAAGCAATGAGTCTAAGTGTAGCATCTGAGAACTTTGGCTTTGGAGCCCTAGCAAAAGGTCTTGCAGGTGGACAATAGTACTCATAAGGATAAGCAGAATAGTTTTTGGTCTTATGAACATGGCGGTTTGATGAAACGCGCTCATATTTATAGGCCCGAGTAAGGTTTCCCTGCAAAACATTTGCGTTAGTGCGACTCAGGTGAGTCCTCTGTCTGTATGAAGCCTTTGGACCATATGAAGCCTGTGGTCTGGGGTTTGTCTTCTTCACTAGTGGTGTCATGACGACATTCACAGGAAGATTCTCCAAACACCTTTTCGGCACCCAGACTTTCTTCATAGGCGGCCCATTCCTGCAGTTACTACCAATATACCTGGCAAACACTTCACCATTCTAATTCTAAAACAGTTTATAGTTTGCATCAAAGGATTCATCAATAACAATGGGATTAGCACAAGTGAAGCCAGATAGGGTGGATGGATCTGCTAATGGTTCCTTTGCAGCAACCCATGTGGTTTTGGGGTACTGCTCAGGTTTCCAGTAAGAGCCATCAGCATTCATTTTCCTTTCGAACCCAACACCCTCTTTCCTAGGGTTTCGGTTCAGGATCTGCCTTTTGAGGACATCACATAGTGTCTGATGCCCTTTGAGACTTTTGTACATCCCTGTTTCAAGCAATGTCTTCAACCTAGCATTCTCATCAGCAATAGCAGTGGTATCCTCAGCAGAGGGGTTAGTTACCACATTAACAGTTGAAGATATTGCAATAGTAGCAACAGTAGAACACCCAGCAACATAAGTAGTGTTGTCACGCTCGATGCATTTAAGACATGGTGGTTCGAATCCTTCCTGAGCTGAACTAATCTGTTTGGCACGAAGTGACTCGTTTTCCTTTTGAAGATCTTCATGAGCCGCTCTCAATTTCTCAAGATCTTGCTTCCTTTGAAGATAATCATAGGAAAGCTTTTCATGAGTTGTTGAGAGCGTTTCATGACGACTTTCAAGTTCCTCATACTTAACGTGAAGATTTTTTATGTCTTCAATTAAGGACTGAGATCGAGTCATTTCAGCATCTAACAGATCATCACTTTTGTCTAACAGTTTTTGAATATGTTCCATAGCTTTCTGTTGTTCAGTTCCAATTTTTAGCAAGTGTTTTGTAGCTGGGTTTGGAACCACAATCAGAGTCATCTTCACTAGATGTTTGATAGTGAGTAGTGCGTCTGTTTACCTTGACACCGTGTGCCATGAAGCAGTAGGTAGGAGCGGAGTAGTCCATGTCATTTGCATCGGTGTCGGTGATGAAGTCATTGTCTTCAGTGTTGAAGATGGACTTGGCAACGTATGCTGTACCTAGACTCGCAACGCCAGAATCGGACTCCTCCTCAGACTCCACCTCCGCCTCCTCAGAAGCGGACTCCTCCTCTGAGTCCATTTCCTTGCCAACAAACGCACGTGCCTTGCCAGATGAGCTCTTCTTGTGTGATGAAGACTTTGAGGAAGACTTGGAAGAAGACTTTGAGTATTTCTTCTTCTTGTTGTCGTCAGAGTCATACTCCTTGCTCTTCTTCTTCTTGTTGTTCTCATTGTCCCACTGTGGACACTCAGAGATGTAATGGCCAGGTTTCTTGCACTTGTGGCATGTTCTCTTCTTGTAGTCATGAGCAGAAGCTTCATCATTCCTTGAGCTTGATCGTGAAGACTTTCTGAAGCCTTTCTTCTTGGTGAATTTTTGGAACTTCTTCACAAGCATAGCAAGCTCCTTTCCAATGTCTTCAGGATCCATCAGAACTACTGTCAGATTCTTCTTCAGATGAGGAGATAGCTTTTTCCTTCATGGCACGAGTTCGCCCATAGTTGGGACCGTAGATGTCTCTTTTCTCAGAGAGCTGAAACTCGTGTGTGTTGAGCCTCTCAAGTATGTCAGACGGATCGAGTGCCTTGAAGTCAGGACGTTCTTGAATCATCAGGGCTAGGGTGTCAAACGAGCTGTCAAGTGATCTCAGGAGTGTCTTGACGACTTCATGCTTGGTGATCTCAATGGCGCCGAGAGCTTGAAGCTCATTTGTGATGTCAGTGAGTCGATCAAACGTGAGCTGGACATTCTCATTGTCATTTCTCTTGAAGCGGTTGAAGAGGTTGCGAAGGACACTGATTCTCTGATCTCTCTGGGTTGAGAAGCCTTCATTGACCTTGGAGAGCCAGTCCCAGACTAGCTTAGATGTTTCCAAAGCACTCACGCGGCCATACTGTCCTTTGGTCAGATGACCATAGATGATGTTCTTGGCAGTGGAGTCCAGTTGAACGAACTTCTTGACATCAGCAGCGGTGACACCTTCACCAGCCTTGGGAACGCCATTCTTGACGACATACCATAGGTCGACATCAATGGCTTCAAGATGCATGCGCATCTTATTCTTCCAGTAGGGATATTCAGTTCCATCGAAGACGGGGCATGCAGCGGAGACTTTAATTATCCCTGCAGTCGACATAGCTAAAACTCAAGGTGGTTAAACCGAATCACACAGAACAAGGGAGTACTTTGCTCTGATACCAATTGAAAGTGCTAGTGATCGACTAGAGGGGGGTGAATAGGCGATTTTTATGAAAGTCTTCAAAACATGGAAGTTTCGAAGACAAACGATAGAAATAAACCTATTACCATGCAGCGGAGGGTAGACTACACTAGGCAAACCATAGTCAAGTATTCAATGAAGTGAAAGCACACTGACTAATAGCAACAATGCAGTAAAGATCAGGTAGGAAGATATTGTGAAGCCAATCAGAACAAGCAGTCACTCAGTGAAGAAAAAAGATAATGCAATCATACAATGACTTCACAAGGACCAACAGTAAGTAAAGGGAAGGGAAGGATGAATCCAGTGACTCGTTGAAGACAATTATTTCTTGGACCAGTTCCAGTTGCTGTGACAACTGTACGTCTGGTTAGGGAGGCTGAGATTCAACTCACAAGACCTCGTCTTCACCTTATTCCCCTTGAGCTAAGGACACCCAGTCCTCGCCCAATCACTCTGGTAAGTCTTCAAGGTAGACTTCCAAACCTTCACAGACTTCGTTCACCGGCGATCAACAATGACTCTTGGATGCTCAAAACGCGACGCCTAACCGGCTGGAGGATTCACAGTCCTCACGTGTAATAAGTCTTCAGATCACACAGACAGGAAGACTTAAGTGATGCCTAACACTCTTTGGCTCTGGGTGTTTAGGGATTTATCCTCGCAAGGAATTCTCTCTCAAAGGCTTCGAGGTGGGTTGCTCTCAAACGACAAAAGCCGTACTCTAACTCTGAGCAGCCAACCATTTATGGTTGTAGGGGGTGGGCTATTTATAGCCCCTTGGCAACCCGACCTGGTTTGTCCGAAATGACCCTTGGTCACTAAGGAACTGACACCTGTTCCAACGGTCAGATTTCAAACACACACGGCAACTTTACTTGGGCTACAAGCAAAGCTGACTTATCCAACTCTGGATAAGATTTGCTCTCATAGTCTTCACTCGAAGACATAGGATTTTGGTTAAGCATCACTTCAGTCATTCTGACTGGTTCTCTTGGACCCCACTTAACAGTATGGTGGTTCCTATGACTCAACAAAGAAAAACACAAAACGATGAAACTGCTATGTCTTTGCACTCCATAGTCTTCACGCGATGTCTTCTCTTATCATAGTCTTCAATGTGAATGTCTTCACATACCACCTCTGACTTCAATGTCTTCATACATTTTTAGGGGTCATCTCTGGTAGGAAACCTGAATCAATGAGGGACTTCTACCTGTGTTATCCTGCAATTCTCACAAACACATTAGTCCCTCAACTAGGTTTGTCGTCAATACTCCAAAACCAACTAGGGGTGGCACTAGATGCACTTACAAGAAGCCAATGATGCACCTGCAATAGATGTGCAGCCTGACGCCTCTGTTGATACCACTGCTCCTGTTCCGCCACCAAGGCCACATACTATCGAGCAAGCATACAACTATGGCCAGATTATCGCTGTCAAATGGCCTCCTCTTGTTCCTCCACCTACTGCTGGTCCCCAATTTGACTATCACGTCGAGCGCAGGCCTCAGGTTCAGAAGCCAATGCCAAGGCTGCCTAGGTTTCCAGGCACTGCATCTGCACCCGGATCATTCAATATCAATGGCTTCAAAGCACACAACACCTTCTTTAATAGTGCCAAGAACCCCTACTCTAAGGCAAGAATATCTTCTGATCAGTTCTGGAGCTATCAGCAGCGCAGTTATTACTCATGCATCTTATACAATCAAGGTCGCATTTTTCCACATATGCGTCCTGACACTGAAGCCATAACTGGTCTGCCCTGTTTGGAAGAAGCGATGGATTGCTTCAGAGAGTCTGGCTTGTTGCAGTTCATCACTGACAAGGAGCACTGGAACGAAGAATTGCTGCTCCAATTCTATGCCACTCTTCATATTCGTGGCTACAACAGGGATTCGAAGACTTGGGTCCTTGAGTGGATGACAGACAATGTTCATCATGAAGCCAAAGCCTTTGATGTCATTGAGCACACTGGCCTGCCCACTGTAGGTGATCTTTATGAACCTGGTTGACAGCTTCACCGTGCAGCTATGGAAAGCATTTTTCACAAGCCTGAACCCAACATGAGTCAGATGCTTAGCATGATGAAGCCTTTGCCTCTCGATGTTGAATATCCTAAGGAGTTCTTTGTTGAAGACCTTGAGTATCTGCCACGTACTATCTATCACATTATAAGGCGAACTCTCTGGCCCATCAAAGGGCATTCTCCACATGCAAAGCTTGAAGGTGCAATGAAGACTTTGGTCTTCCATATTCTTCACGGCAAAAGCTTCAATGCTCAAGCCTTCTTCATCCGCCAACTTGCTGCATCAGGATCTGATCTCTTTGGCTTGATGTTTTACACTCCATGGATTATGCATCTGATCAAACTACACTCAGCTGTCACCTATCATCCCTCTGCTTGCAATCATCTGATTTTTCTTCCTGACGTCGATATGTCAGTTGAAGCCATCTATCCAGAGCCTGCCAGGGAGCCCCTTACTCTTCAAAATGCTGATACTCAAAGCTTCTCACAACACATTGAAGGAGTCCCAGCAGACACTCGTGTTTATCCTATGGCTGGTACTACCCGTGCACCTCATCGTGCCCTCACTGAAGCCACTGAAAGCACCATTGCACAATGGCCTAAGAAGCGATCTCGTGTTCTCAATGACTGAGAGCTTCTGGTTGCCCTTCATCAGAAACAGGATAAGCATCATGACTGGCTGAAGCGCCAAATGCAAAGCCTCTTGGTGGACGTAAACAGGATTCACAACCTTGCCACCAAGAATGCCTTTGTCGCCCATCAAACTTGTCGGCATACATGGAAAGGGCTGACGCTTATGTGTTCTGAATATGATCTTCAAGATGATGGCTTCTCTTAACGCTTCAAGTTTGACTCAACGCCTCCGAGAAGGACTGTGCTGCGGCGTACTCCGTCTCTTGAAGACTCTGAGTTCTCCTCCTCTGCTACAATAGTGAATGCACATGTCATCGATGATGAAGACGATGCTACTTCACCACCTTCAGCGCGAATCAACACTGCACCAAGTTCGTCTGCACCGCCAACCAACACTGACGACTCTGCTGCTTGACCAACTCCTCATGGGAACGAGTAGGTGCTCTATGTCTTCAAACCTTTTTGGTCCTTACTAACAAAAGGGGGAGAAGCATATGAGTTTGATAGTCTTCAAGCGGGTCCATATGGGCGGTGGTTTTATATTTTGCCTAGTTTTTACAACTCTCGCATTTTGATACATTTGGTTCTTTGAGTTGTAACACTTAAACTCGATGGTCGTCTGCTACTTATTTGCTATTCTATGATGCGATGATAAATTCCGCACTTAGGTCATTCTGCAGACGTCCATTTTTCATTATGCATGTCATTATCTTCACATACTTTTCATGCATGATGAATTGTCGTCATAAGTTGAAGAGGATCTCCACAAGTACAACCTGCCATGTGCATTTGCATTCCAAAAGCAAATTACTTATATGCACATCTTCAGGGGGAGCCTTTGCCACTTATGAAGACAATACCTAAATCCTTTACATTTCACATACTTTTATCCCCGTTGAAAACTTCAACCAGTTTGTCATCAATCACCAAAAAGGGGGAGATTGTAAGTGCATCTAGTGCCACCCCTAGTTGGTTTTGGAGTATTGACGACAAACCTGGTTGAGGGACTAATGTGTTTGTGAGAATTGCAGGATAACACAGGTAGTAGTCCCTCATTGATTCGGTTTATCTACCGGAGATGACCCCTAAAAATGTATCAAGACATTGAAGACAATGGTGGTATGTGAAGATATTCACATTGAATACTATGACAAGAGAAGACATTGCGTGAAGACTATGGGACGCGAAGACTTAGCTGTTTCGTTGTCTCCTTTTCTTCTTTGTTGAGTCATAGGAACCACCGTACTGTTAAGTGGGGTCCAAGTGAACAAAGTCAGAGTGACTGAAGTGATGCTCAACCAAAATCCTATGTCTTCAAGCGAAGACAATGAGAGAAAATCTTATCCAGAGCTGGATGAGTCAGCTTTGCTTGTAGCCCAAGTAAAGTTCCCGCGTGTGTTTGAAATCTGACCGTTGGAACACGTGGCAGTTCCTTAGTGACCTAGGGTCATTTCGGACAAATCAGGTCTAGTTTCCTAGTGGCAATAAATAGCCCACCCCCTACAACCATAAACGATTGGCTGCTCAGAGTTAGTGTACGGCTTTTGTCGTTTGAGAGCAACCCACCTCGAAGCCTTTGAGAGAGAATTCCTTGCGAGGATAAAGCCCTAACCACCCAGAGCCAAAGAGTGTTAGGCATCACTGAAGTCTTCCTGTCTGTGTGATCTGAAGACTTATTACACTTGAGGACTGTGAATCCTCCAGCCGGTTAGGCGTCGCGTTCTTAGCATCCAAGAGTCATTGTGGATCACCGGTGAACGAAGTCTGTGAAGGTTTGGGAGTCTACCTTGAAGACTTACCAGAGTGATTGGGCGAGGACTAGGTGTCCTTAGCTCAAGGGGAATAAGGTGAAGACGTGGTCTTCTGAGTTGAATCTCAGCCTCCCTAACCAGACGTACAGTTGTCACAGCAACTGGAACTAGTCCAACAAATCATTGTCTTCAACGAGTCACTGGTTTCGTCCTTCCCATTCCTTTACTTACTGTTGGCCCTGGTGAAGTCATTGTATGACTTCATTATCTTTTGTCTTCACTGAGTAACTGATTGTTCTGATTGGCTTCACACTATCTTCCTACTTGATCTATACTGCCTAGCTGCTATTAGTCAATGTGCTTTCACTTCATTGAATACTTGACTATGGCTTGCTTAGTGTAGTCTACCTTCCGCTGCATAGTAATAGGTTTATTTCTATCGTTTGTCTTCGAAACTTCCATGTTTTGAAGACTTTCATAAAAATCGCCTATTCACCCCCCCCCCCTCTAGTCGATCACTAGAACTTTCACAGCCATATAAGTTTTGTGCGGTGCTACCAAAATTGAGGTTTGTATCCCTTCCCGTTATGAGAATTTTTCTCAAAGTTGGTAGAATGTGACGGCTTGTTCTTTGCATCAAACTTGCCTTTCCCCTGAGATTTTTTCTTGTTGTTTTGGGGCTAGTTGGGCTAGAAATTCTTCTCGTGTACCATGTGGGCACTAGAATTTCCCTCAGCGACCCAAGCACGTGTGTCTTTTGCTCTCGCCTTCTCTTCAAACTGAAGAGTGCTAATGAGATCTGAAATGGAAAACTTATGTCTCTTGTTTTTCAGATAAGTAGAAAAATCGTTCCACGAAGGTGGAAACTTGTCAATGATGGTCCCAGCAACAAATTTGTCCGGCAACACACACTTGAAGTACTCAAGTTCCTTAGCGAGTGACTGTACCTCATGAGTGTGCTGAACAACAGAACACTCATCAGTCATCTTGTAGTCACGGAATTGCTCCATGATGTACAACTCACTGCCAGCGCCCGAGGCCCCAAATGTGGCCTCGAGCGCAGCCAACATGTCTTTGCCGCTGTCAAATGACATGTCTTTGCCGCTGTCAAATGGAATCGTCAAGAACACTCAGCAGGGCTGCTTTGAAGAGGGTATGCATGTTCTCAAAAGCTTCCTGCTATGTAGGATTAAGATCGCCCTCAGGCTTACCGTTAGTGGTGTCATACTAGTACATGATCTGAGACCAATATACTGCTCTTGTGCGCCACATTTTATATTGCACCCCCTTAAAAGTAGGCGGCTTCAAAAGCACAGCAAAACCACTCGGAGTAAATTGCCTATAATCAGGTTTTTGGATTGGATTGTTGAATATATCAGCAATTTACTATGAGATGTAATCCGAATCAACGGTAAATAGATCATGACGACAATTGCAAAGATCAAAGTAATGATGCGGACTAAAATAGGAGGATGGAATCACATGTGGTTGATGTTGTCACTCATGTCGTTGATGAAGAGGTTACCGAGGTCAGTGAAGAAGGTTGTCGTTGAGGAAGTTGTCGCTAGCAGCAGTCACAGGAGTGTGCTCCCCAAAAACCTGATCGCCCCTCTTTCATACAGGATGGTGGGGTTCGGAGGACTGCTATCCCTTCTTGCGGTGCACGCCGGAAGGAGGGATGGAGAAGAATTGCGTGGCGGCGCTAAGATCTAGAATGGTGGGAAATCATATGATACGGCGACAGCTAGGGTAGAGCCTGTCAGGTCGATCGTGCGAGTAAGACCAAGTACTAAATAATAGTAGGCCTTTGGCCCAAACCCCACGTCCAAGTCAATAATAGTCGCACTATCCAAAAGAAGTAGAAACGGCTGAGTAATTAAGGCGTCTGTTAATTATTAATTAATGACTTAATAAATTTCCCGACTCACACCACACTTAGAGCATGGTTAATAGTATAGCCAACATCCGGCTATATGAAGTTGACACATCATCAGTATTAGATGTAGCATGCATACAATAGTTAGTCCCTTTAGTATAATACTATATCATTAATAATGGCCCCACCTTTTGTCTGACAAAGTATGTGTAGTCTGAAATGTCGGGCGTGCAGCAGGCGGTGCCCTCGGTCGGTGCGCCGCTTCAACAGCGAAAGCAGTGAGAGGTCACGTCCCCTGACTTGCCATCAATATGGAGCGGCGGGCTCGGCTAGCGCCGGGTGGGAAGGTTTTGATTTTTGATTCAGTTGTTGTGCTGCTACCGTCCAATATTCGCGTGTGGTTGTTTCTAGAATAAAAAAGGAGGTTCTCCTACTTATGTTACTCCCACTATGGCTAGCCTTGCGCTTGGCTCTTCGCCTCTTCCGGAAGTCGAACAACAATGGTGGTACTATAGTAGTACTTCTGGCAATCTAACACCAAATGAACTGATGCGCGTCCACCGCTTGTAAGAAAAAGTTTCTCCTCATGCTGCAAGCCACCGCGCACGCGTTGGCGAGGGAGAAGGTGTAGTAAGCAAGTTTGTCGTCATTCTATGAGTTGACGGGACACATCAAAATTATTTAGAACGTACTCTCTCCAAAAAAAGGGCTGACCATGTCATGGCTACAATCCCATGCTCCGTCGTTGACACTAGTAGAAAACAGGGCTATGGTCCAGGCCGGCTCAGCCCATTAGTCCCGGTTCAGTGTAGAACCGGGACTAATGTGGGCATTGGTCCCGGTTCGTGAGCCCAGGGGGCCGGCCGTACCACGTGGGCCATTGGTCCCGGTTCGTCTGGACCTTTTGGTCCCGGTTGGTGGGACGAACCGGGACCAATGGGCCTCGCTCCTGGCCCACCACCATTAGTCCCGGTTGGTGGCCTGAACCGGGACCAAAGGCTCCCCTTTAGTCTCGGTTCTTGCCACAAACCGGGACCAATGAGGTGCCTATATATACCCTCGCCCGCGAGCAGAGCACTCCAGTGCTCTGTTTTTCTCTGGTCGGCGAGGGGAGGGGTTTGTGGTGCTCTAGCTCACCTCCTATGCACATGAGGTGTTCGATGGAATGCCCGAGCCACACTACTTAAACTTTCTCCTCTCGAAGCTCGACCTCCAAGCTCCATTTTCCTCGAGATTTGTCTAGATTTAGCGGTCCGTCACGCCCCGTCCCCGTCTTCACCGCCGTCGATCACCCGCGCTGATCTCATCACCGACACCACCGTGGTGAGCCTCTTGTTCTTATCTTCTTTCTGAAAGGAAAAATATTCTTACTTGTCTGTTTAGATAGATACTTGTATCATTTTCTTACATTTATTATTGCATCTTATATAGTGCGATGGTTTTGGTATCCGCCCCCGTCGGCCCTCGTCCTGTCTATGATTCGGATTTGGTATGTATATTATCTTCATAACTATTGGTTCATTTATTGTTTATGAAAATTATGCCGACCAACATGACATAGATTTTATTTATCTAGGATGTATGTGAATCGGAAATGCCAACCGACCCTATTGTCGAGAGGTTAAATTTAGTTGAAGAAGAAAACAATTTGTTGAAGGAAAAAATAAAAAAAATTGAGGAGGAGAAGATGATATTGGAGTTGCATGTTGCGGATGTCGTCGATGATCACAAGATCAAGATGGATGCAATGCGCTTGAAGATTAGAAAGATTAGAAAATATGCCATTCATACCGAGGCTTGGTATCATTATGCCGTTGGATCAATTGTTACCTTGGTTGCGATTATGATCGCATTTGTTTTCGCATTGAAATGTTTTACATAGTTTCAATGTATAGTTTAATTAATTAGATGCTCCGGAGAGCTATATGTTGTTAGATGAGAACTATGTATGCACTTTGGTTTTAATGTGATGATGAACTTCTATTAATTTGGACACTTAATTATATATAATGCACGCAGATGAACCGGCAATGGATGTACGGTGACAGACACACCCGCGAGTACATTAAGGGCGTGCATGAGTTTCTCGATGCGGCTGAGGCAAACAAGCAGAATGGTTTTATGTGTTGTCCATGCACTGAATGTGGGAATACGAGGTCTTACTCTAACCGGAAAATCCTTCACTCCCACCTGCTTTACAAGGGTTTCATGCCACACTATAATGTTTGGACGAGGCACGGAGAAATAGGGGTTATGATGGAAGATGGCGAAGAAGAAGAGTACGATGACAACTATGTGCCCCCTGAATATGGTGATGCTGCAACGGGGGGAGCTAGTGAAGATCAAGAGGAACCAGACGATGTGCCCAATGATGCTGCCACGGGTGAAGCTGCTGAAGATAAAGAGGAACCAGACGATGTGCCCGATGATGATGATCTCCGCCGGGTCATTGTCGATGCAAGGACGCAATGCATTAGTCAAAAGGAGAAGCTGAAGTTCGATCGCATGTTAGAGGATCACAAAAAAGGGTTATACCCCAATTGCGAAGATGGCAACACAAAGCTCGGTACCGTACTGGAATTGCTGCAGTGGAAGGTAGAGAATGCTGTGGCTGACAAAGGATTTGAGAAGCTACTGAAAATATTGAAGAAGAAGCTTCCAAACGATAACGAATTGCCTGACAGTACATACGCAGCAAAGAAGGTCGTATGCCCTCTAGGATTGGAGGTGGAGAAGATACATGCATGCCCTAATGACTGCATCCTCTACCGCGGTGCCTACAAGGATCTGAACGAATGCCCGGTATGCGGTGCGTTGCGGTATAAGATCAGACGAGATGACCCTGGTGATGTTGACGGCGAGCCCCTCAGGAAGAGGGTTCCTGCGAAGGTGATGTGGTATGCTCCTATAATACCACGGTTGAAACGTCTGTTCAGAAATGAAGAGCATGCCAAGTTGATGCGATGGCACAGTGAGAACCGAAAGAAAGATGGGAAGTTGAGAGCACCCGCTGACGGGTCGCAGTGGAGAAAAATCGAGAGAAAGTACTGGGATGAGTTTGCAAAGGACCCAAGGAATGTATGGTTTGCTTTAAGCGTGGATGGCATTAATCCTTTCGGGGAGCAGAGCAGCAATCACAGCACCTGGCCCGTGACTCTATGTATGTATAACCTTCCTCCTTGGATGTGCATGAAGCGGAAGTTCATTATGATGCCAGTTCTCATCCAAGGCCCTAAGCAACCCGGCAACGAAATTGATGTGTACCTAAGGCCATTAGTTGAAGAACTTTTATAGCTGTGGAATGGAAACGGTGTACGTACGTGGGATGAGCACAGACAGGAGGAATTTAACCTTAAGGCGTTGCTGTTCGTGACCATCAACGATTGGCCCGCTCTCAGTAACCTTTCAGGACAGACAAACAAAGGATACCACGCATGCACGCACTGTTTAGATGACACTGAAAGTATATACCTGGACAAATGCAGGAAGAATGTGTACCTGGGCCATCGTCGATTTCTTCCGACCAACCATCAATGTCGAAAGAAAGTCAAGCATTTCAAAGGCGAGGCAGATCACCGGAAGAAGCCCGCCATGCGCACCGGTGATCACGTGCTTGCTATGGTCAATGATTTACACTACGTAATCTTTGGAAAGGGTCCCGGTGGACTAGCTGTTCCGAATGACGCTGAGGGACACGCACCCATGTGGAAGAAGAAATCTATATTTTGGGACCTACCCTACTGGAAAGACCTAGAGGTCCGCTCCTCAATCGACGTGATGCACGTGACGAAGAACCTTTGCATGAACCTGCTAGGCTTCTTGGGCGTGCATGGGAAGACAAAAGATACACCTGAGGCACGAGAGGACCTGCAACGTTTGCATGAAAGAGACGGCATGCCTCCGAAGCAGTATAAAGGTCCTGCCAGCTACGCTCTTACGAAAGAAGAGAAAGAAATCTTCTTTGAATGCCTGCTCAGTTGAAGGTCATGACTGGCTTCTCATCGAATATAAAGGGAATAATAAATATGCCATAGAAAAAGTTTCAGAACCTAAAGTCTCATGACTGCCACGTGATTATGACGCAACTGCTTCCGGTTGCATTGAGGGGGCTTCTACCGGAAAACATCCGATTAGCCATTGTGAAGCTATGTGCATTCCTCAATACAATCTCTCAGAAGGTGATCGATCCAGAAATCGTACCAAGGCTAAGGAGTGATGTGGCGCAATGTCTTGTCAGTTTCGAGCTGGTGTTCCCACCATCCTTCTTCAATATCATGACGCACGTCCTAGTTCATCTAGTCGACGAGATTGTCATCCTGGGGCCCGTATTTCTACACAATATGTTCCCCTTTGAGAGGTTCATGGGAGTCCTAAAGAAATATGTCCGTAACCGCGCTAGGCCAGAAGGAAGCATCTCCATGGGCCATCAAACAGAGGATGTTATCGGGTTTTGTGTTGACTTCATTCCTGGCCTTAACAAGATAGGTCTCCCTAAATCGCGGTATGAGGGGAGACTGACTGGAAAAGGCACTCTGGGAAGAGACTCAATAATATGCAGGGACGGATATTCTTGGTCTCAAGCACACTACACAGTTCTACAGAACTCTACCTTGGTGACCCCGTATGTCGATGAACACAAGAACAGTCTGCGCTCCAAACACCCGGAGCAGTGCGACGACTGGATTACATGTGAACACATCAGGACTTTCAGCAGTTGGTTGGAAACACGTCTCAGAGGTGACAACACTGTTTGTGATGAGTTGTACTTGTTGTCCAGGGGACCATCTTTGACTGTATTGACTTACAAAGGATACGAGATAAATGGGAATACATTTTACACGATCACCCAAGATCAAAAGAGCACCAACCAAAACAGCGGTGTCCGCTTTGATGCAGCAACCGAGAGCGGAAAGGACACATATTATGGTTACATAGTGGACATATGGGAACTTGACTACGGACCTAATTTTAAGGTCCCTTTGTTTAAGTGCAAATGGGTCAATCTGTTAGGCGGCGGGGTACAGGTAGACCCACAGTACGGAATGACAACAGTGGATCTGAAAAATCTTGGGTACACTGACGAACCGTTCGTCCTAGCCAATGATGTGGCACAGGTTATCTATGTGAAGGACATGTCTACCAAACCGAGAAAAAGAAAAGATAAGGAAGCGAATACATCATACGATGAGCCAAAGCGCCACATAGTTCTTTCAGGAAAAAGGGACATCCTGGGAGTGGACGGCAAGACAGACATGTCTGAAGATTATGAAAAGTTTCATGAAATTCCTCCCTTCAATGTCAAGGCTGACCCAAGCATCCTGATAAACAATGAAGATTATCCATGGTTACGGCGCAATAAGCAAATGACACAAGCAAAGAAAAAGTGAAGACTTTCTCCCGCAATAAGCAAATGCTATGTGGGTGAAATTATGATACCATCCCAACTTTCAACTTTTTCAGAGTTCATTTGAAATGCTTTCATGTCTTATGGTTCGAAACTTTGATACTTCGAAAGTGATTGTCCATTTTGTACACGAAGTGCATCAAGTTTTTCTCGTAACCCTCTCTACTTTTTGGAACATGCTATGTGGGTGAAATGATGATACCATGCCAACTTTCAACCTTTTCAGAGTTCATTTTGAAATGCTTTCCAATTTCAGAGTCATTTAGCTCAAAGAATGAATTAATAGCAAACAGAATGAACTACAAAACTTTTATGAAAATAAAAACAATCAATTAAAATATTATGTTATGATCAACTAAAATAAAACTATAATATTCTTCAATAGCAAAAAGAATATAATTTGTGTGACCTAAAATCAAACTATAAGTATTTAATTGTAAGTATAAATAAAAAATAAATAGCAAAGAAGAAAAAAATTCTAATTTTATAGTAAAGTTATTCATAAACTAGTGATTCACACAAATTTTTAAAAATTCAAATTTAAACTATTTAAAATTTAAAACTAATGGCACTAACAGAAAGTTTATAATTTTTGTGACCTAAAAGCAAAAAGAAATCACTAAAAAACTGTAAGTATTTAGTTTTAAGTAGAAATAAAAAAATAAAAAACCAAAAAAATATAGAAATAAAAAAGAAAAAACCAAAAAAATGCCACCAACTGGGCCTCCACGGCCTGAATACGACTAGAAACCCTACATGGGCCAGGATTCAGGCCCGCAGAAGGCCCAATAGGCCCACAGGCAAAGCAGTGTCAAATTAGGCCCATAGGCCTAATATTCAGAGGAGTTCGAGAGGGAGGAGGCAGCAGAGCTTATAAACCAGTGCCGGGCGCTCTCAACTAGCGATGTGGGACTAAACTTATGGGCGCGGGCAGCACAAGGGCATTGGTCCCGTTTGGTGGCACCAACCGGGACTAAAGGGGGGCATTGGTCACGGTTCGTGGCACCAACCGTGACCAATGCCCCCCTTTAGTCCCGGTTGGTGCCACCAACCGGGACCAATGGGCTTCGCTTCCCGCCCTTTGGGCTGCCGAAAAGAGGTCATTGGTCCCGGTTCGTGGCAGCAACCGGGACTAATGCCCACCTTTAGTCCCGGTTGCTGCCACGAACCGGGACTAAAGCCTCTGCTATATAAGGCCACACTTTGGAATTTTTCATTCTCATCTTGCAGTTGCAGTTGCCGACGCTGCCAGGCTGCCCCGACGCCGCCCGCCCCCATCGTCGCCGTCACCCGCGCCCATCGTCGCCGTCGCCCGCGACGCGCGCCGCCCCAGCCCGCCCCCGTCGCCGTCTCCCTCATCCCTGCCCCCGTTGCCGCGCCCCCGTCGCTGTCGCCCTCGTCCCTGCCCCCGTCGCCGCGCCGGCCGGCCCCTTGCCCGACGCCCGCCGCCCCGGCCCGCCGTTGCCGTCGCCCGCGTCTCCTACCCCAAGCGCGCGCCCATTGCCCCGTCGCCATCCTCGCCGCCGACTCCGCGGTCCTCCTCTGGTCCGGCCGGCGCCCTAGATTTTTTTCATATATATATGCTTGTTTTTCATATATATATGCTTGTTTTTTATATATATGTATACATATGTTCTCTGTGTATATATCTATGTTCATGTATATATGCAAAAGATTAGGATTAGAAGAGGGAGAAGAATATTAGGATTTTTTATATATATGTATACATATGTTCTCTGTGTATATATATATCTAGCTATGTTATATATGCAAAAGATCAGGATTAGAAAAATTAGGATTTTTTTCTGTTCATAGATTTTTTTTGGTGATATTAATTATTGTAAATATGAAAATGTTTGTATATTCATATGAACAATTGAATTAGAAGAGGGAGAAGAAGAGGGGGTCGAGGTTCGTCGAACATGAGAGGAGGAAGAGGATAAAAAATGAAGAGGAATAAGAAAAGAAAAAAGAGGAGAAGAAAGAAAAGAGGAGAAGATCTTCTCCTCTATTCTTTCTTCTCCTCTTTTTTTCTTCTTCTTCCTCTTTTTTTTATCGGGAACGAGGGTCGTCGAGGGTCGCCGAGCGGTAGAGGAAGAAGAGGATAAAATAGAAGAGAAAGAAAAAAAAGAGAGGGGTCGACGGTCGCCTAGGGGTTGAGGGTCGAGAGGGGGTCTAGGGTCGCCGAGAGGGGAGAGGAAGACGAGGAGAAATAAATAAGAAGAAGAAAAAAGAAGAAAAAGAAGAGGAGAAGAAGAAAGGAATAGTGGAGAAGAAGAGAGAGGTTTCCTAGTGTCAAAGTATTGAAGAAATCCATGCCTTCATCATTAGCCGGAAGTAACCAGGGCATGTTGGTACGAAGTTCTGCAAATTTATTCTGGAATGGAGTCCCAGATAGAATAATCCGCTTTTTGGTACGAATTCAGCAAAGGCCTTCCAAATAGCGATATTCGGAAGGCTCTTGCTGAACTTTGTACCAAAAAGCGAATTATCCTATCTGGGACTCTGTTCCAGAACAACTTTGAAGAGCTTCGTACCATCATGCACATATTACTTTCGCCTAATGATGAAGACATGGTTTTGTTGAATCCTGAGACACTACGCAACCTCCCGACCCCTCGGCGATCCTATCGAACATGAGAGGAAGAAGAGGATAAAAAAAGAAGAGGAAGAAGAAAAAAAGAGGAGAAGAAAGAATAGAGGAGATCTTCTCCTCTATTCTTTCTTCTCCTCTTATTTTTCTTCTTCTTCCTCTTTTTTTTATCGGGAACGAGGGTCGTCGAGGGACATAGATGTAGTGTCGTCGTTGTCGATATATACCCCCTCCCGATATCTTACAATGATTAGGTAGCTAGTTCTACGTTTGGCACTAATATATCCATCTATCATGTTTGAATAATAATTGCCATGTTGTAAATATTTGTAGAAACTATGGACACCGCCCTAGACGAAGCAACAAAAGAAGCATTGTTGAGGGACATAATCGCAGAAGGAAGTGATGCCATCTCGTTGTTTCTCAACGAAACCGATGGTCTGGAAGGACAGGGTGAACAAGCTGGCTACGGTGACCTAATGCCGGTGCAAGAAGAAGAACATGAGGACGGCTCCGGTGACCGAACCGAGTCCGGCCAGGTATATATATTAGTTAAGCCTATGCTGACTAGCTGATTGATGCATTCATTGTTTTGGTATGTACACATATTAATTAAGTCTTTGTTCTTTTTTCTAGCCCTCCGGATCGAGCACAACTTCGGTAAAGAGACGAGGCCCGAAGAAAAAGTTGAGCTCGGATGAAAAGTTTGAGATCATAGCAATCGCGCCCGACGGCCAACCTATTGAACTTCTCCGGACAAAGAGCGCATTTGTTGCTCAGTGCGGGGTTCTGGTTAGGGACAAGATCCCGATAAGCATCCAGCAATGGTTTAAGCCGGCTACAGAAGACCCTGAGGTCTCTTATGTCAATGATATGCAGAAAAATGATCTTTGGACTGAGCTGAAGTCAAATTTCACCCTACCGCCTGAGGATAATCCAGAGAACCCAGTTAAAGAGAAATTAATCAAGTCTTTTGCTCTGAAGAGGATGGCAGAACTATTCAGGAGGTGGAAGAAAGAGCTGAATAAGTTTGTCGAAAATAATGAGACACCAGAATTCAAGGGCAGATATGAGAATATCAGAGATCACTGGCCCGCATTTGTGGCCCACAAGACATCGGAAAAGAGTAAGAAGATGTCGGCGACAAACAAGCAAAATGCTGCGAAGAAGAAGCTTCACCATCGCACGGGGTCAGGTGGCTACCTCGTAGCCCGGCCTAAGTGGTCCAAGACTGAGAATGATCTGGTTCATAAAGGGATCGAACCAGAGACAATTAACTGGCCAGACCGTTGCCGGACTTGGTTCTTCGGGGCTGGCGGAACCCTGGACCCTGAAACAGGGAAGTGCATTTGGATGAACGATCAAATGGACATACCAGTCAGTAAGCTTAAGCAGTATATCGAAGCAGCGCAGGAAGGGACGTTCTTTCCAGACAGAGAGAACGACGAGCTCACAATGTCCCTCGGGAATCCTGAGCACTCTGGACGGACACGAGGCACGCCAGGCTCCGTTCCGTGGAAGGTTGGGTTTCCGGACGCAGGCGGTTACAAATCCCATGAGAGGAGGAAAAAAGTGCAGCAGACCCAAATGCATGCGCTGCAAGCAAGGGTGGACGCGATAGAGGAACGAGAAGCAAATCGCAGCAAACGTACTGCCGAAGCCTCCCCCGAAGCTACCCCGCCATCTCAGCGCAGAAGCAGCATGGCTTCCACCGAGCTGCTTCAGCTAGAGCATGCCTTGACGGCTCCTGCCAGCTATGCTGCTTCAGCTAGAGCATGCCTTGACGGCTCCTGCCAGCTATCCCGTGGATGCTATCACGGAGTCTCAAAATTGCCACCTTATGACGCAATGGATGAATTTGAAGGTCAAGGCGGCTGTTGGCTCTGTTTATCCTACTAAACCCGGCGCAACTTTTCACTGCCGGCCGATTCCAGAAGGATATGCTAGGGTGATGGTGGATGAGATAACGGAGGGATTTGAGGACCTCCAGCTTGACCACCCTACCGGTGAAGGGGAGACTCGGCTGGGGTCTGCTCTGAAGACTCCATGCCTATGGCGGAAGGACCTCATCAACCTTCCGAACTGGACGCCACTGCCTCCTCCTCCTCCTCCGGCGAGTCAGGGCACTCCGCCTCCACCGCCTCCTCCTCCTCCGGTGAGTGACGATCAGGGCCCTCGGCCGGCTCCTTCTCCGGCGCGCGGCGGCACTCCGCCTCCTTCTCCGCCTGCGTCGACGCGCCCGAGCAGCCCGCCTCCTCCTTCTCCGCCTCGTCAGCAAGGGCGGAAGAGACCTGCCGCTGCTCCAGCTGCTCCGGCGCGTCGTAGTCCTTCTCCTCCGCCGCTTAAGCAAGTAAAGAAGACAACCGCTACGTCTGCTCGGTCGGCGTCTAGCAGTACAACCAGAGGCGGGAGGACATACAGATTCGGTCCTTCTCTGAAGACTCCAGAGAAGTTACCATACGAGAGGACCCAAGAGGAGAACGCCGAGATCGCGCGAGAAGAAGTGAAGAAATTCTTTGAAGGGGTGAAAGCAAAGAAACATCCACCTCCGGAGGAGAAGGTAGATCGGGTGAAAGTGAAGCGCACTCTGGCTGCCCTGACAAAAACACCGAAGTCTGATTCGCCGAAAGGAAACTATGACCGCATTATTGGAAAGGAATTTGCCGAAGCGGAGCGGTCGGGAAGTACTGTCAGTGATCAAAGGCTGAAACAACGACAAGCTGGGAAACAAATTGCCCAGCTCGGCGAACAAGCGAAGCAATCGTGCCCCCCGCTCAAGGTGCCTAGCCACAACGTCGATAATGATCCGAGGATGGTGCCCGGTTATAGCAATCCTGCAGATTACCTGCCCGACGAAGTACATTATGACCCCATGGACGTGCAGATACAAAGATACGAGTACGGGAAGCCTCTCGTCAAAGATGAAAGATCTCTATCAACGATGATGCGAAGATTGCATGATTGGTACTTGAAAATCTGCAGAGACTCTGGGGGGAGGAGTACTTTGTATGCGAGAGTTAAACCGGAGCATGACCTCGTTGGAATTGATCTATTGCCTGTTCCATTTGAGGAGTTCTATCAGTTCTTCAATCAATTGGCCCTCGATAAAGCAACTGTCACCTGCTACTGTCTGTAAGTAGTACTACTTCTATCATTAAGTTTCTCTATATAGCTTAGCTCTTTCATTGCATGTATTTATAATCATCCTCACTATATTATGCAGATTGAAGATCATCGAATTGAAGAAAAGACAAGTCGGTGATATTTGGTTCATTAACACAAATCTCATAGATGCAACTCAGGTTAAATTTCATGCCGCAGAAACCGAGGCCAGCATGCTAGAATCATTGATAATAAATCAAAACAAAGATATAATACTCTTTCCTTACAACTTCAAGTGAGTGTTATTGTCTTGTGCGTATTCGGTTTCCCTTATATATTAGTCAAGGTTATAGTAATGTAATTGATGAGTTATGCATGCGTGTGCAGTTTCCACTATATTCTCCTACATATTAAGCTTGAGCAGGGACTAGTAACCGTCTTAAACTCAAGACGAAAAGATCCCACGGACTATGCAGACATGACTCAAATACTCGAGAAGTAAGTTAAATCGATCATTATCCACCATATCAGCAACTTTGTTCATTTCCTGATATATCAAGTAATTGTTTTCTTTGTCCGGCAGGGTTTGGAGAAAATTCACCAGAAAAGCTCCGGGACTGCCGAAGGAGCTGCAATTTAGACACCCGAAAGTAAGTACTAGCTATAGTAGCATTTTAAGCGCATCTACTAGTCATTCAAGCGCTAGTTTCATCAATACCATTTGGCATTCTTGCTTATCAGTTTGATTAACCTCTATTTCTTGTAAAGTGGTTGTGGCAGCAACAAGGGAATGATTTCTGTGGTTACTATGTTTGCCAGTCCATCCGCCACACGACCTGTGAGCGGGGCTACACTGACGAACAATATGAAGTACGTAAATAACAACATTCACAATTTTATTTTATTACCATCATTTGTGTTGAGTTTCATTCATTCATATATATATGTATTGACCCCCTTCTTTAAATTAGATGTTTCGGAAGCGGGATGAACTCCTAGCACCAGCTCGCATGCGAGGAATTCAAGAGGAATTGGCGGCATTCTTTCTTGACCACGTGATCCCTGAAGACGGAGAATTCTATGTTAACCCTGAGTCCGTATGATTATATTTGTAAGAGATAATTACTGTATATATGTAGCCGGTAGTGTCAGATAGATATACGAGAACTTGTTGTTCGACCAATCTCTCGGAGAAGGAGAGGTGGTCGATATCACTTCTCTCTGTATATATATATGCATATATGTTCATGACGATCTTATGTTTCCTTCGTTTGCTTACTAACTAGCTAGCGTGTCTAGTCCTCTCTATATACGTATGTATAGTACGTAGCGTCGACCAAGCACAGACATAACAGAGGACACTTCTCTCTATTAATTATAACTAGCTAACACAATATATGAAACACCTAAATTAACCCCCTAAAACCCCCAACCCCCCCCCCCCTTTCAAAAAAAAACAAAAACCCCAGCCACAGAAGTGCTGACGCGTGGATGCCTATTGGTCCCGGTTGGTGCCACCAACCGGGACCAAAGGGTCTCCATGTGGGCAGTGCGCAGAGCCCAGTCAGGAGACCCTTTGGTCCCGGTTGGTGCCACCAACCGGGACCAAAGGGTCTCCTGACTGGGCTCTGCGCACTGCCCACATGGAGGGCCTTTAGTCCCGGTTCTGGATTGAACCGGGACTAAAGGGTGGAGGTATTAGTACCGACACTTTAGTCCCGGTTCCTGAACCGGGACTAAAGGCCCTTACGAACCGGGACTATAGGCCCTTTTTCTACCAGTGTGAGTACGTGCACTATTCATGTGCCATCAAGGAGAAAAAATATTGCATAGTAGGAGTAGGTGCCATCGAAGTGCACGACTCACTTATGCACTGCTTATCTGATTATCTCAATTTTCTTGCATGACACGTGCACCTTGATGCTAGATGTCTCGTGTGTTGGCAAAAGGATGAACAAAGCTCACGTAAAAAAGAGAGTGGAAGAACATAGACTCCCGACGACCGAGAAGGAGCAAGGAACCTCGCGGTGGAGCGTCTGCAAGGAACATTTGTAGCGACCCGACCTCAGATGGTCAAGTCTCTGTGCTTCAGTGTCATCCCTGGATCGGTAATGCTGACACACACAGTACTCGAAGGATTTATAACAGAGTGGCAATCACACAGTTATTACATCGAATGTCTCAAAAGAGAACTTATTACAATAATATGGCTTAAGGCCATCTAATACGGTAACAGCGGAAGGCTTGGAAGATAAAGTGAGTCCATTAACTCCAACGGCATAGCTGAGCTGCACGGCAACGACCTAACGAACCTTACTCCTCGTCTGAAAAGTCTGCAACATAATACGTTGCAGCCCGAAAACGGGTCAGCACATGGAATATGCTAGCAAAATAACACAGTAGAGCAAGAACTGAATAATGATATCACTACATGCATATTTGGCTGGTGGAAAGCTCTATGGTTATAGTTTTTGCGAAAAGCCAATTTTTCCCTACAACAAAGGAATAGATTTTAATTTAACTATCATGGTAGTTGAAACATCATTGAGAAGGTTCCTCCAACTCAATCCCAATTAAAGTGATTAACAACCCAACAATATTAATTAAGAGTGATGAGATACATGTGATAACCCAAGTACTAGATACTCAAGAATTGTTCATAACTGGGGACACGGCTAACCATGATTAGATTATACACTCTGCAGAGGTTTGCACACTTTTCCCCACAAGGCTCGATCGCCTCCATTGGATTTCTCGCACTACAAGGTGTTTGAGAAACGGATGACCGAGACACAGTCTTTCAGAAACATTAACTCTCTACTCCGGACAGACCATACCAAACCTACATCCCACTACCTGCTGATCTGCCTCTTCAAGAGCTTCACATAACTTACTCAACTATGCTAGAGCCCATAATAGCTTGTGGCTGCACACAGAAGTTTCTAGCATGAATCATCTCAGTTCCCTTTGAGCCTGGGTGGCGGTCCATAGGAAGATCACACGGGTACTCCGGGATTTCCAAAAAAATACAGGCAACACTGGGTACTCCAGGTGCCTCAATCCACCCAGATGTTAATTTAAGTTGCCACCTTAAGTTGAACCATTAATTAACAATCTCACATATGTCATGGATTTCACTCAAACCCAAACCACGTCTACGAGCATAGCATAGCATAACAATATAAGCAACGCGTAGAAGTAACTCCCAAGGGTTTGAATGTAACGGGGTAATGGGTTCTACCTCATCAACTACTTCCCAACCCACATATTAATGACACCCTAATCATGCAATGTTTGAGGATGGAACTAATGCATAAAAACTGGGTGATAAAAGGGATATGATCAAAGTGTTACTTGCCTTGCTGACGGTCTGCGAAACCTAGGGACTCGTAGCAGCACGCTTCGCACTCCGGGTGTTCTATCGCAAACAAACAATAACATACATAAGCAACAAGCAAGATGCACAAGCAAAAACTCAAATAGAAGAGGTTGACCAGAACGTTCAACTTAAGAACTCCGGTTCACAAAAAGAATCAAATCAAACGGAGCAACGAAACTCAAACGGCGAAAAAGAGAAGCTTCGTTTACTAATCTGAACCTAGGTCAAATTTTACACTACAAAAAACTTATTTAAGTTGGTTAAATGGAAAGAGGGTTTTGAGATGAAACTCTAGGCGCTTGAATCGCCTGATTCCGACTAACGAGCGAAAGGATAAACAGAAACTAAGATCGGATCAGAAATCGCGATCAGAAAAATCACAGAATAAATCCGATAAAAGAAAACTGACGAACAGACTAACGAACTAGCGTTCGTTAGCTGTAACTAATGGGCCAAAACCGTTCGTTAAAACGAACGTACGGACGAACGTCCGCTAAGTAGAAGAACCGAGAAAAACCGACGATCCGAAAAAAATGAATCTAGGGTTTCCTAAAAAACCGAACGGTTCTTAAAAAAACCGGCGGCTCAGATCCGGCGGCTACCTCCGGCGAGGGGCTCCGGCGAGGCGAGGTGGCGGGCGGCGGCGGCAAGCGGTGGCGGCGGCGGCTTAGCACGGGCGGCGGCGACGACTTAGCGCGGGCGGCGGTGGCGACTTGCGCGGGCGGCGGGGTTGGCGCGGGGCGGCGGTGGTGGTGGTTTGGGGCGGCGGGGGTGGCGGCTTATAAGGAGGGGGGCTTGCTTGGAGGAGGGGGCAAGTGGCGGCGGCAGAGTCCGGCTCGGACTCCTAGTCCGAGCGGCGGCGGCGAGGCGGTGCGCGCGCGGGGAGGCGGCGGCGGCTGCGGGCCGGCCTGGCTCGGCTGGGCCTTAGGCCCAGTCGGGCGCGGGAACTTTTTTTTAAAATAATTACGCCGAGAGAAATAAAATCCTAGAAAAATAAATAAAATCTAAGAATGCCAAAACAAATTTTCACCGTCTAAATAAAATATTTAGAATGAGATGAACATTTTCTTGGCCTAAAATGCAGCTTTGAAAAACGTGCAATTTTTCTAATGCAAACAAAAATTGCAATAAAATCCAAATAAAACAAATATTTGATTTTAATATTTTTTCTCCAATATTTCAATTATCTGGGAGAAGTCATATTATCTCCTCTCATATATTTTAATATGAAATATTTTCGGAGAGAAAAATAATTAAAACTAAAATCCTCGTTTCAAAATTTGATAGAATCAAATTTGAAAACCGGGAAAAATCCCCAACTCTCTCCGAGGGTCCTTGAGTTGCTTACGATTTCGAGGATCGCGAGACGAAATGCAAATAAAATATGATATGCATGGATGACTATGTATAACATTCCAAATTGAAAATTTGGGATGTTACAAACCTACCCCCCTTAGGATGAATCTCGCCCTCGAGATTCGGGTTGGCTAGAAAATAGGTGTGGGTGGTCTTTGCGAATATCATCCTCTCGTTCCCAGGTGGCTTCATCCTTGGTATGGTGGCTCCACTGAACTTTGCAAAACTTGATAACCTTACTGCGAGTGACTCTGCTGGCAAACTCAAGAATCTTTACTGGCTTCTCCTCGTAAGTCAAATCACTGTCCAACTGAATTGCCTCCGAGGGTACTGTATCTCTTAATGGTATATCGGCCATCTCAGCATGACACTTCTTCAGCTGTGAAACGTGAAACACATCATGAACTCCTGACAATCCCTCGGGTAACTCCAACTTGTAGGCAACTTCTCCCATCCATTCCAAAACACGATACGGTCCTACAAATCTCGGAGCTAATTTCCCCTTAACTCCAAAACGTTTCACTCCTCGCAAGGGAGATACTCGCAGATATACTATGTCTCCAATTTCATAGGTTATCTCTTTGCGTTTTGAGTCTGCATAACTCTTCTGCCTGGACTGAGCAATCTTCAATCTATCACGAATCAATTTAACCTTCTCCTCAGACTCTTTGATCAAGTCTGGTCCAAACAACTGTCGGTCTCCTACCTCGTCCCACATCAAAGGTGTTCTGCACCTGCATCCATACAGGGCTTCAAACGGTGCCATCTTCAAACTGGCTTGGTAGCTATTGTTGTACGAGAATTCTGCGTAAGGCAAATTGTCATCCCAACTAGATCCATAATCTAGTGCACAGGCTCTCAACATGTCCACCAAAATTTGGTTCACTCTCTCGGTCTGTCCATCTGTTTGTGGGTGAAAAGTTGTACTGAACTCCAACCTAGTCCCCAAAGTCTCGTGTAATTGATGCCAAAACTTTGAAGTAAACTGTGTGTCCTCTATCTGATACGATGGTCCTCGGAACTCCATGCAGACATGTGATCCTGGACATATAAATCTTGGCCAACTTCGCACTGGTATAAGTGGTTTTCACTGCGATGAAATGAGCCACTTTGGTCAAGCGATCAACTACTACCCATATAGAATCATACCCTGCTTTAGTCCTGGGCAATCTGGTGATAAAGTCCATGCCAAGCTTATCCCATTGTAACATCCCAAAATTCTAAATTTCGGAATGTTATAATAAATAGATAGATTGGTTGATTGTTTGATTGTTGTGTGATTGACTGAGTGAAATTCAAAACTTTTTGAAAGTTAAATGAGAGGGAATAAAAGGACTTTCCCAAACTTTCACCTTTTTCTTTTTTGATCCCCGTGAATTCAAATTCTTTTCATCACAAAACCCCGGAGAGAAGATGACATGACTTCTTCCATTTATTTAAATGACAAGGGGTGTTGAAAATATTTGAATTTCATTTGGAAAATAGTTCCAATTCAGAAACTTTAAACAACTCAATGATTTTCAAGAGCGAAGATAAAATGACTTCTTCAAAACTTATGAAATATGAGTTGGGAGTTTCAAAGAAACTCAAATTTAAAATCCATTTGAAATAATTATTTTTCAATTTGGGTTATTTGAGTTTTATTCAAATTATTTTTCTCCAAAAACAAAATACATGGAAAATAGGGTAACATGATTCCCTACAATAGAAAATTGGAGAAAAATTTATTTGAAATCATTTTGGTATTTTTAAAATGATTTTTATTGGATTTTATTAGACCAGTAGCACTCTTTGAATTATCTGAATTTGGGTGGATTTTATTTGGCATTATAAAAATGTTCATGTCGTAGAGAATCTTTTTCTAAAAAAATTGATATATTATATGCCTATATAATATTTTTATTTTTGCCGTTATTATTTTATTTGTCTGGAAAATGTTTTTTTAATTCTCCTCGCTGACTGGGCCGGCCCAGCGCCCGAGCCAGGCCGTGGCCCAGCGCGCCCGCGCTCGTCCCCGACCTCCAGCGGGAGTCCAGCTCCCGCCCGACACCGCCGACGCCGCCGTCTTCGCCCCGGTCTCCTCGCCTGCCCCTCGCGCACGCCAAGTCCACCGCCTCTCCTCCTCTTATAAAGGGCGCCGCCCCAGGCCCGTTCCTCTCCTCACCGCCGCCTCCCTCTGCAAAGTCGCGCCGCCGCCGCAGATCTCGCCGTCGCTGCTGCTTCACCGCCGCTGCCTGCGCCGCCGCCGCTGCCACCTGCTTGCGCTGCGCCGCTCGCCGCCCTCGCCCGCCGCCCACGGCCCCGCCCCGCGCCTCCGACGCCGCCCGCCACTGCTGTCGCTGCCACGCCGAGCTCGCCGGAATCCACCGCCTCGCCGAACCGCCGTCGCCGTTTTCCCCATCGAGCCACCGCTGGTTTCGTACGAACCGACGTGAACCGGTATAAAACCGCCCAGTCGATTTATTCTTTAGGTTTTCTTCGGTTTAGCCGGTTCTATTTTTTTGTTTTTGTTAGGTTTTTTTAGAGAGCATTCGCTGGATAGGTTTAGAAAGCGAACGCTCGCTTTTTAGCCTTTTTCTTTTTTTGTTAGTTTTAGATAGGGACCTCTTTGTAGATGCTTTATTTGCAGTTTAGTCCCTCTATTTCAATCGACCACATCTTTTTACTCGTTTGTCCAAATCCAACGAAACCAACACTATCTTCTTCGTTATGAACTCCTCTATCCAGTAATCCAACTCAAATAGGTTTTTGGAAAATTTAAAATTTGAATTAGAACAGATTTAGATTCAAACTTCATTTGATCATAACTTGAGTTTCGTAACTCCGATTTAGTTGATTCTTTTTGCAAATCGAAGCTCTTGACCTAAACTTTCTGATAAAGCCAAATTCACTTAATTTTGGTACTGTTAGAAATTCTTTTATGTTGCAAGAGTTATTTGCTTGGTTTTGACATTTTCCGAATTGTTTTCTTTATTCTCTCCGATCTTTGAGTGATTGCTTATGTGTGGTTACTATTGCTTGCTTATGATAGATTGACCGGAGTGCGATGAGTAGAACTATCAAGAGTTTTGAGTGTGAATCATCTTCATCAACATTTCAGGCAAGTTCACACTTTGATCATACCCCTTTATCACCCAGTTTTTATGCATTAGTTTCAATCTCAAACATTGCATGAGTAGGATTGATAACATGTGGGTATTGGGAAGTAGTTGATGAGGTAGGAACCTATTGCCCTGTATTCAAACCTTGGGAGTTACTATTACATTATGCTTATATTTCCATGCTATGCTCGTAGACGTGGATTGGGCTTGAGAGTATTTCATGACAGATGTGAGATTGTTAATTAATGGTTTACTTAAGGTGGCAACTCTAACACACATCTGAGTGGATTGAGGCACTTGGGTATTCCAGCGATTGCCTGTCTAGGCACCTGGGTATTCCAGGATTGCCTGTTTTTTATGGACTGCCACCCAGGCTCAAAGGGATCATGAGATTATTCATACTAGAAACTTCCGTGTGCAGCCACAAGCTATTATGGGCTCTAGCATAGTTGATTAAGTCGTGTGAACTCTTACAGTGGTAGACTAGCAGATGTAGGGGATGTAGGTGGTACGGTCTACCCATCGTAAGGTGCAAACGCTTCTGAAAGACTATGTCTCGGGCATCCGTTTCTCAAACACCATGTAGTGCGAGAAATGCAACGGAGGAGATCGAGTCTTGTGGGGAAAAGTGCGCAAACCTCTGCAGAGTGTATAAACTAATCATGATTAGCCGTGTCCCCGGTTATGGACGTTTTGAGTATCTAGTACTTGGATTATCATGGGAATCTCATCATGTTACTTTAAATTAAGTTGTTGGGTTTAATGATGTTACTTAATTGGGATTGAGAATGCTGTCAACCATTCTCAATGTTCAACAACCACCATGATAGTTAAATAAAATTTATTCCTTTGCAGTAGGGAAAAATTGTCTTTTCGCAAAAACCTTATAACCATAGAGCTTTTCCACCAGCCATATATGCATGTAGTGTTAGCCATTGTTCATCATTTCTCTCTATGGTGTGAATTTGCCAGTACATTCAATGTACTGACCCTTTGTGGCTGCAACGTCTCATGTTGCAGGAATCTTACGATGAGTAAGTGATACGTTAGGGTTACGATTTCTACACTCAACTTTGCCGTTGGTGTTGATGGGAATCCACAACCTTGTTACTTCCGCTATTTGGATAAGGTAATAGTATTTATGTTACTTTATACATGTGATTACCTCTGTTATAAATCCTCGAGTACTGTGTGTGTCAGCATACCGATCCAGGGATGACACTTAAGCACAGAGACTTGATCCATTCGGGTCGGGTCGCTACAAGATGGTATCAGAGCACATGTTGACTGTAGGACGTGACCCTAGAAACTGGCAAGCCCATATGAAAGATTTTTCTCTACAACTTTCCCTTTCAAAAAGATCTTTTACCTCTCTTCTCTTCTGAGCTTATTCAAAAATTCCCTTTAGTGAGACCATACGCCTTTCCCCTTTTGACCACATGAAGATTCGACTGATGAGACCACTCCAAGAAGTACAAGATATCGGACAACTAAGACCACTTCGGAATGAAGAGTATTTTCCATGCATCTGAATAATGGAAACTACAACGGTTGAAGACCGAAGACAAGTAGAATTTGAAGGCTCTGAAGAATTCCTAGATTTGTATGACCTAGGAAGGCTACCCTTATGGAACTTGACAGATTATGAAAGTTGTCAATGCCCGAGATCAGGGTGTATCGGAGAAAGACCGGAGCATGGAGAGTTAAAAACTTAAAGTTCTGTCAAGGAAAACCCTAAGGCAGGAGATATCAACTATGGAGAGATAGCTCATGGAAATGACAAGGGCAGAAACACGTCCATCCCTGATGATACCACTCGTTGATGCTATTGTCACCGTGCTGAGTTAAGCATGCATATGCATGGAAGGATTGGATGGTAGAAGGCTGATGGAGCCCCTATCAGCAAGATGAAGTTTTTACCTTAGCCGGTGTATCACTAGGATCTGGAGTAGTACATCAAGAAGTTTAAGGTGGAGCTCCATGAAGCCGTATTAGACAAGGAAGCATTTCGTGAAGAACTCAGGAACCAAAAGCTGAAAGTAGCCAAGCTGGAGGAGGTACAACCTCGAGATACTGGAGATTTGTCAGGAACTGAAGGACAGTATGACCATGGTTCATGTGAAGGATGTTGAAACCAGAAGTTTGAAATGCAACTCCGGAATATTAAAGGATGTCACGAGAGATTTCACGTCAACAGAGATGATCTGGCAAAAGAACTTGAGAAGACAAGCATGATCGGAAGAAGCCATTGGAGGCATGAACAAGGCTTGAAGAGTTTGGAGATGTTGAAGGTTTATTGACCTTTAGAAGACCAAACCCCTGTTATATACCTACGTTAGATGCCAGTTTTGTGAGTTGTCATTTGTTTGATGTTTTTCCCGACAGCCACAAATAAAATCGATCTTTTCAAAACTTTTGTTTGTATTGTGTGTATCCCTCTCTATCTCTCTTATCTCACCCCAAATCCATGGACCCAATAGAGGATGAATACAGATGAGCTTGTATTTTCTGGACCGATGAGTCAGTTGGAGACAGACCGATGGATTTAGAACATGGAGGATCACATGGAGAATAACCCTATAGTCGGAAAGGATATGACCCAGCATGCTCTTCAGTGCTTTGAAAGAGGTGCTGCTACTTGGTGGAGGATGTACCAAACCATCAATGGATGGCAAGGAGTAACCACTTGCAAAGAATTTAAGTTGACTCTGCCAAAGTCTCGGCTTGTGTCCCAGAAGTTGAAGCCTTATGGAAAGGATATGAAGAAACCTTGTGCATGCAAGATTTGTGGAGAAATAGGACACACCCATAAAGAACACAAGGATGAATGCCCTAATTGTGAAGGAAGTCACCCAGTTGAAGAATGCCCAATTAGGCAGATTACTTGTTTCTTGTGTGAAGGGACTACCCACTATCCTGCTTAGTGTCACATTTACCCCATGGTACAACGAACCATCTAGCAGAAGAAAGAAGTAATGAAAGGAGCCCTCATGGAAATTTTAGAAGAAGTTGTGATGAAGGAAGGGATGGAGGACACACCTAAAGAAGACCCGAGTAAACCCTGCACTAAGTCTTGCTATTCATGTGGAGAAGAAGGACACATCTCCCAAAATTGTTTGTATGGGGATCCAGTAGAATTCCCGATAGAGGAAGTAGAATATGACCCACAGGAAATAGAAGCCCTGAGTGGAATGGAAAAGTCCAGGAAGAGAAACCGATTGGAGCCTCGGAGGGACCTGAGTCATATCACCTGTTGCAGGTGCAAGGAGTCAGGGCACTACCTCAATAGTTGCCCAAAAAGGAAACCTCGAGACTTGTCAGAAGTAATATGTTTTAGTTGTAATGGAGCAGGGCACTTTGCCAGAGAATGCCCCAAGGAGAAGGAAACTTGTGCTAGATAGTTGAGTTTGCAACAAAGGAAATGGAGTAGTAGAAGTGAGAACATTTTCTTTTATATTGAGGTGTTGAGTTGAGACATGTAATGGAAAAGCGAGAGATTGTAATCACTTGAGAATGAATAAAGTTAGCATCGTTGGTACTGATATGGATTTTATGAGTTGTTACTCTATGAATAAGGATTTTGACCATTTTTTAGGATATGAGGAATATGGTCTATGGAAGTTTTGTGCATTTTAAGGGTGGTAGTACCCTGTAAGAACCGTTGACCCATGGAAAAGATAAGGATACTCCACTGAGTGGATTTCAGACAAAATGAATACGAGTTTTGTCTCGATATGTGTGATACCCCAAAAGTATGTGGGATGAAGTTGGAGACCGTCAGTTGTTTGGACCAAATGTGATCAAGGAGTCAGAAGAGAATGTTAAGTTGATTTGAGATAGACTGAAGGTAGCTCAGTCCAGGCAGAAGAGTTATGCAGACTAAAAAAATGCAAGGAGGTAGTCTATGAAATTGGAGACAGAGCATGTCTTCGTGTGCCCCCTCTACGAGGATTTAAATGAATTGGAGTTAAGGGAAAGTTAGCTCCCGAGATTTGAAGGACCATACCGAGTTTTGGAGCGTATGGGAGAACTGGCCAACACGTTGGAGTCACCTGAAGGACCGTTAGGAGTTCATGATGTGTTTCACGTTTCCCAGTTGAAGAAGTGTCATGCAGAGATGGCCAATATTCCTTTGTATGGACGCTTGACCCTGGAAAGGATAATGATGTTCCACGAAGTGGAATATGGACTCCACAAGTATAAGTTCTTATCTCGGTATGAGGGATATCCCACGGGGATAAAGAGATAAATTACTATTGGATATAAAGGAGGCATGATGTCAGAAATATGGATCAATGGAAACTCCATGATGAGTCTGAGTAATCATGTCCTAGTTTGGTGCCAATAGAAGGAAGAAAGACAATACAATTGGATGGATTTAAGAATACTAGGAAGTTGGAAGTTGGAATAATGATCAGTTGCCCGATGATAAGTTCAAGGACTACAAGTGATGAGATGGGCCATAACCCACAGGCCCCAGGACCTGCCAAGAAGCAAGCACATTCTTGCTGAAGGAAAAAAAACCCTGGAAGAGGATATGCCCTTATCGATATACGATTTTATAGGAGTAACGCAAAACCTAAGAGTTGTGAAGGAACGATAGATGTTTGTTTGGTTTACAGAATCAATGGATCTATTAGAACCTTGGTTCGTCGACAAGAGAAATTCTGCAATGCTTGTGAGGATGACCGAGTGTTAGAATGCGAGATTCGCTAAACCGTATACAAGGTAATGATTTGGGTGCGGGATGGATTGATCACCATACCGACTTACTCTTATTGTTCGCATTGATATACGGGATGGTAAATCTGAGTGACTTACCCATAGTAGAGAGACGACGATCAAAACCCTGTTTAAACCTTAGAATGGTATAAGAAATTTTTCCCTTGTACAAGGCAGCTTTTGCCAACCGTAGGTTATACGGTGAAGATCAACCAGACCCATTTCCTGCAGGAGAAACCATGAATGGTTGACCACCATGAGATATCGATAGTTGTTTAGTATTGGCGCCAGACTCGTCAGCTAAGAAGGCCCAGTAACAGAAGAACCTTACCTAGATGAAAGACACAAGAATTGAGGAAAAGGTTATGCCACTACCGAAAGAGCCCAGATAACAAATTATCCTGAAGATCTGAGAAGACCGACACTGTTAACAATAAGGGTGGAGTATATGAGTTTTGATGGAACCGCAACCATGCTTCTAAGGGTGGTAGCACCCCAGACCCCTTGTGATGATCGATGGATTTTGAGAAGACCCCAAACCTAACCTATTTCTTTCTAGCCTCTCTGAATCTCGAGGACGAGATTCATTTTAAGGGTGGTAGGTTTGTAACATCCCAAAATTCTAAATTTCGGAATGTTATAATAAATAGATAGATTGATTGATTGTTTGATTGTTGTGTGATTGATTGAGTGAAATTCGAAACTTTTTGAAAGTTAAATGAGAGGGAATAAAAGGACTTTCCCAAACTTTCACCTTTTTCTTTTTTGATCCCCGTGAATTCAAATTCTTTTCATCACAAAACCCTGGAGAGAAGATGACATGACTTCTTCCATTTATTTACATGACCAGGGGTGTTGAAAATATTTGAATTTCATTTGGAAAATAGTTCCAATTCAGAAACTTTAAACAACTCAATGATTTTTTTCAAGAGCGAAGATAAAATGACTTCTTCAAAACTTATGAAATATGAGTTGGGAGTTTCAAAGAAACTCAAATTTAAAATCCATTTGAAATAATTATTTTTCAATTTGGGTTATTTGAGTTGTATTCAAATTATTTTTCTCCAAAAACAAAATACATGGAAAATAGGGTAACAAGATTCCCTACAATAGAAAATTGGAGAAAAATTTATTTGAAATCATTTTGGTATTTTTAGAATGGTTTTTATTGGATTTTATTAGACCAGTAGCACTCTTTGAATTATCTGAATTTGGGTGGATTTTATTTGGCATTATAAAAATGTTCATGTCGTAGAGAATCTTTTTCTAAAAAATTTGATATATTATATGCCTATATAATATTTTTATTTTTGCCGTTATTATTTTATTTGTCAAGAAAATGTTTTTTTTTAATTCTCCTCGCTGACTGGGCCGGCCCCGCGCCCGAGCCAGGCCGTGGCCCAGCGCGCCGGCGCTCGTACCCGACCTCCAGCGGGAGTCCAGCTCCCGCCCGACACCGCCGGCGCCGCCGTCTACGCCCCGGTCTCCTCGCCCGCCCCTCGCGCACGCCAAGTCCACTGAAAGTGCGTTATATCGACTAGAGGGGGGTGTGAATAGGCGATTTTTATGAAAGTCTTCAAAACATGGGAGTTATGAAGACAAACAACGAAGATTTTGCCTATTACTATGCAGCGGAAGTTAGATTACACTAGGCAAGCCATGGTCAAGTATTCAATAGAGTGAAAGCACAAAGACAAACAGCTGCAGTGTAATAAGGATCAGGTAGGAAGAAGTTATGAAGCCAAACAGATCATACATTCACGTTGTGAAGACAAAAGATAGAGCAAGCATGCAATGGCTTCACAATGAGTAACAGTAAGAAAAAGGAAGTGAAGATGAAACCGGTGACTCATTGAAGACAATGATGTGTTGGACCAGTTCCAGTTGCTGTGACAACTGTACGTCTGGTTGGAGCGGCTAGGTATTTAAACCTTAGGACACACAGTCCCGGACACCCAGTCCTGAACACGCAGCTCAGGACACCAAGTCCTCACCGTATTCTCCTTGAGCTAAGGTCACATAGTCCTCGCCCAATCACTCTGGTAAGTCTTCAAGGTAGACTCCCAAACCTACACAGACTTCGTTCACTAGCAATCCACAATGTCTCTTGGATGCTCTGAACGCGACGCCTAACCGTCTGGAGGATTCACAATCCTCAAGTGTAATAAGTCTTCAGATCACACAGACAAGAAGACTTAAGTGATGCCCAATGTTCTCTGGCTCTGGGTGGTTAGGGCTTTTCTCCTCGCTAGGAATTTTCTCTCAAAGGCTTCGAGGTGGGTTGCTCTCAAACGACAAAAGCCGTGCACTGAAATCTGAGCAGCCAACCGTTTATGGTTGTAGGGGGTGGGCTATTTATAGCCACTTGGCAACCCGACCTGATTTGTCCGAAATGACCCTGGGTCACTAAGGAACTGACACGTGTCTCAACGGTCAGATTTCAAACTCTCATGGCAACTTTACTTGGGCTACAAGCAAAGCTGACTTGTCCGGCTCTAGGCAAGATTCGCTCTCATTGTCTTCACTCGAAGACATAGGTTTTTGGTTTAGGCATCACTTCAGTCATTCTGACTGGTTCTCCTGGACCCCACTTAACAGTACGGTGGTTCCTATGACTCAACACAAAAGAAAAGGAACTACGAAAGATCTAAGTCTTCGAGCTCCATAGGCTTCATAACGTGTCTTCTTTTGTCATAGTCTTCAATGTGAATATCTTCATATACCACCTTTGGCTTCAATGTCTTCATACATTTTTAGGGGTCATCCCTGGTAGTAAAACCTAATCAATGAGGGACTTCTACCTGTGTTATCCTGCAATTCTCACAAACACATTAGTCCCTCAACTAGGTTTGTCGTCAATACTCCAAAACCAACTAGGGGTAGCACTAGATGCACTTACAATCTCCCCCTTTTTGGTGATTGATGACAAACTAGTTGAAGTTTTCAACGGGGAATATAGTCTGTGAAATTGTAAAGGATAAGGAATTGTCTTCATAAGTTTCAAGGGCTCCCCCTGAAGATGTGCATATAAGTTAATTTGCTTTTGGAATGCAAATGCACATGGCAGGTTGTACTTGTGGAGATCCAATTCAGCTTATATGACAATCCACTATGCATGTGAAAGTATATGAAGATAATGACATGCATAATGGAAAATGGACGTCTGCAGAATGAGATAAGTGCGGAATTTATTGTCGCACATGCGGAATTTATCTTCGCAAACAGGGTGGCAAACAAGTAGCAGACGACCATCGAGTTTTAGTGTTACAACTCAAAGAACCAAATGAAGCAAAAACGAGAGTTGTAAGCACGAAGCAAAATATAGAAAAACATAAAGCACCCGCCCATATGGACCTGCTTGAAGACTATCAACCCATATGCTTCTCCCCCTTTTGTCAGCAAGGACCAAAAAGGTTTGAAGACATAGAGTGTCTACTCGTTCCCAGGAGCAGCAAGGTCATTGGAGGTGTTTGGCGGTGCAGAAGAGCTTGGAGGTGCTGAAGCAGGTGGCGGTGATGTAGCATTGTCTTCTTCATCAATGATTCTGGCAGTGACTGTGGCAGCAGATGAAGAAAACTCAGAGTCTTCAAGTGATGGTGCGTTGCGCATCACAGCCCTTCTAGGAGGTGTGGTGTCAAACTTGAATCGCTCAGTGAAGCCATCCTCTTCAAGTTCAGCTTCAGTACACATCATTGATAGCCCTTTCCATGTACGACGACAGGTTTCATCAATGACGAAAGCATTCTTGGTGGCAAGATTTCGAAGACGATTAACATCCACCAAGAGGCTTTTCATCTGACTTTAGCCAGTCGTCATGCCTATCTTGTTTTTGATGAAGGGCCACAAGAAGCTCTTGGTTATTGAGAACACGAGCGCACTTCTTGGGTCTGGAAGCAGTTGCACTATCAGTGGCTTTAGTTGAAGCAGGGTGTGGCGCACGTGTAGTGCCAGCCAAAGGATACACCCTAGAGATGGCTTCAACACCTTCATCGTTTTGAGTGAAGCTCTGGTGTTCTGCATTCTGAAGACTCAAAGGTTGCTTGGCAGGCTCAGGATATATAGCTTCAGCAGAGGTATCCACATCTGGCAAGAAGATCCGATGGTTGCGGGCTGAGGGCTGATATGAGATCGCAGAGTGAAGCTTGATCAGTCTCATTACCCAAGGAGCATAGAACTTTAAACCAAACAGATCTGAGCCTGATGCAGCAAGTTGGTGTATGAAGAAATCCTGTGCGTTGAAGCATTTGCCATGAAGGATACAGAATATCAGAGTCTTCATTGCACCCTCGATCTTGGCATTTGGAGAGTGCCCTTTAATAGGCCAGAGAGTCCGCCGGATAATGTGATAGATGGTTCTGGGCAGGTACTCAAAGTCTTCAACGAAGAACTCTGTTGGATAAGGAGCATCGTGGGGCAATGGCTTCATCATGGAGAGAATCTGACTCATATTTGGTTCAGGCCTCTGGAATATTCTCTCAAGAGCTTCAGTGTGTAGTGGACACCCTTCTTCGAAGAGTTCGCCAGGAGTGGGCAGGCCGGTGAGCTCAGTGATATCGAATGCATTGGCTTCGTGATGGACATTGCCGGTCATCCACTCCAGGGCCCAAGTCTTCGGATCTCTATTGTATCCTTTGATGTGTAGGGTGGCATAGAATTGCAACAGAAGCTCTTCATTCCAGTGCTCTTCATCAGTTATAAACTGCAGCAGACCTACTTGCTTGAAGCAATCCAGCGCTTCCTCTAAGCAGGGCAGACCAGCAATGGCTTCAACATCAAGGCGCTTGTGCAGGAAGATGCGACCTTGGTTGTATAGGATGCATGAATAGTAGCTGCGCTGAGGATAGCTCCAGAACCTATCTGATGAAATCCTTTCCCTTGAATAGGGGTTCTTGGAGCTGTTGAAGAACGTATTGTCTGCCTTGAAGCTATTGATGTCAAAGGAGCCAGGTGTTGATGCAGGACCTGGGAACCTTGGTAGCCTTGGGACTGGCTTCTGGACATGAGGCCTGTGCTCAACATGGTAATCAAATTGAGGACCTGCAGCAGACTCAGGAACAGAAGTGTCTGGATCAGTAGCTTCGCTGTCTGCTGAAGCTTTTGGTGGGGAGGGCTCCACATTGGCTTCAGTGTTGGTTGTGGCAGCCTCAACATTTTCAGCCTCCGCTTGACTAGCTGGAGGGTCAGTCACAAGCACGTTCTCCTGGAGAACTGCTTCTTGGTGGAGCATAGGAGTAGGCTCTTGTGGTGCGTCTTCTGCGGCTGATGCAGCCGGAATGTCTTCAGCATAGACTTGAGGCCTTGGACCTTTGCGAAGCCTGCGGAATGCAGACGACGCCTATGGGGTTGGAGTGGACTGGGCCTCATTGTCTTCTTCCTCTTGAGGGCGATCCGCCCATGACGCATCTTGTGCAATTGGCGTCAGAGGACGACCAATGCTAATGAGCTCGCTTTGTTCATACTGAGGAAGGGCTGCATCATCTTATACATTGTCCTGACGACCAATGTCTTCAGCAGCAATGGGGTCGGCTGCTGGTATGTCTTCAGCTTCAGGAGCCTCTGTGGAAGCAGGCTCATGAACTGTTAGTTGTCGTTCTGCGTTGGGGTGAACCATACAGATAGGTTCAACTATCAAGGGCTCTGTGGGAGCAACCCGAGATTTCTTGATCTTTTGCTTCTTCTTGCTGGGGGCAGTAGGAGAGGCTTCAGAGCTTTTCCTCTTCCTGGCTTCAGCCTCAGCAGTTCTTGTCTTCTTGAGCTCTGAAGCTGTTGACCGGCTCTTTGGCTTCGAGCCAGTCGTTGTAGTTGGGAAGACAATTGGAATTGCTTCTTGCCTAGGTGCCTCTGGTTCAGCCATAGCAGGCTTCTTCTTCTTCTTCGCGGCCATCTTGGGGTCGATGCCAGGACGCCCAAGTGCCTTGCGCTTCTCAGCCTCATTGTAGGCTTGTACACATCTTTCAGCTAGAGACTTCATCCGCTCACGTGAGCCCTGAGCTTCTGCACGCTTCTTCAGAAAATTTTCCTTGAGCTCATGCAACATGGTCTTGAAGCTCTTCACTTCTTGCACGCTGAGCTTGGCCATATTCTTCTTGAACTGAGCCTTTTCATGATCAATTTTCTGCTTCAGTTCAACAATGCGCTGGGCAATGGCATGTTCTGAAGCAATTGCGCCTTGGAAGGCGACGCTGAGGCCGACAGGCAGCTGCAGATCTTCGAAGCTGATGTTTGGTGTGGCAAACCATTCGTCGATGAAGTTGTGGATGATGGCGACACCAAAGAGAGGCAAATTGTTGAAGATTTCAGCTTCTTCTTTGCTCTTGATGAGCTGCTCTAGAGCGTCATCTCCAAGATCTTCATCACTTGACAGATCAATGGCTTCGCTGCGCAGAATGGCAGCAGCTGTGAGCTCTTTGCCGGTGTGTGGCTGAGGCACCTTGGCCTTCTGGGGCTTGGAGACGCGGGATACGTCTTCAGACTGCACACTGTCTTCAGGAGGTGTAGTTGCCAATGGCTTCGCCCTTGAGATTTTTTATGAAGGGGCTGGCTTTGAAGCTTTTGGCTTCTTCGACTGCTTTGGCTTCGGTACAGTAGGAGCTTCATCAGACTCAGAGTCAGCTGGAGGGTCATTCACGGCAGTCCCTTGGACTAAGATGCGGGTGATGAGGCCCTCAAGATTGGCATACGGACCGATGACATTGGGTTCTGCGTAGCGTGTGCCATCTGCCCTTGGTGCTGAGGGACCAGGGTTGAAGTCTAACCCCAACTTCTTGTTCTGCTTCGCTGATTGTTGGGCAAACTGGAAGTTGCGCTTGAATAGATTGTCGTCACGACACCAGAGTAGTGACGACGGATGTGCATCATGAGGCTGTGGCCCACGAACCATGCATGGATAGAAGCTTTGGGCAATAGCTTCATCTCTGGACCAGGGTATAATGTTTTTGTATAAGATGTCTCCCCACGGTCTTTTGATTGAACTTTTCTCAGCATACTCTTGGGTTGTGAAGCGGTATTTGAACCATTGTTCAGCCCAATAGCGTCGAATCCATTGGATTCGGGTCTTGCGCTGCCCATAATTCTCTTCAGGATCTGTTTTATACATTTCTGCCAGGTCTTTAGGCAGATCTTTGGAAGTTCCTTCACGTCGCTGTCTGCCCCCCTTCCTTGCTGCTGCTTCTGAAGCCATAAACTTTAACTTGAAAGGCTTCAAAACTTTCAAAGGCTTCAAAGGCTTTCTTTTGCTGGACCAACAGGAACTGGCTTCAGGAGAATTTATGTGATGCTGTAGGAATTCTGCAAATGAATGCAGACTATGAGAACCGAAGGATTCTCCCATGGACATGTACCTGTGACAGCATTAAGGTGCGAGGGAAGGGGAAGAGGTCGTATGCATTCTCAGAAGGTTTTGAAGATTAATCAGTTTAGAAGACATTGACCTCATCGTGCGAAGACATTCACTCATAGATAAGAAGTTGGTTCCATATTTGTACGAACCCACAGATCAGTACAAGTGAGGAATCTAACTACTTCATGAAGCACAAGTGAATATACTAGGCATGTTATGAGATGCAGATTGAGAGATCTAACTTGTGTGAAGATAAACTTCTTATGGTAGAAAGTGACAGAACCATGAGATCAAAAGGGGCTGTAAAAAGAAGTTTTATTTACCACACTTGGAACTGCTAGACGGAAGTGGGAGATGATGCCGAGCAGTTCAGTCCTACGTGCCCTAACTTGGCGACGGAAGACACCTACGGCGACGGCGGAGAGAACGATGTCCGCGGTCAGCGTGAGGACGGCGTCGGAGAGGTTGCGGCAGCGAAGCGCTTCGTCTCCGGCGTCGTCGAGAGCTAGCGGTGGCGCTAGGGTTCGTGCGAGGGTGGAAGAAGGAGATAATGACCGCGGTAAGTGTGAATTTATAGGCACAGGGGCGGCACTGTGCTATTACACAGGTGCCCCTGGCGATTCGCATCTGAGGAATGCGTGGCCTATTTGCGGAAGTTTGGGGTTTGTTCCACGTCCCACGCACGCCTGGATTGTCGGGCGGTCGTTCCTGTTTCTCCGGATTTTGTGGAGGAATGAGCATTGAAAACGGACTTTATGGTTGTCTCTATATCTTCTGCTGACAAGGACGCAGTGAAGACATTCGACAGTTTCAATAGATTGCATATGACTTGGAGAGATAGAATTTGAGATAAAAAGCATAGAGAGATTAGGGTCCGATCACATTCACTTAGTTCAAAAGATTCAACCAAGAAGACATAGCTATAAGTGAATGCTGTAGAGGACAGAACACTAGTATGTATACATCTATATAATCAACGTAGTGAAGATAATCATGAAGACATGTTGAGTTCGAAGCCAAACCAAATGTGAAGATATTGCAAGGTAACGCCATGAGTGAAACACTTCAAAATAGAATGTTTGGTGGTGGCGTTACCCACCGTATAGGAAGTATTAGACCCAGACACGGCGCACAATTATCGTGGCGCTCCGAAGTCAAATTCCACATTAATATATTCACACTTAGAATGTATGTCTTCATTGATTGAAGATATACTTTACTTTGTGCGTTGCACATCTAAGTCATCATATGCATAAGTGTTAGGATGTGTGCCTGATCACAGGACATTTGAGGATTCCAGGATATTTAGCTCACACCGTAACCTGCAAAATCTCTTCTCATCCAAGGGCTTGGTGAAGATATCTGCCAGTTGTTCTTCAGTGTTGACGTGTATGATATCAATGTCTTCCTTCACAACATGATCTCTGAGAAAGTGATGACGAATTTCAATGTGCTTTGTCTTCGAGTGCTGAACTGGGTTGTTGGCAATCTTGATGGCACTTTCGTTGTCGCAGTAAAGTGGTACTTGCTTCAGATGAATGGCATAATCCTTGAGTGTTTGCTTCATCCACAGAAGCTAAGCGCAGCAAGATCCAGCAGCAATGTATTCAGATTCAGCAGTGGAGAGAGATACACAGTTCTGCTTCTTTGAAGACCAACATACAAGTGATCGTCCCAGAAAGTGACATGTGCCTGATGTAGACTTGCGATCAACTTTGTCACCAGCATAATCAGCATCCTAAAATCCAACCAAATCAAACTCTGAGCCCTTTGGATACCATAATCCTAGAGTTGGGGTGTGAGCCAAATATCGAAGAATTCGCTTCATAGCTAAGTGATGCGACTCCTTTGGTGCCGCTTGAAATCGAGCACACATGCAAACACTAAGCATAATATCTGGCCTAGATGCACATAAATAAAGCAAAGAACCAATCATGGAGCGGTATACCTTTTGATCGAACTCTTTACCATTGTCGTCAGGACCTAGATGATGTTTGGCTGGCATTGGTGTTGTGAAGCCTTTGCAGTCTTGCATACCGAACTTCTTCAGGCAATCTTTGAGATACTTCTCTTGAGATATGAAGATGCCATTGCGTTGTTGTCGTATTTGAAGACCAAGGAAGAACTTCAGCTCCCCCATCATGGACATCTGATATTGCTCTTGCATCATATACCCAAACTCTTCACTGTACTTCTGATTGGTGCAGCCGAAGATAATGTCATCCACATATATTTGGCAGACAAAGAGTTCACCATCATATGTCTTCGTGAAAAGAGTGGGATCCAGGGAACCAGGTATGAAGCCTTTGCTCTTCAGGAAGTATTTGAGTGTGTCATACCAGGCCCTAGGGGCTTGTTTGAGGCCATACAATGCCTTGTTGAGCTTGTATACCATGTCAGGATGTTTTGGATTTTCAAAGCCAGGCGGTTGTGCAACATACACTTCTTCTTCAATCTTGCCATTGAGAAAGGCACTTTTCACATCCATTTGATATAGTAGTATGTTATGATGATTTGCTTAGGCCAGCAGAATGCGTATGGCTTCAAGCCTAGCCACGGGAGCAAATGTTTCATCGAAGTCAATGCCTTCCACTTGAGTATATCCTTGAGCAACGAGACGAGCTTTGTTTCTGACAACTTGACCATGCTCATCTTTTTTGTTGCGGTATATCCATTTGGTGCCTATTATGTTGTGTTTCCATGGATCAGGACGCTTAACCAGTTCCCATACATTATTCAGCTCAAACTGTTGAAGCTCTTCTTGCATAGCTTGAATCCATTCAGGTTCCATGAAGGCTTCTTGAACTTTCTTGGGTTCTGATATTGAGACGAGTGCGAAGTGCCCACAGAAATTTGCTAGCTAAGTTGCCCTTGAACGAGTGAGTGGACCAGGTGCATTGATGCTGTCAATTATTCTATCAATCTACACTTCATTGGCAACACGAGGATGTATAGGGCGAAGACTTTGCTCTTGCTGATCTGTGTTGTTGTTGGGAGGAATGTCTTCAGGCTGAGCATTGTCTTCATGTTGATCAGGTGCTGAGATGATAAGTTCTTCTTCAGGATGAGCTTCAGAAGGTATAATCTCTCCAGTTCCCATTAGCTTGATTGATTCACTAGCTGGAATCTCATCTAGCACATTTGGCAGTTGCTCTCTTTGTGAACCATTTGTCTCATCGAACCGCACATCCACTATTTCAACCACTTTGTAATGAAAGAGATTGAAGACTCTGTAGGAGTGCGAATCCTTTCCATATCCAAGCATAAAGCCCTCATGTGCTTTTGGTGCAAACTTTGAGGTGTGGTGTGGGTCCTTGATCCAGCACCTTGCGCCAAATACTCTAAAGTAACTGACATTTGGCTTCTTGCCAGTTAGGAGTTCATAAGATGTCTTATTCAGAAGCTTGTGAAGATAAACACGATTGATTGTATGGCATGCAGTGTCAATGGCTTCAGTCCAGAATTTTCTTGGAGTCTTGTATTCATCTAGCATTGTTCTGGCCATCTCAATGAGTGTTCTGTTCTTGCGTTTGACGACGCCATTCTGCTGTGGCGTGTACGGAGCTGAGAATTCATGTGTGATGACCAAGGTATCAAGGTATGTATCAAGGCTAGTGCTCTTGAATTCAGTGCCATTGTCACTTCTGATGTGTTTTATCTTGGCGCCAAAATTGTTCATAGCACGATTGGCGAAGCGTCTGAAGACATCCTGCACTTTAGTCTTGCAAAGGATTATGTGCACCCAAATATATCTAGAGTAATCATCAACAATGACGAAGCCATAGAGGCAAGCAGTAGTATTAAAAGTTGAGTAGTGAGTGGGGCCGAAAAGATCCATGTGGAGCAGTTCGAAGGGTTGAGTAGTAGTCATGATTTTCTTCAAAGGATGTTTTGCCCTTGTCATCTTCCCTGCTTCACAGGCACCGCATAAGTGATCTTTCTTGAACTTGACGCCCTCGATGCCTATGACATGCTTCTTCTTCGCAAGGGTGTGGAGGTTCCTCATGCCAGCATGCCCAAGCCTCCGATGCCAAAGCCAGCATTCTGAAGCTTTTGCAAGAAGACATACTGCAAGTTGTGGCCCTGCTGAGAAATCTACCACGTACAGATCATCTTTTCGATACCCTTCAAACACTAGAGACTTGTCAGATTCCATTAGTACTAGGCAACGATATTTTCCAAACATTACGATCATGTTCAAATCGCAAAGCATTGAGACAGACATTAAATTGAAGCCAAGGGATTCAACAAGCATGACTTTATCCATGTGTTGATCCTTTGAGATTGCAACTCTACCTAGACCCAATACCTTACTTTTACCAGTGTCAGCAAATGTGATGTGGCTCTTGTCGGATGGACATAAGGTTGAGTCCATAAGAAGGCTTCTTTTGCCAGTCATGTGATTTGTACACCCACTGTCAATAATCCATTCTGAAGACTTTGAAGACGCTGGTGTCGTACCCTATAGTGCAGTTAGGGGGATAGGCTTCACGAAGAGAATTGTGAAGCAAAAACATTTGACGAACCAGTGGGTTATGAAAACTTAGATCCAGATTAGGACTAATAGGGAGAGTAGCATGCGATTTGGGAACAAAGTACATAATGATGCCATTCAGGCATTTTATCTTGCGCCCTACAAGATTTTTAAGGTCCCCAGCAATAGCGTCAGAAGATTTTGTTTTTCTGCTGGAGACCTTTCCCTGCAAAAGAGAGTTAAGCTTTCTTAACCACCCACATCTTCAAGGGTGGCTTAGAAGCAATAAGTCTAAGTGCAGCATCTGAGAATTTTGGCTTTGAAGCCTTAGCAAACAGTCTTGCAGGTGGATAATAATACTCATAGGAATAAGCAGAATAATTTTTGGTCATATGAACATGATGGTTCGATGAACCGCTCTCATATTCATATGCCTGAGTATGGTTTCCCTGCAAAACATTTGTGTTAGTGTGACTCAGGTGAGTCCTCTGTTTGTATGAAGCCTTTGGACCGTATGAAGCCTTTGGTCTGAGGTTTGTCTTCTTCAAGTGAGGTGTCATGAAGACATTCATAGGAAGATTTTCCAGACACTTTTTCGGAAACCAGATCTTCTTCATAGGCGGTCCATTCCTGCAGTTAGTACCAATGTACCTGGCAAACACTTCACCATTCTGATTCTTAAACAGTTTATAGTTTGCATCCAAGGATTCATTAATAATAATGGGGTTAGCACATGTGCATCCAGATAAATTGGATGGATCTGCTGAAGGTTCCTTTGCAGCAACCCATGTGGTTTTGGGGTACTGCTCAGGTTTCCAGTAAGAGCCATCTGCATTTATTTTCCTTACAAACCCAACACCCTCTTTCCTAGGGTTTCGGTTCAGAATCTGCTTCTTGAGGACATCACATAATGTCTCATGTCCTTTAAGACTTTTGTACATCCCTGTTTCAAGCAATGTCTTCAACCTAGCATTCTCATCAGCAATAGCAGTGGTATCCTCAGCAGAGGGGTTAGTTACCACATCAACAGCTGAAGATATTGCAACAGCAGTAGCAGTGGAACATTCAGCAAGAGAACTAGCATTATCACGCTCAATGCATTTAAGACATGGTGGTTCAAATCCTTCCTGAGCGGAACTGATCTGTTCGGCGCGAAGTGATTCGTTTTTCTTTTGAAGATCTTCATGAGCCGCTCTCAATTTCTCAAGTTCTTGCTTCCTTTGAAGATAATCATAGGAAAGCTTTTCATGAGTTGTTGAGAGAGTATCAAGACGATCTTCAAGTTCCTGATACTTAACACGAAGATTTTTTATGTCTTCAATTAAGGATTCAGATCGAGTCATTTCAGCACCCAACAGATCATCGCTTCCGTCTAACAGTTTTTGAATATGTTCCATAGCTTTCTGTTGTTCAGTTCCAATTTTAGCAAGTGTTTTGTAGCTGGGTTTTGAATCACAGTCAGAGTCATCGTCACTAGATGTTTGATAGCGAGTAGTGCGTGTGTTTACCTTGGCACCGCGTGCCATGAAGCAGTAGGTAGGAGTGGAGTCGTTCTTGTCATTTGCATCAGTGTCGGTGATGAAGTCATTGTCATCAGTGTTGAAGATGGACTTGGCGACGTATGTTGAGCCAGACTCGCAATGCTAGAATCGGACTCCTCCTCAGATTCCACCTCTCCCTCCTCAGAAGCGGACTCCTCCTTTGAATCCATTTCCTTGCCAACCAACGCACGTGCCTTGCCAGATGAGCTCTTCTTGTCTGATGAAGACTTTGAGGAAGACTTGGAAGAAGACTTTGAGTATTTCTTCTTCGTCTTGTCGTCAGAATCATATTCCTTGCTCTTCTTCTTCCTTCTGTTCTCATTGTCCCACTGTGGACACTCTGAGATGAAGTGTCCAGTTTTCTTGCACTTGTGACATGTTTTCTTTTTGTAGTCATGAGCAGAAGCTTCATCATTCCTTGAGCTTGATCGTGAAGATTTTCTGAAGCCTTTCTTCTTGGTGAATTTTTGGAACTTCTTCACTAGCATTGCAAGTTCCCTTCCAATGTCTTCAGGATCATCAGAACTGCTGTAAGATTCTTCTTCAGATGAGGAAACAGCTTTTGCCTTCAAGGCACGAGTTCGCCCATAGTTTGGACCGTAGATATCTCTTTTCTCAGAAAACTGGAACTCATGTGTGTTGAGCCTCTCAAGTATGTCAGATGGATCGAGTGTCTTGAAATCAGGACGTTCTTGAATCATCAGGGCTAGGATGTCAAACGAACTATCAAGTGATCTCAGCAGCGTCTTGACGATTTCATGTATGGTGATCTCAGTGGCGCCGAGGGCTTGAAGTTCATTTGTGATGTCAGTGAGTCGGTCAAATGTGTGCTGGACATTCTCATTGTCATTTCGCTTGAAGCAGTTGAAGAGGTTGCGAAGAACACTGATTCTCTGATCTCTCTGGGTTGAGATGCCTTCATTGACCTTGGAGAGCCAGTCCCAGACCAGCTTGGATGTCTTCAAGGCACTCACACGGCCATACTGTCCTTTTGTCAGATGACCACAGATGATATTTTTGGCAGTAGAGTCCAGTTGATTGAACTTCTTGACATCAGCAGCAGTGACACCTTCTCCAGCCTTGGGAACGCCGTTCTCGACGACATACCATAGGTCGACGTCAATGGCTTCAAGATGCATGCGCATCTTATTCTTCTAGTAGGGATATTCAGTTCCATCAAAGACGGGGCACGCAGCAGAGACTTTGATTATCCCTGCAGTCGACATAGCTAAAACTCCAGGTGGTTAAACCGAATCACACAGAACAAGGGAGCACCTTGCTCTGATACCAATTGAAAGTGCGTTATATCGACTAGAGGGGGGGTGAATAGGCGATTTTTATGAAAGTCTTCAAAACGTGGGAGTTATGAAGACAAACAGCAAAGATTTTGCCTATTACTATGCAGCGGAAGTTAGATTACACTAGGCAAGCCATGGTCAAGTATTCAATAGAGTGAAAGCACAAAGACAAACATCTGTAGTGAAATAAGGATCAGGTAGGAAGAAGTTATGAAGCCAAACAGATCATACATTCACGTTGTGAAGACAAAAGATAGAGCAAGCATGCAATGGCTTCACAATGAGTAACAGTAAGAAAAAGGAAGTGAAGATGAAACCGGTGACTCATTGAAGACAATGATGTGTTGGACCAGTTCCAGTTGCTGTGACAACTGTACGTCTGGTTGGAGCGGCTAGGTATTTAAACCTTAGGACACACAGTCCCGGACACCCAGTCCTGAACACGCAGCTCAGGACACCAAGTCCTCACCGTATTCTCCTTGAGCTAAGGTCACATAGTCCTCGCCCAATCACTCTGGTAAGTCTTCAAGGTAGACTCCCAAACCTTCACAGACTTCATTCACTGGCAATCCACAATGTCTCTTGGATGCTCTGAACGCGACGCCTAACCGTCTGGAGGATTCACAATCCTCAAGTGTAATAAGTCTTCAGATCACACAGACAAGAAGACTTAAGTGATGCCCAATGTTCTCTGGCTCTGGGTGGTTAGGGCTTTTCTCCTCTCTAGGAATTTTCTCTCAAAGGCTTCAAGGTGGGTTGCCCTCAAACGACAAAAGCCGTGCACTGAAATCTGAGCAGCCAACCGTTTATGGTTGTAGGGGGTGGGCTATTTATAGCCACTGGGCAACCCGACCTGATTTGTCCGAAATGACCCTGGGTCACTAAGGAACTGACACGTGTCTCAATGGTCAGATTTCAAACTCTCATGGCAACTTTACTTGGGCTACAAGCAAAGATGACTTGTCCGGCTCTGGACAAGATTCGCTCTCATTGTCTTCACTCGAAGACATAGGTTTTTGGTTTAGGCATCACTTCAGTCATTCTGACTAGTTCTCCTAGACCCCACTTAACAGTACGGTGGTTCCTATGACTCAACACAAAAGAAAAGGAACTATGAAAGATCTAAGTCTTCGAGCTCCATAGGCTTCATAACGTGTCTTCTTTTGTCATAGTCTTCAATGTGAATATCTTCATATACCACCTTTGGCTTCAATGTCTTCATACATTTTTAGGGGTCATCTCTGGTACTAAAACCGAATCAATGAGGGACTTCTACCTATGTTATCCTGCAATTCTCACAAACACATTAGTCCCTCAACTAGGTTTGTCGTCAATACTCCAAAACCAACTAGGGGTGGCACTAGATGCACTTACATCCACCGCCTCGCCTCCTCTTATAAAGGGCGCCACCCCGGGCCCGTTCCTCTCCTCGCCGCCGCCTCCCTCTGCAAAGTCGCGCCGCCGCCGTAGATCTCGCTGTCGCCGCTGCTTTACCACCGCCGCCTGCGCCGCCTGCTTGCGCTGCGCCGCTCGCCGCCCTCGCCCGCCGCCCACGGCCCCGCCCCGCGCCTCCGACGCCGCCCGCCACTGCTGTCGCTGCCACGCCGAGCTAGCCGGAGTCCACCGCCTTGCCGAACCGCCGTCGCCGGTTTTCCCCACCAAGCCGCCGCTGGTTTCGTACGAACCGATGTGAACCGGTATAAAACTGCCCGGTCGATTTATTCTTTAGGTTTTCTTTGGTTTAGCCGGTTCTATTTTTTTTTATTAGGTTTTTTAGAGAGCATTCGCATGATATGTTTAGAAAGTGAACGTTCGCTTTTTAGCCTTTTTCTTTTTCTGTTAGTTTTAGACAGGGACCTCTTTGTAGATGCTTTATTTGCAGTTTAGTCCCTCTGTTTCAATCGACCACATCTTTTTACTCGTTTGTCCAAATCCAACGAAACCAACACTCACTTCTTTGTTATGAACTCCTCTATCCAGTAATCCAACTCAAACAGGTTTTTGGAAACTTTAAAATTTGAACTAGAACAGATTTAGATTCAAACTTCATTTGATCATAACTTGAGTTTCGTAACTCCGATTTAGTTGATTCTTTTTGCAAATCGAAGCTCTTGACCTAAACTTTCTGATAAGGCCAAATTCACTTAATTTTGGTACTGTTAGAAATTGTTTTATGTTGCAAGAGTTATTTTCTTGGTTTTGACGTTTTCCGAATTGTTTTCTTTATTCTCTCCGATCTTTGAGTGATTGCTTATGTGTGGTTACTATTGCTTGCTTACGATAGATTGACCGGAGTGTGACGAGTAGAACTATCAAGAGCTTTGAGTGCAAATCATCTTCATCAACATTTCAGGCAAGTTCAGACTTTGATCATACCCCTTTATCACCCATTTTTTATGCATTAGTTTCAACCTCAAACATTGCATGAGTAGGATTGATAACATGTGGGTATTGGGAAGTAGTTGATGAGGTAGGAACCTATTTCCATGTATTCAAACCTTGGGAGTTACTATTACGTTATGCTTATATTGCCATGCTATGCTCGTAGACGTGGATTGGGCTTGAGAGTATTTCATGACAGATGTGAGATTGTTAATTAATGGTTTACTTAAGGTGGCAACTCTAACACACATCTGAGTGGATTGAGGCACTTGGGTATTCCAGCGCTTGCCTGTCTAGGCACCTGGGTATTCCAGGATTGCCTGTTTTTTATGGACTGCCACCCAGGCTCAAAGGGATCATGAGATTATTCATACTAGAAACTTCCGTGTGCAGCCACAAGCTATTATGGGCTCTAGCATAGTTGATTAAGTCGTGTGAACTCTTACAGTGGTAGACTAGTAGATGTAGGGGTTGTAGGTGGTACGGTCTACCCATCGTAAGGTGCAAACGCTTCTGAAAGACTATGTGTCGGTCATCCGTTTCTCAAACACCATGTAGTGCGAGAAATCCAACGGAGGAGATCGAGTCTTGTGGGGAAAAGTGCGCAAACCTCTGCAGAGTGTATAAACTAATCATGATTAGTCGTGTCCCCGGTTATGGATGTTTTGAGTATCTAGTACTTGGATTATCATGGGAATCTCATCATGTTACTTTAAATTAAGTTGTTGGGTTTAATGATGTTACTTAATTGGGATTGAGAATGCTGTCAACCATTCTCAATGTTCAACAACCACCATGATAGTTAAATAAAATTTATTCCTTTGCAGTAGGGAAAAATTGGCATTTCGCAAAAACCTTATAACCATAGAGCTTTTCCACCAGCCATATATGCATGTAGTGTTAGCCATTGTTCATCATTTCTCTCTATGGTGTGAATTTGCCAGTACATTCAATGTACTGGCCCTTTGTGGCTGCAACGTCTCATGTTGCAGGAATCTTACGACGAGTAAGTGATACGTTAGGGTTACGATTTCTACACTCAACTTTGTCGTTGGTGTTGATGGGAATCCACAACCTTGTTACTTCCGCTATTTGGATGAGGTAATAGTATTTATGTTACTTTATACATGTGATTTACCTCTGTTATAAATCCTCGAGTACTGTGTGTGTCAGCATACCGATCCAGGGATGACACTTAAGCACAGAGACTTGATCCATTCGGGTCGGGTCGCTACACCCACTTCCATTCGGGTATCGGCATAGGCTATAATAATCCTGCTGGCTTCTGATGTTTTGCCTTCACTCACTGACATACATCACATACGGCTACATACTCGGCAATATCCTTCTTCATACTGGTCCACCAGAAACATTCCTTCAAATCTAGATACATCTTGGTGTTTCCGGGGTGTATCGAGTATGGTGAGTCATGAGCCTCTTGAAGTATTAACTTCCTGATCTCTTGGTTATTGGGCACATAGACTCGGTCCTCAAACCATAGGGTATCATTCTCATCTTCACGAAAACCTTTGACCTTTCCTTTGCTCATCTTCTCCTTTATCTCGGCAATCTCCTTGTCATCCTTCTGAGCTTCCCGAATCTTGTCCAGCAATGTCGACTGGACCTCCATTGTTGCAACGGATCCTCTAGGAACAATCTCCAATCGAAGTTTCCATGATATTCTCTGCTAACTCTTTCGGCAATCCCTTACTTTCAAGGATATTAGCATAACTCTTCCTGCTCAAAGCGTCTACTACAACATTGGCCTTTCCTGGGTGATAGTGTAGCTTCATATCATAATCCTTTATAAGCTCCAACCATCTCCTCTGTCTAAGGTTCAGTTCCTTTTGGGTGAAGATGTACTTCAAACTCTTATGGTCTGTGTATACATCAGATCGGTTTCCAATATGGTAATGCCTCCAGGTCTTCAATGCATGCACTACGGCTGCTAACTCCAAATCATGCGTGGCATAGTTCAACTCATGAGGTTTTAGTTGTTGTGAGGCATACGAAACAACTCTTCCATCCTGCATAAGTACACATCCAAGTCCTAAGCGAGAGGCGTTGCAATACACTTGGAATTCCTTATGTATATCCGGCAGTGTTAGCACTGGTGTTGTAGTCAAACGATTCTTCAACTCCTGGAAACTTGCCTCGCAATCTTCTGTCCATTTAAACTTAGTATCCTTCTTTAACAGTTCAGTCATTGGCTTCGCAATCTTGGAAAAGTTCTCAGCGAATCTCCGATAGTAACCTGCGAGTCCAAGGAAACTGCGGATCTCGCTAACTAAGGTGGGTGCCAACCATTCAGTGACTGACTGAATTTTGCTGGGGTCTACGCCTATACCTTCTCCCGATATAACATGTCCAAGGAACCCGACTTCCTTCAACCAAAACTCGCATTTGCTAAACTTAGCATACAACTGGTGTTCCCTGAGTTTCTCGAGAACTAAGCACAAATGCTCCTTGTGCTCCTCCTCGTTCTTCGAGTATACCATAATATCATCAATAAACACCACAACAAACTTGTCCAAATACTCCATGAATACCTTGTTCATCATGCTCATGAAATAAGCAGGGGCATTAGTTAGTCCAAATGACATGACCGTGTACTCATATAATCCATACCGCGTCGTGAACGCTGTCTTTGGTATATCCTTCGCACGTATCTTCAACTGATGGTATCCTGATCGCAGATCGATCTTCGAAAACACCTTAGCTCCTTGCAACTGATCAAACAGATCGTTGATCATCGGCAGTGGGTACTTGTTCTTAATCATCACCTCATTCAAGGCTCGATAATCAACAACCATCCTTAGGGATTTGTCCTTCTTCTCGACCAAAAGCATAGGGGCTCCCCAAGGTGATGAACTTCTTTGAATGTATCCTTTCTACAGTAACTCCATGATCTGTTTCTTAATTTCCTACAGATCATTTGCGGGCATCCGATAGGGTCTCTTGGATATTGGTCCTGTTCCTGGCAACAGCTCTATCAAAAACTCAATGTCTCTATCTGGTAGCATGCCTGGTAACTCTTTTGGAAAAACATCCAGATAATCCTTCACTACAGGCACTTCCTCCTGAACAACTCTCGTAAGGGCATTCACTTGGCTCCTCCTAGGCACATGCCTAGACACATACTTAATCCTTTTTCCCTCTGGGGTGGTAAGATAAATCGACTTACTAGCACAATCAATACTCCCTCCAAACTTTGACATCCAGTCCATACCTAATATCACATCCAATCCTTGTGACTCCAAGATAATTAGGTCGGATGGGAAAACATGTATGCCAATGGTTAAGGGTACCTAGTCGCACCATCAGCTAGCCATGTATTCTGCTCTGGGTGAGCTTACTAACAGAGGGGTCCTAAGGGTTTGGGTTGGTAGTTTAAACTTATCCACAAATCCCCTTGATATGTATGAATGCGATGCACCAGTATCGAAAAGAACAAGAGCGGTAAATGACTTACCAAAAACTTACCTATTACCGTGTCCGGCTGCTCTTCAACCTCCTCCACATTAACGTGGTTCACTTGTCCTTTGTTGAATGGATTAGGCTTCTTCCCAGCGCTCCCATTTCCATTTCCATTCTTTCCTTCAGGGCACTCCGTGGCGTAGTGTCCAGTCTTCCCACACTTGAAGCAAGTAACATGACTTAGGTCTCTTTTGGTGGGTGTGGCTGGATTGGGGCGGTTCTGGTTATTGTTGGTTTCATTCCCATTCCCATTCTTAGAACCATTGTGGTTATGCGAACCTCCTCCGGTGTGGTGGTGACCTCCATGGTTATGAACAAGTCCTTCCAAGTTCGGGGTTAGGCGAGGCTTCTGCTGAGCTCCTGAGTTATACTTCCCTTGTCCATACTTCCTCTTGCGGCTCTCAATCTGCTGCTGCTTCCCTTCAATCATAAGAGCCTTATCTACCAACTCCTGGTAGTTGTTGAAGGTTGCTACCATCAACTGCATGCTCATCTCATCATTCATCCCTTCCATAAACTTCTCCTGCTTCGCGGCATCTGTGGCCACATCATCAGGGGCATAGCAGGATAACTTGCTAAAATCATCCACGTACTAAGCCACAGTATGGTTCCCCTGGCGTAGGTTGCGGAACTCCCGCTTCTTCATCTGCATAGCTCCAGTTGAGACATGGGTCGTGCGGAAAGCTTGCTGAAACTGGTCCCAAGTGACGTTGGCTATAGGAAAGGTGGCTTTGTAATTCTCCCACCATGAGGCTGCATGTCCATCCAATTGATGTGCGGCAAAGCGCACCCTCTCAGCATCCGTGCAACCGGCAATGGTTAACTCCCTTCCAATGCGGTGTAGCCAATCATCAGCAACTATTGGCTCGGTGCTACTGGAAAACACCGGCGGTTGTAACCTTAGAAAACGGGCTAGGTTGTCCACTGGCGGCGGGTTGTTTTTGTTGTTATTGTTGTTGTTGTTCCCTGGTTCTGAACTAGCAATTGCATCAAAGTATTCTGCTGCTGGATCAACTGGGTGAACTCCGGTGGGAAAGCAAAACCGGTGTCACGTCTCGGAGGCATCTGATGGGTTTAGATGGAAGAGATTAGAATAGAAAAGGGGTCTAATGAGAAAACACTACCCATATGCACATGAGACAAACACAAACATTTCACTCAATCAATCAAGCAAGGGCATAAAAACGGTCTAGGACTATCGCAAAGTGCTCATCTACTACTAATTACATGGGGAAATTCTACTAATATATGGTGGTCATCTAAAAATTTTGATCACTGGAAGACTCCATGATGTCTGCTCCAGCTTCGTCTTCAAAGTCATTATCACTAGGTTCGGAATCGGTGTCGTCGATGATGATATAGTTGTCCGGGCAAGTGGAATCGTCGTCTTCTACTCCCGGTGCTGGACCTCCCATGAATACTCCAATCTTCTTAACTAGGTCGTCATTCTTCTCCAGTAGTGTCTTGGTTTCCTCCTCATATCCATCGCGTGTAAACTTGAGTTCTTCCTCCAGCTCGATGATCCTAGTCTTCGCCTTCTTCAAGTCCATCATATCCGCGCACATCTGATTCTCCTGTCGTCGAATGTGCTGGTTTAACTCCTGGATGAAAGCTGCAATGGATCTATCCTTTTTGGTGCTGATTACTTCCCATTGCTCGTCTCGGCGCCCACATATCTGGTAGATAGTGTCCTTGAGTTCCCTGTTGTGGACTTCTCGAATGCATCCCATGGTAATGTGGGCTGCCATGCTCTTACCTAGACTCCAGGTGGGTGCTTCAAAAGAAAATTCTATGGGTTTAGAAGTTGGCGAGAACGTCCTTCCTGGACCTAGTGAAGAACATTTGTAGCGACCCGACCTCAGATGGTCAAGTCTCTATGCTTCAGTGTCATCCCTGGATCGGTAATGCTAACACATATAGTACTCGAAGGATTTATAACAGAGTGGCAATCACACACTTATTACATTGAATGTCTCAAAAGAGAACTTATTACAATAATATGCATGGCTTAAGGCCATCTAATACGATAATAGCGGAAGGCTTGGAAGATAAAGTGAGTCCATTAACTCCAATGGCATAGCTGAGCTGCACGGCAATGACCTAACGAACCTTACTCCTCATCTGAAAAGTCTGCAACATAATACGTTGCAGCCCAAAAATGGGTCAGCACATGGAATATGCTGGCAAAATAACACAGTAGAGCAAGAACTGAATAATGCTATCACTACATGCATATTTGGCTGGTGGAAAGCTCTATGGTTATAGTTTTTGCGAAAAGCCAATTTTTCCCTACAACAAAGGAATAGATTTTAATTTAACTATCATGGTAGTTGAAACATCATTGAGAAGGTTCCTCCAACTCAATCCCAATTGAAGTGATTAACAACCCAACAGTATTAATTAAGAGTGATGAGATACATGTGATAACCCAAGTACTAGATACTCAAGAATTGTCCATAACTGGGGACACGGCTAACCATGATTCGATTATACACTCTGCAGAGGTTTGCGCACTTTTCCCCACAAGACTCGATCGCCTCCGTTGGATTTCTCACACTACAAGGTGTTTGAGAAACGGATGACCGAGGCACGGTCTTTCAGAAACATTAACTCTCTACTCCGGACAGACCATACCAAACCTACATCCCACTACCTGCTGATCTGCCTCTTCAAGAGCTTCACGTAACTTACTCAACTATGGTAGAGCCCATAATAGCTTGTGGCTGCACACGGAAGTTTCTAGCATGAATCATCTCAGTTCCCTTTGAGCCTAGGTGGCGGTCCATAGGAAGATCACACGGGTACTCCGGGATTTCTAAAAAAAATACAGGCAACACTGGGTACTCCAGGTGCCTCAATCCACCCAGATGTTAATTTAAGTTGCCACCTTAAGTTGAACCATTAATTAACAATCTCACATCTGTCATGGATTTTACTCAAACCCAAACCACGTCTACGAGCATAGCATAGCATAACAATATAAGCAACGCGTAGAAGTAACTCCCAAGGGTTTGAATGTAACAGGGTAATGGGTTCTACCACATAAACTACTTCCCAACCCACATATTAATGACATCCTAATCATGCAATGTTTGAGGATGGAACTAATGCATAAAAACTGGGTGATAAAAGGGATATGATCAAAGTGTTACTTGCCTTGCAGACGGTCTGTAAAACCTAGGGACTCGTAGTAGCACGCTTCGCACTTTGGGTGTTCTATCGCAAACAAACAATAACATACATAAGCAACAAGCAAGATGCACAAGCAAAAACTCAAATAGAAGAGGTTGACCAGAAGGTTCAACTTAAGAACTCTGGTTCGCAAAAAGAATCAAATCAAACGGAGCAACGAAACTCAAACGGCGAAAAAGAGAAACTTCGTTTACTATTTTGAACCTAGGTCAAATTTTACAGTAGCAAAAACTTATTGAAGTTGGTTAAACGGAAAGAGGGTTTCGAGACGAAACTCTAGGCGCTTGAATCGCCTGATTCCGACTAACGAGCGAAAAGATAAACAAGAACTAAGATCGGATCAGAAATCGCGATCAGAAAAATCGCGGAATAAATCCGATAAAAGAAAAATGACGAACAGACTAACGAACGAACGTTCGTTAGCTGTAACTAACGGGCGAAAACCGGTTGTTAAAACGAACGTACGGACGAACGTCCGCTAACTAGAAGAACCGAGAAAAAGTGACGATCCGAAAAAAACGAATCTAGGGTTTCCTAAAAAAACCGAACGGTTCTTAAAAAAACGGCGGCTCGGATCTGACGGCTACCTCCGGCGAGGCGAGGTGGCGGGGCGGCGGCTTGTGGGGCGGCGGCGGCAAGCGGTGGCGCGCGGTGCGACAAGTGGCGGCGGCGGCTTGGCGCGGCAAGCGGCGGCGGCGGTTTAGCGCGGGCGGCGGCGACTTAGCGCGGGCGGCGGCGGCAACTTGCGTGGGCGGCGGGGTTGGCGCGGGGCGACGGTGGTGGTGGTTTGGGGCAGCGGGGGTGGCGGCTTATAAGGAGGGGGCGGCTTGCTTGGAGGAGGGGGTAAGCGACGGCGGCAGAGTCCGACTTGGACTCCTAGTCCGACCGGCGGCGGCGGGCCGGCCTGGCTCGGTTGGGCCTTAGGCCGAGTCGGGCGCGGGAACTTTTTTTTAATAATTCCGCCGACAGAATTAAAATCCTAGAAAAATAAATAAAATCTAAAAATGCCAAAACAAATTTTCACCGTCTAAATAAAATATTTAGAAGGAGATGAACATTTTCTTAGCCTAAAATGCAACTTTGAAAAACATGCAATTTTTCTAATGCAAACAAAAATTGCAACAAAATCCAAATAAAACAAATATTTGATTTTAATATTTTTTCTCCAATATTTCAATTATCTGGGAGACGTCATATTATCTCCTCTCATATATTTTAATATGAAATATTTTCGGAGAGGAAAATAATTAAAACCAAAATCCTCGTTTCAAAATTTGATAGAATCAAATTTGAAAACCGGGAAAATCCCCAACTCTCTCCGAGGGTCCTTGAGTTGCTTAGGATTTCGAGGATCGCGAGACAAAATGCAAATAAAATATGATATGCATGGATGACTATGTATAACATTCCAAATTGAAAATTTGGGATGTTACAACATTGCGTGTTTTCCCCTGTTTTTTGCCGCCTGCCCACCTATAAACAAATAAAAGAACATGAACTCTTCGCTAACAACTAGAGACGATACATCAGGATGCTAAGTTCAAGATATTTTATTAGTTTATACTTCCTCTGTCTCGGTTTTTATGGCGTGCACGTAGTTCTAGGTCATCGATTTGACTAACTAAATATGAGTTATATGTCACCAAAAGTATATCATTAGATTCTTAAGTGGATGTAGTTTCTAAACATATATTTTTCATCCAATATGATACATATTTAGCTATCTAAATTGTCAACCTAGAACGACGCGCATGTCTTATAAACCGAGATGGAGGAAGTATTGATAACCACGCAAGAAGTCACGCATGTACAGGACACATGCAGCCATGCATGTACACACACCGACACACTAACTCATGCCGATCCAACTCATGCACAAACGCGCACAGCATGGAGCACACAATGCACGTACACAACACATGCATGCACACACACTCGGCCGCAGAATGCACGTGAATAACACATGCATGCACACACACGCGGCTGCATGGAGGCGTGTGCCATCTACGACGATGTCCGGTTCATCGTGCTACGGCGAAGCTCGCACACAATGGTGCCTACGCATCTCTTGCATCACCTCTTTGTCGTCGTTGCTCAACGACTAGCCAGAGACGAAGACGACCGCAGCCTCGGCCTTAGAGCTAGCACCGATGGAAAAGCACACACGCTGCATGCACACGAGCACGTACGGAGTGCCCACGACGTGGTGCGTCCCCAGTCGCCTCTACTCCTTCTGCGCACGTTGTCTATGAAGGCGGTTGCATGCCTAATGATGATGTGTGTGAGATCTTCTAGGACTGAGATGATGACGAGGAAAATTATGGGGGGGGGGGTCTCCAACAGTGTTCCTCGGCTCGCACCTCTTGCATCACGGTGAACGTACGAAGTTATGATTGATGTTCTTAGTCCTACTTAAAATTGGTACACTATATATAGACTAGTATGTATACACATGCAAGGCACGTCTTAATATAACATAGTGGTTTTGGTAAAAGGGAAAAGAAGTAATATATGTGCTAATAGATTCAAAGAAAAATAAATTATAGTGATGTATAAATGCTGATATTAGTTCAATATTGTAAAAGCAGGAAGTAATATTCATGCCATGAAATTGTACGTTCATTTAACAAGAACTGCACGTTGCTTCACTTTTTCCACGTGTTCTTTTTTTGAGAAATATCCACATTCTCCTACTAAACCATCTCGATTGGGCACAATCAAACCATCTGGTGGTCATGTGGCAACACGGCCCATTGGAGCTAGTTATGAGCTTCTTTTTTATAGAAAGGGTACATGATTGTTCTAGAACACAGGTGAGGTAGCAGCAGTGTACTATTCATGCGAATCCTACTGATATTGGCCGTTGGATCTAGAAGATGAACGGTTATTGTCATGGTTTTGTCACAGCAGATGTCCTAGAGAAAGGACTTAGTCGTGGAGCCATCGCGACTGGTTAGCTTGAAGGGGTTAAAGCGGACACAAGGACGCAAGAGAGTTTATACTAGTTCGGCCCCTTCGATGAAGGTAAAAGCCTACGTCTAGTTGTGATGGAATTGATGGGGTTTCGATGACTAGGGAGCAAACAAGCTTCGCCTATGTCTCGAGTTGTTGTCTGTTGTCCTTGAACCGCCGCCGGGTCATCCCCTTATATACACGGGTGACTCTCATCGGCTTACGGAGTCCCAATACCGGCTTATAGATGTGTCAGGTTTGGTCTCTTCTTATTCCTAACTTATAATACAGGTTAACTACTAACGCCGATTTACGGCTGCAGGCTTTGAGCTGACCATGGGCCTTGAGCCCTCCTCTGTCTTCTTGGGCTTTAACTTACTTAACTACTGGCGAAGTTAACCCAGCCCAAATAGGTCAGTTTACGCCCAGTAGTAATATCCCCAACATTAGGCCCCAGATTGATTTGAACGGGTTCATGTCAATCCTTTAATAAAAGCTTCATCTTCAACATCTTCTTATAAATTGGTAAACCGCCATGATGTCATCTTCTCTGATTGTTGTAAACCGGAGTGACGTCACCTGTCATAATGAAGCTATCCATTATGCTTCTATGTTTAATAGATCGGTGGAAATCGAGGCGACAGCTCCGTTTTGTGGCCCCTTGATTGTCGCGCCTGACTCATGTTCTTTCGCCTTATAAATAGGTCCGAAGGGTCATTTCTTTTCTCCTTCTGTGCCTTCTTCATCTTCCTCGCGTCACCAGCCTCGGAGCTCCGCCGCCGCCGTCGACCTCTGCCTCATCCTTGGCCGCTGCATCAACCTGAGCGCATCAGAACATCGCGGCAACCTTCCGCATCTTCCTCAGCTCCGGTAAATCTTCTATCTTTTCCCCCGCGGATCTGGCCTAGGGTTTCGCAGTTCTTCAGTGTTCATCGTCTGCCTCTTGCTCATACAATAGATCTTTAGATGAATTCGCAAATCTTTATTCTGTGCAATGATAGTTGTTTGACCTTCGCCTTTACTTATGCATCTCAAACCATGGGTCTATATGAACGTTTTGCTCATTGGTTCGGTACTGCTCCTTTGAACCTCTAAGTATTTATCTCTTCTCTGAACTTGCTTCAGATCCAATGCTGTAAAGAAGTCTTGTGAAACCTGTTTGTGCGTACTTGTCCATCTGCAATCTCAGCTTTTCAATGCTTAGATCAGGCGGTTTAACCTTATAGAAAATTTTCCAAACCGGTATGTGCCATTAGTCCCCTTGTTGAACCGCCAGATGTTGGTTGCTTCATGAAACTCCGGTTCAGATAGTTCTGTCTCCGGTTTAACAGTGCCCATACCAACGTACCTTGATCAAATGCATTTTTGAACCGGGATCTTCTACCTTGTAGATTCCATCATGGCCAAGCAAGTATATGAGTGCAATTGGGTTCCTTCTCGCGTCACAGAGGATCAATTGGACGATTTAGTCCTGATTGGCGCTTTAGGCAGCAAAGATACCATCCATTGGAGGGCTCCTGGCAAAGAATGCCCTCCCACACCTCGAGAACGAGAGGTTGTTGTTTTCGTAGATCACTTAGCCCGGGGCTTTAAGCCACCCGGTTCTAAATTTTACCGGGATGTTTTAGCCGATTTCCAACTCCATCCGCAAGACACTGGCCCCAACTCTGTTACAAATATGTGCCACTTCCAAGTGCTCTGTGAGGTGTTCCTTCAAGAGGAGCCCACAGTGGAATTGTTTAGAGATCTTTTCCATCTAAACCGCCGTACTGAGTTTACTGATGGCTCTAATACGGAGTTGGGTGGCATGGCGATTCAGAAAAGGAAAGAGATCACATACCCTCATGCCAAGCTGCACGGTCACCCCAAGGAGTGGAATCAGACATGGTTCTACTACAAAGACACCTCCCCTGCTGGTGAGAATCCATTGCCTGGCTTTCGTCCGGAGTGGCTCAGCAATACACACCCTTTTCCTCAAAGATTGACTGCCCAGGAGAGAAGCAAATATGCTCCCCGGCTGTCAAAGCTCAGAGCCTATATGGCCAACGGTTTAACAGGGGTTGATCTCGCTCGCTGTTGGATATCATGGAGCATACTGCCCCTTAGTCAGCGCTCCGGTTTGATGTGCGAGTATACTGACAGTGTTGATGACCCACTGCGACATTCAAAACTCCAGCTCTCCGGTGAAGAAATCACAGAGGCTGTGCATAAGATACTGAATGAACCGGAACACATCTGCGCTAGAACCGGCCTGCTTCCCTTCTGTGCCACCAACAAACCGCCAGCTGTAAGATTTTGATTTTTCTCTTTGCTGAATCTGTTATTGATATGTCTGGTCATTGTTTTTAATATTAGTGTCTGCATAATCAGGGCGATGATCCGTTTTGGAGCAAAAAACTGCCGCAGGAGAAACCAGAAAAACCAGACAAACCGGAAAGAGCAACCCGGCAAAAGACTAAAGTTGTGAAGAAGACTGCCCACAGGAAAAGAACCACTGCATCTTCTAATCCAGCCCCTGATGATGAGGTGGATAATCCGGACTTTGAGGTAGAGCTTGACTCACTTGGTTTATTTTTCACGCGTCTTATTCATGATGATATTTGTCAGGATGATGCTGAAGCCAGCCACGCGGATGTTGCAGAGGTAATTATTCTCTCTTCCGATTCAGAAACTTTGCCTTCACAAAAAATCCGTCAGGCAAACCGGAAAGTTAAATTTTCTCATCCTCTTGCTTATTTGGATCCTAAACTTCTTATGAAGACCCAACAACACGAAGCTCGCCGCACCACCCGGCACAGCGGCCAGGTAGTTACCTCTGCCGGTTTACCAAACAGTCCGGTTCGGAAACGCCATTCCGAGGTCTCTAATTTGCTTGTCAGTGCTTGTCCTAAAGAGAGCTACTTTCGTCAACCTCTTAGTCCGTCTGACTCCGATTACCAGGTTACTTCCCACTCATCTTTTGGCGAGTCATCGGCTACTCAGCTCCCACCGCTCAAAACAGTGCTTGGGTAAGCTATACTTATTGTGATGTTTGCAGTACATTGCCTTAGAACATATGTTGTATTTGATTTTGTTATTCTTCTCAGGGCCAAACCTAGGCCAAGCAAGAAGGCCCGCCTAGACAAAGCGGCCGAAGAAGATGTCATTCTTGAACCAGACAAGACACCCAATCTTGAAGCGGCTATTCCTGAGGATATACCCAACGATCCATCGCAGCAGGATGATGATCTTATTGCTGATGAGAGACCTACTGATGCCTTAGGTCCTGTCAATCAGCCCACAGGTTCCATCCGGATTGAAAGTTCCACCGGTCCAGCAAAACCTACTAACAAGCCAACAGCCCCAGTGCAAACCGGCGGTACCCAGGATGATGAGGTTGTCATTACTGGCACTGGCCATACCGAGCCAAGCAATCCTGTCGCTTTATCCAAACATTCTGCCAAGGAAGAATTTGCTGCCTTTGGCAAAGGCAAGTAGAACGCTGATCTGACGACTTATGCTGCTCTGAACGCCCAAGATATCCATTCCGGCTATCTGAACCGGTTGTATACCAGTCGCGACTATGAAGCCGGTCTGGTTAATATGATGAAAGAGAAATATGAGGTAACTTCCATATGCTCCTTCCTGCTTGTATGCTTCCATTCTTGCTGACTCTCCTAGCCCCCAAGGGCCGGTTTGTAATATTCTTTCAAACCGGGACTTACCAATATAAATCTTGATGCTTTGAAGTTCGCTGATGTAGCCCCCAAGGGCCGGTTCAACTTAACGTAGTTAAACCGGTACTTTAAGTAATTGAAATTGCCGCATCAGAATATATACGAGCAAATAGCCATTAGCCCCCAAGTGCCAAGTTGAATACTTGTATTGATCTTGCGACTTTGTAAGCAATTGAAAGATGAAGACCGAATATGCATTAGCCCCCAAGTGCTAGGTGCATAACTTGTTATGTGATTGGTACTTGAATCCTTATACCGATTTGTTGAAGCATATATCTGTATGCATGCAGGCGGAGCTGAAGACGAAAGAAAACTAAGTCACCGATCTCCAAGACAACCTAAAAACCCAACAGGCTGAAACCTCCAAAGCAAAAGAGGAATTGGCCAGCGCTTTAAGCGCCATGGAACAGCTTAAGGAGAGCTTCAAGAAGAAGTGGGCGGATTGGGCCACTAAAAAGTCTGCTTTGATCAAACGAGCAGAGGATGCCGAGGCTGCACTAAAACCAGTGGCGGATGAACTGAGCAGCATAAAGCGGCATGTGCATACCATGACTACTGCTATCTTTGGTAAGCCAGTTTGCCTTCTGAATTGGCTCTGCCTTCTGACAGAATCGCCGGTTTATTGACCCTTTATGGTATTTCAGGGACACGCATTGGTCACTTGGGGTCAGATGTGCGGAAGAAACTAAAAGCCGCCTATACATTGGTTGAACAATTGTATACTGGTGCCCAGCGGATCATTTGTACTGCATATCATAACAAACCGGCGCCCACTTTGATTCAAGATACTCTGATGAAACTGTCGGTGCTTCCTGCCCGGGTTGAAGAGCTGAAGAAATCTGCTGCTCGAACCGGTGCAGTCAATGCCTTAATCCGGGCAAAAGCCTGGGTGCCAGATTTTGATGCTATTGAAGCGGCTCGGGGCTATCCCAGCTTGAAGGAAGATGGGTCAGAATTTGGCGAAGCGGATCTGCGAGCAATAAACCGGGAGGTACGTCCGCTAGGCTGTCAACTGGCTGAGGAAGCAGACTTGTCTCATTATCAAGCCCAATATGACAGTCAGAACAAGCGAATAGCTGCACCAATCCATGAATCGGAAAATCTGATCCCTCCAATCCGTAAGCATACTTACGCTCCCGATATTGACCCGTCATTGCTGATCCATGATGAAGCTGTTTTTCAAGCATTAATGGGAATCGACTGGACAACTGTGGATTTCCAGCCACTGGGTAGAGAAACAGAAGCTGAAGCGGCGCAGGATGACCCACAACCATCAGGCCAGGCTGGTGGCCAAGCTTGAACCGGAAGCCATTTTTAAAACTGCCTCTCCTTTGTGAAAAACAATTATATTATTATGGGCACCATGTTGCCTTGTAATAGGCTAGCTGATACCTTTGATGTTGATATGCCTTCGTGCATAACTTGTTCTTCCTGTGGTAATGAACTTTCCAAAACACCTTCTGAAATAAGAAATTCGTCAAGTGCCACCGCGGTTGTACCGTCAGGCGGAATATGATGTCTGTATATATGAAATCAAAACATCCAAAACAAAATTTTAAGTATATGATCAAATTTTTGAGATACATAATACCTGCCATCGTTGAGTGTGAAGTTGGCTTGGCCAACCTTGAAGCGGAGTTTTGCAAACCCACACTGTTGGAGGAGATAACAGCTCCTGTATATATATATATGACGCTGGTTTACCATGTAAACCGTGCCGGGTTATAATAAACACCGTGTTACTCCATAAGAGGATGTTAACAACAAGGATCAAACCGGACAAATAGTCTCCGGATTGACGTGAATTGTGTTCCATCAATTGATTGGTTAAAAAACTTTGTCGGTTTAAAAAAACAATCAAAAGCAAAAACCCCCCTTCAAAGAAAAGTGTGAAGCAAAAGCAAAAAAGGTTTATTTAAGCTGATCAAATGGCGTTACCATGGCCAAACACGACCAAGCTCCCGTTAGGTGTAACTATGGTTCTAGTCAGCCAGGTCCCCAAATGAAACCGTGGCATTTATGCCGACCAAATGGCATGGTCATGGTTCGGGTTCGACCAAGCCCCCAAGTGATTTTGTGGCCTTAGGCCGATCAAGAGGCATGACTGGTTCAGACATGACCAAGTCCCCAAGTGATCTGGTGGCTCTCGCCTATCAAGAGGCATGGTATTGGTTCGGACACGACCAATCCTCCAAATGATATAACATGATGCTTTTAGCAAAGCGAACTCAAGGGGTAAACCGGAGGCCGCTTTAGAGCAACTCCGTGTAACCTCACATGATGTAAAAGAACAGATACCCCGCTTTAGCTGAGGTTCCGGTTTACTATATTTAATCATAATATATACATTGTCGTAATATGTACATAAGTATAGCCAATGGCTCAGGTATAGTAAGGCCGAAGATGAGCTATATTCCACGGCCTGTTAGTCTCCTCCTCTGATGTACGTGAGTCCTTATGCTCTTGAATATCGATGAGATAGTACGACCCGTTGTGCAGATTCTTGCTGACCACGAAAGGCCCCTCCCAAGGTGGGGATAGCTTATGCATATCAGTCTGATCTTGGATGAGCTGAAGCACCAAATCTCCTTCCTGAAAGGTTCTGGTTCTGACCCGGCGACTGTGATAACGATGAAGATCCTGCTGGTAAATCACCGATCGGGTGGCTGCGATGTCACGCTCTTCATCCAACCGGTCCAAAGCATCTTGCCGTGCTGTCTCGTTGTCCGCTTCAATATAAGCCGTGACACGAGGTGAATCATGACAGATATCACTGGGGAGAACCGCCTCCGCTCCATAAACCATGAAGAACGGTGTGTATCCTGTTGATCTGTTGGGTGTTGTATTGATGCTCCATAACACAGATGGTAATTCTTCTACCCAACAACCCGGCGTTCTCTGCAAAGGAACCATGAGCCGGGGCTTGATGCCTCTCAAGATCTCTTGATTAGCTCTTTCTGCTTGACCATTGGACTGTGGATGTGCCACTGATGAAACGTCGAGCCGGATGTGCTCCCGTTCACAGAACTCCTTCATAGCACCTTTGGACAAATTGGTACCATTATCTGTGATAATACTGTGCGGAAAGCCAAACCGGAAAATCACCTTTTTGATGAACTAAACCGCCGTGGCCGCATCACACTTGCTAACAGGTTCTTCCTCCACCCACTTTGCAAACTTGTCAACCGCCACCAGGAGGTGGGTCTTCTTATCTTTGGACCTTTTGAAAGGCCCAACCATATCCATCCCCCAAGTCGCAAACGGCCAAGTAATTGGAATCATTCTCAATTCTTGAGCCGGTACATGAGCACGCCTTGAAAACCTTTGGCAACCATCACATCGTCTGACCAGATCCTCCGCATCAGCATGAGCAGTTAACCAATAAAAACCATGGCGAAACGCTTTAGCGACTAGAGACTTTGAAACGGCGTGGTGACCACAATCTCCTTCATGGATCTCACGCAAAATTTCACGGCCTTATTCAGGAGACACGCAGCGTTGAAAAGCTCCTGATATACTGCAATGATGCAACTCGCCGTTGATGATAGCCATGGACTTGGATAGCCGGATTATCTGCCGGGCTAGAATCTCATCCTCTGACAACTCACCCCGGTTCTTGTACGCCAGGTAAGGAAGCGTCCAATCTGGAATAACATGAAGAGCCGCCACCAATTGAGCCTCCGGATTAGGAATAGCCAAATCCTCTTCACCAGGGATCTTGACCGACGGGTTGTGCAGCACATCCAGAAAAACATTGGGTGGGACCGGTTTGCGCTGAGAGCCCAGCCGGCTTAAAGCGTCTGCCGCTTCATTTTTCCGCCGGTCCACGTGGTCCACCTGATAGCCTTTGAAATAACCTGCGACAGTATCCACCTCACGACGATATACTGCCATGAGTGGGTCCTTGGAGTCCCAAGTGCCAGACACTTGCTGAGCCACAAGGTCCGAGTCACCGAAGCGCTTAACTCGACTTAGATTCATCTCCTTAGCCATCCGGAGACCATGGAGCAAGGCTTCATACTCAGCTGCATTGTTAGTACAAGGGAACATTAAACGGAGAACATAACAAAACTTATCACCTCGTGGGGAAGTTAATACGACTCCAGCCCCCGAGCCTTCCAACTGCCTGGATCCGTCAAAATGGATGGTCCAATACGTATGATCCGGCTTTTCTTCAGGTGCTTGCATTTCCGTCCAATCATTGATGAAATCAACAAGTGCTTGAGACTTAACCGCTGTCCGAGGCACATACTTCAAACCGTACGGCCCCAGCTCTATGGCCCACTTTGCAATCCGGCCAGTTGCTTCCCGGTTCTGGATGATATCTCCCAAAGGAGCAGAACTGACCACCGTAATTGAGTGCCCTTGGAAATATTGTTTAAGCTTCCGGCTTGCCATAAAAACTCCATACACCAGCTTCTGCCAATGCGGATACCTTTGCTTGGACTCAATGAGCACCTCGCTGATATAATAGACCGGACGTTGAACCGGATGCTCCTTACCTGCCTCCTTTCGCTCCACCACAATAGCTACGCTGATCGCCCGAACATTAGCAGCAACATATAGCAGTAACGGCTCCTTGTCAACGGGAGCGGCGAGCACAGGCGGATTGGCCAATTGCCGCTTTAAGTCCTCAAATGCTTCCTCAGCAGCAGAACTCCAAACAAACTGATCCGTCTTTTTCAACATCTGATACAAAGGGATTGCCTTCTCACCCAGGCGACTGATAAACCGGCTTAGTGCAGCAATCCGGCCTGCCAGGCATTGAACATCGTTGATACACTTCGGTTTAGCCAGGGAGGTGATAGCCGTGATCTTCTCCGGATTATCCTCAATTCCCCTGTTGGACACTAGAAAACCCAATAGCTTGCCCATCGGTACACCAAAGACACACTTGTCCGGATTAAGCATCATCTTGTATGTTCTCAGGTTATCAAAGGTTTCCTTCAAATCATCAATCAGAGTCTCCTTCTCCCTGGATTTAACCACGATATCATCCACGTAAGCATGTACATTACGGCCAATCTGCTTGTGAAGACAATTTTGTACACATCGTTGGTAAGTTGCCTGGGCACTCTTGAGCCCGAAGGGCATAGACACATAGCAGAAGGCTCCAAAGGGAGTTATGAATGTTGTCTTCCCCTGGTCCTTAACTGCCATTTTGATCTGATGATAGCCAGAATACGCATCCAAAAAACTTAAACGCTCACAACCCGCCGTAGCATCAATAATTTGATCAATACGGGGGAGGGCAAAAGGATATGATGGACAAGCTTTATTAAGATATGTGTAATCCACACACATGTGGCAGGTGCCATTTTTCTTGAGGACCAGCACCGGATTGGCAAGCCACTCGGGGTGAAAAACTTCAACAATAAAGCCAGCTGCTAAGAGCCTGGCTACCTCTTCTCCAATCGCCTTGCGTCTTTCTTCGTTAAACCGGCGGAGGAACTGTTTCACCGGTTTATATTTAGGATCCACATTAAGTGTGTGCTCAGAGAGTTGCCTCGGTACACCTGGCATGTCGGAGGGCTTCCATGCAAAAATGTCCCGATTCTCACAGATGAACTCGATGAGCGCGCTTTCCTATTTCGGATCCAAGTTGCCACTGATGCTGAACTGCTTAGACGAATTGCCAGGTACGAAGTCAACAAGCTTAGTTTCTGCTGCCGATTTGAACTTCAGGGCCGGATCATGCTCCGTAGTTGGCTTCTTCAATAGATTCATGTCCGCCGGATCAACATTGTCTTTATAGTACTTCAACTCCTCGGTGGCACAAACCGATTCTGCATAAGCCGCATCTCCTTCCTCGCATTCCAAAGCGATTTTGCGGCTTCCGTGAACCGTTATTGTCCCCTTGTGACCCGGCATCTTGAGCTGCAAATACACATAACAGGGCCGAGCCATAAGCTTGGCGTATGCCGGTCGCCCAAACAGGGCATGATATGGACTTTGGATTTTCACCACTTCAAACGTCAATGTCTCCGACCTGGAATCATGATCATCCCCAAAGGCCACCTCCAGAGCTATCTTACCAACGGGATATGCTGATCTGCCAGGCACTACACCGTGGAATACTGTATTAGATGGTTTGAGATTCTTATCTGTTAGTCCCATACGACGGAAAGTCTCGTAGTACAGGATGTTAATGCTGCTCCCTCCATCCATGAGCACCTTGGTGAACTTATAACATCCCACCTGAGGCGCCACCACCAGAGCCAACTGACCCGGATTATCGACCTGGGGTGGGTGATCCCCTCTGCTCCATATGATTGGTTGTTCATACCAACATAGATAATGGGGTATGGCCGGTTCAACAGAGTTGACTGCCCGCCTCTGAACCTTCCGGTCTCGCTTGTCCAAGCTAGTGGTAAAGACATGGTACTGCCCACTACTCAACTGCTTTGGGTTGCTCTGTTAACCTGACTGTTGCTGCTGTTGGTTGTAACCACTCTGGTTATTCTGACTATTTTGACCATTATGTCCGCCCGGATTACCATTAAATCCTGAACCGGAACTTCCTCCACCGTAACCCGGCCCGGACCCTGAGCCACCACCAGATTCGTGATCATACCGAAAATTATTAGAATTCTTGAACTCCTGCATAATAAAGCAATCCTTCCAAAGGTGGTTTGCTGGCTCCTCCTTCGTCCCATGTCTTGGACAGGGCTGGCTTAGCAGATAGTTTAGGCGGTTTGGGTTAGGGTTGGGTGCTCCATTACGATTTTTCGGCCTACCCTTGCGTCGCTGCCCATTGTCCTGTGCGTTGGTATTAGCCACAAAGTCCATGTTACCATCCGCTTTACACTTGCCTCCTCTGCCATTGCCTACCCAGTGATGCTGCTGACCTTTGGAGCTGCTGTTCTTCTTCCCTTTCCCTGTCTTGTCATCATCAGATTTGGGATCCTTGGTACTATCAGAATCAGCATATTTCACCAAAGCGGCCATGAGGGTCCCCATGTCGGTGCAATGACGCTTCATCCGTCCCAATTTCAACTTCAGGGGCCCAAACCGGCAGTTGCCTTCTAGGGTTAATACTGCGGTGTCAGCTTTGATGCGGTCTGAGGAGTGCAACACTTGTGAAACCCGGTGCACCCAATGAGTCGTTGATTCTCCTTCCTCCTGGACGCATGCAGCTAAGTCCACTATCGACATAGGCTGTTTACAGGTATCCTTGAAATTGCTGATAAACCGGGCTCGTAATTGGGCCCATGAACTAATAGAATTAGCTGGCAAGCTTTTTAACCAAGTACGGGCCATTCCTTCAAGCATCATGGTGAAGTATTTCGCACACGCCGTGTCATCCACATCAAGCATCTCCATGGCCATCTCATAGCTCTCCACCCATGTCTCTGGAGGTTGATCCGCCGTGTAATTTGGTACCTTGCGCGGGCCTTTGAAATCCTTGGGCAGGCGCACGTTGCGTAAAGCGGGGATAAGGCAACGCACCCCCAAAGAACTAGAAGTAACACCAGGTTCGATCGAGATGGTTGGACGAACCGGCATGAGCTGCCGAGCCTGATGCTGTGCGGCTAACTCGGCCTCCCTGCGCGCTCGGGCCTGGTTCACCACTTCCTGAGCGTCATCAACACCACCCGTCGGGTTGTTGCCAGGGGTGCTCCACGTCGTTCATTACTCGACACTGCTGGTTCATCCATATGTCTGCTATAGCTCCGGCTTGGATGGGGGGTCGAGTGGATCCAGTCGCGGCTGTACGAGTATGCTTCCTGTTGGGCCAAAGCAGTCCTCAGAAGTTCCTTGACCCGCCGCGTCTCTACTGCCTGCGGCGATTCACCTTCAATTGGAATGGCCTCCAGCCGTGCAGCAGCGGCAACAAGATTGTCCATTGGGTTGGAGTAGTGACCCGGAGGTGTTAAAGCATCCTGAGGTATAACGGTGTTTTGACGAGGCGGGTCCATCTGACGAGGCTGAACCGGTGCTCCGGTCCCAGGGGCTTCTGCCCGGTTCCCCTCCAGCGGATTGCCGGCTCTTGGTCCTGGAGTGTTGAAAAGGTCTCTGGCCTCGAAAACCGGAGGTAAGCGGGATCGGTGCTTCCTCCTCATGACTTCATGCGACGCGCTCTGGTCCAACATAAGCCTGTAGGCCTGTGCGTCTAAAGCGGCCCGCTCTGCGGCCATCCTGGTGTCCTCAACCGCCAGATCCGCCTTAGCCTGGGTGATCTGTTCCTTTACCTTTGCAATCTCCGTGTTGTGAACATCCTGATCTGGCGGATTAACTTCTGCCATAAGCACAGCCAACACATCAAATAGTTCTGATAGAACCTGAGCCGGCGGGCGCATAGGGCCTCCTGCCCCGGCAGCCGTCGCCGCTGCTGAACCAAAGATCGTTGTTGCGGCTGTCGAAGAATGAAGCGCTGCTTGTGTTCCGGTCATGAATATTCCAACCCGGTTGGGCAGATCAGAGGGGTCCGGAATACTGTCGCCATCAGAACAGCTCCCAATCCGGCCATCTTGTAGTTTATAAAGAGACTCGGTTTCTCTGGTCGAAGATTCGTCACCGGAACAAACGACAGTCGCCCCGCGAAACTCCGATCCGTCCTCATAACTTCCTCCATGGATGACTCCCACGAAGGCACGCTTCATGGCCGGTTTAACCCGGGCAGATTGCGCACGCTGAGCCGTCTCGACGAGGTCAGTGCAGATGTCTAGCTCAGGGCCCGGTTCACCGATCTTGCCAATGAAAACGTGAATGCTACCAAAGGGGACCCGGTACCTGTACTCAATTGAGTCGGCCTCGGGGCCCCAGCCTGCGTCGTCGATGTAGAGCTTGCCGCGACGACTCTTAGTCATCCGGCCTATAGCGTAGCCCTTGAGTCCTTCAAAGCGCCCCTCCAAGAACCGGAAACCATCGTGCGATAGCCCCACGGTGGGCGCCAACTGTCATGGTTTTGTCACAGTAGATGTCCTAGAGAAAGGACTTAGTCGTGGAGCCATCGCGACTGGTTAGCTTGAAGGGGTTAAAGCGGACACAAGGACGCAAGAGAGTTTATACTAGTTGGGCCCCTTCGATGAAGGTAAAAGCCTACGTCTAGTTGTGATGGAATTGATGGGGTTTCGATGACTAGGGAGCAAACAAGCTTCGCCTATGTCTCGAGTTGTTGTCTGTTGTCCTTGAACCGCCGCCGGGTCGTCCCCTTATATACACGAGTGACTCTCGTCGGCTTACGGAGTCCCAATACCAGCTTATAGATGTGTCCGGTTTGGTCTCTTCTTATTCCTAACTTACAATACAGGTTAACTACTAACACCGGTTTACGGCTGCAGGCTTTGAGCCGACCATGGGCCTTGAGCCCTCCTCTGTCTTCTTGGGCTTTAACTTACTTAACTACTAACGAAGTTAACCCAGCCCAGATAGGTCGGTTTACGCCCAGTAGTAATATCCCCAACAGTTATGATTGATGTTCTTAGTCCTACTTAAAATTGGTACACTATATATAGATAGAAATAGAAGAATAGAAGAAGAAGAAGATAGTATAGATATAGAAGCCCGGGTGGAATGTGAGAAACCAACTCCGGCCACACACGTCCGTTCAGGAGCAGGACGCCGGCTAAGCTCCTCCTTCCACCATTTTGTCCACTCTTTCGGCGGCATCCGACAAGTAGGAAGAGCAGTTCTACGGCATAAAAGTCGTCTGGGTGGCCCGCCGAGCCCGGCAGCTTGCTTCTCCACCTACCTCGCCTAGCCCGTCGGAGGCAGTTGCCACACTAAGCCAACGCGTGGTTCCGCAGCTGGCCTCTCCAATACAGCTCGAGGAAGAGTGCCGACTTGCTCCACGTCGGCTTGTCGGGGAGCACGGCGGCACGGGCATCATCGCTGCCCTCGACCCCACCGCGTCGTACAGCGCCTCCAGTGTCTGCCACTGCGCCATTCATCGTCAACATGCGCGTAACCGCGACATGCAGGCAGAGAAAGAAGCCGCTGCGGATGTCGACGAGGTGATGCGGCTACGCAGATGTGGATGAGGTGATGGACAACATGTCCCCACCCGCCGCCATCATCGAGGAAAAGTAAAACACGGGAGGCCGCCGCCGATTGTATCCCATGAAGGCCACCACCGAGGCAATGCCGGCGAATACAGCCGGTGTCTTGCTCGATTCTTCTTCTGCCGGATGCTGGAGGAGGACAAGAGATCGGGCGGCGGCCATTTAGATTAGGTATTTTAATTCTACCAGGCTGGTTGTAATGGGGATATTATAGGTAGTATCATGCATGCCAACTACTCCCTCCGTTCCTAAATATAGGAGTATTATACGAGCATGGTTAATAGTATAACCAGCTGGTGGCTACATGACACTGCCACATCATCTATAGCCAACCTTGTAGCCTTCAAGTATAATACTCCCTCCATCTAGGTGTCATCTTACGAAAACCAAATAATCCCAAAATACTTAGGCGCGGTGCATTAACTTCTACCTCGTTTCTTGTTTCTTGACATATCAACCAATAAGAGATGTGGGTGCGCATGCTTTTAATGACTTGAGACTAGCAAAAATGACATGCAATGGTTAGTTCATTGCATGCAATGCTATTAATTAGCAAATAAACATTAAGTGTGAGGCGGTTCTATAGGTGGGCAGGCGGCGTAGGCCAATTCCTCTCCAAACACCTAGGGAGGTGGTTGAACCGAACAAGTATAACTTGTTTCTAGTGGGTACATTGATGTGGCATCGAAAGGGTGTGATAGCTGACTCTAGCAAACTAATTAACTACCACGTTGGCATACATGAGCATTGGGCCCACTTGTCAGTGTGATGGACAGAGGAAGGAACACAAGACAAAATGGAGCGTGGAAGGGTGCGAATCGATTGGCTCACGTGTGATGACCACTGGAGCAATACACTCAGGTACTACGTTAAAAATTTAGTGCAAACACGGCCGGTTATACTGTGAGTAGGTGACCGCGCGCTTGGCTCTTCGCCTCTTCCGAAAGTCGAAGAATGATGATGGTACTATAGTCGATAGTGTACTAAGCAAAGCTTCTCCTCGTTTGCGAGTAGATCGGACACATAAAAAGTAGTCTTCAAAAAGGGTTGACCGTGTCCATGGCTACCATCCCGTGCTCCGTCATTCAGTGTGTGCTTCCCGTCGTTCTGCGAGATGACGGGACACATCAAATTTAATACGTATTTAGTACTCTCTCCAAAAAGGGCCGACCATGTCCATGGCTACCATCCTGTGCTCCGTCATTGAGTATGTGCACTATTCACGTGCCGTCAAGGAGGAAAAATATTACGTAGTACTAGGTGCCATCGTAGTGCACGACTGATACGTCTCCAATGTATCTATAATTTTTGATTGCTCTATGCTATATTATCTACTATTTTGGACATTATTGGGCTTTATTATCCACTTTTATATTATTTTTGGGACTAACCTATTAACCGGAGGCCCAACTCAGAATTGTTGTTTTTTGCCTATTTTAGAGTTCCGCAGAAAAGGAATATCAAACGGAGTCCAAACGGAATGAAACCTTCAGGAACATGATTTTTGGAACGAACATGATCCAGGAGACTTGGACCCTATGTCAACAAATAAAGGAAGAAGCCATGAGGTAGGGGGCGCGCCTACCCCCCCACCCCCAGGCGCGCCCTCCACCCTTGTGGGCCCCCTGTTGCTCCACCGACGTACTCCTTCCTCCCATATATACCTACGTACCCCCAAACGATCAGATACGGAGCAAAAATCCTAATTCCACTACCGCAACCTTCTGTATCCACGAGATCCCATCTTGGGGCCTGTTCCGGAGCTCCGCCGGAGGGGGCATCCATCACGGAGGGCTTATACATCAACACCATAGCCTCTCCGATGAAGTGTGAGTAGTTTACCTCAGACCTTCGGGTCCATAGTTATTAGCTAGATGGCTTCTTCTCTCTTTTTGGATCTCAATACAATGTTCTCCCCCTCTCTTGTGGAGATCTATTCGATGTAATCTTCTTTTTGCGGTGTGTTTGTTGAGACCGATGAATTGTGGGTTTATGATCAAGATTATCTATGAACAATATTTGAATCTTCTCTGAATTCTTTTATGTATGATTGGTTATCTTTGCAAGTCTCTTCGAATTATCAGTTTGGTTTGGCCTACTAGATTGATTTTTCTTGCAATGGGAGAAGTGCTTAGCTTTGGGTTCAATCTTGCGGTGTCCTTTCCCAGTGACAGTAGGGGCAGCAAGGCACGTATTGTATTGTTGCCATCGAGGATAACAAGATGGGTTTTTTTATCATATTGCATGAATTTATTCCTCTACATCATGTCATCTTGCTTAAGGAGTTATTCTGTTTTCATGAACTTAATACTCTAGATGCATGTTGGATAGCAGTCGATGAGTGGAGTAATAGTAGTAGATGCACGCAGGAGTTGGTCTACTTATCTCGGACGTGATGCCTATATACATGATCATACCTAGATATTCTCATAACTATGCTCAATTCTATCAATTGCTCAACAGTAATTCGTTCATCCACCGTCAAATACTTATGCTCTTGAGAGAAGCCACTAGTGAAACCTATGGCTCCCGGGTCTATCTTCATCATATTAATCTTCCAATACTTAGTTATCTCCTTTGCTTTTTTACTTTGCTTTTATTTTACTTTGCATCTTTATCACAAAAATGCCAAAATTATTATCTTATCAAATCTATCAGATCTCACTCTCGTAAGTGACCGTGAAGGGATTGACAACCCCTTATCGCGTTGGTTGCGAGGAGTTATTTGTTTTGTGCAGGTACGAGGGACTCGCGCGTAGCCTCCTACTGGATTGATACCTTGGTTCTCAAAAACTGAGGGAAATACTTACGCTACTTTGTTGCATCATCCTTTCCTCTTCAAGGAAATCCAACGCAATGCTCAAGAGGTAGCAAGAATATTTCTGGTGCCGTTGCTGGGGAGTCTACGCAAAAGTCAACATACCAAGTACCCATCACAACCCTTATCTCCCGCATTACATTATTTGCCATTTGCCTCTTGTTTTCCTCTCCCCCACTTCACCCTTGTCGTTTTATTCGCCCTCTCTCTTTCTATCCTCCCTCTCTTTCTATATTTGCCTCTTTTTGCCTGCTTGCTTTTTGTTTGGTTGTGTGTTGGATTGCTTGCTTGTCATGATGGCTCAAGATAACACTAAATTGTGTGACTTTACCAATACCAACAACAATGATTTTATTAGCACTCCGATTGCTCCTCTTACCGATGCTGAATCTTGTGAAATTAATGCCGCTTTGCTGAATATTGTCATGAAAGATCCGTTTTCCGGCCTTCCTAGTGAAGATGCCGCTACCCATCTAAATAGCTTCGTTGATTTGTGTGATATGCAAAAGAAGAAAGATGTGGACAACGATATTGTTAAGTTGAAGCTATTTCCTTTTTCGCTTAGAGATCATGCTAAAGCTTGGTTTTCGTCTTTGCCTAAAAATAGTATTGATTCTTGGAACAAGTGCAAAGATGCTTTTATCTCTAAGTACTTTCCTCCCGCTAAGATCATCTCCCTTAGAAACGATATTATGACTTTTAAGCAACTTGATCATGAACATGTTGCACAAGCTTGGGATAGGATGAAATTAATGATACGTAATTGCCCTACTCATGGTTTGAATTTGTGGATGATTATACAATTTTTTTATGCCGGATTGAATTTTGCTTCTAGAAATCTTTTAGATTCGGCCGCGGGAGGCACTTTTATGGAAATCACTTTAGGAGAAGCTACTAAACTCCTAGATAATATTATGATTAATTATTCTCAATGGCATACTAAAAGATCTACTAATAAAAAGGTGCATGCGGTAGAAGAAATTAATGTTTTGAGTGGAAAGATGGATGAACTTATGAAATTATTTGATAGTAAGAGTGTTTCTTCTGATCCTAATGATATGCCCTTGTCTACCTTGATTGAGAACAATAATGAATCTATGGATGTGAATGTTGTTGGTAGGAATAATTTTGGTAACAACGCGTATAGAGGAGACTTTAATCCTAGGCTTTATCCTAGTAATCCCTCTAATAATTATGGAAATTCCTACAACAACTCTTATGGAAATTTCAATAAGATGTCCTCTGAATTTGAGAATAGTGTTAAGGAATTTATGAATTCACAAAAGAATTTCAATGCTTTGCTTGAAGAGAAATTGCTTAAAGTTGATGATTTGGCTAGGAACGTTGATAGAATTTCTCTTGATGTGGATTCTTTAAAGCTTAGATCTATTCCTCCTAAGCATGATATAAGTGAGTCTCTCAAAGCCATGAGAATTTCCATTGATGAGTGCAAAGAAAGAACCGCTAGGATGCGTGCTAAGAAAGATGCCTTTATAAGAGCGTGTTCTTCTAGTTCCAATGAAAATAAAGATGAAGATCTAAAAGTTATTGATGTGTCCCCTATTAAATCTTTGTTTTGCAATATGAATCTTGATAATGATGGGACTGAATATGATCCACCTTTACCTAGGAGGCGTTCCAAAAATTCGGAGTTTTTAGATCTTGATGCTAAATTTGATGAAAGTGGGATTGAATAAATTAAAACCCTAGATGTTGCTAAACCCACTATTTTGGATTTCAAGGAATTTAATTATGAAAATTGCTCTTTTATTGATTGTATTTCCTTGTTGCAATCCGTGCTAAATTCTCCTCATGCTTATAGTCAAAATAAAGCGTTTACTAAACATATCGTTGATGCCTTGATGCAATCTTATGAAGAAAAACTTGAGTTGGAAGTTTCTATCCCTAGAAAACTTTATGATGAGTGGGAACCAAATATTAAAATTAAGATTAAAGATCATGAGTTCTATGCTTTATGTGATTTGGGTGCTAGTGTTTCCACGATTCCAAAGACTTTGTGTGATTTGTTAGGTTTCCGTGATTTTGATGATTGCTCTTTAAAATTGCACCTTGTGGATTCCACTATTAAGAAACCAATGGGAAGAATCAATGATGTTCTTATTGTCGCAAATAGGAATTATGTGCCCATAGATTTTATTTTTCTTGACATAGATTGCAATCCTTCATGTCCTATTATCCTTGGTAGACCTTTCCTTAGAACGATTGGTGCAATTATTGATATGAAGGAAGGAAATATTAGATTCCAATTTCTGTTAAGGAAACACATGGAACACTTTCCTAGAAATAAAATTAAATTACCTTATTAATCTATTATGAGAGCCACTTATGGATTGCCTACCAAAGATGGCAATACCTAGATCTATCCTTGCTTTTTATGCCTAGCTAGGGGCGTTAAACGATAGCGCTTGTTGGGAGGCAAACCAATTTTATTTTTATTCCTTGCTTTTGGCTCCTGTTTAGTAATAAATAATTTACCTAGCCTTTGTTTTCGTTGTGTTTTTTTGTGTTTAATTAGTGTTTGTGCCAAGTAGAACCGTTGGGAAGACTTGGGGAAAGTCTTGATATCTTGCTGTAAAAAAACAGAAACTTTAGCGCTCACGAGAACTGCTGCCATTCTTATTTGTAAAGTTCTATTGAGTTAATTATTTTTGGAGATGATTAATAGATAAATTCCTCATGTCCAGAAATTTATTTTAGAATTTTTGGGGTTCCATATCTTTCTCTTGTTACAGGTTACTACAGACTGTTCTGTTTTTGACAGATTCTGTTTTTTTCGTGTGTTGTTTGCTTATTTTGATGAATCTATGGCTAGTAAAATAGTTTATAAACCATAGAGAAGTTGGAATACAGTAGTTTTAACACCAATATAAATAAATAATGAGTTCATTACAGTACCTTGAAGTGGTCTATTGTTTTCTTTCGCTAACGGAGCTCATGAGATTTTCTACTTTAAGTTTTGTGTTGTGAAGTTTTCAAGTTTTGGGTAAAGATTTGATGGATTATGGAACAAGGATTGGCAAGAGACTAAGCTTGGGGGTGTCCATGACACACCCAAGATAATCTAAGGACACCTAAAATCCAAAGCTTGGGGATGCCCCGGAAGGCATCCCCTCTTTCGTCTACTTCCATCGGCAACTTTACTTGGAGCTATATTTTTATTCACCACATGATATGTGTTTTGCTTGGAGCGTCTTGTATGATTTGAGTCTTTGCTTTTTAGTTTACCACAATCATCCTTTCTGTACACACCTTTTGAGAGAGCCATACATGATTTGGAATTTGTTAGAATACTCTATGTGCTTCACTTATATCTTTCGAGTTATATAGTTTTGCTCTAGTACTTCACTTATATCTTTTAGAGCATGGTGGTGGATTTGTTTTGTAGAAACTATTGATCTCTCATGCTTCACTTATATTATTTTGAGAGTCTTAAATAGCATGGTAATTTGCTTAAATAATCCTAATATGCTAGGTATTCAAGATTAGTAAAAAAATCTTATGAGTGTTTTGAATACTAAGAGAAGTTTGATGCTTGATGATTGTTTTGAGATATGGAGGTAATAATATCAAAGTCGTGCTAGTTTAGTAGTTGTGAATTTGGGAAATGCTTGTGTTGAAGTTTGCAAGTCCCGTAGCATGCACGTATGGTAAACGTTATGTAACAAATTTGAAACATGAGGTGTTCTTTGATTGTCCTCCTTATGAGTGGCGGTCGGGGACGAGCGATGGTCTTTTCCTACCAATCTATCCCCCTAGGAGAATGCACGTAGTGCTTGCTTTTTGATGACTTGTAGATTTTTGCAATAAGTATGTGAGTTCTTTATGACTAATGTTGAGTCCATGGATTATACGCACTCTCACCCTTCCATCATTGCTAGCCTCTTCGATACCGTGCATTGCCCTTTCTCACATTAAGAGTTGGTGCAAACTTCGCCGGTGCATCCAAACCCCGTGATATGATACGCTCTTTCACACATAAACCTCCTTATACCTTCCTCAAAACAGCCACCATACCTACCTATTATGGCATTTCCATAGCCATTCCGAGATATATTGCCATGCAACTTTCCACCATTCCGTTTATCATGACACATTCATCATTGTCATATTGCTTAGCATGATCATGTAGTTGACATAGTATTTGTGGCAAAGCCACCGTTCATAATTCTTTCATACATGTCACTCTTGGTTCATTTCATATCCCGGTACACCGCCGGAGGCATTCATATAGAGTCATCTTTTGTTTTAGCATCGAGTTGTAATAATTGAGTTGTAAATAAATAGAAGTGTGATGATCATCATTTTCTAGAGCATTGTCCCAAGTGAGGAATTAAAAAAAGGGAGAGGGGTCGCTTCTTATGGACTCGCTCAGAATGATTCTTTTATATCTAAGGAAAGGGGATGACATTATCGCCGAGTTTCAATGCAAAATGGCTCCCGCTTCTTCTGAAAGAAAACAGGGGAAAAATCAATATGGAGCCGTCAGAGGCTTATCTGGCCGATATGACTTCCTGAAATTCTTTCCAGATAAAAACCTAAAATGGAGGGGTTGGGGCTTTGGCTCCAGGCTCAAACTCTATCTTGTGGTAGACTGCCCTCCTAGGGAGCGCTTGGGCAACTAACAAGGCCATAAAAAAAGAAGAGAATGCCCCAAAAAGAGAGAAAATGGAGAAGGGACAATGCTACTATCCTTTGCCACACTTGTGCTTCAAAGTAGCACCATAATCTTCATGATAGAGAGTCTTTTGTTTTGTCACTTTCATATACTAGTGGGAATTTTCATTATAGAACTTAGCTTGTATATTCCAACAATGGGCCTCCTTAAGTGCCCTAGGTCTTCGTGAGCAAGCAAGTTGGATGCACACCCACTTAGTTTCTTTTGTTGAGCTTTCATACATTTATAGCTCTAGTGCATTCGTTGCATGGCAATCCCTACTCCTTGCATTAACATCAATCGATGGGCATCTCCATAGCCCATTGATTAGCCTCGTTGATGTGAGACTTTCTCCTTTTTTGTCTTCTCCACATAACCCCCATCATCATATTCTATTCCACCCATAGTGCTATGTCCATGGCTTGCGCTCATATATTGCGTGAAAGTTTATAGGTTTGAGATTACTAAAGTATGAAACAATTGCTTGGCTTGTCATCGGGGTTGTGCATCATGAGAGCATTCTTGTGTGACAAAAATGGAGCATGACTAAACTATATGATTTTGTAGGGATGAACTTTCTTTGGCCATGTTATTTTGAGAAGACATAATTGCTTAGTTAGTATGCTTGAAATATTATTATTTTTATGTCAATATGAACTTTTATCTTGAATCTTTCGGATCTGAATATTCATACCACAATTAAGAAGGATTACATTAAAATTATGCCAAGTAGCACTCCGCATCAAAATTATCTTTTTATCATTTACCTACTCGACGACGAGCAGGAATTAAGCTTGGGGATGCTTGATACGTCTCCAACGTATCTATACTTTTTTATTGCTCCATGCTATATTATCTACTGTTTTGGACATTATTGGGCTTTATTATCCACTTTTATATTATTTTTGGGACTAACCTATTAACCGGAGGCCCAGCCCGGAATTGTTGTTTTGCCTATTTCAGAGTTTCACAGAAAAGGAATATCAAACGGAGTCCAAACGGAATGAAACCTTCGGGACGTGATTTTCGGAACGAACATAATCTAGGAGACTTGGACCCTACGTCAAGAAATAAAGGAGGAAGCCACGAAGTAGGGGGCGCGCCTACCCCCCCCCCCCAGGTGCGCCCTCCACCCTCGTGGGCCCCCTGTTGCTCCACCAATGTACTCCTTCCTCCTATATATACTTATGTACCCCCAAACGATCAGATACGGAGCCAAAAACCTAATTCCACCACCGCAACCTTCTGTATGCACGAGATCCCATCGTGGGGCTTGTTCCGGAGCTCCGCCGGAGGGGGCATCCATCACGGAGGGCTTCTACATCAACCCCATAGCCTCTCCGATGAAGTGTGAGTAGTTTACCTCAAACCTTCGAGTCCATAGTTATTAGCTAGATGGCTTCTTCTCTCTTTTTGGATCTCAACACAATGTTCTCCCCCTCTCTTGTGGAGATCTATTCGATGTAATCTTCTTTTTGCGGTGTGTTTGTTGAGACCGATGAATTGCGGGTTTATGATCAAGATTGTCTATGAACAATATTTGAATCTTCTCTGAATTCTTTTATGTATGATTGGTTATCTTTGCAAGTCTCTTCGAATTATCAGTTTGGTTTGGCCTACTAGATTGATTTTTCTTGCAATGGGAGAAGTGCTTAGCTTTGGGTTCAATATTGCGGTGTCCTTTACCAGTGACAGTAGGGGCAGCAAGGCACGTATTGTATTGTTGCCATCGAGGATAACAAGATGGGTTTTTTTATCATATTGCATGAATTTATCCCTCTACATCATGTCATCTTGCTTAAGGCGTTACTCTGTTTTCATGAACTTAATACTCTAGATGCATGCTGGATAGCGGTCGATGAGTGGAGTAATAGTAGTAGATGCAGGCAGGAGTCGGTCTACTTGTCTCGGACGTGATGCCTATATACATGATCATACCTAGGTATTCTCATAACTATGCTCAATTCTGTCAATTGCTCAACAGTAATTCGTTCATCCACCGCAAAATACTTATGCTCTTGAGAGAAGCCACTAGTGAAACCTATGGCTCTCGGGTCTATCTTCATCATATTAATCTTCCAATACTTCGTTATTTCCTTTGATTTTTTACTTTTCTTTTATTTTACTTTTCATCTTTATCACAAAAATACCAAAAATATTATCTTATCATATCTATCAGATCTCACTCTCGTAAGTGACCGTGAAGGGATTAACAACCCCTTATCGCGTTGGTTGGAAGGAGTTATTTGTTTTGTGCAGGTACAAGGGACTCGCACGTAGCCTCCTACTGTATTGATACCTTAGTTCTCAAAAATGGAGGGAAATACTTACGCTACTTTGCTACATCATCCTTTCCTCTTCAAGGAAATCCAACGCAGTGCTCAAGAGGTAGCAACGACTTACTTACGCACTGCTTATCTCCATTTTCTTGCATGACACATGCACCTTGATGCTAGATGTCCCGCGTGTTGGCAAAAGGATGAACAAAGCTCATGTCAAAAAAATAGTGGAAGAACATAGATTCCCGATGACCGAGAAGGAGCAAGGAACCTCGTGGTGGAGCGTTTGCACTCATAATATTTTATATTATTTAGCAATATAAAATCAACCAATCATCTCCACAGTAGACCGAAAGAGTAGGAAACACGGTAGCCCAGTGTAGTTACATCATACTGTACGTGGCCAACCCACGCTATCACCATATTTCTTGGCCTCCATGCGACACCTAGCTCTAGTAATCCACCAGCCCGTATCGCTTCTCGTTCCTCGTCTCTCTCAAAGTGTGGTGGGCTGGGGTTTTTGCCGTCTATTGAGGTCGGTTAACTCATCACATGTTAGCGACATGCCAAGACCATTCTAAAAAAAATTATTGTACTCTATTGTTATGCCAAGAAGAGGAAGCACTTTGACCGACGGACCAAACGAGACAGGCATGTTGTGCCGTGAGTGGGTCCGGTTTCTCATTTTGAACTTGTTTGGTGTAGTAGTAACACTTGGTTTTTACTATTGGTAAGATTTTATATACTCCCTCCGTCTAGTGAATAAGTCATCTTAGATTGTGCGCCGTGACCAAGGAAGAGGGGGAAACGAGAGAAATTAATATTTATTTGCTAATTAATAGCATTGCATGCAATGAACTAACCATTGCATTTCGTGTTTGGTAGTCTAAGTCATTGAAAACATGCACGCCCCGCATCTCTTATTGGTGGATATGTCAAGAAATAAGAAACAAGGTGGGAGTTAATGCACCGCGCCTAAGTATTTTGGGATTATTTGGTTTTCGTAAGGTGACTTATACACCTAGACGGAGGGAGTAGGGCCTAATGTATTCTTCGAGGATGCCTTTGACTATTGATAAGATTATATATAATTTGAAAATTATATCATTCGAAGATCCTTTCACGTTCCATTTTCAAAAATAAAAAAGATCCTTTCACGTACGAATTTTCCTGTATGCTTTGAGCAACTTGCATGTCCTATACTGCTCCTGTTTGGATACTCTAACTTAGCTAGAGGTTAGACTAACTCATGACTTACCCTGAACTAACGGTAGCCAAAGAGGTGTTTCGATGACAGGGTTAGATTGACAATAAATGCACTTGATGGGTAGAGAAAAGTGATTTTTTAGTGGGCCCAAGGAGGTACTTACTATGGGAAAGGTGAAGTGATGGTTGCTTCTCCCAAGCAACTTATTACTCTGGGAATATGGGAGTACCAGCGAATTCAAGGAACAGAGAAATGATGGTTGCTTCGTTCGAGCAACTTACTGTGGCGAAGGTGGGGCTCTGTGATTTAACTGCTCACTAGTCATTACTAATGCGGCGGAACGACCAGGGTGAATCTTTCCCTGCAGTTGTGCACTCAATATTGTTGCACGGCAGGTGGAGCCGGATGAAGGATGTCCCACATGTCGGCGAAATGAAGTTGAATTGTTTCTGGCATTGCTATCAATCCTTCAGGATTTGTTTATATGTACGCATAATTTTAATGAAATTGTACTGTGATGGTATGAAGGTTTCAACTTTGGTTCCCGCAGGAAAAAAAGGTTCCAACTTAGGATTCATGTGCCATCTTGCCTCAAGATTATCTCGTTACAACATTCCATCGAATACAAATGAAACTACCATGGCTGCTAATGCATCTCAATGGTTCATAGATCAGCGCCAATATTCACATCACAACTGAAGACAAAGTTGTGAGAAGGTGTACAAATAAAGAAAAATATATAATTGATCGATGATGTTCGTAGGCATGGGTCCATTTCCTGGGCACAGTGTTCATTGCTTGGCAGCTAGTTTCACCCAGCGTTGTAGCCAAAAGGGGGGGTACAGAGGACACCACAATCCGATCATTTTGTGTAGCTCCACTAAAATCGAGTTGACCATCCCTGTTTGCAAATATATCCAGTCAGTGTGATTACAATAATAGTGGAACTAGATGATGAAACATAACACACACAAATAGAAGCCGATCACCTCTGCGATCTCTCTTTAGGACTAACTACTTGTTGGAGAAGATTAGGCACGGAGTTGGATGAGGAGGGTAGCAAAACCAATCTCCCTTTCTGCAGTCCCATAGAAATGTAAAAACGTTGCCCGTGTGACATTTTGGCGGAACTGCACAAAACACTCTTAAGAAAAAAAAAGTGATATGTGCAGTTCACCAAAAGGTCGCAATAGCAACGAGGTGAAATGGATAGCCCTGTTTGCAAAAAAGAGGTAGAAAGGAAACAATTACTGGCGAATAACACGAGTTGAAGACACATACGTCGACAAAAAATAAGCATATTCCATGTAATAAGGGAAAGATAACAACATGGTGGTTTATCAAAAATAGTTAGAGGACGAGATTGCAAGATGGAAAGTACGCCGACCGAGATACGTTTTAAGCAAACAACTAAAGAAGATCCACATGCAGCAACGTGGGAAGATGGCTAGTGGAGCAAGGCCGGAGGAAGTTGTACCTGAGGGTCGTCGTGATGTTACTAGGACGGCGCCGGCGGCCGTGATCTGCCCATACTGCGGCAGCGAGCAAGTGGCAAAGGCCCTACCGTGCCGGAGCTTTTTCAGAGAGAACAGTGGGTACCGCAGATCGGGACGTGCTGCCTCAACGCCCTCGAACGGAGAAACAATGCATATCCTCCCTTTCTGCCGGCAAATGGGATGCGGCTGGATCACTGACCAACGGTGAGAGAGAGAGGCCACCGGTGCCTTGTGTGAGATGGTGTGACGAGAGACAAACCCCGGCAGGCAGGCTCCGTTGTATATAGTGGAGCCGATTTTTCCATTTTCCCCACGGCAATCGTTTTATATTCTGTACTACGCGCCATTGAGGAGGAATATATAACTTTATTTAATACTAACACGTCAAGTCGAACTTTGTTCCGTCTAGGCGTGGTACCCGACCCTCCTTCGAGTAAACAACTGCTACATGCATCAAATTATCACATGGGCTACCTTTTCGTACAGAAACGAACTCCACCGTGTACCCGTGCGGGTGTGGCCGGGAACGAGACGTGAGTATGTGCGTCCTACGTGCACCTCTTCTTTAGGTGTAGGTATGTATGTGGGTAGGTGTGAGAGAGATGGTTTGTGCGAAACCAAGGCAATGTGTCGATGATATCTCAAACAAAAAATGTAACATATGCAATGTGTGTGAAACAGAGTCATGGATATATCATATATAGAGGGAGCAATCCATGAGAAGAGAGTGGAGGGATCATCGGCGTGAGATATTGATAGAATCAAAAACAGGGATGAAGTGTGTGGCTGCGCGATCGATAAAGAGTGCCATCGAATTTTTGTTTGCCCACGTCAAAGATACAGGGATGCTGGCCTACTGGAATTTGAGAGGGCAGAGGTGCAGTTTTTCTCTGTGGCATGGATACCTACCTACAACGTTCGACTATCGGTGGGGGGGAGGGCGCAGAGACCTAACTATAGAGAGGTAGATCGACTAGTATATGTGTGGAGAAGGAGAGAGACCTGGCTATGTATAGAGGAAGATCAATCGGCATCCATGGATATGTGTAGCATAGGAATAAGGTTGGGAGAAAGACAAAGGTAGAGTGTCGGAGGGTTGGTGGTGGAGTGGCGTCTCATAAATGGTGGGAGAGGCCTACTAGACAAACGGAGGGTACGAGTGCAATATCAATAAGAGAGGGTGGGATGTCTGTCTGTCTATATATGCACGTCCGTGTGAGAGACGGGTTGGGAGGTATGCAAGGATTATAAGGGAGATGATATGGTTGTGGTAAGCATACGTAACTACATAGGAAGATCAACCGTCGTGTGTCCGGAAAAGGGAGAGACATAACTAGTGAGGCAAGTCTATCGGTGTGTGGGGAAAATGAATTATAGTCGACCTAACTATATGTAGGGAGATCAGTACGTATACATGCATGCATGTGTTAGAAGCAAATAAGGTCTGGAGAGACAAACAGGGGGAGAGGGGTGCGGCTAGGAGGTGGTGTGAGAGGCCTACTATGTCGAGGGGGGAGGAGTGTGCGAGTATGAGATCGATGAAAAGAGGGGCGGGAGTGTGCACCTACATGGAACCGTATTGGGCATAGGGGGCATGGACGGTGAGAAGAGAAGAGGGGAAGTATGTGTTTGTGGTAGGCACACTTGGATAGAGAGGTATATCGACCGGTGTGTGCCAAAAAGAAGGAGTCGGGGGGCCTACACACATCGTGGGTGAATGACCTAAAGAGAAATAACGAATGTGCGCAATGGACGGGACGCTGAGGGAGGGTGAGAGGGGGCGGGCGTGTGCATGCACGATAGAAAATTAACACTAGCTAGCTACAAAGAGAAGAGGATTGTGAAGGTGTTAAAGACGAACATAGATCATAATTCATTATAAAAAAAAGTGGATATGGATACTTGAAGAAGATATCATAATGTAGAACATTGATTATAATTTGGTCTAATGTGTGGCTTTTGCAGCTCATGGCTAAATATTTGTCATAATGTAAGGGGCAGGGCACTATACTTTATGTGATAAACACGGTGTACGTATGGAACATGGTTTAGATTATGAATATCTAGTTAGTACATCAAATGTACTATTATTGGGAATCAACATGAAGTGTATACAAAAAATTGAATTCGAGTTCATATAGTACACATAGTTCATATCTATCTCTATAGTAATCACGTGGTGTGTTGTTAAGGTAATACACGAATGATGGTTGAAGTTGGCAACAATCATGATTGTAGATTATTATTAAAATAGAGAAACGAATTCAAATTTAGTTCAAATTGCAGCGGTAGTATAGACCTTTGGAATGCACTAAAATATTGGCACGAGTAGGTTACATGCATTATACAGCCAGCGAAAAAATTTAATTGGACATAACATGGATCCATACTCCCTCCTTCCATCTATATAGGACCTAATGTGTTTTTTAAGACCGCCTTTGACTATTGACAAGATTAAAAGTACATGACATGCACAATGTGAAAATTATATATTGAAAGCTCCTTTCACACATGAATTTAACGGTGTGCTTTGTGTAAGTTGCATGTTATATATTATTGCTCTAATATTTGGTTGGTCAAATTTAGCCTCGAAAAATGCATTAGGCCCTATATAGATGGAAGAAGGGAGTAGCTTTGAATATCATTTGTATAGTAAAACGGGACAAGACTCTCTCTTTGTGTGGTGTGAATAGTTTTATTTTTTCATTTTTTCGTTGAGGGAAGTGCGAATTGATTTTGTACGTACTACACGTACAATATTACACGTTAGGCTTGTCCCTAAAATTCAACCCGCGCTTTGTTATATCCCGAAAATTCAGATATCGTGCTCCCAAAACTGGCGCCTTCACAACCCGCGCCTTGCTATCCCAAAATTACAACGCGCGTGAAAACTCCCTCCAGCTGCCAAATCCTGACACGCGAAATCCCTCTACTAACCCTGAGCCGAAAGGGCCGCTAGATCAAATCGATGGGGGTACTTTTGTAACACATCCAACATTTTGGACAAGTGCATCCCTAAGTCATGGTTCCCCCCTCCCATTGCTTCCTTTTCGCCATTCGAAATCTGGCCGCCATAACCTCTCCGCTCCAGCCGCGAAACCCCACCCTCCTCCGTCCGCCACCTCATCGCTGCCTAGCCGGAGCCTCTTCCCCGACGACGTCGTCCACCACAACAGGTCGACGTCCCTCATCCGCCTCCCCGGATGAGGATCCGTCGTCCATCCCGCCGTCCCGCCGGTTCAGCCGTCCCGTCCTCCACCTCCAAGGAGCTGCTCTGACGATCGCCTCGTCTATCACGGCTGCTCCATGCCCACAGCGCCACCTTAACCTACTCCACCGGAACCGCAGCATCCTCACCGACTCCTCGGACGAAGCCGAGGCCTACTCGACGCCACCAAAGAGGTTGTACACTCATCGCATCGCACCTTCTCCTTAACTCGACCTACCGGCACCGACGGTGCTCCATCCCGCACCCCCATGGAGTGGCTACCTCGAAGCTGGCGCCGCAGGTGACATATCCACGGCGGCTCTCCCCAGTGTGAGGCCCCTTCGGTGGCGGCGTCCATACTAGGTGGATCTGCTGTTGTTGCTCTGGCTCTCGCTCGGTTGTTTGTGCTGCTGCTGCTCGGGCTCTCGCTCGCTCGCCCAGCTGTTGCTGCTCCAGCTCTTGCTCGCTCGCTCGCGCTGTTGCTGCTGCTCTGCTCCAATTTAGCTACACTTCAGTTGACTGAATCAACTTTTGGGTCAATCGATTTTCAGGGGGTGGGGGGTCTAGCCGGAGTTAAGGAAGAACCACCCGCATCGGGGAGGGGGATCGCCGGAGAGGTACCCCACTATCTATCTTAGGGTTCTGGGCGGGGTGCTGCTCGCCGGCGGTGGGGCGCGGTGGTGGGGCGGTGGCGTGGGGATCGCCAGAGAAAGAGCTTGGCGCGGGGGGGCTAGAGAGCTGGCCAGGGCGGCGGCAGACCGGTGGTGGGGAGTTGTTTCGGGGCGGTGGCGGACCGGCGGTGGGGAGTTGTTTCAGGGCGGCGAGGAGCGTGGGGTTCGGCCGGTGGTGGCTGGCGGCTCAGGGGGTTGCAGGTTGAAGACGAACTGCAGGCCCTCCCTAAACTATCCCATGTGAAGTTCCTCTCTGCTACCATTGCATTCAGTTTCGATAGTAACATTCAGATTCCACAGTAAATTTCAGTTTCGACAGTTAAGTTCAGAGTCAATAGTTTTTACCTCATCTGTTGTAGTCAAGTGGTTTTTCGTGATATAAATTTTACATATATCACTTTTTGGTAATGCATTTTACATCATCTATTGGAGTGTGAAAGTGCGTTATATCGACTAGAGGGGGGTGAATAGGCGATTTTTATGAAATTCTTCACTGAGGAATTTGCCGGTGATGAAATTCCTTAGCGAAGAACTACTAGCAGTGGAATAAGTACTCAACAGTAAACACAACAGAATACAAGCATAGTCATCATGATGAAATGAAGACAGGCACAGAGTATAGGAAGCCTAAGCACGGGATAACACGGCATGAAGACAAACAAACTGAAGAAATTGAACTGAGGAAATTGAGAAAGTCTTCAGTCAAAGTCTTCAAACACAGATATGAACAAGTATACAACTCAATTATGAGGAAATGGAAGAGTTGAGGAAATGGAACCAGTAAGCTTGGTGAAGACAATGAATTGGTAGACCAGTTCCAACTGATGTCTCAGTTGTACGTCTGGTTGGAGCGGCTGAGTATTTAAACTCAAGGACACACGGTCCCGGACACCGAGTCTTGAACACGCAGCTCAGGACACCCAGTCCTCACTGTATTCTCCTTGAACTAAGGTCACACAGACCTCGTCCAATCACTCGTGGTAAGTCTTCAGGTGACTTCCAAACCTTCACAAACTTGGTCACTCGGCGATCCATAATTCCTCTTGGATGCTCTAGACCATGACGCCTAACCGTCTGGAAGAAGCACAGTCTTCAAAGGTAACAAGCGTCGGATCCACGCAAGATCAATCTCTTCAGTGATGCTCAATCACTTGGGGTTTGTAGGTGTTTGGGTTTTGGGTTTTTCCTCACTTGATGATTTTCACTCAAAGTCCTCGGAGGATGGGTTGCTCTCAAATGACAAGTGTCAGTTTCTCTCGGAGCAGCCAACCGACTAGTGGTTGTAGGGGGCGGCTATTTATAGCCTAGGGAGCAGCCCGACATGATATGACATAAATGCTCTTCAATGATATGACCGTTAGGTGGATAGATATTTTGGGACAGCTGGCACATAGCACAACAACGGTCAGAATTTTGAGTAGCAAAATCCTCAGGGCTATCATGTTCCTCACTGTGTAGGAAATCCGCACTGGCGAATTCCTAACTCCTCAGTTAGGACAAATTCCTCAGAGACCAGAAGAACTTCGTCTCTGTCACTGAAGAAATTGACTGAACTGTATGAGATTTCCAATGGCTTCACTCGAAGGGGGTGTAGGATTTTGAGTTGAGCATCACATGGAAATTTTTCCTTAGTATTTCCTCGACCCCCTTTAACAGTACGGTGTTTCCTATGACTCAAGAAAGAGAAAATGAAACTACAAAAACAAAAGTCTTCACGCTTCATGTTCCTCGAATGAATACCAAGTCTTCACGGTCACACCAATTTCTTCACTTTCAAAGTCTTCAGAAAGTCTTCAGAGATCCAAAGTCTTCAGTCGAAGAACTTCATTTTTAGGGGTCGACTTTCTCTGTAAATATCAAACTCCTCATAGACTTATAGTCATGTGTACGCTCACAAACGCATTAGTCCTTTAACCTATAAGTCTTCAATACACCAAAATCACTAAGGGGCACTAGATGCACTTACAATCTCCCCCTTTTTGGTGATTGATGACAATGCAGGTTAAGTTTTCAAAGGGGATAAACATATGAAGTGTTAGTACTGTTATTGAGGAATTTGATTGCAAGATATAGAAGAACTCCCCCTGAGGATGTGCATAGTGAGGAATTTGCTTTTGAAGCAATGCACACTTGAAGAATTGAATCATGTAGATCTCCCCCTATATCTTGTAATTCATACACGCTTTTGACATATAACAGTGAAGAATTTGAAATGCATGATGAAATATGGTGACTGATGTAATTCAGCATGCATGCAATAATATTTAACGAGGAATAAGCATGCACAAAAACGTCTCAAAAGTATCAAAGCACCATCGGGTTTAAGATTACAACTCGACCCAATAAAGTCTTAGAAGAACAAGAGTTGTAACTTAACAAAAAAACGCCCATGTAGAAAGACCCGCTTGAAGACTAACTCAAAATTCTCCCCCTTTGTCATCAAATGACCAAAAGGATCGAATATGAGGACTAACGCCCTTGAAGAAATTCAAGTTGATGAAGGAGCGCCAGCGTTGTTGGGGTCGTTTGTTGTAGTAAGGCCTGCCGCAGTGTCGTCCAAGTCTTCATGTTCATCAGTGTCGCGCGATGAAGAATATGAGTTGGCCACCAGAGAAGGAACCTTAACCTTCTTGAATTTCTTCGGTGGAGGTGCAGACCAGTCAAAATATTCTTTGAGACCCATTTTATTCAGATCGTCTTCACCTTAACCTTCTTGAATTTCTTCGGTGGAGGTGCAGACCAGTCAAAATCTTCTTTGAGACCCATTTTCTTCAGATCGTCTTCACCATACAGATGTGACAGGATTGCCCAGGTGCGACCGAAGACTTGATGGAGGTAGTAATGGTTTTTCTTCACTGCATTGTGTGTGGCAGTCATGTTGTGAAGAAGTGAACCAAACTGACGCTTAACCCATTCGTGATTTCGATCCATCTTCTGGTGAAGACTAAGGAGAAGTTCACGGTCAGTCATCACGCGCGGAGCAGTGGCTTGAGGAGTGGACTTGGGTGCATTGGCAGAGTCATGTGTGGCAGAGTCATCATTCGTGGAATAAGATGCAGCTTTGCGAAACTGACCATCCAATGGACGAATGCCTTCATCTATTACAGCTGGTGCCTTGCCCTTTCCATCAACTAAGGAATATGTCTGCTTGAGGACTTCAATTGGGGGCAAGTAGCTGAGGTGATTCTGGAAATCAGCTTTGTAGTTGAGTGAAGACCTTGTCCTGAGGAATCTCATAATCCAAGGTGCAGAAGGCTTCAGCTCAAATGGAGATAGTGCAACATTTGCCATAGTCCTCATGAAGAAATCGTGATAATTGACAGGAATGCCATGAACGATGTTGAATACCAGATTCTTCATGATGCCAACAATTTCCTCATTAGATAAGTCATGGCCTTTGATAGGACTTATTGTCCTCGTAAGAATGCGATAGACAGTTCTGGGCACGTACAGCAATTCCTTCACGAGGAATTTAGTTCTTGGTGCTTGACCTGGCTTCAAAGGTTTCATCAGCACCTACATGTAATGATGTGTGAGCTCAGGTTCACTGTAGATGTAGCAAGCTTCTTCAAGGGGAGGACTGAGTGGTAGAGCACGAAGCAATTCAGAGGCTGGTGCAGTGTAGTGAGTGTTTTCAGACATCCAATCCAACACCCATGAATTCACATCTTCAGCATCTCTGGTGATGTGCAGCATTGCATAGAATTGAAGAATCAGTTCTTCATTCCAATCGCAGATGTCAGAGCAAAAGTTTAGCAGTCCAGCATCGTGAAGAACACTGAGGACTGGTGCGGAGCATGGCAGAGATTCCATATCCACGTGAGGAATATGCTCATGGTAGAAGATTCTCTCCTTGTTGAACAGCACTGAGGAATAGAAATTGGCTTGACTAGCAGTCCAGAAACGCCTCTTCCTAATGCGAGCAGAGTTATATGGGTTGTAATCTTTGAAGAATACGTGCTCGCCGAAGAAATCATCAGCCTTGAACTTTTGCTTACGTGAGAATGGATCCTTTGGCTTCGGTAGAGGAGTGTCAGTGAGTTACATCACGACCTCAGGAATCTCAATCGCAGGTTCTTCAGGCTGAGGAATTTCTAGTTCCTCCTCAGTGGCAGTCTGCGTCGTTGGTTGTTCAGCAGCACCAGTTTCTTCAGCGCTAGTGGCTGGAATTTCCTCATGGACAGATGCAGTGGGATGAGTTTCTTCAGAGCCCATTTGAACAGTTGGTGCAGGCGACTGAGGTATTTGCTGCAGCGGTGTGAACATTGGAGAGTTTTGATGTTGACTGTCCCAGAATTCATCACTGATTACGGGTGTGGAGCAGCCAACGTCCACATCTTCATCTTCCATTTCTTCAATGCCAGCCTCTTCAGCTATGAACTGAGGCATGGGCGAGGAGATGATAGGTGTTGAAGGGATCGCATCCACTTCAATTTCTTCATCCAACGGCTCAGACGAAGCAGTAGAAGGAGTTTCTTCATCAGATCCGCTGGGGATCACATATTATTCATCAAAAGGAACAAGGTCCTTTGATGGCCTGGTTGAGATGGGAACAGCATCAATCGGATTTGCAAATGAACTTGTCATAGGCTTAATTTTCTTCGGAGCTGAACAATCTGAAGCAGCTGATGCTTTCCTTTTCTTCACCGCAGCACGCTCTGCAGCCTTGGTCTTCTTCACATATGATGCAAATGGAAGGATTGGAGTTGAAGTTGGTGCAGGAGCAGCTGAGGAATCTGGTTGATTTTCTTCAGGCACAACTGATGCAGTTGCCCTGAGTTCTTCATTTTCTTCAGGCGCACCACTAGTGGGTGCCCTGGCAATTTCTTCAGCGGCTGGAATGCAGTCATCAGCACTGGAACTCACATTTTCTTCAGCAGCCTGATTGTCATCAGCGGTGTTGGCATTTTCTTCAGTAGGCTGAGCAGATGCTTTAGCCTGAGGAATTTCCTGTTGCGTTGGAGCTGCAACATTGGAAGTGAAGTTATCCGCAAGTTTCACAAAACGAACCTTGGCTCCAAGCCAATCAGCGCGATATGCGTCAAAGTCATCACTGAGTTTCTTGATCTCAGTCTGAATAGTGACAAGTTCTTTAGTTGTCATAGAGACAACGTTTTTCTTCAGATAGCGCTCTTTCTTGTACTGTGCTTTCTTGATCTGCCTGGCCTTCTCAAATTTCCACTTTTCTTCTTGAATGAAGTGGGTCAGCATGTGACTTTGGCCAGGAGTCAGCTTGAAGTCAGGCATGGGAGTGTTGGGGTCCTTGTGCCAAACATCAATGTAGTCAAGGATCAACTTGGGATCCAAAAGCAGTGGCACCCCTGTTCCTTTGGCTCTAGCGGCCCTGACTTGCCTATCTCTGATGATTTCTGCAAGTTCATCATCATCAGCTTCGTCTTCTTCAGACGGCACTTGGAAAAGCGACTTGTTTCTTCTGAGGACTTGGGCGAGGACCTCGTCCAGCAGTGGCCTTTGTCTTCAGCAGTGAGGGGCCAGCTGAGGAACTTGGTGCAGCTGAGGAACTAGCTGAGACACCTAAGGCAATGGAGATGCCTGCAGTCTTTTGGCACGAGGCGAGATGCACAGGTGCTGAGGATTTAGTCGGAACAGCTGAGGGCTTTGGCGGAGGAGCTGAGGACTTTGGAGGAGCAGGAGCAGCATGAGGAATTGGCCGTGAGGGCTTTGAGGATTTTAGCCGTGAGGACATTGCTGAGGAACTTGGCCTTGAGGGCATTGTTGGTGAAGCACTTGGCTTGCGCGCAGGCTTCTTTGACATAGCCTTCTTTGGCTTGACAGCAAAGGCCTCAGCAGAGGCAGCAGCAGCAGCAGAGTCTTCATTGAATTTCCTCACTGCTTCTTTGGCTTGCTTAGCCAACTTGGCTCGGCGCTTGGCCCATTCATCAGGATAGTCCTCACCGCGCTTGAGGCTTGTGGGATCAGCGATTTGGCCAGGTGCCAATGGAGCTCTTGGGCATGGAGGATTGAGTGCGAATTTCTTCATGTACTTTGGAGTTACATACCTGTACTCTCTCCACTCTCTTGCCCATCTCCTTTCTATTTTCTGAATGCGCACCTTGCGCTCATTCTTAGTTTCCTCAGTAGGTGTGCAGTACCCAACATATATTTCATCAGGGATCTCAAACGCTGTATTGACCTCAGGCCTCTTTCCTCCCTTCTGTGGCTTCTTACCGTCAGCCATTTTCTTCAGTTGAGGAATTTGGACAATTGAATTCTCTGAAGAAGTATGCAACTTTTCTTCGAGGAACGCTGCAAATGAGTTAAGTTGATGAGAACCTAGTGATTCAGCAGCTGACATGTGTACCTGTGAACAGAGTATAGTTGCGAGGAATTTGGAGAGGTCATATGCGTTCTCAGAGGGTTTTTCAAAAAGAACAAGTTTGAGGAATTTGGCCAGATGAGTCTTGAAGAATTTCACTAAGTGTTCTTTGTCTTAGGTTCCAGAGTTGTATAAATCGAAGATCCACACAATTGAGGAATCTTGAAGAAAAATGATGCTTAGAGAAAAGAATCAAGAACAGATGACTTGTGAGGTGTTTAGTGTGTGAAGCTATGAAGAAAAACACCTTTGAAGATTTTAAAGATAATCATTCGAATCAACGAGGGCAGTAAAAGTAACTTTTAATTACCCTGGACGAAGAACGCGACGAACTGGAGTGAGGAGATGTGAAGTTCGTCTGTGCAGATCTTCCACGCCCTAACTTGGCGGAGGATGACGGCTACAACGGCGGCGGAGTGAACATTTCCGCGGTCGGCGCGAGTACGTCGGCGACGAGGTCGATGCAGTGAAGCTCTTCCTCACCGGCGGCGATGTAGTAGCGGCGGCGCTAGGGTTTGAGAAGCTCGAGCTGGAGAGAGAGATCGAGCGGAGTAAAAGAAGTGAGGAAGGGACAGAGGGGTATTTATAGCCATGGTGAAAAACTGCTCGCCCGAAGAAATTGACAGAACGTGCCCCTGACCCTTCTCATTCGCTTGACATGTGTAACCCACGTACTGAGAGGTGGAGATCGTGTTAGATCGTGGGTGAGTGGATAAGTATAACGTGGTATGCGGAACGGTTTGAGCGGCAAAGCCGAAAATTTCGATAAGATAGGTTTTAAAGTTCCGTTCGCAATTTCTTCAGCTGACAAGGACACAGTGAAGATTTTGAATGAGTTTCAAATAGAACGCACATGAAGAATTTTTGAATAGATTGGGTTGAGTATAGCATAGAGGGGGAAGGGTCCGACCACACCAATTTCTTCACTTTCAAAGTCTTCAGAAAGTCTTCCGAGATCCGAAGTCTTCAGTCGAAGAACTTCATTTTTAGGGGTCGACTTTCTCTGTAAATATCAAACTCCTCATAGACTTATAGTCCTGTGTACACTCACAAACGCATTAGTCCTTTAACCTATAAGTCTTCAATACACCAAAATCACTAAGGGGCACTAGATGAACTTACAAGATGCTATTAGAATCTCACTTGAGATTAACAATGTCTGTCTTGTGCTGCTTCAACCTTGACGTCTTATGGCTCACCGGAGCTGCTCCAACGACGGAACGATCCATCACAACAGAGCAGTGCCCTGGACGCCGTCTACAGATTCCATAGACCTTCCTCCACACCTCCGACAGCCACCTATGCCTCAACTTCTTCAGCAACCAACCCAATGATGCTGAGGTCGACACGGCTACGGCAAAGAGGTTGTACACTTGTCGCATCACTTATTACTCTACATTCATGTCAAGTTCAGAGCCACCTCTGCCTCAACTTCTTCAGCGACCAATCCTATGCATGAAAACAAGTCCAAGTGCATTAGTGGCAGAATAACATTCTAACTATACACGTTGTCATATGGTTTCACTTTATTTTGGCCATGTTTCTTTGCATTCCTCTGCTCCTCCAATTCCTGTGAACCAAACGCCCAAGTTGACAGAAATCCTGTGTTCACAAATGCTCTGTTTCCCATGTGCATTCCTATCCTATTCTGGTGTTTTTCCTCCTATCCCTACGTTTTTAGAATCATGCAAGCCAAATGAGCCCTTATAGAGTTACTTCAGTTACAAGTAGGTGTCGAAGAAAACTTTGTGTGGTTTGTCCTGCTCCTGCCGCGACGTCGTCCACCTCACCTGAGCTGCTCCATCGACAGAAGCATCCACCAAACCAGACATCACGACTCCTGACCGTCTTTCGCCGCCTCAGATCTCCTTCCCTGTCGCCGGCATCCACCGTAACAACATCACCATCATCGACTCGGCAGATGAACCTAAGGAGTACACGGGTCCAGAAGAGAGGTCGCACTCTTTTGTTTCTTCTTATGTTATGCATTGCTTAATATTACCTGCTACTTTATTGTCTTGTTCACCTCTTAGACTCCAAGTTAGGTCCAAAGTGATGTTCAAACTTGAGTTCTAAATTAGTTGTGGGGCACATACCGAGGCAGCAATGAATAGTATCTCTGTCTAATATCTGGTTCACCTAGGGTATGCCTATATTGTTCATCTTGGGTGGGAAACAAATAGTAAAGTAATCATCATCTATTTTTTTATTAAATTAAAGCAATCATCAGCTTGCTATCATTATTTTTGGATCCATCCACTGGTTGTTACCATTACTCTAGATTTCTGCATGCTCTCCTTACATAATCTCACTATTTTTTTTGTATGCATGTCACACACTCATGCTGAATATGTAGAGAAAAAGAGAAGAGTTTTGCACGGTAATACAATGTCATGCAGACATCGCTCCATGGTGGGTTCAATGGCAAACCCTCCCCCCCTCTCCAGATTGTAATCCAGAGGAAGATATATGTTCTGAGGCGGATTCAGACGCAGCTGACCACTCCTATTTACCCCCCAAGGTGTTTGCTCTAACTTGGCATGATGATGTTAGTCATATCATGCATATGTTGCCTTTAAGTGCCTACTTTTGACATCATATATGTCATCTACTTTGTTTAGACATGTTCTGTAATGCCACATGTTTAGTTCCAATATCATATATGAGAATTATGCAGTCTCATGTCTTTTAGCCAGCTATACTATATGTGAAATGTGCAATGCCATCCTATTTAACCAGGCATCATATATTTGAATGATATCTAGCCCATCCTTTTCTTCATTAAATTTCCATTTGTCAACAATGTTTGTACATTAAACTACTCTTCTTGTGAATCAGCCATTTGAGTGGGTGACGGAAAAATCTGGAGTGAAAACAAAGCCTTCAGAGCAGGCAGTGCTACCTGTCGAAGCAGATCTCTTGTTGGGTCCCGATAGCTCCTCGGAGGTGGATTCAGAGACAGATGACCAGTCCTATTCCCCCACCGAGGTCTGTGCTCTAACTTGGCACGGTTCTACTGCTCATATCATGCATATGGTGTCTTGCATTGCATAGTTTAGACATCATATACATAATATTCAACACCATGTTCTTAGTTCAGACATCATATATGCGAATGCCCTCTGCTTAGCATATAAATCACATATGTGAATTAAATCATGCGATCTTGGTTACTTGGATAACATGTATGTGAATTATGTCATGCGATCCTGTTTAGTTAGTCATCATATCTTTGAATTATGTTATGCTATGCTATCCAGTTTAGATAGACATCATATATGTGAAATTATGTCATGCTATCCATTTTAGTTAAACAATATACATGTCAGTTATTTAATGCCCTCTTTTTTCCACACTATCTATTGCATCTATCTCTCATACAATGCATGTATATTCAACAATGTTTCCTGTTTATCAGCCATTTGAATTAGAGCGGGTGATGGCAGTATCTAGCGGAGTAAAAACACGGTCTTCAAATAAAACAGTGCTACCTCTTGGTGGAGATAGCACCCCGGTTGTACATGCATGAGAACCAGCCCTACCACACATAATCCAGACTCTCGTAGGTTTTACCCCTACTGCGATGGACAGTGTCGGAGTAATGGGCCACGGGTAGGCCGACCCGAGACCCAGAACCTTTCAAGACATCGGGGCAGGCTGCGCCCCTCAAGACCCCAAGACGAAGAGCCGCCTTCTAAGGAGCCGATGGCAAGACGGCCGACTGACCACTCGCGGTCGAGTCCCAGGGACGAGTGCAGGGTAAGCCGACTCCTGACTGGCGACTTCCAGAGAAGCCAGCTTTGGGGAGTCGGCCTGCGACTCCAACAAACCCCATGACCTCATCAAGAGGGACGGGGCAGGGGAGTGGCTACAGTGAAGCCCACTCCCGCCCCTTACCAAGGGCGGGCATGGCCACAGCACGCCGTACCCCAGAAGATCTCCGTGCGACGTGGCACTGTTGCCATACCGGCTCTGACATCAGCACCATGGGATCGAATCCTGTACCCATGACGGCTTGTCTGAACGGCCCAGAGGCAGCGGGTCCCACCAGTCAGTGAGACCCCAGGAGACGGCAAGAGGACCACCAGTCGGACCCGTCGGGAGTCGGCCCTGGGGAGTCGGCCGAGCCCTCCCCCAGGGCCCACGCACCATTAATCAAGATGTGATGGAGAGTGGCAATAGTGATCGCCCACCAGGCGGTGGGGCTGTTGCCATGACCCCATGATCAAGCCCGCGTCATCAGAAGCACGGCTACAGTAATCAGCAGCCGGCAAGACCCGCCCGTGGCGGGCGCGGCTTGTCGGCTCCGCACCAGGCCAGTCGGCGGGGCCCACCAATCGGCGGGCCCCAGCAGTCGGCGGAGAAGACGGAGGCCAGAGGCGCTGGCAGCTGGGCCCGCGTCCAGTCGGATTACCATTGTACCCCTGGGGGTAGGCCTATATAAACCCCCCAGGGCACCCATGCAAAGGGTTGGAACCCATTAGCTCTAGACCAGATCATATAGGAGGGAGAGAGCTAGCCTTGCCCTCTCCTACCTCCAGGAAATAGCTCAAGGAGCAATCGTGTAAACACTTTGCCATAGTGATCATGCGGAGACCCCGTAGAGCAGCGGTAGGGGTATTATCTCCCCGGAGAGCCCTGAAGCTGGGTAAGATTCGCCGGCGTGCATGTCTTCGCCTCATCCCGTTTCCAGGCACCGGCGACGTTCTACTCGCCCCCACCATGATAAGCCATCCTTTGGCATATGTCGCACCCAACCCCCGACATTTGGCGCCCACCGCGGGGCCTGGTGCACCGCCCTCCGGAGACCTGTTCTGGACGGGAACCCTTTTTCTCCCTGGCAAGCACAGCCAGCCAAGCACGCCAGACGGAGTTTGCGCCGACGCGCTGTGCGGCGTTGAGATCGCCTGCGCAGCCAGCTGCCTGGCCAAACTTGTCGGCGAGGTTCGCCTCTCCGACGAACCTGCATCCAACGCAGGCACAGGCGGCTCCGAGAGCCTCCTCGCGGGCCTCCTCGATCAACTCCATGTTTCCGGCGAGCCTGCGTAGACTTGGAGTCTGTAGGCTCCACCGACCCGATGCTGGTCGACTCCGACACCGCGTCGCTCGATGCGTTCCCCACTAATGTGGTGGTCTACGACGAACCTCTCCCTCGCGCGGAGAGCGACGGAAGCACCGTCACCGAGGTGCTCGTCATCAGTCATGACGAGCTCCCCGGTGGAGGAGCGCACGACTCACTCGGCGCGGCGCTACAAGACCTAACTACGCCCATTCCGGAAGACACTGACGCAGAGACGTTGGAGGCGCGCCGCCTTCAGCTCGTCGAAGGCGTGAAGAAGCTGGCCAGCATGAGATGCTTGTCAGAAGCCTACCAGCGGGAGATGGATCGCGCCGTTGGCGGCTCGCCGGCCCCGGCATGGCCCAGCCGCCTTGGCGCGGTCCAGCAACGCGGCATAGCCATCGCCAACCTGTTCGGGGCCGGCCGCCCTGTGTACGCTACACGAGCGGAGAACATCCGAGCCGCCCAGGCGGCGGCGGACGAGCTGGACAATTTCGAGGGCGAAGAACGTCGCCTGATGATGGAGGGAGTCCAGCGGCTCCTCGACGCGGCTACAGTGCAGAACGAGGCCGGCTGCCGCACGGAGGTGCCGCAGCGGCAAAACGATGACCTTCGCCGAGATCAAGGCGCGACGTCTCGGACGCCGACTGGCGGCGCCCGAGGAAGAAGAGACAAGGATCCAGCTGTCAGCCACAGTCGGACTCACATTACCATAGAGCGCGACCGAGACGGCCGCCTGAGAGAAGTGGAATGATGGGACGACTGTCCGCCTCCCCCTCCTCGCAAGGAGAGGCGAGTCTCCCCACCGCCTGTTGACCATCCGACTCTCGGCGACCGCCTTGGCCGCCGAGAGGGAGTTGGATAAAATGACGCCCGCCACCGGATCGACCGCCTTAACCGATCCCTAGCACTGGAAGAAGAATACGAGCTGGGTCCGCCTTGTTTCGGGCCCCGCATTCGAGACAAGCCCTTTCCCAGAGGGTTCACGCTCCCAAGAGACACGCCCAAGTATACCGGCTCCATGAAGCCGGAAGACTGGCTAGTCGACTAATCCACGGCTGTCAGCATAGCAAATGGCAACAAGCGTGTCGCTATAAAGTACGTTCCGCTCATGCTCCAGGGCACGGCCCGGACATGGCTGAATAGCCTGAAGCCCCGCAGCATCAACAGCTGGGTCGACTTCACCGAAGCGTTCGTCCGCAACTTCACCAGCACGTACAAGCATCCTCCCAAGCCTCGTCTGCTCTCCTTGTGCGTGCAAGGCCCCGACGAGTCGACTCGCGATTACCTCACGCGTTGGGCCGAGCTTCGGAACTCCTGTGAGGGCGTGCACGAGGTCTTCACAGCCGAGTGCAGAGAAGGCACCCTCCTCAAGCACAAGCTCCTCTACGACGAGCCAGAAACCCTCGACGAGCTGCTAATCATAGCGGACAAGTACGCCACGGCCGACTCCTCCATGAAGGCGGAGAGTCAAATCAGCACAACTGGCAAAGTGGCTCCTCAAGCTCCAAGGACTCCGGCGGGAGACGCCAATCGGCGACAACAGCAGGGCGACCACAAGCGCAAGGCCCCGCTGCCGGCTTCCAGCAGCCGGCAGGTCGCGACCGTCGAAGCCCAGTAGCCGGACGGGCAGCCTCCGCCCAAGCGACAGAAAGGCGGCAAGCCCAACTGGTTGCCGGCCTTCTCCTACGAGCAGACTCTGGATGGACCTTGCAAGTTCCATAGCGGCGCGAAGCCGTCGAACCACACCACCCGAAAGTGCCACTGGCTCACCAGGATCGCCAAAGGAGATGGCCTCCTACCTCCCCCGCCTGCTGGGCAGCCGCCTCCGCCTCCGCCCCAGCAGCCGGCTGTCAGGCCAGTCGGCGCAGTACAAGACGAATACCCTGAAGAACATGGAGCCTACGTGGTGTTTACCAGTATGGCTGATGATCGACGCAGCAGGCAGCTGCAGCGACACGAGGTGAATGCGGTAGCATCAGAGACGCCAGAGTTCATGCACTGGTCCGAGAAGCCCATCAGCTGGAGCAGGGCTGACCACCCAGAGGTGATGCCAAGTCCGGGCTCCTATGCCTTGGTCTTGGACGCCACCTTTGCTACGGATAGACGAGCCGCGCATTTCTCGCGAGTTCTGATAGACGGAGGCAACAGCATCAATATCCTGTACAAGGACACCATGGAGAAGTTAGGAATCAAGCAAAGACAGCTTCAGAATAGCCGGACTATGTTCCACGGCATTGTTCCTGGGCTTTCCTGCTCACCAATCGGCAAGATCCTGATGGACGTCCTCTTTGGAGACAAAGATCACTTCCGCCGAGAGTCCGTTTGGTTTGAGGTGGTGGACCTCGAGAGCCCATACCATGCGCTACTCGACCGACCTGCTTTGGCCAAGTTCATGGCGGTCCCCCACTACGCCTACCTCAAGATAAAGATGCCCAGTTCTAGGGGAATTCTGACTGTGGCCGGCGACTACCGGAAGTCGTCTACCTGCGCGGCTGAGAGCAGTCGGCTGGCCGAGTCCCTGGTTATCGCGGCCGAGAAGCGGCTCCTTGAGCGAGTTGTGGCAATGGCCGGCAAGCAGCCAAAGGTATCACCCAACCCGAAGGAGTCGGAGGCTGAAGGTTCGTTCAAACCGGCCAAAGAGACAAAGAAGATACCCTTGGATCCGGAGCACCCAGAGAGGTACGCTCTCATAGGTGCAAACCTCGACAGTAAATAGGAAGGCGAGCTCGTCGATTTCCTCCGTGAGAATCGGGACATCTTCGCATGGTCCCCCAAAGACATGCCAGGTGTACCGATGGAATTCGCCGAGCACAAGTTACATGTCCGATCTGATGCAAAGCCGGTCAGGCAGCCCCTGCGCCGCCTATCAGAAGAGAAGAGAAGAGTTGTTGGAGAAGAGATAGCCCGACTCCTAGCAGTCGGCTTTATTATGGAAGTGTTCTTTCCAGAATGGCTAGCAAATCCGGTCCTGGTACTGAAGAAGAACAAGCAGTGCGAATGTGTATTGACTACATGAGCCTCAACAAGGCCTGCCCCAAGGACCCGTTTGCTCTACCGAGAATTGATCAGGTGACAGACTCCACAACCGGATGCGAGCTGTTGAGTTTTTTGGATGCATACTCAGGATACCACCAGATCAAGCTGAACCCGGCGGACAGACTGAAGACCGCCTTCATCACGCCGTTTGGAGCCTTCTGCTACCTCACCATGACGTTCGGCTTAAGGAACGCCGGTGCCACCTTTCAGTGCTGCATGAGAAGTGCCTCCTCAAGCAGCTCGGCAGGAACGCCCACGTCTACGTGGACGACGTGGTAGTGAAGACGGAAAAGCGTGGAACACTGCTGGAAGACCTCAAGGAGACCTTTGAGAACCTGCGCCGATTCCAGATCAAGCTCAATCCCGAGAAGTGTGTCTTCGGAGTACCAGCCGGCCAGCTCCTTGGCTTCCTAGTCCCTGAACGCGGCATAGAATGCAACCCAGTAAAGATCAAGGCCATTGAGAGAATGGAGGTACCCAGCCGACTGCTGGATGTGCAAAAGTTCACCGGCTGCTTGGCGTCCATCAGCCGATTCATCAGTCGGCTGGGCGAGAAAGCTCTCCCCTTATACCAACTCATGAAGAAGACCACTTTTTTCGAGTGGAACCATAAGGCAGACGAAGCTTTTCTCCAGTTGAAGAAGATGCTGACTACTCCACCCGTCCTGGCGGCTCCGACTCCCAAGGAACCTATGCTCCTGTACATCGCCGCCACCAGCCGGGTAGTCAGCATGGTCATTGTAGTGGAATGCAAGGAGGAAGGCAAGGCACTACCTATCCAGAGACCGGTATATTACCTGAGCGAAGTACTGTCGACCTCCAAGCAGAACTACCCCCACTACCAGAAGATGTGCTATGGCGTACACTTTACTGCCAAGAAATTGAAGCCTTACTTTCAAGAGCATCCAATCACGATGGTCTGCACGGCCCCGCTTGCCGAGATCATTGGTAGCCGAGATGATTCTGGCCGAGTGGCCAAGTGGGCCATAGAGCTGGCTCCCTACACTATCCACTACCAGCCCCGCACCGCTATCAAGTCACAAGCACTGGCCGACTTCCTCGTCGACTGGGCCGAGACCCAGTACCTACCTCCAGTGCCTGACTCCACCCATTGGCGGATGCATTTCGACGGCTCCAAGATGCGCACCGGCTTGGGAGCCGGCGTTGTCCTCACCTCTCCTAAAGGCGACAAGCTCAAATACGCACTGCAAATTCATTTTGCCGCCTCCAACAACGTCACTGAGTACGAGGCGCTCATTCACGGGCTCCGGCTTGCCAAAGAACTTGGCATCCGCCGGATCTTGTGTTATGGCGACTCGGACTTAGTGGTCCAGCAATCATCTGGCGATTGGGATGCGAAAGATGCAAACATGGTGAGTTACCGTTTCCTCGTGCAGCAACTCAGTGGGTATTTCGAAGGGTGCGGGTTCCTCCATGTGCCAAGAAACGACAACGACCAAGCAGACGCCTTGGCACGAATCGGCTCTACCCGCCAAGCAATACCATCCGGCGTCGCCCTTCAACGCCTCCTCAAGCCGTCTGTCAAACCTTCACCAGAATCAGACTCCATTTTTGTGCCGGCTCCTCCCAAAGACGTCGGATCCGACTCCAGAGCCCCGGCAGTCGGTACGGGGATTTTGGCAGATGGCTCCAAAGCCGCCACAGTCGAACCCGGCCCGGGGACTGCGGCGGCGGACTTGAAGACTCCAGAACTCGACCCAAGGGCCGCGCCAGTCGGCCTGGGGACTTCATCAGCCCAGCAAGCGGTTGTTGACTCCAACCCGCCGCCTCCCAGCCCAACCACCCTCATCCAAATCGCAGTTCTGGCAGTCGAAGAAATAGCAGCACCCTCATGGGCCCAGCCCATCCTCAAATTCCTGGTAAGCAAAGAGCTGCCGACTGATAAGACCTCGGCTCGGCAAGTACAACGCCGGGCGGCAGCCTACACCATAGTCAACAGAGAGCTGGTCAGGCGCAGCATCACTGGTGTCTACCAGCGTTGCGTAGAGCCAGAGCAAGGCCAAGCAATTCTCAAAGACATCCATCAAGGCGAGCGCGGCCACCATGCGGCTTCAAGAGCACTCGTCGCAAAAGCCTTTCGACACGGTTTCTTCTGGCCGACTGCCTTAGAAGAGGCCAAGGAATTGGTCCAAAAATGCAAAGGGTCTCAGAAGTTCAGCTCCAAGCCGCACCAGCCGGCTTCTGCACTCAAGACCATCCCCATTGCCTGGCCTTTCGCAGTTTGGGGTCTAGACATGGTGGGACCATTCAAGACAGCACGAGGTGGCTTAACTCACTTACTTGTCGCAGTGGACAAGTTCACCAAGTGGATAGAAGCGAAGCCAATCAAGAAACTGAATGGTCCGACTACCATGACTTTCATCGCCGATATCACAACTCGGTACGGCATACCACACAGCATCATCACCGACAATGGCACAAATTTTTCCAAAGGCGCCTTGGCCCGTTTTTGCGCAACACAGGGCATCCGACTGGACCTAGCATCCGTCGCCCATCCACAGTCAAACGGCCAGGTGGAGCGGGCAAACGGCCTCATCCTATCCGGCATCAAACCCCGGCTGATCGAGCCTCTGGAGCGCTAGGCTGGCTGCTGGCTCGACGAGCTACCAGCCGTCCTCTAGAGTCTGCGCATGACTCCAAACAAGTCAACCGGCTTCACGCCTTTCTTCCTCATCTACGGTGCGGAAGCGGTCATCCCAACAGACATAGAGTTCGACTCCCCACGAGTCACCATGTACACCAAGGAGGAAGCAGAAGAAGCACGACAAGATGGTGTCGATCTGCTGGAAGAGGGCCGGCTGTTGGCACTCAGCCGGTCCAGCATCTACCAGTAGAGCCTGCGCCGATACCACAACAGGAAGGTCAGGTCAAGATCTTTCCAAGAAGGCGACCTTGTGCTAGGGCTGATCCAGCGAACAGCCGGCCAGCACAACCTGTCGGCGCCTTGGGAAGGCCCTTTCATCATCAGCAAAGTACTGGGCAATGACTCCTACTACCTGATTGACGCCCAGAAGCCCCGAGCACGCAAGAGGGATGACTCCGGCAAGGAGACAGAGCAGCCATGAAATGCAAATCTCCTCCGAAGATTTTACAGTTGATGCAGTATGTACCATGCTACCTTTTGTATTAAAGTACCAAGACTTCGGGCCCCCCGAGACGAGCTTGGGGACTGCCCTCTTTTATCTGTATGATAAAAATTATGCCTACAAGTATGTTACTCTTTTTATGCCGTTTGGCACCGGGCTCGACAAGTCGGCCCGGGGACTTGCCGCCTTGCACTATGAAATGCTTCCTACAGTCGGACAAGTAGTGTGTAAACGCCTAGACCGTCTCCTGTCAGAAGCCACAGCTCGCAGCGCGACTGTACGGTGGGAAGAAGTAAGGTAGAATGGGCATTCGCATGAAAAATGGCTAAGGACTCAAAGCATAAAGCATAGTTCAAGACGGCTTCCAGCCTTTTTGCAAACCGACCCTCAAGTAGTCGGATTACCACCTTCTATTCAACTTGCTCAAAAACTCTTAAAAATGGCTAAGTACTTGCCTTCCCAAAGTAGCCAAGCATTTGATCTAGCGGCAGTCCGCAGAGCGGCTGTCCGATTGGCAAGGCAGGCAACTAAGAGAAAGCGGCAAAGGAAAAAAGCCAAAAGAGCAATGAGCAAGAAAAGATAGAACTCGGATAAATATATTTACATAGCATAGGCCCTTGGCCGAATCTTCGAGCAGAAGTTCAAAATACACCCCGCGGGTGGAATTGTGCGAATTAACAAGTTCTTCAAAGACTACTGAAGCAGATAAAATAAAGGTAAAGCGGCAGCTTAGGAAGCAGCAGACGGATTCGGAGGGTCGGAGGAGGCGACAGCATCAGGCGTCGGGGCGGCCGGCTGGGTAGTCTTGGCTTGATCGCCTCCGGCGGCAGTCGGGTCGGTCGCACGCGGCTCGTTGCTGGAGGCGCGGTCGAGCTGAGGCTGGCCGTCTGCTCCGTCTTCTGGTGCCTCCGTCTCGCCTCCGTCCTCCGCCTCGCCTTCCTCCTCGACGCTGGAGCCAATCACCTCCGCCGAGTCCTCGCCGTAGTCTGGGTTCATCCCAAACCACTCCGGCGGTACCTCCTCGCCGTCTTCAGACCGCTCGGGGACGAAGATGCTGGTGTCGGTGTACTCGGCGATCGCCGCAGCACGGTTGACGAGGGCGTCTTCCGCAGCTGCCAGCTCCGGCTGGGCCTCCGACCGAAGTGTGGCCAGCCGGTCTAGATCCAGCCCCGGATACCATGCCTTGACGAACTCCAAGGCCTGGCGCGCTCCAGCTCAGGCGGAAGAACCCTTCCAGGCCTCAAGACGACCAGCCGCGACCTCTAGCCAGTCGGCCGTCAGGCTGGGGGTGCGCGGAGCCTGCATATCCAGCCACAGGGCGGCCATCGCCTAGGCACCGACACGTTGAAGCCTGCGCAGCATCCGGTGAGTCGGCCGAAGGCGAGCCTCGATGCTCAGGATGTGCTCGTCAAGGGTTCGGGGGCGTCGGCGGCGATCTCTGCGCCTTCCGCCCTCCGACCTTCACGATCAGCCTCGATGGCTTGGATGGCGGCCTGCGAGTGCCCAGGAAAGAAGTCTGCCAAGACGGAAGAAACAAAGAAGCAAGTCAAAAACCAGGAGTCGGCACGACTTATAATCAGCAGCTCTAAGAAAGAAAGTAAAGAAACTCACCATCAACGATGTCTTCAATCTCATGGAAGCCGGAGGCCAGCATTGCCTCCTTGTCAGGCCAGGAGGAGCGCTCGCTCGCGAACTCGGCCAGGAGGGCGGTCTCCGTCTCTTCCACCTCCCTCTGCGTCTTCACAAGCAGCTCCTTCTGCTCTACCAATAGAGTGGCCAGCAGATCGCGCTCCGTGGCGAGCTTGCTGCACTCCTTCCCTTTGGCGCGCAATGCGGAGTTGGCTTCGCTCAGCTGCTGTTGAAGAGCAGCGTTGGCTCCTGAAAAGAAGGAAGAAAGAAGGCGTTAAGTCATCAATAAAGAAGATCGCCGGAGAGATCCGGCCCGACTGCACAGCAGTCGGCCCGAATCTCGGGGACTACAGCCCGCGGGTGCGCCAGCGCACCCCCGCAAAGAAGAAAAAGGACTTACTCCGGCTCTCTGACAAATCGGCGGTCCGCTTGCCCAGCTCTTCAATGTTACGGTTGAAGGCAGTGACGCGGAGGTTGTGGTAATCCTGCATCAAGCGTTTTAGACAAAAAGTCAATACCCAGAGTTCATCAATTGGAGTTCCGGGCCGCCTGCTCAGCAGCCAGCCCAAAACTCGGGGACTACACCCAGTGGGTGCGCTGGCGCGCCCCCATAAAGAGGAACAAGGAAACAAGGACCAAAGGAAAAAACATACCCGGACGGCTGCCCGCGATGCCAGGTACGCCTTGGTGCAATTCTGGAGAGCGTCGCCCTCAGCATGAAGCTTCGCCTAGACGTCCAGAAGCGCCTGGTTCAGCGGCCCCGTGCCGCCTCCTCGCACCAACCCAATGGGCGCGGCGCTCATCGCTTCGGTGTATGGGACCGCCGAGCTGGCGGTGCCGGCCTCCAAGGGGCGGGGTGCTGAAGTCGCCTTCTCCAGACAGCGGCGCGTTGGTGAGCCGACTTGGAGGAGTAACCTCGCCACGGCCTCGTCTTCAGTCGGCGGCACCAGAGGGTCCGCTGGCTGCTTGCCTTGCGCACTCTCAGATGGCGGCGGAGGCGGCGGCAGAACGATCAGGTCCGGCATAGAGGGGTCGCCGCCTTCCCTCCCCACGACGGGGTTCTCGCCGCCGGCTTCCCCAGTCTGCCCCGTGAACTCCGGAGGCGGCGGCGTGGAGTTCAGCGGGGTGACGAACACCGCCGAACACCGCCGGCTTCCTCTGCCTGCCGCTTCGTCGCGGCGGCTTCGGCCTCCGCCAGTTTTTTCTTGGCGGAGGCCTCCGCCCTATCGGCCTCCGCCTTCTCCAGGCGAACGGCTTCCTCTTCGTTGCGCTTCTCCTGCGCATTCCGCTCTGTCGCCTCCCGGAGGTCAGCAGCGGGGTCAATCCGCCGAGTGGTGGCGGACGTCTCCGCTGACCCCATGACGAAGGCAGCGGTGACCCTCTCAAGAGTGAGGGGAGCCCTGAAGAAGGGAAGCAAGCAAAAGACTCAGGCAAAGCCACAAAGAAAGAATAAAGCATTGAGACAGAATACTCACGCGGAGACCAATGGCGGCTTCTTCACTTCCTTACGGAAGTGGATGGCCTTCGCAGCCGCCTCGTCCCGCCGGGTCGCCGCAGCCGAATCCTTGGGCTTCTTCGGCCGACTGCCGAACAAGGTCGGCACGGCCCTGCGCTTCTTCCCACCGCCTGGAGCACCCGGCGCGGCAGAAGAGCCCGCGCGAGGCTGGCTGGCTCCTGGCCGATGGCGGGGGGCAACTTCTCCCTCGGCGGCGTCGTCAGGCAAGTCGGCGAAAGTGGCTGAAGGCCTGAAGTCGCCTGCTCCTCCTCCTCCCTCGGTGTCGTCCTCCAGAGCCGCCGCCCCCAGATCGGGGTCGTCGACGTCGCTCTCCGCCCGGTCAGCGAGGAAATCGCGGGCCGGCCCCGAGGTGCCGGCTGGCGGGTGGAGGAGGGGATTCTAACCAAAGCCGACTGGTCAAAACAAACTCGGCAAGAAAGAAGACAATCCAAAGAAAGAAAGGAAAGGCAACTCACCACGGGCGGGGGGTTGGCGCGGGAGTACGGCTCCTTGCCGAACTGCCAATCCTCCAGGAGCTTGCTGTCCGAGAGGTAGTTCACCATGAAGGCCACCTCCTCGTGAGGCATGTCCTTGGTGCACATCCGACTCGGGTCGCGGTGCCCGCTCATTTGGCATATCATATGGGGGCGGCCTTGGAGCGGGAGAACTCGGCGCGCCACGAAGGCGGCCAGCAGGTCTGGACCAGTCAAGCCCTCCGACTGCGTCAGCACTCGGAGTCGCGCGATGGCGCCGGCTCCCGCAGGCGTCAGTGACTTGGCCCGGTACGACCAGTTGGGCAGTCTCCCAGCTGGCGGGCCGGCTTCGAAAGCCGGCAGGTTGACCCAGTCGCCCCTCGTGGAGACGCTCCTGACGTAGAAGTACGATCTCTGCCACATCTTCACCGACTTTATCAGCAAGATGGGGGGGAAGGGGTTGTCGGCCCCTGACCTTCGCACGGCGATGAAAGCGCCGCATTGAGCCGGCACGCCTGCAGCCTGGGTGCCGAGCTTGGAGAAGAAGAACTCCCCCTAGAGCTCGAGGGTGGGGAGGACTCCGAGGAAGCCTTCGCACAAGGCCACGAAGGCGGACAGCAGCCCCATGGTGTTGGGGGTGAGGTGGTGCGGCTGGAGGCCGTAGAACTCCAGGAAGGATCAGAAGAAACTGCTTGCCGGCAGCCCCAACCCGCGCAAGCAGTGCGAGCGGAAGATGACCCGCTTGCCCTCCTGCGGCGCGGGGGAAATCTCCCCCTTCGGCGCGAGACGCACCCGCACGTGATCCTCGCCGGGGAGCCGACGAGTCCGGCGGAGGAACTCGATGTGGTCGTCGTGAACTTCGGAGCCGTCCCAGGTGCCGGAGTGCACCGGGGGAGGCGCGGCAGCAGAGGAAGAGCTCATCGCGAGCTGATCGCCGTGGCGTTCGCCGAAGCTTGGGCGCGCGGCGGCGCGAAGAAGAAGAAGAAGGAGGAGGAGGAGGAGGAGGAGAGCGAGGAGCAGTGAGAAGGAGGAGAGCGAGGAGTGGTGGGAAGGAGGAGCGCGCGTGCCCCCATCTTTCCACTACTTATAGCCTCGTGGGCTGTGAAGCCGAGGGGGCAGTCGTGGGATTTACTGCGCCCACGGCCCCACGACCCCCACGTTCCACGATAAAGTTACTGCGTGCAGTAACTCCACGGGAATCCCAATCATCCGTCGGGGCCGCGGTGGATCCGCTCGGGCGCCGAGGCACGGTAGTGGCGGGCCCCGCCTATGGGCCTGTCCCGTCGCACGTGTAGGCTGACAGAATGACCCAGCCACGTGTCATCGCATGACAGGCCTAGAACGGGCGGCGGCCCGGAGGCTTAGCAAGCACGCTACTTGGATCCCGCCGCGATGTTCGAAATATTATGCGAGTCAGAGTTGGGTGAGTCCGACTCCTTCTAGCCGGCCCGGCGGGAGTCAACCAAGAGCCATGTGTTGAGCAGCCGGAGAGAGAAACTGCTGAGGCTTCTCGGCCGAGCGTCCGCGATGCCTCACCAGCTTCGGGGACTACTGTCGGAGTAATGGGCCACGGGTAGGCCGACCCGAGGCCCAGAACCTTTCAAGACATCGGGGCAGGCTGCGCCCCTCAAGACCCCAAGACGAAGAGCCGCCTTCTAAGGAGCCGACGACAAGACGGCCGACTGACCACTCGCGGCCGAGTCCAAGGGACGATTGCAGGGTAAGCCAACTCCTGACTGGCGACTTCCAGAGAAGCCTGCTTTGGGGAGTCGGCCTGCGACTCCAACAAACCCCATGACCTCATCAAGAGGGATGGGGCAGGGGAGTGGCTACAATGAAGCCCACTCCCGCCCCTTACCAAGGGCGGGCATGGCCACAGCACGCCGTACCCCGGAAGATCTCCGTGCGGCGTGGCACTGTTGCCATACTGGCCCTGACATCAACACCACAGGATCGAATCCTGTACCCACGATGGCTTGTCTATACAGCCCAGAGGCAGCGGGTCCCACCAGTCAGTGAGACCCCAGGAGACAGCAAGAGGACCACCAGTCGGACCCGTCGGGAGTCGGCCGAGCCCTCCCCCGGGGCCCACACACCATTAATCAAGATGTGATGGAGAGTGGCAATAGTGATCACCCGCCAGGCGGCGGGGCTGTTGCCACAACCCCATGATCAAGCCCGCATCATCAGAAGTACGGCTACAGTAATCAGCAGCCGGCAAGACCCGCCCGCGGCGGGCGCGGCCTGTCGGCTCCACACCAGGCCAGTCGGCGGGGCCCACCAGTCGGCGGGGCCCACCAATCGGCGGGCCCTAGCAGTCGGCGAAGAAGACGGAGGCCAGAGGCGCTGGCAGCTGGGCCCGCGTCCAACCGGATTACCATTGTACCCCTGGGGGGTAGGCCTATATAAACCCCCCAGGGCACCCATGCAAGGGGTTGGAACCCATTAGCTCTAGACCAGATCATATAGGAGGGAGAGAGCTAGCCTTGCCCTCTCCTACCTCCAGGAAACAGCTCAAGGAGCAATCGTGTAAACACTTTGCCATAGTGATCATGCGGAGACCCCGCAGAGCAGCAGTAGGGGTATTATCTCCCCGGAGAGCCCTGAAGCTGGGTAAGATTCGCCGGCGTGCATGTCTTCGCCTCATCCCGTTTCTAGGCACCGGCGACGTTCTACTCGCCCCCACCATGATAAGCCATCCTTTGGCATATGTCGCACCCAACCCCCGACAGACAGAGAACCAGCTTCACCCAATCTAACCCCAACCCTAGCAGATAGTAATCCAGCTCCTGTTGACACAACACCATCTCCATCACAGAGCTCCCAAACAAGAGCAGTTACTAAGGCATCTCTAGTGCCCAAAGCGCCAGTACTACCACAGTGAACCCCAACTCCACCAGTTAGTACACCTATTCCTGTGGAGGTTGCACAACCAGCCATTCATAGTTTAGCATCTATCGCATTTGATGCTGTTAAATCCTATGTGCGTATCTTCCCATCATGGAAATATTATACTGAAGATGAAGGAAAATGCCAGTTGCAGGTGTTTGTCCAGGAGTTATGTGTAAGTAATGTTATTCATGGCCATTACTTTGCTTTGTCCCATACATTCTACCTCCATGATGGTTATAATACAGTAAATTTTCCCATTTTTCTCTATAGATTAGGACCAATTTGGAAACTCAGGATGAGGTAACCTGTGCTAATACCTCTTCTATCTTCAAGAATGCTTGGTGGTAGTATCGGAATTACCTGAAGAAAACGCACTTCATTGGCAAAGAAACTCATCAAATTCCCTTACGTTCTCCTGAGACACATTTATTGGACGATGACCGGGAACGCCTTGTTTTTTGCTGGTCCCGAACCAAGAATGTGGTAAGGTCTATGAGCTTATTTTATTTTAGGTACTATATGCTTGCGTCTTATTGTACTCTGTTCATGTAGAACAAGTGCTTAAACCTGAAGAACAACTGTTCTCATTTAAGATTTCATTGCTATCGTGCATACTGCTTTGCTCTTGTATCACTGTATTTACTCATACAAACTTATTTTTAAATTGAACTTTCCAATGGAAACTCCAATGGCACAACAGGCATATTTACGCATGTTTCTTTAACAGGTTTGCTCTTATAAATAGCTATGTTGATTTCAATTTCAATTGTGTATACAGTTGACTTCTCATATCATGCACATTACTAGCATCATAACAGGGCCAATAGTGTTGTTGTACATGTAGACTCGTGGTACCCATCTGAAATCTTGTTGTGTCGTTTAGTTTCCCACGCTTTGTATTCTTTTAGTGCTGCTTTCTTTTGAACTGGTATGATTTGAACCGTGTCTCTATTTTGATTTGGCAAGACAATGCAGTGACCATAGGACATAGATATATGTTTGTTTGATGCTTTTATAATGTACTACTTGGCAATAGAAGACTTGGTAGTTTAACCTTGTCCACCTTACTAATGAACGGGTTCACCGAAATGAGTTTCATATACTAGTACATGCTAAACCTGTTATGTGTCTGCTTGTTTCTTCTTTTAGAATGCTGACAAAATATTGGGGAAGAGTGCCTTATTAAGCAATGATAACGGAAGTAATGCAGATAAGGTTCAGGATCGTGAGACATCCTTGTTGGTCTCCAAAAAAGCTGATAAAACAGCTAAGGAAAACTATCTTGAAGACAGTGAGGCAACCCCAAAGTCTTGTCTTGGTTTACTGTTTGAGTTACTGGCCACTACCGCTTGCACAAGCTATTCAAACTCACTGTCTGAATCAGTTCGGTTTCTTGAGTCTCAACTACAAGATGAAAGACATTGATCAGCTATGCTGCGACAAGAAGCAAAAGGACCACGGAAGTCCCTGGAGCATTCAGATGCATACTTTTTGGTGCAACAGCAAGCGTTGGAGGATTTTAGCGCCTGTGACGCCCCCGATTCAATCGTACACTAATCATACACGCAAACGTGTACGATCAAGATCAGGGACTCACGGGAAGATATCACAACACAACTCTACAAATAAAAATAAGTCATACAAGCATCATATTACAAGCCAGGGGCCTCGGGGGCTCGAATACAAGAGCTCGATCATAGACGAGTCAGCGGAAGCAACAATATCTGAGTACAGACATAAGTTAAACAAGGTTGCCTTAAGAAGGCTAGCACAAACTGGGATACGGATCGAAAGAGGCGCAGGCCTCCTGCCTGGGATCCTCCTAACTACTCCTGGTCGTCGTCAGCGGGCATCACGTAGTAGTAGGCACCTCCGGTGTAGGGGTCGTCGTCGACGGTGGCGTCTGGCTCCTGGGCTCCAACATCTGGTTGCGACAACCAGGTAGAAGGGATAGAGGGAAAAGAAGGAGAAAGCAACCGTGAGTACTCATCCAAAGTACTCGCAAGCAAGAAGCTACACTACATATGCATGGGTATCAAATGGAGTAAGGGTATCATATGTGGACTGGACTGCAGAATGCTGGAATAAGAGGGGGATAGCTAGTCCTATCGAAGACTACGCTTCTGGCAGCCTCCGTCTTGCAGCATGTAGAAGAGAGTAGACTGAAGTCCTCCAAGTAGCATCGCATAGCATAATCCTAACCGATGATCCTCCCCTCGTCGCCCTGTGAGAGAGCGACCACCGGTTGTATCTGGCACTTGGAAGGGTGTGTTTTATTAAGTATCCGGTTCTAGTTGTCATAAGGTCAAGGTACAACTCCAAATCGTCCTGTTACCGAAGATCACGGCTATTCGAATAGATTAACTTCCCTGCAGGGGTGCACCACATACCCCAACACGCTCGATCCCATTTGGCCGGACACACTTTCCTGGGTCATGCCCGGCCTCGGAAGATCAACACGTCGCAGCCCCACCTAGACCAACAGAGAGGTCAGCACGCCGGTCTAAACCTAAGCGCCCAGGGGTCTGGGCCCATCGCCCTTAGCACACCTGCACGTTGCGTGGGCGGCCGGAAGCAGACCTAGCCAGTGGCGTTCCAGTCCAATCCAGCGCGCGCCGCTCCGTCGCTGACGTCAAGAAGGCTTCGGCTGATACCACGACGCCGGGATACCCATAACTACTCCCGCGTAGATGGTTAGTGCGTATAGACCAAATGGCCAGACTCAGATCAAATACCCAGATCTCGTTAAGCGTGTTAAGTATCCGCGAACGCCGACCAGGGCCAGGCCCACCTCTCTCCTAGGTGGTCGGAACCTGCCCTGTCGCTCCGCCTCAAAGATCCACACAGAGGGCCGTTGGGACAAAGGTCCTTTCAGCCCCCAATCCGTGAATCACTCGCGGGTGCTCCACAAGCCGACCCGTCTTTAGTCACCACATGTATCATGTATAAAGCATATAGTATATACCCGTGATCAACTCCCGAGTGATCACGGCCCGATAGTATAGCATGGCAGACGGACAAGGATGTAGGGCCACTGATGAAAATACTAGCATCCTATGCTAAGCATTAGGATTGCAGGTAAAGGTAACAACAGTAGTAGCAAGGACAGGCTATGCATCAGTATAGGATTAACGGGAAGCAGTAACATGCTACACTACTCTAATGCAAGCAGTATAGAGAAGAGTAGGCGATATCTGGTGATCAAAGGGGGGGGCTTGCCTGGTTGCTCTGGCAAGAGAGAGGGGTCGTCAACACCGTAGTCGTACGGGGTAGCAGCGGCGTCGGTCTCGGTGTCTAGAGAGAGAAGAGGGGGAAGAAACAATAAATATAATGCAAGCATATGCATAGTGAAGCATGACATGACAAGTAACGATGCTAGGCGTGCCCTAACGTGGTATGAGGTGGTACCGGTTAAGGGGGAAAACATCCGGGAAAGTATTCCCGGTGTTTCGTGATTTCGGGCAGAGGAGCCGGAGGGGGAAAGTTGCGGGTTCGATAGGTTAGGGGTGTGTGGCGAACGAACGGACTGCGAAACCGGATTCGTCTCGTCGTTCTGAGCAACTTTCATGTTGAAAATATTTTAATCCGAGTTACGGATTAAAAGATATGATTTTCTAAAGATTTTATTAATTTCTGGAATTTAATTAATTAATTATTTAATTCGAAAAATGAATTTATGACGTCAGCATGATGTCATGCTGACGTCAGCAGTCAACAGGGTTGACTTGGTCAACCTGACAGGTGGGTCCCGTTCGTCATACTCTGTTAGTTAAGTAACAATAGTTAATTAGGTTAATTAGCCATTAGGTTAATTAATCAGGATTAATTAATTTAAGTATTTACTTAATTAATTAATTAATATTTTAATTATCATTTATTTTTATTTTTAACGTTCTGGGGGGGGCCTGCGGTCAGTGGCATGGCCGGTCCAGTCAGCAAGGCTGACCGGGTCAACAGGCCGGCCGGGCCCCTAGGGCCCACGGGTTAGTGACCCAGGGGTGGCCCCAGGTCGGCCACGTCGGCGGCCGGCGTTGGGGAGCTCCGGGGAGCGTTCCCGCGGCGGAGGGGCGCCGGACCTCGCCGGGATTCGCCGTCCGGCGGCAAAAATGGCCGCGGGCGGGTGCGTTCGAACGTGGAGGGGATGCCGCGTCCAACGGTGGCAGAGGCACGGCCGGACTTGGCCGGAAACGACGCCGGCGAGCGGCGGAGGCGGCGGTGGGATTCGAGACCGCGTCGGGATCGCGCTACGGGGCTAACGGGAAGGCCAGGGGGGCTGCGCGACGCGCTGAGCACCAGGGGCTCGGCCCCGTGACCATTTGGTCACCGGAAGGGCGCCGGCGACGAGATCCGCGACGGGGGCGCTCGGGTACGGAGGGGAACGAGGGGGAAGAGGAGGGGGGGCCTTGACCGAGCGGAGGAGGCGCGAGGGGAGGGGGGTACGTGGGGCGCGGTGAGCCGGCGCGAGCCGGAGCGCGACGAGCGCGGCGCCGGAGCGAGCTCCGGCCATGGCGACCGAGCGCGGGGGTCGACCCCTACGGCTACAGAGCGAAGCAGGGGAGGGAAGAGCTCACGGGGGGGACGCGTGGGGGCTCGGAAACGGGCTCGGGGCGGTCGGGGGCGTCCGGCGGGGAGGAGGTCGAGGCGGCGGTCGTCCGGCGATGCGGATCCGGCGAGGTGGGAGTCGGGGACGGTCCCGAGGCGACGAGGGGGGGGGTTCGGGCGTCCTGCGCGGCCGGTCGGGGAGGAGGGGAGGAGGACGAGCGCCGGTGGGGTGGGGCACCGGCGTCGGGGGCGACGGGATCGGGCGGATCCCGATCCAGATCGGCGGGGGAGGGAGGAGAAGGGGATCGGGGGGGGAATGGGGGTCGGCTAGGGTTTCCGCCGACCGGGGGGGTTATGGGAGTGAGGGGGTGGGCCGGGCCAGGGGCTGGCCGGCTGGGCCAGGTGGGCTTGGCTCAGTTGGGCCACGGCCCAGGGAGGGGGGGGCTTTTCTCTTCTTCTCTTTTTTTTGTTGCCTTGACCCTTTTCGTATTTTCTTTCTTTTATTTATTTTCTCTTGTGTCTCAATTCAGTTTAAAATATTTATGCATTTTATAAAACTGGGGCTCCTACACCACAATTATCTATGTAATATTTAGTACAAACCGAACATTTTTATTGCAATGTTTGAAAACTTTTATTATTTACCAAAGTTTGAATTTGAATCTTGGTCCGGTTTTGATCTAACGACCGATTAGCAACAGTAACGTAGGTAACGTGGCTCCATTAGCGTGGGATTACTGTAGCTTAATTACCCGGGCGTTACAAATCTCCTCCACTACAAGAAATCTCGTCCCGAGATTTAGGAGGTAGAAGGAAACAACGCGGGGTATTCTTCACGCAGGCGATCCTCGCGTTCCCAAGTGGCTTCGTCTTCAGAGTGATTCGACCACTGGACTTTGAGGAACTTGATCGCCTTCTGACGTGTGCGGCGTTCAGCTTGGTCGAGAATGCGGACCGGATGCTCTTTATAGGAGAGGTCCTGCTGCAATTCGAGCACTTCATGATCCACCGCTCGGATTGGATCCTTGAAGCAACGGCGGAGTTGTGACACATGGAACACATCGTGAACCTGAGAAAGGTTCGGCGGAAGCTCCAGTTGATATGCCACCTTTCCACGCCTTTCGAGAATAGTGAAGGGACCGATATAGCGAGGAGCTAGCTTGCCCTTGATCCCGAAGCGGTGAGCACCCTTCATTGGGGTAACTCGAAGATAAGCCTTTTCGCCAGGTTGATAGACCATGTCTTGGTGATGACGGTCATACTGACTTTTCTGACGTGACTGAGCAGTCTTGAGATTCTCGCGAATAATGCGAACTTGTTCTTCGGCCTGTTGGATAATATCCGGACCGAAGAATGGGCGTTCCCCAGTTTCTGACCAGTTCAGAGGGGTTCGACACTTTCGTCCATATAGCACTTCGAAGGGGGACATCTTCAGACTAGCTTGATAGCTATTATTATAAGAGAACTCGGCATATGGAAGAGATTCCTCCCATTTCTTGCCGAATGAGATTACACAAGCTCGAAGCATGTCTTCGAGAACTTGGTTGACACGTTCAACTTGCCCTTGCGATTGAGGATGGAACGCAGTACTGAACGACAGATGAGTCCCCATAGCTTCTTGGAAACTCGCCCAAAACCTTGAAGTGAATAAACTGCCACGGTCTGAACTGATAACCAGTGGAATACCGTGAAGTGAAACAATTCTGGCCATGTAGAGAGTAGCAAGCTGACTAGCAGTGATTGTCTCTTTGACCGCCAGAAAATGGGCAACTTTGGAAAGCCGGTCAATGACGACAAGAATAGCATCATTACCTTTCTGCGATTTGGGAAATCCAGTGACGAAGTCCATTTCAACATGGTCCCATTTCCATTCAGGAATAGAGATAGGTTGCAGAGTCCCAGCAGGCCTTTGATGCTCTGCTTTGATTCGGCGACAAATGTCACACTCAGCAACATAACGAGCAATGTCCTGCTTCATATTAGACCACCAGAATCTTTGACGAATATCCTGATACATCTTTGTACTACCAGGATGGATGGACAGAGGCGTATCATGAGCTTCTTGCATAACCCTTTTAGTCTTATCTAGGGTTTTCTTCGAACATGGTACCACTAAGCGGCCTTTGAAATACAAGGCGCCATCGTCGGCGATCGTGAAGAATGAGGGCTTTCCCCTTTTGAGGTCGCGCTTAATCTTGAGGACTTCATCGTCACATTTCTGTATCCATTTGATGGTGTCCACAAGATCTGGTTTCACAACCAGGGTATTGAGAGAACCCTTGGAAACAACATGGAGGTTCTGTTTGGGGAAACCTTCGGGAGGGGGAGCGAGTGATCCCGGAGGAACAATATGGAGGTTCAGCCTTCTAAATTCTTCGGTAAGCGAGGGCTGAACTTTGTGGACCTGGAGGTGGTTGCAGTAAGACTTGCGGCTCAGGGCATCAGCCATTACATTAGCCTTGCCGGGGGTATATGATATATCCACGTCAAAGTCTGCAACAGTCTCCATCCATCTTTGCTGACGTAGATTCAAATCTGGCTGAGTAAACAGATACTTCAGACTTTGATGGTCGGTGAAGATCTCGCAACGATTACCGAGAAGGTAATGTCGCCACTGCTTCAGTGCATGAATGACAGCAGCAAGCTCGAGGTCGTGAACCGGGTAGTTTTCTTCGTGAGGGCGCAATTGACGAGAGGCATAAGCAATCACTCTGCGCTCCTGCATTAGGACACAGCCTAATCCTTGGCGGGAAGCGTCGCAGTAAATGACGAAGTCCTTCTTAGTATCAGGTGGTGCAAGCACGGAGGCAGAAGTCAACTTGTCTTTGAGCGCCTGGAAACTTTCCTGACACTTGTCTGTCCAGTCAAACTTGACACCCTTATGCAACAGATTAGTCAGGGGCCTGGCAATCTTGGAGAAGTTCTCGACGAATCGACGGCAGTAGCTGGCGAGACCGAGGAAACTTCGGACTTGCTTGACGTTCTTCGGAGGAGTCCAATCGAGAATAGCTTGAACTCGTTCAGGGTTGACGGCAATACCATCCTTGGAGATGACATGCCCAAGATAGGTTACTTTGGGGAGCCAGAATTCACACTTGGAATACTTAGCATACAGTTGATGTTCTCGAAGCTTCTCTAGCACAAGACGCAGATGTCCAGCATGTTCTTCCTCGTTCTTGGAAAATACAAGGATATCGTCCAGATAAACCACGACGAACTTGTCGAGGTAATCCATGAATATATAATTCATCAGACGAGAGAAGGTGGCGGGAGCATTCGTTAAGCCGAATGACATGACTGTGTACTCATATGATCCATACCGAGTCACGAAGGCGGTTTTTGGGATGTCCTCTTCACGAACACGGATCTGGTGGTAACCCAACCTCAAGTCGAGTTTGGAGAACACTGATGAACCAGCCAGTTGATCATAAAGATCATTGATCCGAGGAAGAGGGTATTTATTCTGAATGGTAGCTTGGTTTATAGGACGGTAGTCTTGGACCAATCGGTTTGTTCCATCCTTCTTCCTAACAAAGAGAGAAGGTGCTCCCCAAGGAGAGCAACTTGGGCGAATGAAACCTTTGACAAGAGATTTGTCGATTTCCTCCTTAAGCTCAAGGAGTTCATGCGGCGGCATCTTGTAGGGTCGCTTAGCTATAGGGGTAGTGCCGGGTTTCAAGTCGATGATGAATTCGACAGCTCTAGCAGGGGGAATCCCTGGAAGTTCTTCAGGGAATACATCTTGGAATTCACGAACGACGGGAACGTTTTCAATGCCCTCGAGTGGTGCAGCGTTCAACGCGTTCAAGGCATAAAGTCGTGCCTCGGCGTTCTGAACTAGATGAGCTTGATAAGCTATTATTTCATCAGAAGGGTGTAGCAAATGAACGACCTTAGTGGCGCAAACTATAGAAGCAGTATGCGCTTTTAACCAATTCATTCCCAGAATGAGATCAATGCTACAGGACTTCAGTACGATGGGAGAGACAAGGAATTCCAGTCCTTCGATTTCTACAGGGACGTCGTTGCAAATCATGGAGGTTCGACATTGGCCCGCAGGGGTGTGTACTAATAGTGAAGCATCCATGTTCTCACATTTAATGTCGTGCAAGCATGCAAAACCTCCTGACATGAATGAATGCGATGCACCTGTATCAAATAAAACGGATGCTGGTACTGAATTTACGAGGAGGGTACCCATCACAGTAGCAGGCTGGTCTTGAGCTTCGCTCAGATCAACGTGGTTGGCATGAACACGACCATAAGACTTGGCATTGTTGCTGCGGGGCTGGTTGCTTCCACGGCCAGTTGCTGGAAGGGCCAGTTGATTCGGGTTCTGGTTGCATTCCCTAGCACGATGCCCTGGTTGTCCACACCTGAAGCACAATCCATTATTGGGAGTGGGAACAGGAGCTTGTGGTGGTGGAGCTGGGAGTCTTGGCCGCCTAGTCGGAGGAGTAGGCAGACGAGGTGCAGCATAGGTCTGCCTTGGGGTAGGTGCATCCGGTTGGTACAAGCTATTGGGAATCCATATCTTGCGCTTCTGCGAGGACGGGCCCGAAGATGAGCCCGTGTCACGGTTGCGCCTGTGAGAGCTCTGGTATTCCTGCAGACCAGTTTCGACATTGATGGCTTTGTTCACCAGAGTGGCGAAATCAGCAAAATCATGCACTAGAAGTGCGAGTTTGATGTCAGCTTGAAGGCCATCCCGGAACTTCTCCTGTCTGCGTGCATCAGTTGCAATGTCCTCTTCAGCATAGCGGGACAAGTCAAGAAACTCCCGCTGATAAGCTTCCACAGTTTTGTTGCCTTGGGTGAGGTTGCGGAACTCACGCTTCTTCCGGTCCATGACTCCCTGAGGAATGAAGCGAGCACGGAAGGCAGCTTGGAAGTCTGGCCAAGTGATGATTGTTCCAACTGGCAGTGTACGCCTGTGGCTGTCCCACCATTGAGCTGCGGGTCCTTTCAGGAAGAAGGAAGCAAAGGTGACATAGCTGGCAGGGGCTACATCAGCAGACTCCATCTCATAGGTGATGTCACGGAGCCAGTCATCAGCATCCAGAGGCTGAGTTGAGCTGCGGTACACAGTTGGGTTCAGGCGCATGAAATCCTACAGAGTCACTGGGGTTGGCTGCTGGTTCATATTGGGGCGAGGAAACTGAGCCATCATATTCTCCATGAACTGGCGATTCATCTCAAGCTGTTGGATCATACCAGCCATGTACTCAGGCGGTGGTGGGGCGTTGCCACCACGACCACGACCACCTGGTCTAACCATCCTGCTAATATTTAACAGGGGTAGTTCAGCATTGAGGAATTGTAAAAACAAGAATCATTCATGATGAACCATGCACAACGAAAGCAGCACGATAGATACCACATAGTAGTCGGCATATCTTACAAAAGAGATCATGCATAGAGTTCGTTACACAGTGTTCAGTACATAGACTAAGACATCATAGGCGGCACACAGGCTCGCGGCGAATGCATCTAACACTAATAAGCAAGTCTACGTCAGTCCCATGCGGTACTGCGGAGGTAGGTGTAGCCCGACAGCTGGTAGTGACGCGAAGGGAAGACCTCCACGCGAGTAGCCTGGGGTCCACGGATACTCTGGTGCGGAACCCGTTGCGCAGGTGGCAGGAGAGGGCCCAATGCAGGAGAGTAGCCTCCCACATCTGGCCAGCCGACGCCCTGGGGCATCACGGTCCGGGCAGGGTAGATCGCAGAGCGCGATAAATCACCAGATCGGACAGAGGGGTGCAACAGTGTCAGAGCACGGTAGAGGTGCTGACGAGTGGTGTACAACTCGTGGCGAAGAGCTCGGTTAGCTCTATCCAGCCCATCAGCATGCAGAACCAGGTTCTGATGGTAGAAGGGCTCTCGGGTGACAGTGGAGTAGGCAGCAGTGTAGTATCCCTCCGCACCATCATCGGATGCGATAGCAATGTGCCTGAAGGGGGAGGTGTCCAACTCCTGATACTCGCCACGGAGACGTGTCAGAGCAGCATAAGCAGCATCGTGGACCGCCATATCGATAGTCACTCCAACACCATGAGCAGTGTGCAGCACGGTAGTGGAGTCATACTCTCGAGAGTAGAGGTGGACGATGGCACGGTACTGCTCCTGGTTGAAGTCCTGGTACTCCTCATAGACGGTGTACTCAGGGTGCCAGCGATAACCCAGATAGGTCATCATCTCAGCCAACACAGCAGGTGATCCTGAGGCACCAATGGCCGTCGTGTGGCGCACGACCTGCCTCGTGGGTTCCATCTGAAAACACAGATTTTTTCACTGGAGTCAAATGACAATGTGGATAATGTTCAAATACATTCCTAAAGAATAACTAGGGCTTATCCAACTTTGGGGTGAATGTCGTAACGGGATCCTAGTGTCAGAGTTAGTAAATTCGTTTAACCCGAGTAGAAGAGAGTTCAGAGTCCCAGAGTAAAGGTCGAGGAGTAAAAGATCCTAGTACCACCCGATGGCGACGTGGGCCCGTAAGGCACACAGCCAAGTTAGTAAAAGTTTTTACAATGTCTAGACTCGACTTCGGCCAAGGAGTGTGGAAGGGGAGTTCCTACAGGCAGTCGGCTCTGATACCAACTTGTGACGCCCCCGATTCAATCGTACACTAATCATACACGCAAACGTGTACGATCAAGATCAGGGACTCACGGGAAGATATCACAACACAACTCTACAAATAAAAATAAGTCATACAAGCATCATATTACAAGCCAGGGGCCTCGGGGGCTCGAATACAAGAGCTCGATCATAGACGAGTCAGCGGAAGCAACAATATCTGAGTACAGACATAAGTTAAACAAGGTTGCCTTAAGAAGGCTAGCACAAACTGGGATACGGATCGAAAGAGGCGCAGGCCTCCTGCCTGGGATCCTCCTAACTACTCCTGGTCGTCGTCAGCGGGCATCACGTAGTAGTAGGCACCTCCGGTGTAGGGGTCGTCGTCGACGGTGGCGTCTGGCTCCTGGGCTCCAACATCTGGTTGCGACAACCAGGTAGAAGGGATAGAGGGAAAAGAAGGAGAAAGCAACCGTGAGTACTCATCCAAAGTACTCGCAAGCAAGAAGCTACACTACATATGCATGGGTATCAAATGGAGTAAGGGTATCATATGTGGACTGGACTGCAGAATGCTGGAATAAGAGGGGGATAGCTAGTCCTATCGAAGACTACGCTTCTGGCAGCCTCCGTCTTGCAGCATGTAGAAGAGAGTAGACTGAAGTCCTCCAAGTAGCATCGCATAGCATAATCCTAACCGATGATCCTCCCCTCGTCGCCCTGTGAGAGAGCGACCACCGGTTGTATCTGGCACTTGGAAGGGTGTGTTTTATTAAGTATCCGGTTCTAGTTGTCATAAGGTCAAGGTACAACTCCAAATCGTCCTGTTACCGAAGATCACGGCTATTCGAATAGATTAACTTCCCTGCAGGGGTGCACCACATACCCCAACACGCTCGATCCCATTTGGCCGGACACACTTTCCTGGGTCATGCCCGGCCTCGGAAGATCAACACGTCGCAGCCCCACCTAGACCAACAGAGAGGTCAGCACGCCGGTCTAAACCTAAGCGCCCAGGGGTCTGGGCCCATCGCCCTTAGCACACCTGCACGTTGCGTGGGCGGCCGGAAGCAGACCTAGCCAGTGGCGTTCCAGTCCAATCCAGCGCGCGCCGCTCCGTCGCTGACGTCAAGAAGGCTTCGGCTGATACCACGACGCCGGGATACCCATAACTACTCCCGCGTAGATGGTTAGTGCGTATAAACCAAATGGCCAGACTCAGATCAAATACCCAGATCTCGTTAAGCGTGTTAAGTATCCGCGAACGCCGACCAGGGCCAGGCCCACCTCTCTCCTAGGTGGTCGGAACCTGCCCTGTCGCTCCGCCTCAAAGATCCACACAGAGGGCCGTTGGGACAAAGGTCCTTTCAGCCCCCAATCCGTGAATCACTCGCGGGTGCTCCACAAGCCGACCCGTCTTTAGTCACCACATGTATCATGTATAAAGCATATAGTATATACCCGTGATCAACTCCCGAGTGATCACGGCCCGATAGTATAGCATGGCAGACGGACAAGGATGTAGGGCCACTGATGAAAATACTAGCATCCTATGCTAAGCATTAGGATTGCAGGTAAAGGTAACAACAGTAGTAGCAAGGACAGGCTATGCATCAGTATAGGATTAACGGGAAGCAGTAACATGCTACACTACTCTAATGCAAGCAGTATAGAGAAGAGTAGGCGATATCTGGTGATCAAAGGGGGGGGCTTGCCTGGTTGCTCTGGCAAGAGAGAGGGGTCGTCAACACCGTAGTCGTACGGGGTAGCAGCGGCGTCGGTCTCGGTGTCTAGAGAGAGAAGAGGGGGAAGAAACAATAAATATAATGCAAGCATATGCATAGTGAAGCATGACATGACAAGTAACGATGCTAGGCGTGCCCTAACGTGGTATGAGGTGGTACCGGTTAAGGGGGAAAACATCCGGGAAAGTATTCCCGGTGTTTCGTGATTTCGGGCAGAGGAGCCGGAGGGGGAAAGTTGCGGGTTCGATAGGTTAGGGGTGTGTGGCGGACGAACGGACTGCGAAACCGGATTCGTCTCGTCGTTCTGAGCAACTTTCATGTTGAAAATATTTTAATCCGAGTTACGGATTAAAAGATATGATTTTCTAAAGATTTTATTAATTTCTGGAATTTAATTAATTAATTATTTAATTCGAAAAATGAATTTATGACGTCAGCATGATGTCATGCTGACGTCAGCAGTCAACAGGGTTGACTTGGTCAACCTGACAGGTGGGTCCCGTTCGTCATACTCTGTTAGTTAAGTAACAATAGTTAATTAGGTTAATTAGCCATTAGGTTAATTAATCAGGATTAATTAATTTAAGTATTTACTTAATTAATTAATTAATATTTTAATTATCATTTATTTTTATTTTTAACGTTCTGGGGGGGGCCTGCGGTCAGTGGCATGGCCGGTCCAGTCAGCAAGGCTGACCGGGTCAACAGGCCGGCCGGGCCCCTAGGGCCCACGGGTTAGTGACCCAGGGGTGGCCCCAGGTCGGCCACGTCGGCGACCGGCGTTGGGGAGCTCCGGGGAGCGTTCCCGCGGCGGAGGGGCGCCGGACCTCGCCGGGATTCGCCGTCCGGCGGCAAAAATGGCCGCGGGCGGGTGCGTTCGAACGTGGAGGGGATGCCGCGTCCAACGGTGGCAGAGGCACGGCCGGACTTGGCCGGAAACGACGCCGGCGAGCGGCGGAGGCGGCGGTGGGATTCGGGACCGCGTCGGGATCGCGCTACGGGGCTAACGGGAAGGCCAGGGGGGCTGCGCGACGCGCTGAGCACCAGGGGCTCGGCCCCGTGACCATTTGGTCACCGGAAGGGCGCCGGCGACGAGATCCGCGACGGGGGCGCTCGGGTACGGAGGGGAACGAGGGGGAAGAGGAGGGGGGGCCTTGACCGAGCGGAGGAGGCGCGAGGGGAGGGGGGTACGTGGGGCGCGGTGAGCCGGCGCGAGCCGGAGCGCGACGAGCGCGGCGCCGGAGCGAGCTCCGGCCATGGCGACCGAGCGCGGGGGTCGACCCCTACGGCTACAGAGCGAAGCAGGGGAGGGAAGAGCTCATGGGGGGGGACGCGTGGGGTCTCGGAAACGGGCTCGGGGCGGTCGGCGGCGTCCGGCGGGGAGGAGGTCGAGGCGGCGGCCGTCCGGCGATGCGGATCCGGCGAGGTGGGAGTCGGGGACGGTCCCGAGGCGACGAGGGGGGGGGGGGTTCGGGCGTCCTGCGCGGCCGGTCGGGGAGGAGGGGAGGAGGACGAGCGCCGGTGGGGTGGGGCGCCGGCGTCGGGGGCGACGGGATCGGGCGGATCCCGATCCAGATCGGCGGGGGAGGGAGGAGAAGGGGATCGGGGGGGAATGGGGGTCGGCTAGGGTTTCCGCCGACCGGGGGGGTTATGGGAGTGAGGGGGTGGGCCGGGCCAGGGGCTGGCCGGCTGGGCCAGGTGGGCTTGGCTCAGTTGGGCCACGGCCCAGGGAGGGGGGGGCTTTTCTCTTCTTCTCTTTTTTTTTATTGCCTTGACCCTTTTCGTATTTTCTTTCTTTTATTTATTTTCTCTTGTGTCTCAATTCAGTTTAAAATATTTATGCATTTTATAAAACTGGGGCTCCTACACCACAATTATCTATGTAATATTTAGTACAAACCGAACATTTTTATTGCAATGTTTGAAAACTTTTATTATTTACCAAAGTTTGAATTTGAATCTTGGTCCGGTTTTGATCTAACGACCGATTAGCAACAGTAACGTAGGTAACGTGGCTCCATTAGCGTGGGATTACTGTAGCTTAATTACCCGGGCGTTACAGCGCCAAACAGGACAAAGCTAATAAGCTTGCTAAGCTTATTGCCAGCATGGTGGATACCCAGGATAACGTTTCTTGAGCTCTTCTGAAGTTGTTTCAGTTATGTACTTGTTTTGCTTCCGCGTTTATTTGCACTGGTGGCCAATTTTGACGGCCAGTGTATGTAATATGCTGTTTTGTTCCCTATATTTGCACTGGTGGCGAACTTTGATGCCCAGTGGATGTAATATGTGTAATAGCTGTAATAGGCTAGCGTTAGTTGCTTGCTTATTTATTTCCTTATTGTCTTGTTTAGTTGTTTGCTTGTAGTCACTGCAGTTCTTTTTCTTTGTTTTTCTAGTGGCCACAATAACCTATTTTTGGTAACTAGGCCACAACAATCATGGCAACACACGGACTGTTGTAATCATGGGCCTCCTGCAGGCCGTAGGATCCATGGGCCTTCTACGGGCCGTAGGATCCATGGACTTTCTACGAGCCTTATGATCCATGGGCCTTCTACGGGGCGTAGGGCCCATTGGTCTTCTACAGGGCGTATAATCATTTCGCCAAACATGGGTCGTACTATTCGTGGACCATAACGGGCCGATAATAGGCCATATTTGATAATGCTATGAAAACAGCCCAACGGGTTAACGGGCCACAAACGGGCCCAATGTAAACACGGGCTGAATTTGGCCCACAAACGGAACAGGCCAGTAACGGACCATAACTGACCAAATTCTAGAAATGAGCCCAAGAATAAATGGGCCCTTAGAAGGCCGAAAGTTAACACGGGCTGGAAAGGGCTAACGGAATAATGGGCCGTTAATGGGTATAAAGTGATACACTGTTCATTATGGACCAGTTTCATCTCGGGCCTTCATTGGGCCCATAGTTACGAAGGGCCTCATATGGGCCGAAAGACATCATGGGCCATACATGGGACGGAAGTAACAACGTGCTGGAATCATATTGGACGGCCCAGATGAAGCTACTGGGCTTAATTCCGATAGGTCGTAAAGGGCCGGGAAATAGCGAGCCGTAAATGGGCGATATACGAACATGCCGTTAACAGGCTTTCCCTGGGCCGGCCCATTACCTTTTGAGCAAGTCAAACGGATCGGCCTTTGCACCGAAATGGGCCTCTATTGGGTCGTGCCACGTGTCGATGTATCATAGGTGCCTCCTGTCCAATGAATGGATGACATATGTCCCAACGGTGAGCCAACACGTGTTTCCTCTAGCCAATGACAATTTTACACGTGGAAAATCCTGATTGATCCGGGCTGTTAACGAGTTATTGGATCAAAAACCGGACCTGATAGCGTAATGGCGACCCGTTACGGTGGATGCCACGTGTTGGTCACCCTTGACGAAAGCACTTCTATGACGCGCGATTTATCGTCATGGAAGTTGACACTTCCGTGATGATAATTTTGGTAATGTCATGGAACACTTCTACGACAACACAGGTATGACTATCTTGATTCTTTCATAAAATTGTCATGGATTTACATGCATGACAAAAAACGTGGCCTACTGTGACAAACACGTATCATCACGGAAGTGTCTTTTTTGTAGTGATCACGGAGGGGTTCATCATCCTCATTGGTGCCTCTCCGATGATGTGTGAATAGTTCATTGTAGACCTACGGGTCCGTAGTTAGTAGCAGCTTCATCTCTATCTTTTGATTCTCAATACAATTGTTCTTGGAGATCTATTTGATATAACTCTTTTTGCGGTGTGTTTGTGGGGATCCGATGAACTTTGAGTTGATGATCAGATCTATTTATCCATGAAAGTTATTTGAGTTTCTTTGATCTCTTATATGCATGATTACTTATAGCCTCATATTTCTTCTTCGAATCTTTGGTTTAGTTAGGCCAACTAAATCGATTTTTCTTGCCATGGGAAGAGGTGCTTTGTGATGGGTTCGGTCGTGCAGTGTTCTTTCCTAGTGACAGAAGGGGCAGCAAGACACGTATTGATCGTTGCTATTAAGGATAACAAGATGGTGTCTATTCCTACATGAATAGATCTTGTCTACATCATGTCATCGTTCTTATTGCATTTACTCCGTTTCTCCATGAATTTAATACACTATATGCATGCTGGATAGCGGTCAATGTGTGGAGTAATAGTATTAGATGCAGGAAGGAGTCGGTCTACTAATCTTGGACGTGATGTCTATATAATGATCATTGCCTAGATATCGTCATAATTATTTGAAGTTGTATCAATTGCCGAACAGTAATTTGTTTACCCGTCGTATGCTATTTTTCTCGAGAGAAGCCACTAGTGAAATCTACGGCCCCCGGGTCTAATCTTTATCATATTTGCTTTGAGATCTATTTTTATTTGCTTTTGTTTTCAGATTTATTATTCTATAAACCCAAAAATACCTTGCTGCACTTTTTTCTTTATTTATTTTATTTTGTTTTATCGCAAGATCTATTTATCCAAAATCATACAAACCAATCTATCTTTTACCCGAGAGGGATTGACAACCCCTCTTACGCGTCGGGTTTGCAAGTATTTGTTCTTTGTGTATAGATACCGTTTACATAGTGTTGCTTGGTTCTCCTACTGGTTCTATAACCTTGATTTCATAACTGAGGGAAATACCTACCGTAGTTGTGTTGCATCATCCCTTCCTCTTCGGGGAAATACTAACGCGGACACAAGCCATCACGGTCCAAATCCGATCTTGCAAAGCTAACCATGCAAAGAATTTGATTTTTGGGGGGCGCCCAAACCTTCCAGACCATGAAATCCATGGGGGGAGTCAACCCAAGGAACTGATCCTTGTAAGTAGTGTTCGCCGAGTAGATCCCATCATTCGAGTGCTTCCAAACAATTTCATCCTCAATATGTGCCTCAAGGCGGAAGTCATGAACGAGCATCTAGAGAGTGAAGAATTCCCTTGATGTGGGCGCCAGTGATGATGGTTGGGAGATTGATCTTAAGGATCCAAGCACTCCCATAGAAGGCCTCCCGCACCTTCCAATTTTTTCTCCTTGATGCTTCATGAATTAGTGGGGCGATGTCCTTGGGTTTGCACCCAAGCAACTAGGGGGCATCCTAGAAAGGAGTTTTGGCGCCATTCCCAATGGTGATTGTGGTGGAGGAATAGATGAAATCGAGGTCCTCCTCGGTGCATGGGTTACCAAGCCCTACCCAAAGTTTGTTTGGCTCTTTCCACTCGTACCAAGGCCATCTTAGCCGCAACGCCCCTGCAAACTTATCGGTGTTAAGCACCCAAGACCATGGTATTCGCGTGGTCGACACACTGTCTCCCAATTGGCCTTGCACTTGGCACCGGTCTTTTTGTCTGATCCAGACCAAGGAAAAGCCCTCTCAATCTTGTTGAGGTTTTGCAAAGAGCTCGGTGGAACGATGAGAGGCATGATGGAGTACACTGCTTGAGAGAAGATGACTGATTTAACGAGAGCTGTGTGCCTGATAGTGGTGATGTTTTGCCCCTCCCAAGTGACCAATTTGCCCGCCACTTTTTCTTCAAGGTATTGGAAGTCAACCTTCTTAAGTTGCCACACAGAGAGTGGGAGACCCAAATATTTCATAGGGAATGAAGCTCTAGTTGTCGGCATGCCATGAAGGATGTGTCCCAGGTTGAGATGATTGCATCGAATGGGCGCCACCGAGCTCTGACAGAAGTTTGTACACAGGCCAGTGACCTCTCCGAAGCCCTTGAGGATGACATAGAAGTTTATAATATCCCTTTTAATAGGGGCCAGGAATACTGCCGCATCATCCGCATAGAGTGAGGTTCTCATCGTGGCACCCCGGCCACGAATCTTGTGAAGGATGCCTTTACGGGTGGCCAGGTCGAGGACATGTTGAAGGGGGTCAATCACAAGGACGAAAAGTAGGGGAGGCATCAGATCCCTTTGTCGAAAGCCCCGTCCATGTTTGATGGGAAGGCCAGGTAACCCATTGAGAAGAATGCACGAGGATGATGAGGAAAACACGCTGTCGCCCACATTCGGAACTTGTTTGGGAATCCCTTACGTTGCAACAGATCAAGGACATATTCCCACTTGACCGAGTCAAAGCCTTTTTGATGTCGAGCTTGAAGAGTAAGGCGTGGGTCTTGCATTTGTGAAGCCGGCGGGCAAAGTTCCAAACATACACAAAGTTGTCATGAATGCTTCTCCTTTTTATGAATGCACTCTGGGTGTTGGAAACAAGCGCATCCATGTGAGGGGCAAGCCTTAAAGAGAGGACCTTCGCAATGATTTTGGCGACGACGCGACTGAGGCTAATGGGCATGTAGTCGGAAATGCCTTCCGCACCCTCCTTTTTTGGTAATAGCACGACATTGGTGGAGTTTAGCCATTGAAGATTGGAGCTGTTGAGGGAGTCAAAACCCTGGATGGCCCTCATGATATCACGCTTGATAAAACCCCAACACTTCCTGAAAAAGATGACAGTGAAGCCATCCGGTCCGAGAGCCTTGTCACTAGGCATTTCCTTAATTGTGTTCCAAACCTCGTCCTCGGTGATGGGCGCATCAAGGTCATGTAAGTCATGTTGCTCACAAGGGAGCTCATCCCAATTAAAATCCTTGTTGCTCAAGGCCCCTCTTCCCATAACCTCGGTGAAGTGGTGAAGTATAATCTTCTCTTTTTCCCGTGTTCGGTTATCCAACCATGCCCATGCTTGATCCTATGAATGTGATTTTTTTTCTTCTCCATGCATTGATGCGGCGGCGGAATTTTTTTGTGTCTACGTCGCCATCTTTCAACTTTGCAATCCTCACACATCGGCTTTTCCTAGCCCTTTCTAGCAACACCATGCTGACCACTCTCCACTTAAGGCGGGAGCGGAGGTCAATCTCGTCGGGGGAGAGTGGACGCAATTCTTACGCAATGTCAAGGCAAAGAATGACGAGCAGAGCCGCATGAAGATGAACTTTTGCCTTCGAGAAGAGCTTCTTGCTCCACTCGGCGTCATGGCAAAGAATGACGAGCAGAGCCGCATGAAGGTGAACTTTTGCCTTCGAGAAGAGCTTCTTACTCCACTCGGTGAGACGGAGCACGGTTTTCTTCAACTTGTGGTGCAAGACTTGAAAGGGCTCTGAATGGTTCGCTCGCTCATTCCACGCCTTCCGCGCCACGTCAATAAACCCAGGCAATGAGACCCAGAAGTTCTCAAACTTGAAAGACCGCGGCCCCTTGTCATCGACGAGCAAGAGAGGGCAGTGGTCAGAATGACGACAAGGCATGTAGAACATGTGTATCGGATGTTGTATCCCATTCAACATTACAAAAGAAGTCTAGCTTGCATAGAGTCGGGTTCACCCTCTCATTACTCCAGGTGAAACATCTATTTTGAAGGACTGCAAAGCGGCACGGAACCGGTTAATTCTGCTCCGGTTGATGTTTCTTTTGTTCTTGTCCCTAGCCCGATAGATCTGGTTGAAGTCTCCGGAGGCCAACCAAGCCACCCCACGCAGCGGTTTATGGCTAATCAACTGGGCAAAGAAGGCATCTTTACAAGTAGAGACGGTAAGTCCATAGATGTGACCTTAAAGCAGACATTTGTTTTGTGGATCCGAACCATGGCTGAGGGACAGTAGGTCAAGGCGACAACGTTCTTCACATCCAGGAGGTTTGCGTCCCATAGCATAAGAATTGTTTTGAATCAGAATGATCGAATCCTTTGATCGATGGTTACAGGCCCCCTTTTATATGTCCCGAAGAGACACGACGATCCCTCGAGGAGGCGTCGGTTCCAGGAGATCGAAGGGAGACGTCGGTTGCGGGACAAACCACAACGACGGTTTTGGTCAAGGGGAGATTTTCCCCTAATTACAGAATTATTTTTAACACTCCCCCTAATCTATGCTTGACCATGTAGATCATCTTCACGATTGTCCGGGAAGCTCTATCATCTTAAAAGATTCTCCTTCAAAAGTTCTTCATAAAATCTTTGATGAGATCCTGAAACATACTCACAAAGAAAGATAGCATAATGTGATGTCATTAAAACGAGGATATCTCAAGAAGAGACTCCCCCTGACACCTGCAAGTCCCTAAGTCTTTGCATACCAATTCCATGAACACATTTCTGGAATGTAGAATTTGGTAGAGACTTGGTAAATAAATCAGCAAGGTTGTCGCATGATTTGACTTGCAGAATGCTTATTTCCCCGCTTTTTTGAAGATTATGGGGAGAAACCATTTAGGAGAAATATGCTTTGTGATATTACTCTTGATGTATCCTGTTTGCATCTGCGCAACACAGGCCGCATTATCTTCGTAGATAATGGTAGGTGATTTTATCGAACCCATTCCACATGACTGTTGTATGTGGTTTATCATTCTGCGAAGCCATACACATTCGCATGTTGCTTCAAATAATGAAATTATTTCAGAATGATTGGTAGATGTTGCCACCAGAGTCTGTTTCGAAGACTTCCATGATATAGCAGTGCCACCATGTAGGAAAACGAAGCCGGTCTGAGATCTGGCATTATGGGGATCAGACAAATAGCCGGCATCTGCATATCCAATCACATCAGAGTCCTGATTTTTCTAGAACTGGAAAAATAGGCCAAGATCCTTTGTGCCTTGGAGATATCGAAAGATATTCTTCACTCCAGACCAATGACGTTTGGTGGGAGCTGTGCTATGTCTAGCAAGTAGATTCACTGCAAATGCAATATCAGGTCTTGTGCAATTTGCAAGATACATAAGCGCTCCAACAGCACTAAGGTATGGAACTTCAGGTCCCAACACCTCTTCTCCATCATCCCTTGGTCTGAACGGATCTTTCTCTACGTCTAGAGATCGAACCACCATGGGAGTTTTAGATGGATAGGATTTGTCCATATTGAATTTCTCCAATATTTTCTGGATATAGGAAGATTGGTGTACCATGATTCCTGAGGGAAGATGCTCAAGTTGAATACCTAAGCAAAATTTGGTTTTACCCAAATCCTTCATCTCAAATTCCATCTTTAGTTGATTGCATGCTTCATCAATGTCTGGTGTGCTGCCAATGATGTTGAGATCATCAACATACACAGAAATGATGCAAAATCCTGTAGAGGACTTCTTGATGAAAACACATGGGCAATCAGCACTATTGGAGTAACCTTTCCGAAGAAGGAACTCGCTGAGTCGGTTGTACCACATCCGTCTCGACTGCCTTAAGCCATATAGTGACTTATTTAGCTTTACACAATACATGTTGCGTTTTGCATTTTTATTCGGGACAGAGATTCCATCAGGAACCTTTATATATATGTCCGAATCTAGTGACCCATAAAGATATGCGGTCACGACGTCCATCAACTGCATAGATAGACGATTTTGCACTGCCAAAGCTATAAGATATCGGAAAGTGGTTGCACTCATTACTGGAGAATATGTTTCAGTGAAATCAATGTCGGGTTTCTGCGTGAAACCATGTGCTACGAGCCTTGCTTTATATCTCACCACCTCATTGTTCTCATTCCGTTTCCGGAGAAAAACCCATTTGAATCCCACAGGGAAAACACTGGGAGGTGTAGGTATTGCTTCAGTGAATACCTTTCTTTTGTTAAGCGAGGCAATTTCTGCTTGGATTGCATCCTTCCATTTAGGCCAGTCGGAGCGCTTTTGGCACTCAACGATAGACCTTGGATCATGATCAGTGAGAAGGGTATCTGCAATCTTTTCAGCAAAATATATGTCGACAGTCGTAGTCTTATGGTCAAATGATTCTCCAGAATCAACATAGTTGATGGAAATTTCCTGCACCCCTAGTGACTCTTCGTGATTTCCCAATACGATCGAGTCTGGGTGTTCCGATGTCCCAGTCAGTTTTTGCACACTGGAACTGGGTTGTGGAGGTTGCCCTTCCACTGGGTGTATACTTCCCATCAGGTGTTTGTCAACGTTGAGTTGACCTGCATTTACTGACTCCGAGATTTTTCTCCTCGATTTCCTTTGCTGCTTGCTAGAAACATGCTCCGGGTCAGAGGCCGTACTACTCCCCCTCTTTTTAGGGATAGAGAGTTGAATGGTTTTTATTGGTACCTCCACTCTTTCTGGCACGTTTCTGGCCGGGTTTAAGGATTTTGTAACACCTTTCAAATCAGTAAATGAATCTGGCAGATTATTTGCAAGATGTTGCAAATTAATGATCTTTCGAACTTGAAGTTCGGTCTCATGGGTACGTGGATCAGAGGATGAAATGGAATGAGCATTCCAATCAATTTCCGGGCATTCTTTCTGGTACTTGAAATCTCCCCCTAATGCCGGAAAATGTTCCTCATTAAATATGCAATCAGCATGACGGGTTGTGAACATATCCCCAATCAGGGGTTCCAGGTACTTAATAATCGACGGCGATTTGTACCCCACATAGATCCCCAACTTCCTGTGTGGGCCCATAGATGTCCGCTGTGGTGGTGAGATCGGGATGTATGCAGCACATCCGAACTTACGCAGATGGGAAATGCTTGAAGGATTTCCACGTACCAATTCCAGAGGGAAAGAACTGTGATATGCAGTTGGCCTCAATTGTATCAAGTCAGCAGCGTGCAAAACAGCGTGACCCCAACAAGAGATTGGCAAGTTGCAATTCGTCAACAAAGGTCTTGCAATGAGTTTGATCCTCTTAATCAATGCTTCAGCCAAACCATTTTGTGTATGGACATATAGAACAGAGTGTTGAACTTCAATCCCCAAAGCCATGCAATAATCATTGAAAGCACGTGAAGAGAATTCTGCAGCATTGTCCATTCGAATTGACTTAATTCGACTTTCAGGATAATGGGCTTGCAACTTAATGACTTGCCTCATTATCTTGGCAAATGCATGGTTTCGTGTGGATAGAAGACACACATGTGACCATCGTGTAGATGCGTCAATCAGAACCATGAAATACCGGAAAGGTCCAGACGTGTGGATAGAAGACACACATGTGACCATCATGCTGATAACGTATTTTGAATCAGAATGATCGAATCCTTTGATCGATGGTTACAGGCCCCCTTTTATATGTCCCGAAGAGACACGACGATTCCTCGAGGAGGCGTCGGTTCCAGGAGATCGAAGGGAGACATCGGTTGCGGGACAAACTGCAACGACGGTTTTGGGCAAGGGGAGATTTTACCCTAATTACAGAATTATTTTTAACAAGAATGCCTCCCCTAGTTCCATTTGCCGGCCGTTGCGCAAGAAACAATTGGTGTACTGGCGTTTCACCTTCAGTCGTCAGAGGTTCTCTGCAGGTTTGTCATCGTCGCAGCCGCTAATTTAGCTTTGCAAGAGATTATAGATTCTGTCTAAATATAGAGAATAACAGAAATGGTGGACTACTGATTGGCCACTTCATGCATCTGTAGAGAGTTTATTTGTGTGAGGCTCAACCTTCCGGCTGATTAGCTATTTGGCTTGACCTGACCGCCGGTTGGAGCAGCGAACCCCGGGCAACCCAATGTAGAGCTCCGTCTCCACGTCCTCGTCGCTCGGTACCGGTTCCTGCTCTGGTGCCAGCTGGCCACGTGGTTGCAGGGGCGTGACGCAGTTCAGGGCAGGAACCACCAGCGAAGCCTCAAGATCGCGCTGCTGCAGCGACAAGATCGACGTCAGTGACTTGGTAGAATTCCATACATAATACATGATGGGTGCGAGACTAATTTGCTATGTTCTCTGTCTCTTGCATATAAGATATCAGGTACTCTGCAGTTTTACTTGCAAACAAAGTATAAGAAGTCATCACCTTTCCACGCAAGTCTTCGTTGTCTTTGAGAAGCGTCCTCTCCTGAACATAGTACAAGAAGCATGCAGAATTAGTTGGCGTGTGTACTGTGAGTTATTTATGTATATAGGCTGCTGTAAGAAAAGAAAAAGGCCATAAGTTAGTCTGGCCTTTGGGGTTATGCATCAGTTGGAGCCTTGGGGGTATACCTTTTCTTTCAGGTTAGCTATCTGCTGTTCGAGCACCTGGGTCTGATGGCAGTGGAGTCAACACATACACAGATTCAGGTTAGTTTGTGTAAAATTGAGCAGCTCACCTGTTTTATAGCAATTCAAGAGTTTTTGACTAGCCAACCTTCTTTCCTCTGATGATGCGGAGACTCTTCTCAATATTTACTTCCAGACAGTTCAGTTCTTCAGCAGAGCACCCTCCTAAATTCTCACCCAAGATCTTTCTGCACCTCATATAATTAAGCATTATTTTTGGCTGTTTACGTATAATCTAGGCTTCAGAAAGTGACAAGATTGCTTACAGCCTCGAAACTTCAAGAGCTTCAAGTTTCTTTGCCAAGCTTACAGTATCGGCTTTGACTTGCTACAGTTCAGAATCCAGATGATTCAGCATAAGAATGTGTGTCGTCACATCACATGCCATACTATAATGCCCAGAGCTAACATTTAAGTCCTTATTATACTGAAAACTAATGGGCAGTATATAACTACATATCATGTTTTTGCTATTAGCATGTGTCCATGTGATATTGCAATAGTGAGCTGGCATAAGTTAGTTGCAACAAAGCTATAGCTCCTGATTTTTAATTGGTTAAATGAAGAATTGCACAATCTTTGAGGGTTTAGATGCACGACCATTCTATTAACATTTGTTTTGCTGTATTCATTGAAGGTGTAGAAGAGTATCCAGTCATTGGTCAACATGACAAATACAGTATTAAAGAGAGCATATTGTGATCATGTTCCTACATTATAAGGGTCGTGCAGGTTTTAATTTAGCTATTACGTATCAATTGAATATACAGTGGCGTGTATCAATATATTTAGTTGTCACGCAGGTCATTGACAAATTAATATACTGATGTAAGATACAAGCAAATTGCATCACTGCTATACTGTGTTATGGCTATATTCTGAAAAAGAAGGCCTTAATATATACAAAATGGAGATGTACTATAACTTGATATCACTTGCCAGATATTCACATGATTGTAATGGATTATTCAAGTCTTAATCAACAAAAAAGTTGACATATTAGGATCTTCACCTGTATATCTGGCTGTACTGTCTTGTTATTAACATTATTATCCTTCCTATAAGCCTTATAGCGGTCAATCGATTTCTGCAAGCTGAATCACACATATAATAAGAAAACTAAAGTTAGAACTTAAAAATTATTTTTCTGACAAAAGAAATAAAGATGTTACACATATTTTCTTGAGCGCCAAGAATGCAATCTTTTGTCAGAGGGATCAAGGACATCAAGATATATGTTGGAAATGATAAATACTTCTGAAGGACAAATAAAAACGATAATGAGATATTGAATATAAAACGCCAAGAATGCAGTGTCTTGTCAGAGAGTTCATGAACATCAAGATATGCAAACAATATTGGAAATGATATTTAGTTTTCAAGAAAAAATAAGGTCAATAATGAGATGCTAAAGAGTGTAACATCTGGCTTAAGCTATCCTTCTTATGACGTGTGTCACTTTCATGTTGATGTTTTAAGCCATACAAATTACTCCATAATCAACGCTGGTACTCCCTCCGTTCCAAATTACTCGTCGCAGAAATGGATGTATCTAGAACTAAAATACATCTAGATACATCCATACCTGCGACAAGTAATTCGGAACAGAGAGAGTACATGCTAACTCTCAAAATGGTGTTGGTGATTGTCACAACCTAGATTACGGTGGGGATAATCGTGGGATGTTGGAGGGCGGGGGGAGAGGCTGTTTGGGCTCTGGCTTATTTCTTACTCCCTCCGTTCCGAATTACTCGTCCAAGAAATGAATGTATCTAGATATATTTTAGTTGTAGATACATCCATTTGTGTGACAAGTAATTCCAAACGGAGCGAGTAGATACCAGATTACTTGGCATAGCTGCTCGCAACTACAGTATGTAGGAAGGAACGATCCAATCTAGTAAAGAAAAAGGAACGACCCTAACAGAATCCAAACTAACCAAATTAACAAGACTTGAAGCTCTAGATAACATTAATCTTAGGATTTAGCTCTTGATGATGGTTTGGCAGGTCCTGGACTTTGTAGTGGTGGTAGTGATATAGTTACCGGATTAGAAGAGGCGTCGAACTCCGAATCTCCGATCCCCATCGACCTATCCAGATCGGGGTTCGAATTCGCCCCGACCGTCCTGTGCTCGCTCGCCGATTCGCCGAATCCACAATCGATTCGAAATAGAGCGCTCACTCCTCTGCCCATCGGTGTACGAGGAACACGCGATGGGGCGGGGGATACTCGTTGGCCGGCGCGAGGCAGCGGCTGAAGCATCGGTGCTGGAGACCTGCGCACAGATGGGTAGGTACGTCCGGTGGTTCTCGCGGAGTGAGGGGTGGCCAGGAACTTGAAGTTGGAGGAAGAGGTGGCGGAAAACGGGAGACGGATGTTTGTGTCATGGTGGCGGCCATGGCGCTGTAACTGCGCGTAGCGAGAGTGCAGGGGTTAAATCTCACTTTCCCCATTTTTTGATACTCCCTCCGTAAGACTAGCCATAATGGAGAGTAACATATACTAATAACATACACATATCCTTAAACTATATTACTACCTTCATAGTGGATAGTAACATAAATGTGGTAACATGCAAATCTCCATTTATTATGTTATAAACTTATATTGCATTGAGACATGTGATGTTATAGTAACTAGCTAAGTTACTACTACTACTCTTTCCTCATTAACTCATTGCCACATAAGCAAATTTGCTGAGTTGGACTCGATGTTACTATTGAAGTTACTCCCACTATGAGTAGTCTAAGAAAACATATGTACTACCTTGGTCTTTGATTTATTGGTTCTCTTAGTAATTTGTGCCAAACTTTAATATTAGATTTAACTAACAAAATGTTAATGCATATCTAAAAAATGATATCATTGAAAACTATATTCAAATACGGTAATTTTTGTGACATGCACTAAAATTTTGTTAGTTAAATCTATGATCAAAATTTAGTATAAAATACGAAAGAGACAGATAAATCAGGATGGGGATAGTAGTACGATTTAGACATAGAGTCTGTCCCGCTCCCCTCAAAAAATTTAGGCATATGATTTTCCTTTTATCGAGTTTAGGATCTTCCATTGTTGTTAACTATGTGTTCTATATAGCTATAACCGTGTTGCCAATCGAAAACCGTGAAATCGCCAACCTAATCTCTTATTCGCAAATCAGAGATGTATAACCCCTAAGAAATCCCATTTGTATGAGGTAGCGAATTACGAACCACGAGCTCGAATCGTGAATAGAGCGAATCATGAATCTGGTAACTACCGCGATACTGCTTGCCCGCACATGGCACTACTCCTCCCTTCAACAAGTAGCTCGTCCTCAAGCTTGAAAGCGATCAACATTGAAATTCTACCATGTTTTCCCAAGAAGCTTCAGAAGCAGCAGCTCCTTCCGAATGACTAGGAGGTGATGGAATGACCCTTCCATGATCTATCACGGGTCGAGGAGGTACAGGTTGTGATTCACCATGGTAAACCTTTAGGGCATCTTCAGCCCCGCCCCCAGGAAGGCCTCCCCAGGCGATTTTTTCGTGCCGGCGCCGAAAAAACGGCCCGGTCGCGCCCCAGAAGCCCGATTTTCGCCGGCTTGGGCCGAAAACAGCGCCGGCGGACCCAGGCCGAATCCGGCACGCTGGGGAGCGCCCGGGGGCGCCGGGGCGAGCTGTTTTGGCGCGAAAAACACGCGGGCCAGCCGCGTCAGCGACTCGGCGCCTCGTCTTCCCCCAACGGCCTCGGTTCCCGCAGGGAATCAATGGCAAGGCTGCCGCCGGTCAGCCTTGCCATTGATTCCTCACGGGCGGCGCGTCACGGGACGGCGCGCCGACGCCTCCCCTCCCTCGCACGCGTACACACGGGCGCGACCCGGCTATAAAAGCCGGCGGCCTCCACTCGCCTGTGCCCACACCAGCCCCGCCCCTCGCCGCCGTCCAGCCCCTTCCTCTCCCTACCTCTCCCGAGCGCCGCCGCCCAGCCCCTCCCTCTACCTCTCCCGAGCCCGCCCAGCCCCGCCGTCGCCATGGCAGAACGCTTCCCCGGAGACGAGGCGGCGGCCAACGGCTTCGGCCGCCGTTCGCTCCGCGAACAGGAGTCCTGGCTCCTGTTCCAGGCGAACATCCCGGCGCCATCGGACATGCGCGCCAGGCCAACGGGGTGGAGACTCAGCGCCGGGGGAGTGCCCATTCCCCTATTGCCCGACGCCGTGGCGAAGCCGAAGTACTTCGCCGAGGAGGTCGAGGTCGTGCGCGCGTCCCTCACCGACGCCGAACTCTCCCTCCCCCAGTACGCCGCCGACAACCACGCGGCCTGGGCAGCGTATTTCGAGCGCCGCCAGCAGCAGCGCTTGGCGTCCACCAACGGCGCGCCGGTGGTCGGCGGCCGGCAGAACAGCGAGGGACGCCACCTCTGGTGGGGCGTCCCCGGCCGCACACTCGAGGGCGTGCTCACGTACCTCGAGGGCGGCAACGACCCACCGTTGGCGTACCCCCCGGCGAGGGTGGCAGCCCCGACGCAGCACCGACGCGCCGGGCCATGGGCGCCAAGGAGGTTCGGCGCCTCCTCTTCTTCCTCCTCATCACGCTCTTCTTCACACTCCTCCGGCTCTCCAGCGCTGCTCGGCGTCAAGGCTGAGCCCGCGGCGGAGACGCCGCTCGGTCGGCGCACTCGCAGCGCCGGCATCGTCATCTTTTTTTTAGATTAGATTAATGTAATGTTTGGCCGAATTTCGCCGAAATTTGCCATGTTTGGCCGAAATTTAACTAGTTTATATCATAACTTCGCCGAACGGTTCTTTTTTTTAATACGTGCCTGGGGGCGGCCCTGGGGGCCGACGGCTGGGGATCGACTCGCCCCCAGGGCCATTTTTTGCGCCGGCTCACCCCCAGGCGGCGCTTTTAGACACCCCCTGGGGGGCCAACGGCTGGAGATGCCCTTAGCAAGGTAACTTGAAACATGTAGTGAAGACAGACCATAAGGGCAGCTGCAATTTGTAAGGCACTGAGCCAACTCTAACCATCGGAGTTATTTCCAGCAGATCCCTCAACAACGTATCTCAGCTAGACGAGTAGACTAGAGGGGAACAAAAGACGGGTTACCTAGGTTCAGGCCCTCAAGGTCGAGGTAAAACCCTACTTCTTGCTCATGTATATTGATTGATGTAGGTGTACAATGGTGATTGAGGGATTGAGAATAATCTCTAGGTTCTCTCTACCAACTATCCTAGCCCATCTGAATGGATGGCAAATCTTGTGTTGAATTGTTGGTGTAGACAACCAAACTCCTTGGAAATCTCTTCCCGCTAAGATGATTTGCACCGGTCAATTTCCCAAGGAACGGTTACCAACATTTCAAATGGAGGTCCAGCCTAGGAGGAGGACAAGATCAGGCTTTGGTCTAGCTGCTTGAGATAGATAACCTTGGTAGCGCTGGCCATTGGTCAACCAGGCGTGCAAAGGACCATGGGCCCCATTAAGGCCACGCCCCATCGGTCATTACAACTTGACCAGACAGAATGTCTCATGCGCTAGCGTCATTGACAACACACCTTGATTCCTGCATGCCTTAACCATGCGTTAGTGGGAAATGGGTAGAGTTAACTTCCCGCATGACATGGTGTGCCCACTACCGTTTCCCCTTCGTTAGAGCTTTATGAGGGAAAGATCCTGAGGAGCACAACATAGGCCCATTTCTCTCCATCTTCTTCTTCTCGCACCCTAGTCTCTATTGTTCTTCTCCAAAGTTCTCCCTCCCCCCCCCTCTCTCTCTCTCTCCCTCCCTCCCTCCATCCCAACGACAATTGATGGCTCCTAAGCTGACCAAGGTCCAACCGACAAAGTGCGGAGCCGTGGGCAAGGAGGCCACTGCCAATGGTAATGGGAACTTGAAGGTCATATCCAACATCAAAGGGAAGTGGATGGCCTCCACCACCATAACCATGCAGCTCCAACATCTCTTCGAGCAAGGGTATCTGCCACCGTCAGGGGTTGCTAACTGCCGCTCATCGGTGCTGATGACTGCCTAGGGAGAGGTCAAGGAAGTTATCCCAAAATCCATAGGAGGACGAGTGGGTATGCTTCATACCATTCCTCCTCCGTGGCCTCAGTTTTTCCAGCACATCATTTCTTCTGACAACTCCTACATTTTTAGGTTCTTCGGCTTCACCACCTCACCCCGAACAGCGTCCTGCACATTGCCCGCTTTATGGCTTTCTGCAAGTGCTGCCATGGCATCGAGCCCATTTCGTCCTCTCGTAGTGGTACTTCCAAGTGAAGATCGAGAACAACATCATCGAGATCAGCGAGTGTGGCGGAGCTGCCATTACAAAGAAGTCTGGATCCAGGTAACTCAAAGGACCCGAGGAGGAGTCCAACAAGAAGTGGCAGGAGGGATGGGTCTACATCCCCGATCTCAAGGTTGAAAATCCTCCACAGACCGGCTTCGTCGAGGCCTTCACCTCGGTTCCACCCATCCAACACAACTCCTGGAGCCCAAAGCTCGCCAAGGACGGTTTGACGATGGTTGAAGTGATGATGGCAGTTATGGAGCGGGGCATCCAACCACTTAAGGCCAGGGAACACCTAATGTACATGCACATCGATGAAGGTGACATCATTGGAAGCCTCCGGGACAACTACTTCAAGGGGAAGTCGAGATGATCTTGATGATGTTTAAGGGGATACTGCAGATTTCTCAGAGGAGATCCAGTTCCTCGGCTTCCTGACCAACGACCAGCCATGGTGCCTATTGTAGGTGCCATGATTGAGGGTCCTTCTGCCAGCTCTACAACGGGAGATGATGAAGACGAAGATCCGGACCCTGAGGCCAGGGATAATAAGCCAGCCTTCGGGGATCCACTTGCGCCAAGAGTACCACAGGAGTCGGTCATGCCCCGAGCGACGTAGGCCCTTTCAGCTCTTCCAGGAGTTTCATTAACAAGGCCAACCGTTGAAGCCAGAGCCATGTTGGTTGTGCAAGCCTGGCGAGCCATCCCATTCCCCTCTGCTAGTGCCGCCTTTGGGCGCATCCCATTGGACATGTTGACTGACTCCTTGGAGGCAAGGACAGTGCTTCGCCAGTGTGCGGCCAAGAGAAGGGAGGGAGAGGGAAAAGTGGATTCGTGGTGGGGTCCGAGACTGAGTTGGCGGTGTCCGTGGCCATCCGGATCTACCCTAACCCCCTGCCCCGCCCCAAGTTTTGGGATGGGTTGTGGGATTTCAGACGTTCTTACCAATCCGTAGATATTTGGTGAATATCATTGGATGGCTAAAACTGCCTGGATTGTCCAGTCCGTACATATGTGGAAAGATTTGGTGACCCAATTGGAGATACCCTAACTATCTCTAGGGGTATGCAAGCTACATGTAGTTTTGGCGTACCATATGGATGTGGCGACAACTTGCCATGATGTATCAAAGAAACCACTGAATGGTGTATAGGCCAAGCCAACCTACTGACCGACATTCAAGGATAGTGTTCACAATGCTTGGCATCATAATATTACTGATCATGATGTTGGGCCTGGGCAAGACGATCTTGAGCATTAGCAATGAACCCATCTCGATTCATGAAGTAATTAAGAAATCAACTACTCGTATGCAGGCTGCACCAGTATCATAGAACCATAGAGTTAGGGGGCATGCGTAAACACAATCTTGAAGGAGTAGGCCTTAGAGCAATATGAAAGGATGTATAGCATAATTCTACCAAAGGAAGCCATTCGAGCCAAGTGTGAGGATGATCGCTCATCATAAAACGTAGATACATCGCAGTTACATGTTTGACAAACATTTTTTGGTCTCCAGACTGACAAATGGAAGGCAGAGTTCGTGTGGAATTGAACCATAGCGAGGCGGGAGCGTTCTAACCAAAATTGACTTGTAAAGACAAGGTCTCGATCAGATATTATCGTCTCTGGTAGGTTATGAAGCCAAACAATGTCGGTGAAGAAAGCATGTGCGACTTTTACTGTCTGGTAGGGGATGAACAAGAAGAATGAAGTGTGCCATCATTGAGAAACGATCCACCATTGAAAGAATGACTAGTTTTCCGCACTCCCATGAAAGGCCATGCACAAAATCCATAGAAATATCAACCCATATATGGTATTGGTCTGGCAGTGACTGTAAGAGGCTTCTTAGGTGCATATACTCAGATTTATTGTGTTGGAGAATGGGAAAGCATGCACAAAGTTCTCCATAGCACATTGAACACTCATGGCCAGTGTCATGCGCCAAGCCAAATATGGTGGGAATGGCGGAGAGGATGGCGGGATGTAGATTGTCCACCATATCTTAGAAGGCCATCAATGCAATCCCAAGGATCCCTGAGGTTACCCGCCTCTTTCTATTGTTGCCACTCAAATAAGTGTCGGTTACATTATCATAGTTGCGCACAAGTGACAAGAACATGAAGGAAATGCTAGACAAGCTGTCAACAATCTTTGGTGTTCCTTCCAACGGAACAAGGCCCCAACCACAATGTTTAACTTTCCCATGCATTGAATAAAGAAATAATAACCGAGGAGTTTTCTAAACGGTGGTGTTGAGGGATGGTGGATAAGCATTGATCGAGGAGGTACTTCAAGCAGTCACGACCTAGATTACAGAGGGGATAATCGTGGGATGTTGGAGGATGGGGTGAGGTTATTTGGGTTTTGGCGTCATGGCACCAAAAATTCGATCTAGAGGTAAACCCTCCCCTTTTCTGTTTATTTCTTTGAAGCCCGTTTACACAAGGATTGCCTTGCTTTAAAGCATAGCTACGAACTAGGACGGAGTACCCAAACACAATCCAAACTAACGAAACTAACACGACTTGAAAACCATGAGAACTCTAATCTCAGGATTTATCTACAATGGTTCAGTTGGCTCCAGGACTTTGTGTTGATGGCGGTATTGCTTGCACCCACCACATGACATCGTAGACGAGGCCGGTTGATAATTTTGATTATTGCCAAGCACCCACATTTCTAACCCCTCGTTAAATGGGCTTACGAAGAAAAATAAAATGAACTACCTAACTTTCCGGCTGGCACAATTAATCAGAACATATTTTCTTATAGTTGAATGGTTACCGAACGGTTACCAGAATTTAAATTATTTAGAGAATTGATGTAACTTTTCCGTGTATTCCTCCTTGAGTAAAGAGAAGTTCATTTGTTGGCCAAAATTTGCTAGTAGTATGCCCGTTCTTCAAATTACAATACCGAAAAAGGCTTTCGCCCTGCTTTATATATAAAGCATCGACCCTCGTACAACCGAACCATACAACACATCACCCCAAACACACACACACACACACAAAACAAGATACAAAGGTGCCGGAGATCGGCTAAGCCAACTCGAAGCGAACAACGGATGTACAACAAGCATCGCTACGAAGATGACGGAGCCCTCCACCGAGAACAAGATGTACAACAAGCATCACTACAATGGATGCATGAAACTACTTTAGTGGTGATTTATCAATTTAAACCCATTTTTAGATGTTATTTTGCTAACTTAGTTCAGCCGTTGTATATCATTTGATGAAGCAGATTCGAAAGTAATGTGACCATGTGAGATCGCATGGCCAAAGTAACACATCCAAGAATAAATAAGGACTTGTTTAGCTCAAAGCTGACTTTGCCATAATGAATAGTACCACGTGAGAAATCCCATGCAACGTTCCTTAGTTTGTACTCGCTTAGGCAATGACATAGCAAAACAGGAAGCAGAATAGAAGCAAGTATATGTGTGCATGAATCCAGATTAATACATTTATAAGCCAAACCAGTTTCATGAATGAATGCCATAGCTAGCTTTGATTGGTTAAACTATCAACAACACTGAATATTCAATTGCATGTTCAAAGTTACATAAAAATTACCCCGAAAAAAAAGTTACATGAAAATTATAGTGTTAGATTGTGAAATGTAATTTAATAATGGTTTTTTACGGGAATAATTTAGGCGTCAGTTAGGACAAGCAATCTGCCAACAGTGCAAGGAAAATCGGAAAGGCGGGGTAATATTTATTAAATAATACCCACTATTACAATGTACCTTACATTTTTTTTTGAATATAAATGTTGATAAGAATAAATTAAATATTAGCCTACCAAGCTAAGACCAGATAAGATGAGGAACAAATGATTATTATTTAAGGAAACAAATAATCATATTCAATGAAAAAGATAACTTCGTTTGGATATATAATCATCATAACTAATGCTCAAAGTTTAGTCCAATACTATAGTACCATTGGCACAATATAATTTCATTCAAAGTGGACAGGAACACTAATTTTTGAATGTGATATTGATTAAAATAGAAAATAATATATGAAATAAACATTTTATATTCTTATAAATATTTTCATTAATAATTTTCCATATTGAATAAAAAACGTAGTATAGTGAAGTAAGTTCATTCAGTGTGTAACTGTTCAAGACCTATCATTAACTTATTGGTAAGCATATTGTAGGGAAATCAATACTTGATCTTACGAAATATAGTCTAATTTGTCCATAGACTACTGTGAGTAAACATCTGAAACTATATTTGTGAATTAAAAGAATAGTCCAATCACATGAAATTTTAGCAAGACATAGGCAACACTCAATTTTAGGGTAATATTATTGGATTCATTTATCAGTAGAGTTGCCTAACAGATAACATGTCTGTTTCGATGTGTGTGAAACCTATGACGGATCGTCTTGCGCAGTCTAGAAATTATACTTGCCATGCCAAATGATTTATGTATATACAACCCTAATATTACTACTTAGTTCTTTGAATATATATTTTTCATGGTTGCCTGCTATATATCGAGTTATTAATTTGAGAGGTATCTTTAATAAGATTTAAAGAAAAGCAAGAATTAGAGAATTAATAGTAACTGCATAAAAAAGGGAGTTTCATGTTTTCCATGGAACTTTTCATATTAATGAATCTCGTTGTTAAAACAGTTGCTTTTTTATTTCTAACAACGACGGGTTATTTTAAATTACTCCATATTTACAACGGAGTGATAATCAATTACGTGGTACTAATTAATGAATCTTAAGGAAAACAAAGAAAGTATATCATATAACCCTCAGTGAATAAAAGTGCCCACAAAGTTGAATAACTCTAGAATCAATTCACTCCGCTCTACTCTCTCTCTCTCTAGTACTAACTACTAACACATACACACATAGAAAAGATATGCTTGTCCATACACACTTCATATTTACTTCTACTACTCTTTTTTGTGCGGGTATCTACTACTCTTTCTTACCAACATGAAACATCTAACTATATGTCGAATGCGTGCATACATCCCTAACTTGCACATACTATTTGGCTAGTAAGGCTGTAGAAAATATCCTTACCCTCATCATAGTCTCCAAGCCGACATGCATTATTGCTAGCTATTTCCTAACATGCATGCATATATAACTATACGAGAAGATTACTAATTTACTACTAACAAAAGGGATGCACTGTTATTCTCGCATTTACAAATTGGATATGTATGAAGCTATCTGAAAGCCTGTCTGGTATGTTTGAACACATTGTTTGGTTCACTCACACTATAGCCAAATATTAAGACATGCCTACATACTTGGTTGTGAGAAGTGATGTGTTTGACCGTCTTGACAGAAAAATTCTACCAACATAGAGACAGGAAGTTAACCAAATATGACTAGATCATATGTACTGAACGATTGTGCCCAATCACAAGACAGAAGTTTAAGGTTGATTAGCCTACAGTGTACCAAAGTAAGCACTAAATCATACACCTAAATGAAACCAAAACAGCTGATGAGAGTGAACTCATAAATCTCTCCAAACCCAGGAGAAACATGCAGTTTTCATGCTCACGATTAAACTACAACTCGTCAAATGCGAAGGACACCCGGCCCTGATCAGAAAGCACGCCGAAACAGTATCGCATGTACTACCACACAACCTGACCAACAGTGCGGACCCCAATAAAACAAGCAAGAGATCTACTGTGACAAAGGTCACACAGCCGAATCACAGGCCATACCTCGAACAGAACTGACGCGATTAAAAAATAACCAGCAGGCGCTCTTCCTCTTCATCAAGTAGGAATTTTGGAGTGACTTATTTGGAATATTTTAGTGCATCAAAATGTCCCCGTTCTGCTCAACTTATCAGTTCAAATTTCTTGGATATTAATTAGCTCAATGTCCGTACTCCTTCCGTTTCTTTTAACTCCGTTAGATTTGTCTGAAGTCAAACATTGCAAAATTGACAAAACTTATATTAAAAATTATCAACACCAACAATATCTAATAAATATAATATGAAAGTACATTCCCTCATGGATCCAATGATATTGATATTGTATTGCGAATGTATAATTTTTTATATAAACCTGGTCAAACTTTGAAGAATTTGACTTCAGACAAACCTAATATGTGGAGGGGAAAAAACAAAAGGAGTACTTGGATTATCTTGTCAACTTATTTCATTGGGTTAGTCAGTCTGTTTTCCTGGCATCTATTTTTAATAAATTGGTTGTATCTTTCTGATTGTTCTTTTGCAGTACAATATTTCTACCGCACAGAATAAAATCACGACAGTAGGAAAGAGGAAACAAAGTACATATGACCCTTTTTTTTTGCGGGGTCCTAGAGGTTGCGTCTATATCCACCTCAGTCATAAACAACATGTACTCCATGCTATCAAGATGTGCTGTGAACCTCAATAACAGGATAACTATCGCTGTCCAACCTCCACCCCCACCCCTCCTCAACAGTTTCTTCTTTTATTTCTGAAACACTGACGAGTTATTTTAAATCGCTCCTTAGTTACAACGGAGTGATAATCGATTACAAAGTACTACTAAAGAATCTTGGAAGGTAAAAAGAAGAAGGTACATCATATGGTGCTTATAATTCCCAACGAATAAAAGTGCGGACAAAGTTGAACGACTCTAGAATCAATTCAGTCGGATCTACTATCTCTCTCTCTCTCTCTCTCTCTCTCTCTATCTAGTACTCACACATACACATATAGATAAGATATACACACTTCAACTTGACTTCTAATACTCTTTCTTACCAACAGGAAACATCTAACTATGTTGAATGCATGCATACATACCCCTAACTTGCACATATTATTTCGCTGGTAAGGCTGCAGAAAATATCCTTACCCTCATCCCAGTCTCCAAAGCCTTCTAAAAAAAACCTTTTTGAAAAATCCTAGTCTCCAAGCTGATCGACATTCATTGTTAGCTAATTTCCTAACATGCATGCATATATAACTACCCCCTTTGTCCCAAATAAGTGTCGTTGATTTAGTACAACATTGTACTAAAGTATGTACAATTTGTTAGTACAATGTTATACTAACTTTGTACTAAATGAGCGACACTTATTTTGGGACGGAGGAAGTATCTGACAAGGTTAATAGTAACAAGAGGGATGCACTGTTATTATCGCATTAACAAATTGTATATGATGAACCTATCGGCTGAAAGCCTGTCTGGTATGTTTTTACATAGTTTGGTTCACTCACACTATAGTCAAACATTAAGACATGCCTACATACTTGGTGGGGAGAAGTGATGTGTTTGACCCCGTTGACAGAAAAATTCTACCAACATAGAAATAGAAAATTAACCAAATATGACTAGATCATATGTACTGAACGACTGTGCCCAAACATAGAGATACATGCGATCAACCTGTCATAATATATAGTATAGTAAAGATCGAAACATAATACTAGGATTTCGTACAGAAGTTCAAGGTTGATTAGCCCACGCTGTACTAAAGTAAGCACTACATCGTACACCTAAATGAAGCCAAAACAGCTGAGGAGAATGAACGCATAAAATCCTCCAGGCCCAGGAGAAACATGCAGTTTTCCTGCTCACGATGAAACTAAAACTCGTCAAATGTGAAGGACGCTCGAATCAGGAGGCTCGTCGAAACTACAGTATCGCATGTACCACAAAGCGTGACCAAGGAGTGCGGATCCTAATAAAAATCAAGCAAGACATCTGCGTACGTACGGTGGCTATTGTACTGACAAGGGTCACACAGCCGAATCACAGGCCATACCTCGAACAGAACTGATGCTATTAAAAAAAACGGAACAGACGCGATTGGAGAGGGGAAGAGAAAGCATATCAAATCAGCGGTACTGCGAAGTGCACACAAGAGAAATTATTACGAGTACTTTGCTTTTATGGGTGAAGCTCACTGTCCTAGTCCGGACATCACATGAAATTTTTTCTCCATTTGTAGCCGTAGCCTTCCTTCCCCTGCCGCACCGTAATTGCTGGGCACGCCTGCACATTAATTTCGGCATTGGGCTCCAGGTACTACCAGCTGGCTATTATGTGTGTCCTTCATTTTTCAGGACCTCTTTGAATCGCTACCGCCTCTGATCGAACGGAAAGAACGGAGAAGAGGCAAGAGAGAAGGCAGCGAGGCTCCATGAGATAATGCGGGGGGAGTGAGAGGGAACTGGAGAAATCGAGGGGGAAAGAAAAAGCAAAGGCCAAAAGGTGTGTGTGGCGTGTGTGAGAGACGGAGACAAAAGGAAGAGCAAGCTAGCAAGAATGTGCTTTTCGATTAGCCGTGTGCATCGAGTCCGTACGGATACATTGGGGTAGAATGGGCAGCAGCTACAAGAGTTCTCGACCTCCAATAATAGTAAATGGCAACCACAGCATTGCAAACGCCCATGAACCCAAATACCCAAGCAGTAACCAGATTTCAAGCAGCAGTAGCAGCAGCAGCAGCAGGGAAACTAGATTTAAAGATTTGCCATTCGCGTGGGGTTACCTGGTGGCGCTGGAGAACTCGTAGAGCCTGCCACGAGGGCAGAAGACGGCGAGCGCGACCTCGACGTCGCAGAGCACGGAGAGCTCGAAGGCCTTCTTGAGCAGCCCGTTCCTGCGCTTGGAGAAGGTCACCTGCCGGCTCGTCTCGTTCTCTATCCGCTTCATCTCCGTCTTCCCCCGCACCATCCTTCCTGCCTGTGGCGGAGCTCGATCGATCCCCTCTCCTCCCGAAAACAGACCAATCAACAACTACACAGCGCGGTGAAAAACGAAGGAATTAAGTGAGTAAATTCGAGCCAGAGGAGATCAAAAGCGACCAAAGTTGATAGATCTGAGAGGGCAGTGCACTCACCAGAAATGGCTAAGCGAGGAGAAGGAGGGACCGCGCGGCCGCGACTGCCCTTTCTGGTCCCTGCCCGCGTCGCGTAGCCCGGAGAGGAAAGGGCGTGGTGTGAGGTGGGTGCGGCTAGTGTGCACTGGATTTATAAGAGCATCTCCACTCGGCCCCTCAACATGCCCCAGGGCGTCTTTTTTAGTATGGGCGACGAAAAAACGGCTCAGCTCGCCTCAGATCCTCGTTTATCGCTGGTTTAGACCGAAAGTACAACGTGTGAACTCAAGCCAAACCCGGCGCACCGGGGGCATGGGCCTGCACTGTCGGCGACACCGGCCGATTTCCCGACGTTTTCTTCCCGCTTTCCCTTCATTTCCCCATTGTCCCCCCTTCTTCCCCGCCGCTCCCGCCATTCTCTCCCGGATCCGCTCGCCATGCCGCCGAACAAATATGCGGCTCCTCGCCTAGCTACAACGACGGCCAAGAGTTCAAGTTCCTTCATGTGTTCACCAGGATCGAGTCGTGCGAGAAATGGATGGAGGTCCGGCTCGCTCTTGCCAAGGCGAAGGGCACCTACAACCCGGACGCGCCTGCCCCGACAGCGGCAGAAGGGCGCCCTGATGGCAACAAACAAGCCAAGGCAGCGAGGGACGCGGCACCCTCCGCCGAACGGCTGCAATCCTCGATCGAGCAGTGCATCACCGACACCAAGAGCAACGCCGCCAGGAGGGAGGAGAAATCCGATGCGAGGTGGTCGGCATTGATGACGAAGCAGGACGCCAAGCTCGACCTTCTCAGGACCAACGTCGCCGCAAAGAAGAGGAACACCGACCTAGTGTTCTTGATGGGGGGAGACACGTCGACGATGGACAAGCAGGTGAAGGCGTGGTACCTGGCGGAGCGCGGCCTCATCTTGAACCAGATGTAGGGACCGGCGGCAACCATCGCTCCTACGCCCACGCAGACGCCGATCCCGAACACTGAAGCTGTGCCCACGCCGACCCCGAGCCCGACACTGAAGCTGCGCCCATGCTGACCCCGAGCTCGAGCACTGCTGAAGCTGCGCCGTCGTTGACGCCGACGCCGACCTTGGCCTGCCCTGCGGCAGAGAAGCCTGTTGTTTGATGAGCTCCATGTCTATTGTTCCTACCATTTGATCGCCAGATTTTGACTATGATGATCACTGACCTGTGGTATGATGATCGCCGAACAGTGTCGTTTTTGGTAGCCGGAAAAGTGAACTTTGAATTTGTATGCGTTTGGGGCCGAAACCTGGGGGCGCGGCTGGGAACTCGATCGCCCCCAAGGCCAAAATATCGCCAGCACAAACGCCAAAAACCCTTCGTCGGGTGCGCTGGGGAACCAAACGGCTGGAGATGCTCTAAGACTGCCCATAGTGTGGGGAGTAATTTAGACCAGTAACATGCATATGTTACTACTCATAGTGGGGAGTATGCTACTATCTTTATAGTGGGGAGTAAGGCCAACTCCAATGCGCAACCTAAACGAACGTCCGTTTTGTCAAGATTCATCCGTTTGGTTCGGCAAAACGGACACTGGTACGTCTTCGACGTATCTATTTTTCCAAACACTTTTGCCCTTGTTTTGGACTCTAACTTGCATGATTTGAATGGAGCTAACCCGGACTGACGCTGTTTTCAGCAGAATTGCCATGGTGTTATTTTTGTGCAGAAATAAAAGTTCTCGGAATGACCTGAAAATCAACGGAGAATATTTTTGGAATATATAAAAAATACTGGCGAAAGAATCAAGGCCAGGGGCCCACACCCTGTCCACGAGGGTGGGGGCGTGCCTCCCCCTGGGTGCACCCCCTGCCTCGTGGGCCCCCTGGTGCTCCACCGACCTTAACTTCAACTCCATATATTCGTGCTCGGGGAGAAAAAATCAAAGAGAAGGATTCATCGCGTTTTACGATACGGAGCCGCTGCCAAGCCCTAAACTCTCTCGGGAGGGCTGATCTGGAGTCCGTTCGGGGCTCCGGAGAGGGGAATCCGTCGCCATCGTCATCATCAACCATCCTCCATCACCAATTTCATGATGTTCACCGCCGTGCGTGAGTAATTCCATCGTAGGCTTGCTGGACGGTGATGAGTTGGATGAGATTTATCATGTAATTGAGTTAGTTTTGTTAGGGTTTGATCCCTAGTATCCATTATGTTCTGAGATTGATGTTGCTATGACTTTGCTATGCTTAATGCTTGTCACTAGGGCCCGAGTGCCATGATTTCAGATCTGAACCTATTATATTTTTATGAATATATCTGAGTTCTTGATCCTATCTTGCAAGTCTATAGTCACCTATTATGTGTTATGATCCGTTAACCCCGAAGTGACAATAATCGAGATACTTACCGGTGATGACCGTAGTTTGAGGAGTTCATGTATTCACTATGTGTTAATGCTTTGGTCCGAAACTCAATTAAAAGGAGGCCTTAATATCCCTTAGTTTCCAATAGGACCCCGCTGCCACGGGAGGGTAGGACAAAAGATGTCATGCAAGTTCTTTTCCATAAGCACATATGACTATATTCGGAATACATGCCTACATTACATTGATGAACTGGAGCTAGTTCTGTGTCACCCTATATTATAACTATTGCATGAGGAATCGCATCCGACATAATTATTCATCACTGATCCATGGCCTACGAGCTTTTCATATATTATTCTTCGCTTATTTACTTTTCCGTTACTACTGTTACAATCATTATAAAACCAAAACTGCTACCGTTACTTTTGTCACCATTACCACTACTATCATATTACTTTGCTACTAAATACTTTGCTGCAGATATTAAGTTTCCAGGTGTGGTTGAATTGACAACTCAGCTGCTAATACTTGATAATATTCTTTGGCTCCCCTTGTGTCAAATCAATAAATTTGGGTTGAATACTCTACCCTCGAAAACTGTTGCGATCCCCTATACTTGTGGGTTATCAAGACTATTTTCTGGCGCCGTTGCCGGGGAGCATAGCTCTATTCTTTGAGTCACTTGGGATTTATATCTGCTTTTCACTATGAAGAACTTGAAAGATAAAAGAACCAAGATTTTTGTTGGGGAACGTAGTAATTTCAAAAATTTCCTACGCACACGCAAGATCATGGTGATGCATAGCAACGAGAGGGGAGAGTGTTGTCTACGTACCCAACGCAGACCGACTGCGGAAGCGCTGACACGACATAGAGGAAGTAGTCGTACGTCTTCACGATCCGACCGATCCAAGCACCGTTACTCCGGCACCTCCGAGTTCTTAGCATACGTACAGCTCGATGACGATCCCCGGGCTCCGATCCAGCAAAGCGTCGGGGAGGAGTTCCGTCAGCACGACGGCGTGGTGACGATCTTGATGTTCTACCGTCGCAGGGCTTCGCCTAAGCACTGCAACAATATGACCGAGGTGGAATATGGTGGAGGGGGGCACCGCACACGGCTAAGGAACGATCACGAGGATCAACTTGTGTGTCTTTGGGTGCCCCCTGCCCCCGTATATAAAGGAGTGGAGGAGAGGAGGGCCGGCCCTCTCTATGGCGTGCCCTAGGGGAGTCCTACTCCCACCGGGAGTAGGATTCCCCCTTTCCTAGTCCAACTAGGAGTCCTTCCATGTATTAGGAGTAGGAGTCAAGGCAAGGGAAAAGAGGAGAGAAGGAAGGAGGGGGCGCAGCTCTTCCCCCTAGTCCAATTCGGACTAGGCCTTGGGGGGGCGCCCAACCTCTCCTATCTCTTTCCCCTAAAGCCCAATAAGGCCCATATACTCCCCGGCGAATTCCCGTAACTCTCCGGTACTCCGAAAAATACTCGGATCACTCGGAACCTTTCCGATGTCCGAATATAGTCGTCCAATATATCGATTTTTACGTCTCGACCATTTCGAGACTCCTCGTCATGTCCCCGATCTCATCTGGGACTCCGAACTCCTTCGGTACATCAAAACTCATAAACTCATAATATAACTGTCATCGAAACCTTAAGCGTGCGGACCCTACGGTTCGAGAACAATGTAGACATGACCGAGACACGTCTCCGGTCAATAACCAATAGCGGGACCTGGATGCCCATATTGGCTCCTACATATTCTACGAAGATCTTTATCGGTCAGACCGCATAACAACATACGTTGTTCCCTTTGTCATCGGTATGTTACTTGCCCGAGATTCGATCGTCGGTATCCAATACCTAGTTCAATCTCGTTACCGGCAAGTCTCTTTACTCGTTCCGTAATACATCATCTCGCAACTAACTCATTAGTTGCAATGCTTGCAAGGCTTATGTGATGTGCATTACCGAGAGGGCCCAGAGATACCTCTCCGATAATCGGAGTGACAAATCCTAATCTCGAAATACGCCAACCCAACATCTACCTTTGGAGACACCTGTAATGCTCCTTTATAATCACCCAGTTACGTTGTGACGTTTGGTAGCACCCAAAGTGTTCCTCCGGCAAACGGGAGTTGCATAATCTCATAGTCATAGGAACATGTATAAGTCATGAAGGAAGCAATAGCAACATACTAAACGATCGGGTGCTAAGCTAATGGAATGGGTCATGTCAATCAGATCATTCAACTAATGATGTGACCTCGTTAATCAAATAACAACACTTTGTTCATGGTTAGGAAACATAACCATCTTTGATTAACGAGCTAGTCAAGTAGAGGCATACTAGTGACACTCTGTTTGTCTATGTATTCACACATGTATTATGTTTCCGATTAATACAATTCTAGCATGAATAATAAACATTTATCATGAAATAAGGAAATAAATAATAACTTTATTATTGCCTCTAGGGCATATTTCCTTCAGTCTCCCACTTGCACTAGAGTTAATAATCTAGTTCACATCGCTATGTGATTAACACCAATAGTTCACATCTTTATGTGATTGGTTCACATCTCCATGTGACTAACACCCAAAGGGTTTACTAGATTCAATAATCTAGTTCACATCGCTATGTGATTAACACCCAAAGAGTGATCATGTTTTGCTTGTGAGAGAAATTTAGTCAGCGGGCCTGCCAAATTCAGATCCGTATGTATTTTGCAAAATTCTATGTCTACAATGCTCTGCACGGAGCTACTCTAGCTAATTGCTCCCACTTTCAATATGTATCCAGATTGAGACTTAGAATCATCTGGATTAGTGTCAAAAACTTGCATCGACGTAACCCTTTACGACGAACCTTTTTGTCACGTCCATAATCAAGAAACATATCCTTTATTTTACTAAGGATAATTCTGACCGCTGTCCAGTGATCTACTCCTAGATCACTATTGTACTCCCTTGCCAAATCAGTGCAGGGTATACAATATATCTGGTATACAGCATGACATACTTTATAGAACCTATGGCCAAGGCATAGGGAATGACTTTCATTCTCTTTCTATCTTCTGCCGTGGTCGGGCTTTGAGTCTTACTCAACTTCACACCTTGTAATACAGGCAAGAACTCTTTCTTTGACTGCTCCATTTTGAACTACTTCAAAATCTTGTCAAGGTATGTACTCATTGAAAAAACTTATCAAGCGTCTTGATCTATCTCTATAGATCTTGAAGCTCAATATGTAAGGAGCTTTACCGAGGTCTTTCTTTGAAAAACTCCTTTCAAACACTCCTTTATGCTTTGCAGAATAATTCTACATTATTTTCGATCAACAATATGTCATACACATATACTTATCAGAAATGATGTAGTGCTCCCACTCACTTTCTTGTAAATACAGGCTTCACCGCAAGTCTGTATAAAACTATATGCTTTGATCAACTTATCAAAGCGTATATTCCAACTCCGAGATTCTTGCACCAGTCCATAGATGGATCGCTGGAGCTTGCATATTTAGTTAACACCTTTAGGATCGACAAAACCTTCTAGTTGCATCGTATACAACTCTTCTTTAGTAAATCCATTAAGGAATGCAGTTTTGTTTATCCATTTGCCAGATTTCATAAAATGCGGCAATTGCCAACATGATTCGGACAGACTTAAGCATAGATACGAGTGAGAAAATCTCATCGTAGTCAACACCTTGAACTTGTCGAAAACCTTTTGCGACAATTCTAGCTTTGTAGATAGTAACACTACTATCAGCGTCCGTCTTCCTCTTGAAGATCCATTTATTTTCTATGGCTTGCCGGTCATCGGGCAAGTCAACCAAAGTCCATACTTTGTTCTCATACATGGATCATATCTCAGATTTCATGGCCTCAAACCATCTCGCGGAATCTGGGCTCATCATCGCTTCCTCATAGTTCGCAAGTTTGTCATGGTCTAGTAACATGACTTCCAGAACAGGATTACCGTACCACTCTGGTGCGGATCTCACTCTGGCTTACCTACGAGATTTGGTAGTAACTTGATCTGAAGTTACATGATCATCATCATTAGCTTCCTCACTAATTGGTGTAGTAGTCACAGGAACAGATTTCTGTGATGAACTACTTTCCAATAAGGGAGAAGGTACAGTTACCTCATCAAGTTCTACTTTCCTCCCACTCACTTCTTTCGAGAGAAACTCCTTCTCTAGAAAAACTCCGAATTTAGCAACAAAAGTCTTGCCTTCGGATTTGTGATAGAAGGTGTACCCAACAGTCTCCTTTGGGTATCCTATGAAGACATATTTCTCCGATTTGGGTTTGAGCTTATTAGGATGAAACTTTTTCATATAAGCATCACAACCCCAAACTTTAAGAAATGACAACTTTGGTTTCTTGCCAAACCACAGTTCAGATTGTGTCGTCTCAACGGACTTAGATGGTGCCCTATTTAACGTGAATGCAGCTGTCTCTAATGCATAACCCCAAAACGATAATGGTAGATCGGTAAGAGACATCATAGATCGCACCATATCTAATAAAGTACGGTTATGACGTTCGGACACACCATTACATTGTGGTGTTCCAGGTGGCGTGAGTAGCGAAACTATTTCACATTGTTTTAACTGAAGGCCAAACTCGTAACTCAAATATTTTACCTCTGCGATCATATCGTACAAACTTTTATTTTCTTGTTACGATGATTCTCCACTTCACTCTGAAATTCTTTGAACTTTTCAAATGTTTCAGACCTTTGTTTCATCAAGTAGATATACTCATATCTGCTCAAATCATCTGTGAAGATTAGAAAATAATGATATCTATTGCGAGCCTCAATATTCATCGGACCACATACATCAGTATGTATGATTTCCAACAAATCTGTTGCTTGCTTCATTGTTCCGGAGAACGTCGTTTTAGTCATCTTGCCCATGAGGCATGGTTCGCAAGCATCAACTGATTCATAATCAAGTGATTCCAAAATCCCATCAGCATGGAGTTTCTTCATGCACTTTACTCCAATATGACCTAAACGGCAGTGCTACAAATAAGTTGCACTATCATTATTAACTTTGCATCTTTTGGTTTCAATATTATGATTATGTGTATCACTACGATCGAGATCCAACGAACTATTTTCATTGGGTGTGTAACCATATAAGGTTTTATTCATGTAAACAGAACAACAATTTATTCTCTTACTTAAATGAATAACCGTATTACAATAAACATGATCAAATCATATTCATGCTTAACGCAAACACCAAATAACACTTATTCAGGTTCAACACTAATCCCGAAAGTATAGGGAGTGTGCGATGATGATCATATCAATCTTGGAACCACTTCCAACACACATCGTCACTTCACCCTTAACTAGTCTCTGTTTATTCTGCAACTCCCGTTTCGAGTTACTAATCTTAGCAACTGAACTAGTATCAAATACTGAGGGGTTGCTATAAACACTAGTAAAGTACACATCAATAACATGTATATCAAATATACTTATGTTCACTTTGCCATCCTTCTTATCTGCCAATCACTTGGGGTAGTTCCGCTTCCAGTGACCAGTCCCTTTGCAGTAGAAACACTTAGTCTCAGGCTTAGGACCAGACTTGGGCTTCTTCACTTGAGTAGCAACTTGCTTGTTGTTCTTCTTGAAGTTCCCCTTCTTTCCTTTGCCCTTTTCTTGAAACTAGTGGTCTTGTCAACCATAAACACTTGATGTTTTTCTTGATTTCTACCTTCGTTGATTTCAGCATCACGAAGAGCTTGGGAGTTGTTTCCGTTATCCCTTGCATATTATAGTTCATCACGAAGTTCTACTAACTTGGTGATGGTGACTAGAGAATTCTGTCAATCACTATCTTATCTGGAAGATTAACTCCCACTTGATTCAAGCGATTGTTGTACTCAGACAATCTGGGCACATGCTCACTAGTTGAGCGATTCTCCTCCATCTTTTAGCTATAGAACTTGTTGGAGACTTCATATCTCTCAACTCGGGTATTTGCTTGAAATATTAACTTCAACTCCAGGAACATCTCATATGGTCCATGACGTTCAAAACGTCTTTGAAGTCCCGATTCTAAGCCGTTAAGCATGGTGCACTAAACTATCAAGTAGTCATCATATTGAGCTAGCCAAACGTTCATAACGTCTACATCTGCTCCTGCAATAGGTCTGTCACCTAGCGGTGCATCAAGGACATAATTATTCTGTGCAGCAATGAGGATAAACCTCAGATCACGGATCCAATCCGCATCTTTGCTACTAACATCTTTCAACACAATTTTCTCTAGGAACATATCAAAATAAACACATGAAAGCAACAATGCGAGCTATTGATCCACAACATAGATATGCTAATACTACCAGGACTAAGTTCATGATAAATTAAAGTTCAATTAATCATATTACTTAAGAACTCCCACTTAGATAGACATCCCTCTAATCTTCTAAGTGATCACGTGATCCAAATCAACTAAACCATGTCCGATCATCACGTGAGATGGAGTAGTTTCATCGGTGAACATCATTATGTTGATCATATCTACTATATGATTCACGCTCGACCTTTCGGTCTCCGTGTTCCGAGGCCATATCTGCATATGCTAGGCTCGTCAAGTATAACCCGAGTATTCTGCGTGTGCAAAACTGGCTTGCACCCGTTGTAGATGGACGTAGAGCTTATCACACCCGATCATCACGTGGTGTCTGGGCACGACGAACTTTGGCAACGGTGCATACTCAGGGAGAACACTTCTTGATAATTAGTGAGAGATCATCTTATAATGCTACCGTCAATCAAAGCAAGATAAGATGCATAAAAAAGATAAACATCACATGCAATCAAAATATGTGACATGATATGGCCATCATCATCTTGCTTCTTTGATCTCCATCTCCAAAGTACTGTCATGATCTCTATCGTCACCGGCATGACACCATGATCTCCATCATCTTGATCTATATCAATGTGTCGTCACACGGTCGTCTCGCCAACTATTGCTCTTGCAACTATTGCTATCGCATAGCGATAAAGTAAAGCAATTATTTGGCGCTTGCATCTTATGCAATATAGAGACAACCATAAGGCTTTTGCCAGTTGCTGATAACAAAACATGATCATCTCATACAATAACTTATATCTCATCACGTTTTGACCATATCACATCACAACATGCCCTGCAAAAACAAGTTAGACGTCCTCTACTTTGTTGTTGCATGTTTTACGTGGCCTCTACGGGCTTAAGCAAGAACCAATCTTACCTACGCATCAAAACCACAACGATAGTTTGTCAAATAGACTCCGTTTTAACCTTCGCAAGGACCGGGTGTAGCCACACTCGGTTCAACTAAAGTTGGAGAAACTGTCACCCGCAAGCCACCTATGTGCAAAGCACGTCGGGAGAACCGGTCTCGCGTAAGCGTACGCGTAATGTCGGTTCGGGCCGCTTCATCCAACAATACCGCCGAACCAAAGTATGACATGCTGGTAGGCAGCATGACTTATATCGCCCAAAACTCACTTGTGTTCTACTCGTGCATATAACATCAACATATAAAACCTAGGCTCTGATACCACTGTTGGGGAACGTAGTAATTTCAAAAATTTCCTACGCACATGCAAGATCATGGTGATGCATAGCAACGAGAGGGGAGAGTGTTGTCTACGTACCCAACGCAGACCGACTGCGGAAGCGCTAACACGACATAGAGGAAGTAGTCGTACGTCTTCATGATCCGACCGATCCAAGCACCGTTACTCCGGCACCTCCGAGTTCTTAGCACACGTACAGCTCGATGACGATCCCCGGGCTCCGATCCAGCAAAGCGTCGGGGAGGAGTTCCGTCAGCACGACGGCGTGGTGACGATCTTGATGTTCTACCGTCGCAGGGCTTCGCCTAAGCACTGCAACAATATGACCGAGGTGGAATATGGTGGAGGGGGGCACCGCACACGGCTAAGGAACGATCACGAGGATCAACTTGTGTGTCTTTGGGTGCCCCCTGCCCCCGTATATAAAGGAGTGGAGGAGGGGAGGGCCGTCCCTCTCTATGGCGCGCCCTAGGGGAGTCCTACTCCCACCGGGAGTAGGATTCCCCCTTTCCTAGTCCAACTAGGAGTCCTTCCATGTATTAGGAGTAGGAGTCAAGGCAAGGGAAAAGAGGAGAGAAGGAAGGAGGGGGCGCAGCCCTTCCCCCTAGTCCAATTCGGACTAGGCCTTGGGGGGGCGCCCAACCTCTCCTATCTGTTTCCCCTAAAGCCCAATAAGGCCCATATACTCCCCGGCGAATTCCCGTAACTCTCCGGTACTCCGAAAAATACTCGGATCACTCGGAACCTTTCCGATGTCCGAATATAGTCGTCCAATATATCGATTTTTACGTCTCGACCATTTCGAGACTCCTCATCATGTCCCCGATCTCATCTGGGACTCCGAACTCCTTCGGTACATCAAAACTCATAAACTCATAATATAACTGTCATCGAAACCTTAAGCATGCGGACCCTACGGTTCGAGAACAATGTAGACATGACCGAGACACGTCTCCGGTCAATAACCAATAGCGGGACCTGGATGCCCATATTGGCTCCTACATATTCTACGAAGATCTTTATCGGTCAGACCGCATAACAACATACGTTGTTCCCTTTGTCATCGGTATGTTACTTGCCCGAGATTCGATCGTCGGTATCCAATACCTAGTTCAATCTCGTTACCGGCAAGTCTCTTTACTCGTTCCGTAATACATCATCTCGCAACTAACTCATTAGTTGCAATGCTTGCAAGGCTTATGTGATGTGCATTACCGAGAGGGCCCAGAGATACCTCTCCGACAATCGGAGTGACAAATCCTAATCTCGAAATACGCCAACCCAACATCTACCTTTGGAGACACCTGTAATGCTCCTTTATAATCACCCAGTTACGTTGTGACGTTTGGTAGCACCCAAAGTGTTCCTCCGGCAAACGGGAGTTGCATAATCTCATAGTCATAGGAACATGTATAAGTCATGAAGGAAGCAATAGCAACATACTAAACGATCGGGTGCTAAGCTAATGGAATGGGTCATGTCAATCAGATCATTCAACTAATGATGTGACCTCGTTAATCAAATAACAACACTTTGTTCATGGTTAGGAAACATAACCATCTTTGATTAACGAGCTAGTCAAGTAGAGGCATACTAGTGACACTCTGTTTGTCTTTGTATTCACACATGTATTATGTTTCCGATTAATACAATTCTAGCATGAATAATAAACATTTATCATGAAATAAGGAAATAAATAATAACTTTATTATTGCCTCTAGGGCATATTTCCTTCAATTTTTTCCTCAACTACGAGGGGAGGTAAGGAACTACCATCTAGCTCTGCACTTGATTCACCTTCTGTTTTGAGTAAACTTGCGACTCCTACTCCTGCTATTCATTCTGATATGTCGCATGTTATTGATGATGCCACTTCTGCTTTGCATGATACTTATGATGAAACTACTTCTATGCTTGATAATACTGTGCCACTAGGTGAATTTCTTGATGAACAACTTGCTAGGGTTAGAGAGAATGAAATTATTGAAACTGATAATATTGATGAAAGTGATGATGAAGATTCTCCCCCTAGATATGAATTGCCTGTTGTGCCCGAGGGTTATGTTATGGATGAAGAAACTGCTAGAGACTTCTTAGCTTGCAAGGATATATCTGATCTTAAGAAATTATTAGCTAAGCTGAAAGAAAAGTCTTTGAATGCTAGAATGAAATATGACCTTGCTTTTGCTACTTCAACTATCTTTATTTCCGATAAGGACTATGATTTCTCTGTCGATCCTGAGTTTAATTACTTTGGTTGAATCTGATCCTTTCTATGGTTATGAATCTGAAACTGTTGTGGCACACCTTACTAAATTAAATGATACAGCCACCCTGTTCACTAATGATGAGAAAACTCGCTATTATTATATCCTTAAGTTGTTTCCGTTCTCATAAAAGTGTGATGCTAAAACATGGTTTAATTCTCTTGATCCTGGTTGTGTGCGTAGTCCCCAGGATATGATTTATTACTTCTCTGCTAAATATTTTCCATCTCATAAGAAACAAGCTGCCTTAAGGGAAATATATAATTTTGTGCAAATTGAAGAAGAGAGTCTCCCACAAGCTTGGGGGAGGCTTCTCCAATTACCTAATGCTTTGCCTGATCATCCTCTCAAGAAAAATGAAATACTTGATATCTTTTATAATGGACTAACCGATGCTTCCAGAGACCACCTGGACAGTTGTGCTGGTTGTGTTTTCAGGGAAAGAGCAGTTGATCAAGCTGAATTGCTATTGAATAATATGTTTACTAATGAAAATAATTGGACACTTCCTAAACCAACTCCTAAGCCAACTCCGAAGAAAAGGGGTATTCTATTTCTCAGTCCTGAAGATATGCAAGAGGCAAAGAAATCAATGAAAGAACAAGGTATTAAAGCTGAAGATGTTAAGAATTTACCACCTATTGAAGAAATACATGGTGTTGATAACCCGACATAGGTAGTAAAGGTAAATTCTCTCTATAGATATGATAAAGTTGAAATCCCGCCCACTAAGTTTGCTAGTCAATGCTTAGATGAGTTTGATAATTTTATGGTTAACCAAGAAGACTTCAATGGTTATGTTGGTAGACAATTGAAACGTAATGCTTATATGATTGAACACTTGAGTGATTATATGGCTAGTGTTAAAGGTGAACTTAAACTTATTAGTAAACATGCTTCTATGGTAATCACTCAAGTAGAACAAGTACTTAAGGCTCAGAATGATTTGCTCAATGAATTCAATAATAAGAAAAATGTAATGCTGTTAGAGTTATGACTAGAGGGGGTAAGATGACTCAGGAACCTTTGTATCCTGAGGGCCATCCTAAGAGAATTGAGCAGGATTCTCAGAGAACTGATGTAGATGCAGCTAGTCCTTATAAAAGGAAGAAAAAGAAAAATGATAGGACTTTGCATGCTTCTAGGGAACTAGTTGTTGCCTCACCTGAGAATCCCAATTATATTTCTATTTCTGATGCTGAAACACAATCTGGTAATGAACATGAACCAAGTGATAATGTTAATGATGATGTTCATGTTGATGCTCAACCTAGCAACAATAATGATGTACAGATTGAACCTGCTGTTGATCTTGATAACCCACAATCAAAGAATCAACATTATGATAAGAGAGATTTTGTTGCTAGGAAGCACGGTAAGAAAAGAGAACCATGGGTTCAGAAACCCATGCCTTTTCCTCCTAAACCATCCAAGAAAAAGCATGATGAGGATTTTGAGCGCTTTGCTGAAATGATTAGACCTATCTTTTTGCGTATGCGTTTGACTGATATGCTTAAAATGAATCCTTATGCTAAGTATACGAAAGAAATTGTTACAAATAAGAGAAAGATACCGGAAGCTGAAATTTCCACCATGCTTGCTAATTATACTTTTAAGGGTGGAATACCAAAGAAACTTGGAGATCCCGGAGTACCAACTATACCTTGCTCCATTAAAAGAAACCATGTTAAAACTGCTTTATGTGATCTTGGAGCCGGTGTTAGTGTTATGCCTCTCTCTTTATATCGTAGACTTGATTTGAATAAGTTGACACCTACTGAAATATCTTTGCAAATGGCTGATAAATCAACTGCTATACCTGTCGGTATTTGTGAGGATGTGCCTGTTGTGGTTGCAAACATTACTATTTTAACGGACTTTGTTATTCTTGATATTCCTTTGTACGATAGTATGTCCATTATCCTTGGTAGACCCTTTTTGACTACTGCAGGGGCTGTTATTGATTGCAACAAAGGCAATGTCACTTTTCATGTTAATGGTAATGAGCATACGATACACTTTCCGAGGAAACAACCTCAAGTCCAAAGTATCAATTCTATTGGAAAATTTTCAACAATTACTATTGGAGGTTTTGAATTTCCTCTTCCTACTATTAAGAAGAAATATGATATTCTTATTGTTGGGGACATGCATATCCCCGTTGAGGTAACCTAGTGTTATTCGAAATTTCTCCGGTTTCATGCAATTCGGAATGAGTTTGTTAACAAGATTTGATCAACCTTGTTAGTGGATTCCTTTTGATGAGCATGAGACAGATGAAGTTAGAAAGCACAACCTTCTGTACCCTCTTTTTACTTTCTATTATTTATATTAAATAAAGCAAAAATAGTATTTTCTGTCTGTTTTCTGAATTATCCTTGCAATACAAAATACTCCGAAAATAAAAGTTCTCCAAATTGCCTGGAAATTTAATATGATTTTTTCCAGAATATTTAAGAATTATTGGCACTGAGAACATATTAGGGGGACCCACCATGTGCCCATGAGGGTGGAGGGCGCGCCCTACCCCCTGGGCGCGCCCCCTTGCCTCGTGGACCCCACGTGGGTCCCCTCCACTTATTCTTGCACCCACACACTTCGTCTTGCTCCAGAAAAAAAATCCCCACCTAGCTCAAACCCGTGTTCTAGCTCATCTTGCTGCCATTTTCGATCTCCTTGCTCAAAGCTCCATTCACAAAACCGCGTTGGGGGATTGTTCTTCGGTATGTGACTCCTCCAATGTCCAATTAGTTTTTGTTCTAGTGCTTTATTTGTTGCAATTTTTTTGCTGCTTAGGTGACCCTATTCTTGAGCTTGCATGTCAAATTTATGTGGTCAAAAGTAGTTTTAATGCATGATATGGCCTCTAGGCACTTGTAGGAGCAGTTGCTATCAATCTTACTGAGTTTCGTTCACTTTTATTTTGAGTCACTAAAAAATTTCAGAAATTTTTTAGAGGAAGAAATATGTTTAGGAAAATGTACCAAGGTGGTTCCTCAAGGAAGCAAGGACCAAGGCCCGGATACATGAGTCGGACCATGAACTACCAAGAGAAGCTCAAGTGCGGCCTTGTGAATGGCCGTCAAAAAATTTCATGGTTCAGGCAGGAATTAAGGAGGAATTTGAAGCATATGTGCGTAATGCTGAACTCGAGGACTTCATGTCAGATAAGTTCCCCCAACATTACTACCTAACCGACTCCTTTGTCAGAAGGTTTAAATTCACATCATCGCGCAATTCTCACATGGTCCTGTTTGATCTTTATGATAAATCTTATACCATGGATTTAGAGGATTTTAATACTACTTGTAAACTCCCGCAGTGGGTTAGTGCTAGTGAACCTCGCAAATCTGAATATAAAGACTTTCTTGCTAGTATAACTATGGGGGAATCTAGGGAAATCATGCAAGCCACCATAGGGAGCATTCATTTTCCTGCCATACATTATTTTGCTCTCTTTATAGGTAGATGCATTAACGGTAAGGACGAGGCATGTCACATGTGCGTTCCCGATCTTAGTGTTCTCAAAAGTGCTGTATTAGGAGATAGACAATATAACTTGGGGTCCATTGTTGCACGTAGGTTGCATAATAATAGTATTAATGGAGATTTGTTTGATGGAATTTATGCAACCTGTTTAGCTGATTTTCTTGATATACCCATACGTGGGGATGATATTGAGTTGCCTCCTGCTTATCTAGATTATAATGCTATGGTTCGTCATCAGTTTGTTGAGAGGAACGATCGGTCCCTCCAGTACCGAGTACTGACTAATCTTTGACAGACGGCGCACCGTCCATGTTGCTCTCCTTGCTCCTACTTTATTTGACTTTCAGGCAAGAAGGAGATATGTTATAACCAGGGAGGAGGCGAACACGTACAAGAGGAGGACGGAGGCAGCCCGCCTCCAAGCTGCAGCTCTTCAGGTAGTAGCTGATGCATCTCAGTACGACCCCAGCTTCAACTTCGGATATCCACCAGGCCATCCATGGGCATAGACCAACTTAGGCGAAAAGCCTAAGCTTGGGGAAGTACGTATTCCTCACCGACATTGCATTCATGTTCACACACTCATGCCAGTTGTCGGTGCTCATACTCTTTCATTGTATCATCCATGCTAGTTTCTTTTCTTTTTAAGCTTTCTTCTTGTGTGTTTGAAAAACCTTAATAAAAACCCAAAAAATTAGTTGTAGCTTTTAGCTAGTTTACTTTCCATGTCTCTAGTAGTAATTAAAAAGAAAAACCCAAAAAGATTTCTTGTTCTTCTTTTGCTTGTTGGGAGCTTTCCCGTGTAAATAGTTTTATTTCTTTCTTTTCTTTGGGGGTCGAGAGGAGAAGAACATGATGAAAATGTTGAGTGGCTCTCTTATGCATAATTGTTGATCTAACAGAGAGCCCATATTACTTTGTCTTCTCCCTTGAATTGAATGCTTGCAGATTCCATCTTAGTCCAATGCACGTGCACTATTATTATTATCCACACCGTTTGGCCGTGGAAGTGAAAGGCAATAATGACGATATATGATGAACTGATTGAGATGAGAAAAGCTGGTATGAACTCGACCTCTCTTGTTTTTGTAAATATGATTAGTTCATCGTTCCTGATTCAGCCTATTATGAATGAAACATGTTTGCAATGACAATTAGAGATTATAGTTGCTTATGCCATGCTTAATTATCTAGGAGTTTATAATGGTTTACCTTGCGTGCCAACATGCTATTAAAATGGTTGTGATGTGGTATGATAGGGTGGTATCCTCCTTTGAACGATTCGAGTGGCTTAACTTGGCACATGTTCACGCATGTAGTTGAAACAAAATCAACATAGCCTCCACAATATTTATGTTCATGGTGAATTATATCCTACTCATGCTTGCATTCAGTGTTGATTAATTTTAATGCATGTTCATGATTGTTGTCGCTCTCTAGCTGGCCGCTTCCCAGTCTCTTTCTAGCCTTCACTTGTACTAAGCGGGAATACTGCTTGTGCATCCAACTCCATAAACCCCAAAAGTTGTTCCATATGAGTCCACCATACCTTCCTATATGCGGTATCTACCTGCCGTTCCAAGTAAATTTGTATGTGCCAAACTCTAAACCTTCAAATAAAATTCTATTTTGTATGCTTGAATAGCTCATGTATCAACTAGGCCTGTCTGTATCTTCCATGCTAGGCGGGTTGTTCTCAAGAGGGGTGGACTCTGCTCCTCACTCATGAGAATATGGCTGGTCACCGGGATGCCCAGTCCCATGCTCAAATCAAATCAAAATAATTGCAAACAAAACTCCTCCAGGATTATTGTTAGTTGCAGGCACCCGTTGTTTCGGGCAAGCCATGGATCGATGCTTGTTGGTGGTGGGGGAGTATAAACTTTACCATTCTGCTTGGGAACCGCCTATAATGTGTGTAGCATGGAAGATATCGAGATCTCTTGGTTGTTATGTTGACAATGAAAGTATACCGCTCAAAATATTAGTCATCTCTATTTCAAAACTGAGCTCTGGCACCTCTACAAATCCCTGCTTCCCTCTGCGAAGGGCCTATCCATTTACTTTTATGTCGAGTCATCATCCTCTTATTAAAAAGCACCAGTTGGGAGACCACTGCTGTCATTTGCATGCATTACTATTAGTTTACATTGAGTATGACTGTGACTATATCTCTTTTACCATGAATTACAATTTCCAGTCAGCCCTTGATCTTCAGGGCTGCTCTGCATTTATGTTTTGCGGTCTCATAAAGGGCTAGCGAGATACCATCTTGTTATATGATATTATGATTGTTTTGAGAAAGTGTTGTCATCTGAGATTTATTATTATTGCTCGCTAGTTGATTATGCCATTGATATGAGTAAACATGAGACCTAAATGTTATCATGAATATGTTTAGTTCATAATCTTTGCTGAAAACTTGAATGCTGGATTTACATATTTACAACAACAAGAGCAAACAGAGTTTGTAAAAGTTTTTCTTTATCGCTTTCAATTTGTCAACTGAATTGCTTGAGGACAAGTAAATGTTTAAGCTTGGGGGAGTGTCTCCAACGTATCTACTTTTCCAAACACTTTTGCCCTTGTTTTGGACTCTAACTTGCATGATTTGAATGGAACCAACCCGGATTGACGCTGTTTTTAGCAGAATTGCCATGGTGTTATTTTTGTGCAGAAATAAAAGTTCTCGGAATGACTTGAAAATCAACGGAGAATATTTTTAGAATATATTAAAAATACTGGCGAAAGAATCAAGGCCAGGGGGCCCACACCCTATCCACGAGGGTGAGGGCACACCTACCCCCCTGGGTGCGCCCCCTGCCTCATGGGCCCCCTGGTGCTCCACCGACCTCAACTCTAACTCCATATATTCGTGTTCGGGGAGAAAAAATCAAAGAGAAGGATTCATCATGTTTTACGATATGGAGCCGCCGCCAAGCCCTAAACTCTCTCTAGAGGGCTGATCTGGAGTCCGTTCGGGGCTCTGGAGAGGGGAATCCATCTCCATCGTCATCATCAACCTTCCTCCATCACCAATTTCATGATACTCATTGCCGTGCGTGAGTAATTCCATCGTAGGCTTGTTGGACGGTGATGGGTTGGATGAGATTTATCATGTAATCGAGTTAGTTTTGTTAGGGTTTGATCCCTAGTGTCCATTATGTTCTGAGATTGATGTTGCTATGACTTTGCTGTGCTTAATGCTTGTCACTAGGTCCCGAGTGCCATGATTTCAGATCTGAACCTATTATGTTTTCATGAATATATGTGAGTTCTTGATCCTATCTTGCAATTCTAGTCACCTATTATGTGTTATGATCCGTTTACCCCAAAGTGACAATAATCGGGATACTTACCGGTGATGACCGTAGTTTGAGGAGTTCATGTATTCACTATGTGTTAATGCTTTGGTCTGGTACTCTATTAAAAGGAGGCCTTAATATCCCTTAGTTTCCAATAGGACCCTGCTGCCATGGGAGGGTAGGACAAAAGATGTAATGCAAGTTCTTTTCCATAAGCACGTATGAGTATATTTGGAATACATGCCTACATTACATTGATGAACTGGAGCTAGTTCTGTGTCACCCAATGTTATAACTATTGCATGAGGAATCGCATCTGACATAATTATTCATCACTGATCCATGGCCTACAAGCTTTTCATATATTGTTCTTAGCTTATTTACTTTTTCGTTGCTACTGTTACAATCACTATAAAACAAAAACTGCTACCGTTACTTTTGTCACCGTTACCACTACTATCATATTATACTTTGCTACTAAATACTTTGCCGCATATATTAAGTTTCTAGGTGTGGTTGAATTGACAACTCAGCTAGTAATACTTGATAATATTGTTTGGCTCCCCTTGTGTCGAATCAATAAATTTGGATTGAATACTCTATCCTCGAAAACTGTTGCGATCCCCTATACTTATGGGTTATCAGACACGCTCGCCCGCTTGTGGTCATGCGGCCGTCGATGCCCCCAACGCGCCCGCCGTATCTCAAACTATCTGTTTTTTGGACTTGAAATTCTATCCCCAAAAACCAAATAAATATTGCAAATAATTTAAAACATTAATATAAACATTAAACATCCACACTAGTCAAGTTCAACACATTAATATAATCTAAAACTTTAAAAAAACTATATAAGGCATGTCGCCGTCGCGGCCGCCGTCATCTTCTGTAGCCATAGTTCTACACATCGTCATCATCCCCAGTGAGGTCGACGTATGGCGGTGGCCGATTAGGTCGGCTACTATAGGTAGGGTCAAGGACCCGTCATATGGGGTCCACCTAGGGCCCACACCATCATTGGTAGGTTTCAAGACCACACTCGCATTTGGATGCGTATACCAGGAGGTCCACTTGGACACCTCGACGTCACTCGGCGACCACTTTTCAGTCGACATGACCACCATCATTCGGACAAGGGAGGTGAAGGGACGACGTGGGAGCTGCAATGGTAGATGAATCCTTAAAGTAGACTCATAGCTACCATTACCTGTAACTGTTGTAGTTGTAGCGTTTTACACCTATAACTATCGTTGTTATGAGCATTAAGTGCCCCAACGACATGGGAGCGATGGAGGTTGCAGCGCACTCTATATAAGCCGCACTCCTCCTGTGGTGGGGTTAAGCAATCACTGTAATCATACCCCTTAAGAAAACCAAGCCCCGGGCACAAACGTAGAGATATTACCTCCTCCGAGAGGGGTCTAAACTCGCTAAACACCGAGTGTTACACCCACGTTGTATCTAGGCTTCACCCCTCTTTCGTACCCCCAGTACTCATTGTCAGGATCGTAACCCCGACAGTTGACACCCACCTTGGGGCCAGGCGTCTAGCAAAGTTTCACGGCGCAGGTGGAGTTTCATCATCATCATGTTAGTCGGCAGCGAAATCCATTTCGGGACGCTCAACTTCATCGCCAATGACTCAGCATGGCTTCTCGAGGCCCCGCTAGACGTGGAGGCACTGCCCGTCCGCGGTGCATCACACTTCCGCACATCATCGTATGGAGTCCTTCTCCGACAGCCTTCAGGTCCATACCGAGTGGTCCCTCACCTTCTCCAACAACCTTCAGCTCCGGAAGCTCACGGTTGCAGTGCTGCATCAGGCATGCCGTGGCCTTCATGCCACGACAGACCACGTGTCGGCTCTCAAGTCCGATGAGCCCGCCCTCGACCTCTCTGATGGTCTCCTCGACGTCTCCTCTGACAGGTCCGAGTGCGAGAGCGATGAGTCAACTGCTGAGGTCCTCATGACGGACAACACCGAGCATCGTGCGCCCCTGGGGTACATGATGACCCACAAGTATAGTGGATCAATTGTAGCTCTTTTCGATAAGTAAGAGTGTCGAACCCAACGAGGAGTAGAAGGAAATGACAAGTGGTTTTCAGCAAGGTAATGTCTGCAAGTGCTGAAATTGTAAGTACAGAGTAGTTTGATAGCAAGATATTTTGTAACGAGCAACTAATGATAATAGTAACAAAAGTGCAGCAAGGTAGCCCAATCCTTTTGAGGCAAATGATGGGCCAAAATGGTCTCTTATATTAAGCAAAGCGTTCTTGCGGGTACACAGGAATTTAATGTAGTCACTTTCATCATGTTGATTCAATTCGTGTTTGCTATTTTGATAATTTGATATGTGGGTGAACCGGTGCTTAGGTGTTGTTCTTACTTGAACAAACCTCCTACATATGATTAACCCCCTCGCAAGCATCCGCAACTATAATAAAAGTATTAAGGATAAATCCTAACCATATCATTCAACTTTTGGATCCAATCGTTCCCTTACGGAATAGCACATAAACTAGGGTTTAAGCTTCTGTCACTCTCACAACCCATCATCTAATATCTACTCCACAATGCACTCCCTCAGGCCCAAATATGGTAAAGTATCATGTAGTCAACGTTCACATGACACCACTAAGGGAATCACAACATACATACTATCAAAATATCGAACACATATCAAGATCACATGATTACTTGCAACATGATTTCTCCCATGAACTCAAGAACAAAAGTAACTACTCACAAGTAATAAACACGCTCAAGATCAGAGGGGTATTAAATAGCATAATGGATCTGAACATATAATCTTCCACAAAATAAACCATATAGTAATCAACTACAAGATGTCATCAACACTACTAGTCACCCACAAGCACCAATCTATAGTTCCGGTACAAAGATTGAACACAAGAGATGAACTAGAGTTTGAGATGAGATGGTGTGGTTGAAGATGTTGATGGAGATTGCCCTCCCCAAGATGGGAGATTTGTTGGTGATGATGATGACGACGATTTCCCCCTCTCGGAGGGTAGTTCCCCCAGCGGAATCGCTCTGCCGGAGGGAAAAAGTGCTCATGCCCAAGTTCCGCCTCGAGACGGCGGCGCTCCATCCCAAAAGTCCTCTCCTTATTTTTTCTAGGTGAAAATGACTTATATACCAAAAGATGGGCACCAGAGGTGGGACTGGGTGAGCACAACCCACCGTGGCACGATTGGGCTCCCTGGCACGCCCAAGTGGGTTGTGCCCACCTGGTGGGCGCCCTCTGGTGCTTATTGGCTCCAATATTCCTCATATATTCCATAAAAAATTTCCGTAAAGTTTCAGCTTGTTTGGAGTTGTGCAGAATAGGTAGCCTGACGTAGCTTTTCCAGGTCCAGATTTCCAGGTGCCGGAATTCTCCCTCTTTGTGTGTACCTTGCATATTATGAGAGAAAAGGCATTAGAATTAATCCAAAAAGCATTATTATGCATAAATACATCATAAATAATAGTAGGAAAACATGATGCAAAATGGACGTATCAACTACCCCAAGCTTAGACCTTGCTTGTCCTCAAGCGAAAACCAAAATCGAAAAACATATCCACATGCTTAGAGAGAGAGAGGGGTGTAGATAAAAAGAAAATACTGACATAGAAGCATCATGTGAATTATTATAACAGCAACAAACTTTGACATAAAAAATTTATCATAGAACTTTTATCATAGACCTCTCATGAATAAGTAACAATTCATCACACTATCGAAGGATAAAGCATAAAATCTATTAGAAACCAACAAACTATATTCTCAGTCAACTTTGCAACTACAATTCATCATCTTCTCAGGAAGGGTCATGTATCAGAGCCTTTAGGAAAGTCCACATACTCAACCATCATTTAGTCTTCTATAATTTGTAACACTCACTGCATACACATGAGAAAAACGTTTCAACCGAACACATAGAAAGATAGGGGCTTATAGTTTCGCCTCCCAACGTATTCGCCTCAAGGGTGATGTCAACAATAATAAATTATGCCACCCATATTCAACTGGACATATGTGCCTAGATCTTTCCTCAACACATGATGCTTGCCAAAGGAGAAAAATAAAAAGGAATAGAGATAAAAACTTTGACTCTTGCATAAAAGTAAATACATAAAAGTAAAAGATAGGCCCTTCGCAGAGGGAAGGAGAGGTTACCATGCGCTTATTTGTTTGTATGCTCAACCCCTTAGTGCAAAAGAATGTCACATTGTATTGCCCTTTGTGATGGTAACCTTTATTATGCAGTATGTCGCTTTTCTTCTTCACCATCACAAGTTCGTACAATGCTCAATTTTCTCTTACACTAACTGATCTCGCACTTTTAGAAGCAATTTTTATTGCCTTATTGCACCGATGACAACTTACTTGAAGGATCTGACTCAATACTTAGGTAGGTATGGTGGACATTTGAAAATAAGATTTGGGTTTAAGGGTTTTTGGATGCACAAGTAGTATCTCTACTTAGTGCAGAATTTTTTACTAGCAAAGATGGGGGGCGAGCACCACATGTTGAAGGATCTATGACAATATAACTTCTGTGTGAATATGAACAAACATAAATCATTAAGTTGTCTTCCTTGTCCAATATCAACAATTTTGGCATATAATATTTTGATGGGGGCTCACAATAACAAAAGATTTCCAGGATACTGTATTTATATGTGAATGTTCTCTTCCCTTATTAATTCTTTCATGAGTTGCATCATTGACCAATGCTATGTTTGTCAATCTCTAATAAAATTTTCTACTTATACTTTTCCTTATGTGGTGTCATCATCGACCATAAGATTAGCATATGATCTTATTCATTTATTTCCTTTATTTTTATTGGAACATGAAAATAAAGAAAGAAAAAACTCAAACTAAAAATTTATTATGTATCTCGCACATGATTACAAGGATAGATCACTAAGCAAACTCTCGAAAAGAAAGGATCAAACTAAACTTTTATTTATATAAAGCATATGATAACTATGGATCAAACTAAAGTAAGTAAATGCAAAATATAGTGGGGGTGATATGATACCGGGGCACCTCCCCCAAGCTTGGCTAAAGCCAAGGGTAGTGCCCATACCCGATACTCAATTTTCTTTTGGTGATGAAGAAGGTGGTGGTATGAAGTAGAGATCTTGTCCTTCTTCCTTAGCTTACGCTTGAGGATGGAATTTTCCTCTTTCAGTTCACTGATCTCCTGCTCAAGCTCCAATACCTTTTTCATAAATCTTGCTTATTTTCCTGTAAAAGGCGGAAGGGTATAAACTGAACCTTAGGCCTCTTTGCTTTGTTGGGGAGGCTTAACTTCTTGAATTCCACATGCATGTCCCCAGGTTGAGGGAACGAGGTTTCATCCTCATCTAAGCTTGTCTCCTCCTTCTCCCTAGGATAATAGTCTCCCTCTTCCTCCGAGGTCCAGCCATAATGCTCCACATCCCCATAGGACTTGGGGTTATAGCTCTCACCCTCAGAGTCTTGGGATGACATATTTTCAGATCTATCAGGAAAACAGCAGGAGAAGAAAATAGAGGATTTCTCTGCAATACGGTGGTCAATAGGTTCGGGGGGGGGGGGGGGTATATAAAGATTTTTTTATCTTGGGAAACAAGAAAGTTGTAGAAAAATGGAGTCCGGAAGGTACCCGAGGTGGGCACAAGCCACCTGGGCGCGTCTGGAAAGGCTTTCCCTAGTGTCTTGTGCCCACCAGGGTGCAGTTCCTGAAAGTTCCTTATTTTCCTAATTTTTGTTATACTCCAAAATTGACAGAAAATATTTTTGCGGATTTTTCAGAGTCTGTTTACTTGTCGTATCACGTACCTCCTCTTTTTAACGATTCTGGAGTGTTCTGGAAGGTCTCTTTTATGTGTTCTTCCGGTGTCATAGTTTGGATAATATTACTTTCAACATTAATGGGATTACCTGAGATATAATGTTTTATTCGTTGCCCATTAACAAAATTCGGGTTAGTACCTTCGGCATTATTTATTTTGATAGCTCCAGACCGATAAACCTCCTCGATAACATTGGGTCCTTCCCATTTAGAGAGGAGTTTTCCTGCAAAGAATCTGAAACGAGAGTTGTACAAAAGAACATATTCTCCAACTTTAAACTCACGCTTTTGGATTATTTTATCATGCCATCTTTTAACATTTTCTTTAAATAACTTGGCATTTTCATAAGCTTGGGTTCTCCATTCATCTAAAGAGCTAATGTCAAACAACCTCTTTTCACCGGCAAGTTTGAAATCATAGTTGACCTCTTTAACTTCCTAATATGCTTTATGTTCTAACTCAAGAGGCAAATGACAAGCTTTTCCATAAACCAATTTATAAGGAGACATACCCATAGGATTTTTATATGCTGTTCTATAAGCCCAAAGTGCATCATCTAATTTCTTAGTCCAATTCTTCCGGGGCCTATTGACTGTCTTTCGCCAAATTAATTTTATTTCTCTATTGCTAAGTTCAACTTGACCACTAGACTAAGGATGGTAGGGTGATGCAATTCTATGGTTAACATCATACTTGGCAAGCATTTTACGGAAAGCACCATGAATAAAGTGTGAACCTCCATCTGTCATTAAATATCTAGGAACTCCAAACCTTGGGAAAATAACTTCCATAAGCATTTTAATAGAGGTGTTGTGATCAGCACTACTAGTTGGAATAGCTTGTACCCACTTAGTAACATAATCAACAACAACCAAAATATGTGTATACCGATTAGAGGATGGAAAAGGTCCCATGTAATCAAATCCCCAAACATCAAATGATTCGGCAGCAAGTGATTAATTCATAGGCATTTCTTGACGCTTACCAATATTACCTATTCTTTGACATTCATCACAATATAAGACGAACTTACGAGCATCCTTGAAGAGAGTAGGCCAATAAACACTACAAGAAATATGTCAACTTGTGAGACCAGCACTATTGGTCACTGAATGGTCACTGTTTTCAATTTGTGACCTTTTTGTGACCAAAAACATAAGGTCAAAAGCTGGCAGTCATAAACTGACTATAGCGACCTTTCTTCTGGAATGGTCGTAGACGTTTATGACCAAAATACGTCTACTGTGGCGTTTTGGTCACTAGCAACCTCCCCAGGCCACGTAGGCATCCAGCGTGGCAATCTGATGTGGCACAAGATTCAGCCCGGTCCAATTCGATTTTCTACATGGGCCTAGCCCAACAATTCGGCCTTTTTACTTTATTTTTTTCTTGTTAATTTTTGCTAGCTACATGGGCTTGGGCCATTAATTCGGCCTTTTTTCTAAGATGCAGCCTTTTATAGTCTATTGATATTTTATTTTCGTCCTTTTTTGCCACTAGTCCCACCAATCAGATTGGTCCCACTTGTCATGCTTATCACAAAATTGATCCCACACATCAAAAATTTCAAAATCTGTCAAACAACTATTATAACTTGGACCCCCTTGTCAGGTTTCCATTTGACAGGTATTCAATACACAATCATTATTTCAAACAATCCAAATAGCAAATGAAATTCGTCCAAAACAACACGGCATTAGTCTATTAAAAACATTACAGTATACTACAGCCCAGATAAGCCTACTACTGCCTACATTAGCAACACATAATATGCTAGTCTTTGTTGATATGCTTCACAGCTTCGAACTTGGATTTGCACTTCACCTGTGCAAAAAACAAGAATGAACATATAAGAATAAGAATCTGTACAGAACATCAAACAGTAGCCAATGAGGGATCCAATAACTTATAAGCAAGAATTGACAGCAAATGAGATGTACATAAATAGTATGACTAACACTAACCAGTATGTGTTCATGGAGTGACTAACACTAACTAGCATGGAGTGACTAAAATGTTCTTACTAGTTCAAGGCTATTACAAGCATGTACTCCCTCCGATCAAAAATAAGTGTCTCGGCTTTGAATTAAGGAGGGAGTACATAGAAACCAACAACCAGCAGATTAATATAAGTTCTTCCATTATCAGAAAAGACCATGAAACAGACATTCTGGAACCAACGAAAATCTAATATAAGTTCTTCCATTATATTTACCAACCTACCTATCGATTTCTCAACACCAACAAACAGTCCTCAATTAGAAGTAACAACCAACAAAAATTCTATTTAGCATGTGTGCAAACTGGAGTTGTTTCAGTTCATACAGCAGATACACGAAGGAAATATGCAAATGTTTGATCTATAATTCAAATCATAGCACACAAGGGGGCTAAATAACGGCAACCTGATTACCATCAGGCACAGAATTAAGGAAAAACACATCCAGCAGACATAATGCCGAACCAGCAGCAGAAAGAAAGTGAATAATACCGAGGTGGAGATGTTCCTCTTGCCATCGGTGGCGCAGACCAGGCACTGGTACTCAACAGGCTCCCCCTTACTCGCCATCTTATTCAACCTAGCCTGACACTTCATCGACACTGCGCACATCGAACAACTCATCACATCAGAGTTGTTGAACCCATCAAATCTACAACCCACACCACACGAACCAGCTGTAAGGGTAGGGGGTCTCTCACATCGCTTCATGGTGACCCACATAGAGCCCTTCTCCGTGCTCCTCTTGCACATGCTGGTCAGCTTGGTCAGGAACATATCTGCCTGCATCAACACCTGCACAGAACACGCAATGCGGGCAAGCATGGTCAGAAACAGTTCAACAAAGCAGGGCAGAATTTCCTGCTATCTGATGAATTAACAAAACAAGAGTGGACATCTCACGGTGAGTTAACTATCTGATGAATTTAGTAAAACACATACTAGCATTCACTGACTTGTCCTATACTAGACAGGAGGTCCAATTAACATTTGGGTACATTAATAATCATATTACAGGTGAAAAATAGCAGTCAGAGGAGTATTCAGTAACTAGATGAGATGAGAGAGGGACCTGCTACGCAATCTCCCTGGTAGGGCAGATGCAGATGGCCCGGGGAGTCCTGCGGCTGGGGTCACCACCGTACACAGCCGCCATAACACCGGTCACCTTGTTGATCTTGTCCTTCAAGTTCTCTGAGTTCTCAGTTCTTATCATACGTTTATGAACTTCATCACGTACCCGTCGCCATCAGGAATGTTGCTCCTACAGCAGCAACAACAGGTAACCATTTATAAATTAAATGGATAGTCCAGCTATAAAGTGGATGGCACAAACAAGTTGGCTGCTTACCTATAACTTTCTGCAACAACAAATGATTTTCATCGTGACCCAACATGTAAACATCAGTCACTTGCCGCGGCATCAGCTTCGGGCACCTTCTTCTTGAAGATTTCTTCTTTGCCCCTGAAGAAGCATCCGCCAGCAGCCTCGGTGTGCCTACAATTTGCATCATCATGCATGCAAAAGTGTGTTAATTTCAATATAGTAGGCTAGCTTTATAAGGAAGAAAGGAACACTCCATGCATCCATCTGATGCAAATATTTGCACTAAAACTATGATGAACCTGCACCCAGAATTATATCTCTAGGAGAGAGGGCCCCGCTTGTACAACAACAATACCAACTAACATGAGCTAATTAATAATCCTACTATATATTAGCATAAAGGTTTTCTAGTTATTAACAAGGCAAAAACTGATAAGTAGGAAGCTAGTCACATCAGGTAAAAAGTTAAGTAGCACAGTTTTCCATTTTAAGAAGCATAAATGCAAGCTAGTCCCAGATACTGTTCTTGGATGTTATCAGGACTCAAGCATTGGGATGGCATAGCTAAATATAGTGCAGTAATGACTTCAGAACAAATATTCCCCAAAGACTAGATGCATGCTAAGGAGGAAAACAATAACTTGTTTGATTGTTTTCCATTCTGAACCATAAATACACTTGTTCAGTGCAAACATATGTACTATAAGGCTTCCTTAATTGGAGTGACATTAATCAGGACCATACATATACAAGCCTCTAGAAATAGAAGTTACGAGTCGAGCCGTGGATGGACTAGTCGATATATACGAGTCGAGCGACTCAAAAAGAGAGTTGCATCAGCTGGGACGAGGCGCCGCCAACACCCACTCCCTACGTCCGGAAATACTTGAAATAAGGGTGCACATTTGCATAATAGCTATCTGAACATACAGAACCCAAGTTCCTACTGATGTACTATGGAAATTTGAAATTTAGAGTCCTAGCTTTTACTACTGAAATTTCCATTGGTAGTTCACCACTGAACTCTATTTTTGTAAGCCCGGGAACTCCACGCCAGTCCTGTCAATCCTAACAGTGTGAGTTAGTCAGGCAGGTTGCAGAACAAGAGGCTATATTCAGTTAACAAGCATTGAATTCAGTATCTTCAGTGTGTGCACTGCACCACCAAATGCAGCTGGCTGCAGAACATCCCAGTTCGTCCAGCAGGCAAGGACGAAATCAATACAAGCCACCATCTACCTATTTCAAAGTCAGGTAACACTGGAGTGCTATCTAACACCATCAATTCCAAGCCGGCTAATACTACTAGCAAAATCAGGCCTGAACTCTTAAAAAGTTAGAGACCACTCCAAAATTAGGCGAACTCTTATACCTCATAGAACGCTGGCAGAACAACACAAGCATCAGGTATGCTAACAGAATAAATCACAGGTAAAACCACTCTAAAACCTTTCAGACCACCAGATTTGGCTATCGGAGCGGGTGAAAACCGTAGATCGAGGGGCATACCATGTACTCGATGGTGATGAAGGGGTCGTTGATGGCGACGAGCTCGACATCGTCGCTCTGGAGGGAGACCCTGGCGACGAGCCTCTCGATCCTCTAGACCACATAGAAAGAGCAAAATTGATCAGCAAAAAACAATCATCACTCAGATCAGGAGACGAAGCAGCAGTAATTCGATGATCAATTTACCCATGGCGAGGGAGTGGAACTGTCGCTGCGACGCGAGGGAGTGGAAGGGCGGGGAAGAGAAGGTGGGGGCCGGCGGTGAGGTGAGGGAGACAGGGGCGGTTGGTGGCGGTGGTGCTGTGAATGGCACGGGGGGGTGGAAGGCGGGAGCGATGATTCTGGCCGGAGGCGAGGGAGGAGTGGAGGGGAGGGGAGGGGAGGGTGCAGGCCGGTGGCGAGGGGAGAGGTGGGTGGCAGAGGCGAGGGGAGAGGTGGGCGGCGGAAGGAAGGGGAGGACGGGGCGGCGGCGGAGGGATCTGGATCGGGGAGAGGAGTGGGGGCGGGGAGGGATCTGGATCGGCTAGGGTTCACGCGCGTTTGAGAGAGAGGCTGCACTGGATTGGATCGACGGATGGATTGATGTATGGATGGATGGATGGACGGATGTTTGCCACGTCATCGATCCATGCCACAACGGATTCCACCAATCAGAATTCAGCCTATGTTTCTCTTATAGTTTTTATCCTCTTATTTAGGGCAAACATTCAACATATTAACCACTTATAGTTTGTTAAAATGAAATAATATTGTGCACATGTGTGTATCTTGTGATGACGAACAATGTTGATCTGGGGAGTTTTCATTTTCATTCCAAAAAATACCCGTTTTCTATTTTTCGAGTGCCCGAAATGATTTTTTTGTGAAGGACCTACCATACATCTATTACAAAATTGGACCAAATCATTTTTCTAAAATATTAGGCAATGTTTAATGCACAATAGACCAAATAGTTGGGCGTCAAAAGTTTTGATCCACCACTCGTGAAAAAGACAAATTTCCGCCGATTCAGTTGGAAGCGGGTCAAGTTTGAACTACATCTGCCTCATAGTTTGCTCTTTATTTTTTTCAAAAATCATTTCTAGGTAAATAAGTATCTATTTAATTATAGAAACATCAAAAGTTTTCCAAGATTCAACCACTAGGTAAGAACGGTCAAGCCCGCCGTTTCGACCGCATTTTGAAACGGGCATAAAAAATTCAAAAAAAATCAAAAAATTGGAAAACCTTCGCATTGTGTCGTTATATGTGGCCAAGTTACCAGCAAAAATAATAAACTTGTAATACGGCAATTATTTTAAAAAAAGTGTTCTCAGAAACGAGCAATCACGTGTGGAGATCAATGCCTTTCAAGTTAGATGATCAATCTTATGGCCACATTCATGGCATAGTTTGTTCAAATGATCTCATATTGTGCACAAGGGTGCATATTGGAATGGCAAACAATGTTGCCTAAGGGAGTTTTCATTTTATTTGCACGGAAAATTCGTTTTCCATTTTTCAAGTGCCCGAAATGAGTTTAATTTGTGAAGGACCTACCAAATATTTGTTGCAAAATTGTACCAAATCATTTTTATAAAAAACTAGGCCATATTTAATGCACAATTGACCAAATGGTTGGGTTTCAAAATATTTGATCCACTTCTGGTGAAAAAGACAAATTCCCGCTGATTCAGCTCGAAGCGGGTCAAATTTGAATTGCAGCTGCCTCATAGCTTGCTCTTTATTTTTTCCAAAAATCATTTCTAGGTACATAAGTATCTATTTAATCAGATAAACACCAAAAAAATTCCAAGATTCAACCACTAGCTAGGAACGGTCAAGCCCGCCGTTTTGACCGCATTTTGAAACGGGCATAAAAAATTCAAAAAAATCAAAAAAATTGGAAAACCTTCGCATTGTGTCATTATAGGTGACCAAGTTTACAGGAAAAATAATAAACTTGTAATACAGTAATTATTTTAAAAAAGTGTTCTCAGAAATCAGCTATCAAGTGTGAAGATTCATGGCTTTTAAGCCAAATGATCAATCTTATGGCCACATTCATGGCATAGTTTGTTCAAATGATCTCATATTGTGCACAAGGGTGCATCTTGGAATTCCAAACAATGTTGCCTAAGGGAGTTTTCATTTTCTTTGCACGGAAAATTTATTTTCCATTTTTCGAGTGCCCGAAATGAGTTTTTTTGTGAAGGACCTCCCAAATATTTGTTGCAAAATTGGACCAAATCATTTTTATAAAATACTAGGCCATATTTAATGCACAATTAACAAAATGATGGTTGTAAAAAGTTTTTATCCACCTCTGGTGAAAAAGACAAATTCCCGCTGATTCAGTTGGAAGCGGGTCAAATTTGAACTGTAGCTACCTCGTAGTTTGCTCTTTATTTTTTCCAAAAATCATTTATAGGTACATAAGTATCTATTTAATCAGAGAAACACCAAAAAAAATTCCAAGATTCAACCGCTACCTAGGAACGGTCAAGCCCGCCGTTTTGACCACATTTTGAAACGGGCATAAAAAATTCAAAAAAAAATCAAAAAATTGGAAAACCTTCGCATTGTCTCATTATATGTGATTAAGTTTCCGGGAAAAATAATAAACTTGTAATACGATAATTATTTTAAAAAAGTGTTCTCAGAAATGAGCTATCATGTGTGAAGGTCAACGGCTTTCAAGCCAAATGATCAATCTTATGGCCACATTCATGGCATAGTTTGTTCAAATGATCTCATATTGTGCACAAGGGTGCATATTGGAATGGCAAACAATGTTGCCTAAGGAAGTTTTCATTTTCGTTGGACGAAAAAACCATTTTCCATTTTTCGAGTGCCCAAAAGGAGGTTTTTTTGTGAAGGAACTACCAAATAATTGTTGCAAAATTGGACCAAATCATTTTTATAAAATACTAGGTCATATTTAATGCACAATTGACAAAATGGTTGGGTGTAAATTTTTTTGATCCACCTCTCGTGAAAAAGACAAATTTCCACCGATTCAGCAGGAAGCGGGTCAAATTTGAACTGCAGCTGCCTCATAATTTGCTATTTATTTTTTCCAAAAATCATTTCTAGTTACATAAGGACCTATTTAATCATAAATACATGGTTTGGTGGCGATACGTAGAGGTTTGGGCAGTGGCCGAGGGCCCCAACTCTAGAGCGCGTAAACTCGCATGCCCGCCACGTGGTCACCGCGTGACCGTGGCGTTGCCATGCGTTCTGGGCGGCCTAGGCATGTCTAGTGGGTTGGGCACTCTCCAGGTTGGTGCTTGGAAGAAAATTACAACATAAGATTCTCACGAGGAGACCGATCGATGCTCAAACATGAATTAACAACCAAGTGTTTGATTAGCGGTACGGGAAATGTACATGGCTAATGGGCGTGAGTTTTGGCTGAGGATGATCAGTTACTAAGAAGACCGTATTCACAAATTTTCAGCTCAAAAGGAGGAGCCTAGGTGGTACTTGCTTTGCGAACTACCACACTAGACATAACTACGAATGTTGAAGCTCGGCTCAAAATAATGAACGGATTGAGCTGGCATTAGGTGGAGGATGCTTATTTGGGCATAGGAAACCGCTGTAGAAAATGGATACTATTTGGAAATGCCAAAGTGGTACTTCCTTCACAATTCTCTTCTATGGACAGAAACTTGGGAAAACTAGCGAGAGAGATTGGATGAATGAAATGAGCTAAAAATTGGTGTAGGTAAGTTACATAGGTATGGTCATGCGCTGGTAAATTTTCAGATCATTTGGGTAAGCCTAGCTAGTACTTACTTCACAAAGCTTCTCTCGAGGTAGAAACTTTGAAAATTTCCTGAGAAAGATTTACTAGGAAAATTGAGCTGAATATTATCATGTGGCAATGATTTGGGTATGGAAGAGTGCCCGAAAAGTTTGAGGGTAATAGGAGGGGTCTGGATAACACTTGCTTTGCAACGTGCCAATTTGGCCATAAAATATAAATTGAACCTGGGCTCACATAGGTGATTTGACTGAGCTGCAATTTGGAGGAGGGTGATAATTTGGGCATATGAAGGAACTGTATAAATTTCATGTCATTTCGATATATAAAAAAGGTACTTCCTTCACAATGCTTCTAGGTGGACAAAAACTTTGGAAATTTGCCGAGGAAGATTTGCTAGGCAAGTGGAGCTGAATTTTGTCATGCGGTAATGATTTGGATAGGAAAGAGTGCCCAAAAATTCCAAGGGCAATCAAGAATATATAAATAGCACTTCCTTCATAAAGTGCTGTCGTGAACAGAATAGGAAAATGAATATTGTTGAATTAGTTTTGAACTAGCCAAGGAAGGATTTTTACATATTTGATGAAGATATGACCCAAAGAATTTATGAGATTTTTTTTGGGAATTTTGGGAATGATAGAAATATAGGTTGCTTCACAACCTAGGGCAAAAACTGCCACATGGACATGACACATAGGCAAAACTGATGAGGTGGCGCCTAGTCATAGAAACCCACCACAATTTACAAGGTTATGACCATCTATATTGGTCATGATCAGCTAGAAATAAGGCAGCAGACCAGTGCTATCTTCTTTATGACCATTTCGTGTAAGGAAATTACGACCTTTCTGACCAAAATGGTCGTTATAGTTTAGGTTTTGGAGCCCCCGAACAACTTTTGACCAATTGGTCTGAAATGGTCATAGATCTATGACCAATTCTTCCAGGGTCACTAACAGAAGGTCACAAGTTGACATATTTCTTGTAGTGAAATTTCAGATTGCAATACCTTGTGAGCAGTTCTGTCTCCCGCATGATGCCCACCGTAAGCTTCAGAGTGACATTTCCGTAGGATTTGTCCCTGTTCATGCTCAGGTACACAACGTCTAATAATACCATCTACTCCTTCTTTATAAAGATGTGGGCCATCCCAATAGTAATGTCTTAAATCATAAAAGATTTTTTTCTTTTGTTGGTATGTAAAGCTAGGTGGTAAATATTTAGCAATAATTTAATTAGCATAGTCAACATACCAGTGAATTTTATGAGAAACATTTACTACAACTAACTGCTCATCAGGAAAACTATCATCAATTAGTAGTGGGACATCAAGCACATTTTCAAGCCTAGACAAATTATCAGCTACGAGATTCTCTGCTCCTTTCCTATCAATGATGTGCAAATCAAATTCTTGTAGCAAGAGAACCCATCGAATAAGTCTAGGTTTAGCATCTTTCTTTTCCATAAGATATTTAATAGCAACATGATTGGTGTGAACTATTACTTCTGAATCAACAATGTAAGATCTAAATTTATCACAAGCAAATACCACTGCTAGAAATTCTTTTTCAGTAGTAGCATAATTTCTTTGAACATTGTCTAGAGTTTTACTAGCATAATGAATAACATTTAATTTCTTATCAACTCTTTGTCCTATAACAGCACCAATAGCATAATCACTAGCATCACACATAATTTCAAAAGGCAAGTTACAATTAGGTGGTTGAACAATAGGTGTGGAAATTAAGGCTTTCTTGAGTGTTTCGTTGGCTTCTAAACAATCATCATAAAAAACAAAAGGAACATCCTTTTGCAAAAGATTTGTAAGAGGCCTAGAAATTTTAGAAAAGTCTTTGATAAATCTCCTATAGAAACCAGCATGACCTAGGAAACTACAAATACCTTTGATATCTTTAGGACATGGCATTTTCTCAAATTGCATCAACCTTAGCTTTGTCCACTTCAATACCTCTTTCAGAAATTTGATGACCCAAGAAAATACCTTCATTAACCATAAAGTGGCACTTCTCCCAATTCAAGAAAAGACTTATTTGTTCACATCTCTGCAAAACTCGATCAAGATTGCTTAAACAATCATCAGAAGACTTCCCATAAACGGAGAAGTCATCCATGAAAACCTCAACAATCTTTTCACAAAAATCAGAGAATATAGCAGTCATACATCTTTGAAAGGTAGCAGATGCATTGCATAAACCAAAAGGCATACGTCTATAAGCATAAGTTCCAAAGGGACAAGTAAAAGTGGTATTATCTTGATCAGGTTGAGAACACATGTATTTGTGAAAAACCAGAGTATACATGAAGGAAGCAAAAATGTGTGTGCTTAGATAGTATTTCTAGCATTTGATCAATAAAAGGCAGGGGGTAATGATCTTTTCAAGTTGCTTTGTTTAATTTTCCAAAGTCAATTACCATTCTATACCCTGTAACAATTCTGTAGCGACCAGACCTCAAACGGTCCAATCTCTGTGCTCCGCTGTCATCCCTGGATCAGTAATGCTGACACCACACAGTACTTGAAGGATTTATAACAGACTAGCAATCACACACTTATTACATCGAGTGTCTCAAAAGAGATCTTATTACAATAAATATGGCTTAAGGCCATCTAATAACGATAACAGTGGAAGGCTTGGAAGATAAGTGAGTCCATCAACTCCAGCGGCATCACTGAGTATAGAACCACGACCTAAGGCACCTTAATCGTCGTCTAAAAAGTCTGCCACATTAACGTTGCAGCCCGAAACGGGTCAGCACATGGTTTATGCTAGCAAAGTAACACATAGAGAGTAATACAAGAATATGGCTATTCTATATGCATATATGGCTGGTGGAAGGCTCTATGGTTACAGTTTTGCGTAAAGCCAATTTTTCCCTACTGCAAAGGAATAAATTTTATTTAACTATCATGGTAGTTGTTAAACATTGAGAATGGTTGACAGCATTCTCAATCCCAATTAAGCATCATCATTGAAAACCCAACAATTAACTTTAGAGTAACATGATGAGATTCACATGATAATCCAGGTACTAGATACTCAAGATTGTCCATAACCGGGGACACGGCTAACCATGATTAGTTTATACACTCTGCAGAGGTTTGCGCACTTTTCCCCACAAGACTCGATCTCCTCCATTGGTTTTCTCGCACTGCATGGTGTTTGAGAAACGGATGACCGAGACATAGTCTTTCAGAAGCGCTAGCACCTTACGAATGGGTAGACCGTACCAACCTACATCCCCTACATCTGCTAGTCTACCACTGTAAGAGTTCGCACGACTTAGTCAACTATGCTAGAGCCCATAGTAGCTTGTGGCTGCACACGGAAGTTTCTAGTATGAATAATCTCATGATCCCTTTGAGCCTGGGTGGCGGTCCAAAAGAAAACAGGCAATCGCTGGAATACCCAGGTGCCTCAATCCACCCAGATGTGTGTTTAGGTTGCCACCTTAAATAAACCATTAATTAACAAAGCTCACATCTGTCATGGATACACTCACCCAATCCACGTCTACTAGCATAGCATAGCAATAATAAGCAAACATAGAGTAACTCCCAAAGGTTTCATAATAAACAGGTAATAGGTTCTACCTCAACTACTCCCCAAACCCACAATTTAATTAGATCCTAATCATGCAATGTGTGAGGATTGATCTAATGCAATAAAACTGGGTAGTAGGAGGTATGATCAAAGTGTTACTTGCCTTGCTGATGATCCGGGAAACTTAGCGATTCGAAGTAGCAAGCGGCGCACTCCGGGTACTCTATCGCAAACAAACAAGCACACAATAAGTACTCAACTAATGCATAGGTAAAACTCGAACAAAAGATCTAACCACAAAGTTCAACTTAAGAACTCCGGTTGGCAAAAAGAATCAAAACGAACGAAGCAACGAAAGACAAACGGCAAAAGAAACAAGTTTCGTTTACTATTCTGGATCTAAGGCAATTTTTACAGTGGCAAAAACTTGTTTGAGTTGGTTAAACGGAAAGAGGGTTTCGAGACGAAACTACAGGCGCTTGAATCGCCTGATTCCGATAAACGAGCGAAAAGATAAACTAGAACGAACATCGGATCAGAGATCGCGATCAGAAAAACGGCGGATTTAATCCGAGAAAAAGAAAAACGACGAACAGTTAACGAACGAACATTCGTTAACAGAAACTAAACGAAAAACACGTTCGTTAAAACAAACGGACGAACAGGCGCTCGCTAAATAAATAAACCGGAAAAAACCGATCTATTTATTTTAAAAAAAGGAAACTAGGGTTTTCAAAAAAAATGAATCGGTTTTTTTCTCAAAAACCGGCCGGCGGCTACCACGGCGGCGGCGGCGGCTCTCCGGCGGGGCGGCGCGAGGCGGCGGGGCGGTGTCTCCGGGCGCGGCAAGCGGTGCGGCGGCGGCTCTGGGCGGCAAGGCTACGGCAAGCGGCGTGGCGGCGGCGGGGCGGCGGTGGCGGCGCAGGCGGCGGGGCGGCGGTGGCGGCGCAGGCGGCGGGGCGGCGGTGGCGGCGCAGGCGGCGGGGCGGCGGTGTGGGGTTGCAGGGGGGTGGCGGCGGTTATAAAGGGGGCGGGGGAGGTCGACTTGGGGGAGGGGTCGGCCTCGGGAGGCGTGTCCTCCCCGGACACGGCGGCAGCGGCGATCGGGACTCCGGTCCCGATCCGGCTGGAGGCGGCGGCGGCTAGCTGGGCCGGCCTGCTCGGCTGGGCCCTTGGCCCAGTCGGGCGTGGTTTTTTTTAACAATTTCGTTGCGCCTAAAAAAATCTAGAAAAATAAATAAAAATCTAAAAATGCCAAAACAAATTTTCTCCGTCTAAATAAAATATTTAGAACAGGATTAACATTTTTTGGCTCTAAATGCAATTTTTGAAAATGTGCCATTTTTCCTAAATTCAAATAAAATAGAAAATAAAACCAAAATAAAATCTTATTTGATTTTTTATTAAATCCTCAATATTTCTTTATTTTGGGAAAGTCATTTTATTCCCTCTCTCATATTTTGATAATAGAAATAATTGAAGATAAAATAAATAAAATCAAATGATCCCTATTTCAAAATTTGAGAAAACTCAAATATGAAAATAACGAAATCCTCAACTCTCTTCGAGGGTCCTTGAGTTGCATAGAATTTCTAGGATCAACCAGAAAAGCAATAAAATATGATATGCAATGATGATCTAATGTATAACATTCCAAATTGAAAATTTGGGATGTTACAAATTCTTTGTGGAATAAGTTCATTCTTATCATTAGGAACAACAGTGGTACCTCCTTTCTTAGGGACACAACGAACAAGACTCACCCATCTACTATCAGCTATAGGATAGATTATACCTGCTTCCAGAAGTTTTAATATTTCCGTTCTTACCACTTCCTTCATCTTTGGATTTAACCGACGTTGGTGATCAACAACGGGTTTGGCATCAGGTTCCATATTAATCTTGTCCTGACATAGAGTGGGACTAATGCCCTTTAAATCATCAAGAGTATATCCAATAGCACCTCGATGCTTCCTTAAAACTTTCAGTAATCTTTCTTCTTCATGTTTTGAAAGGTTAGCACTAATAATAACAAGATATATCTTCTTCTCATCAAGATAAGCATATTTGAAAGTATTCGGCAATTGTTTTAATTCAAACACAGGATCACCTTTAGGTGGAGGAGGACCTCCTAGAGTTTCAATAGGCAAATTGTGTTTAAGTAGAGGACGTTGTTCAAAGAAAATCTTATCTATTTCATTTCTTCCATGCATATGTAAATCATTTTCATGGCCTAGCAGATATTGTTCTAGAGGATCAGTATGAGGCACAACAATAGAAGCAAGACCAATTATTTCATCCTTACTAGACAATTCTTTTTTCATGAAGCTTTCTACTAAACTTGGAAAAATTAAACTCATGAGACTCATCACCAAAGCTAATACCGACAGTTTGTTTCTCACAATCAATTTTAGCATTAAAGGCATTCAAGAAAGGTCTACCAAAGATAATGGGACAAAAGTCATCTTGTGGGGAACCAAGAACAAGAAAGTCAGTAGGGTATTTTCATTTTCCCACACAAGACTTCAACATCTCTAACAATCCCAATTGGTGATATAGTATCTCTATTAGCAAGTTTAATAGTAACATCAATGTCTTCTATCTCTGCGGGTGCTATGGCATTCATAATTTCTTGATATAAGGTATAGGGAATAGCACTCATGCTAGCACCTATGTCACATAAACCATGATAACAGTGATGTCCTATTTTAACTGAGACAACGGGCATGCCAACAACGGGTCTATGATTATCCGTTCTATCGGGTTTGACAATTCTAGTAGCTTCATTGCAGAAGTAAATAACATGTGCATCTACATTTTCTTCCAAGAGATCCTTAACCATAGCAACACTAGGTTCTATTTTGATTTGTTCATCAGGTTTGGGTGTTCTAATATAACTTTTATTAACCACAGTTGAAACTTTAGCATGTTACTTTATCCTAACAGTGAAAGGTGGTTTCTCAATATAAGCAGGAGGAATAACTGGATCAACATTATAAAGTATAGTTTCCTCCTTAGCTAGTTTCGGTTCTTTAATTTCTTCTTTAATAGGTGGGTGATATTTAAACCACTTCTCTTTAGGGAGATCAACATGAGTAGAAAATGATTCACAAAAGGAGGCTACTATCTTAGAGTCAAGTCCATATTTAGTGCTAAACTTTTAAAAAGCATCGGTATTCATAAAAAGATTTAACACAATCATACTTAAGCTTAATACCGGACTCTTTACCTTCATCGAGTTCCCAATCTTCAGAGTTGCGTTTAATTCTTTCCAAAAGATCCCACCGGAATTCAATAGTCTTCTTCATAAAAGAACTAGTACAAGAAGTATCGAGCATGGATTGATCATCACGAGAAAGCCGAGCATAAAAATTCTGAATAATAATTTCTCCTGAGAGATCATGATTGGGGAATGAATATAACATTGAATTAAGCCTCCCCCAAGCTAGAGCGATACTTTCTCCTTCACGAGGCCAAAAATTATATATGTAATTCCGATCACGATGAACTAGATGCATATGATAATTTTTTTGGTGAAATTTCAATTTCAATCGATTCCAATTCCAAGATCCAATATCATCGCATGGCCTATACCATGCCAATGCTTTTCCCTTCAAAGATAAAGGGAAAAGCTTCTCATTAACTTCATCTCCAGGTAAACCTGCAAGCTCAAACAATCCGCAAATTTCTTCCACATATATTAAGTGCATATTAGGATATTCGGTTCCATCTCCTGCATAAGGATTAGCTAGCAGTTGTTCTATCATACCCGAAGAAATTTCATATTGAATATTTTCAGTAGGTGCAGTAGGTTGAGGGGTAGCTAATTGTGGTTTCGGTCAAGGTGAAAAGATACCCCAAACAAACCCCTCAAAGGATTGTTTTCCATAGTAACAAGTGACAGTAAATTTCAGCATACTATATAAATGTTTCCTTACCAATTCCCACTTACCAAAGGCGCTTCACTCCCCGACAATGGCACCAGAAAATAGCCTCGATGACCCACAAGTATAGGGGAACAATTGTAGCTCTTTTCGATAAGTAAGAGTGTCGAACCAAACGAGGAGCAGAAGGAAATGACAAGTGGTTTTCAGCAAGGTAATGTCTGCAAGTGCTGAAATTGTAAGTAATAGAGTAGTTTGCTAGCAAGATATTTTGTAATGAGCAAGTAATGATAATAGTAACAGAAGTGCAGCAAGGTAGCCCAATCCTTTGGAAGCAAAGGACAGGCCAAACGGTCTCTTATAGTAAGCAAAGCGTTCTTGAGGGTACACAGGAATTCCATGAAGTCACTTTCATCATGTTGATTCGATTCGTGTTCGCTACTTTGATAATTTGATGTGTGGGTGGACCGGTGCTTAGGTGTTGTTATTACTTGAAAAAACCTCCTACTTATGATTAACCCCCTCATAACCATTCACAACTACGAGAAAAGTATTAAGTATAAATCCTAAACATAGCATTAAACTTTTGGATCCAATCGGTCCCTTACGGAATAGCGCATAAACTAGGGTTTAAGATTCTATCACTCTCGCAACCCATCATCTAATAACTACTCCACAATGCATTCCCTTAGGCCCAAATATGGTGAAGTGTCATGTAGTCGACGTTCACATGGCACCACTAAGGGAATCACAACATACATACTACCAAAATATCAAACACATATCAAGTTCACATGATTACTTGCAACATGATTTCTCCCGTGAGCTCAAGAACAAAAGTAACTACTCAGAAGTAATAAAAATGCTCAAGATCATAGGGGTATTAAATAGCATAATGGATCTTAACATATAATCTTCGACCAAATAAACCATATAGTAATCAACTACAAGATGTAATCAACACCACTAGTCACCCACATGCACCAATCTATAGTTCCGGTAGAAAGATTGAACACAAGAGATGAACTAGGGTTTGAGAGGAGATGGTGTTGTTGAAGATGTTGATGGAGATTGCCCTCCCCAAGATGGGAGAGTTGTTGGTGATGATTTCCCCCTCCGGGAGGGAAATTCCCCCGGCGGATTCGCTCCGCCGGAGGGCAAAAGTGCTCCTGCCCAAGTTACGCCTCGAGACAGCGGCACTCCATCCCGAAAGTCCTCTCCATATTTTTTCTAGGTCAAAATGACTTGTATACCAGAAGATGAGCACTGGAGGTGGGCCGAGGGGAGCACAACCCACCAGGGCGCTCCTGGGCTTCTTGACGCGCCCAAGTGGGTTGTGCCCACCTAATGGGCCCCCTCTAGTACTTATTGGCTCCAATATTCCTCATATATTCCATAAAAATCTCCATAAAGTTTCAGCTCATTTGGAGTTGTACAGAATAGGTGGCCTGCCGTAGCTTTTCCAGGTCCAGATTTCCAGCTGCCGGAATTCTCCCTCTTTGTATGTACCTTGCATATTATGAGAGAAAAGGCATTAGAATTACTCCAAAAAGCATTATTATGCATAAAAGCATCATAAATAACAGTAGGAAAACATGATTCAAAATGGACATATCAACTCCCCAAGCTTAGACCTCGCTTGTCCTCAAGCGAAAACCGAAATCGAAAAACATGTCCACATGCTTATAGAGAGAGAGGTGTCGATAAAAATAAAATACGGACATAGAAGCATCATGTAGATTATTATAACATCAACATACTTTAACATAAAACTTTTATCATAGAATTCTCATGAATAAGTAACAATTCATCACACTATCGAAGTATAAATCATAAACTCTATTAGAAACCAACAAACTATCTTCTCACTCAACTTTGCAACTATCATTCATCATCTTTTCAGGAAGGTTCACATATCAGAGCCTTTAGGCAAGTCCACATACTCAACCACCATATATTCTTCTATGATTGCTAACACTCACCGCATACACACGAGCGAAACATTTCAACCGGACACACAGAAAGATAGGGGCTTATTGTTTCACCTCCCAACGTATTCACCTTAAGGGTGATGTCAACAATAATAACTCATGCTACCCATATTGAAATGGACATATGTGCGTAGATCTTTCCTCACCACATGATGCTTGCCAAAGGAGAAAAATAAAAGGAATAGAGAGAAAAACTTTGACTCGTGCATAAAAGTAAATACATAAAAGTGAAAGATAGGCCCTTCGCAGAGGGAATCGGAGGTTGCCATGCGCTTATATGTTTGTATGCTCAACCCCTTAGTGCAAAAGAACGTCACGTTGTATTGCCCCTTGTGATGGCAACCTTTATTATGCAGTTTGTCGATTTTATTCTCCACCATCACAAGTTCTTAAAACGCTCAATTTTCTCTTACACTAAATGAGCTTACAATTTTAGAAGCAATTTTTATTGCCTTATTACACCGATGAAAACTTACTTGAAGGATCTGACTTAATCCTTAGGTAGGTATCATTGACACTTGCAAATAAGATTTGGGTTTAAGGGTTTTTGGATGCACAAGTAGTATCTCTACTTAGTGCGGAATTTTTGGCTAGCAAAGATGGGGGGAAAGCACCACATGTTGAAGGGTCTATGACAATATAACTTCTATGTGAATATGAACAAACATAAATCATTACGTTTTCTTCCTTATCCAACGTCAACAATTTTGGCGTATAATATTTTGATGGGGGCTCACAGTCAGAAAAGATTTCCAGGATATTGTATTTATATGTGAATCTTATCTTCCCTTATTAATTCTTGCATGAGTTACATCATTGACCAATGCTATGTTTGTCAATCTCTAATAAAATTTTCTACTTATACTTTTCCTTATGTGGTGTCGTCACCTACCATAAGATTAGCATATGATCTTTTTCATTTATTTCCTTTCTTTTTATTGGAACATGAAAGTAAAGAAAGCAAAAACTCAAACTAAACTTTACTATATATCTCGCACATGATTACAAGGATAGATCACTAAGCAAACTCTTGAAAAGAAAGGATCGAACTAAACTTTTATTCATCTAAGGCAAAATATCGAACTAAAATAAGTAAAGGCAAAGATAGTGGGGGTGATACGATACCGAGGCACCTCCCCCAAGCTTGGCAGAAGCGAAGGGGAGTGCCCATACCCGATACTCAATTTTCTTTTAGTGATGAAGAAGGTGGTGGTGATGAAGTAGAGGAGATCTTGTCCTCGGGTTTCCATGGCAGAGTTCCACCATCATAGGAGGAAGAATGAATCTCACGGGTCCTGCAACTATCATCGAAACTGATACCTTTAATCCTCGCCTCATATTCAAAGACTTGGTTTTGGATATCGTAGATCTGGCTTTGGAGGAAGTTTATTTCCTCGTTGAGGGTGAAGACGATGTCCTTCATGGATTTGCCGTCCACATTGAGATCATGGGTGAAGTCCGTAATCATAAGGTGATTGGCATTGAGTCCACGCTCCATGATCCCCTTGCACCGGAAGACCTCCTGCTCCATATCTTCAAGCCTGGTCTCCACGGTTCCCGTCCCCTTGGGACCTTGCACATCATGGATGTGTAGCACCCCCTCATGCATCTGGATGACTTGAGGGTGTTGCACCACCTCCCGCAAATATGGGTTGATGACGTTCTTGAAGAACTTGTCCTTGGAGGAGCTTGAAGCGTCCATGGTAGATGGGAGCTAAAAGAAAATAGCAAGGAAAATAAAATACAGGATTTCTCCATGATACGGTGGTCAATAGGTTCGGGGGGTATATAAAGATTTTTTCTCTTGGGAAACAAGCAAACGGTAGAAAAACAGAGTCCGGAAGGCACCCCAGGTGGGCACAACCCACCTGGGCGGTGTCTTGTGCCCACCAGGGTGACCTTCCTGGTTGTTTCTTATTTTCCTAATTTTTGTTATATTCCAAAACTGACAAAAAAAATTGCGGATTTTTCAGAGTCCGTTTACTTACCGCATCACGTACCTACTCTTTTTCACGATTCTGGAGTGTTCCAGAAGGACTCTTTTATGTGTTCTTCCGGTGTCATAGTTTGAATAATATTACTTTCAACATTAATGGGCATACCTAAGATATAATGTTTTATTCGTTTCCCATTAACGACCTTCGGGTTAGTACCTTCGACATTATTTATTTTGATAGCTCCAGACTGATAAACCTCCTCGATAACATAGGGTCCTTCCCATTTGGAGAGGAGTTTTCCTACAAAGAATCTGAAACAAGAGTTGTACAAAATAACATATTCTCCAACTTTGAACACACGCTTTTGGTTCTTTTATCATGCCATCTTTTAACTTTTTCTTTAAATAACTTGGCATTTTCATAAGCTTGGGTTCTCCATTCATCTAATGAGATAATATCAAGTAACCTCTTTTCACCAGCAAGTTTGAAATCATAGTTGAGTTCTTTGATTGCCCAATATGCTTTATGTTCTTACTCAAGAGGCAAATGACAAGCTTTTCCATAAGCAATTGTATAAGGAGACATACCCACAGGATTTTTATATGATGTTCTATAAGCCCAAAGTGCATCATCTAATTTCTTAGACCAATTCTTCCGGGACCTATTGACAGTCTTTTGCAAAATTAATTTTATTTCTTTATTGCTAAGTTCAACTTTACCACAAGACTGAGGATGATAAGGTAATGCAATTCTATGGTTAACATCATACTTGGCAAGCATTTTACGGAAAGCACCATGAATAAAGTGTGAACCACCATCAGTCATTAAATATCTAGGGACTCCAAACCTTGGGAAAATAACTTCCTTGAGCATTTTAATAGAGGTGTTGTGATCATCACTACTGGTTGGAATAGCTTCTACCCACTTAGTTACATAATTAACAGCAACCAAAATATGTGTATACCCATTAGACGAAGGAAAAGGTCCCATGTAATCAAATCCCCAAACAGAAAATGGTTCAACAGAAAGTGAATAATTCATAGGCATTTCTTGACGCTTACCGATATTACCTATTCTTTGACATTCATCACAAGATAAGACGAACTTACGGCCATCCTTGAAGAGAGTAGGCCAATAAAACACAGATTGCAATACCTTGTGAGTAGTTCTATCTCCCGCATGATGCCCTCCATAAGCTTCCGAGTGACATTTCCATAGGATTTGTCCCTGTTCATGCTAAGGTACACAACATCTAATAATACCATCTACTCCTTTATAAATATGTGGGTCATCCCAAAAGTAATTTCTTAAATCATAGAAGAATTTTTTTCTTTTGTTGGTATGTAAAGCTAGGTGGTAAATATTTAGCAACAACGTAATTAACATAGTCATCATACCAAGGAGTGTTATGAGAAACATTCACTCCTGCAGGATGGTCCAAACGCGACACTACGATCAGAGGCCCATTGACAAAACTGTGTGCGATGCCATAATCGCAAACGGTGGTGTAAAAAACCCGTCAAAAGGGTGCAAAATGTTTGCGATGACGGATGCATCAAACACGATTCATATTTTAGTTGCGTGTGCGATGCGGGGCATATGGTTTAGTTCAATTAACTGTTTGGGATGAGGAGGAACAAAAGAAACGGGCAGCCAGATGAAGGTGTGTGCGATATACAACATACAGTTCACTAGGATGAACTGTGTGTGATTAGGCTACACAATGGAAATGGTTCAACTGAACAAGATGTGTGTGATACGCGGCAAACATGTCCATAATCAGAAATGCGTGCGAAGACCAATAATAACACAGACGATTGCTGCTAATAAGCCGTGTGATTTGCTCTGTTTACTGAAGAATAACATGTATATATATAACTAAAATAAACATTCAATTACATAAGTGACTATACAGATCATTCGCACACACCTCAATAAACAATTGCATGCATTCTAAAGTAGGAGAAACGATCGTCTAGTCATCTACTTCTTGTGACGCTCTCGCCACTGCTATGTGGCTCGATCCCTCGTCTAGGGTAGGAAGAAGACAGTTCCTCATGCCAACGATCCGCCTGTACATCTCGTAGCTTGTGTACGCGTCCTTGGCCGCATACTTGACGTGTTGTTCATCTAGTCTCTCATGCCAAACACTATGCCAGGCGTTCTTGTCCTTCTTGCTGTCTTCCTTCATCTTCGCATAGTAGGGGTCGATGATGGCCGAGGCGAGGTCAACTAGGGAGTTCAGTTTGTTGTTGTCGCTCCCCCAGACCTTGTAGTGGTGCTGGATCTTGACAAGATTCGGGCATTTCAAGCCCGAAACCTGGAGCGCTTTTTGATCATTGGTGGTGTCCACTGTAGAAAAACTGTAGTCGGAGCTATTGATAAACCAGGAGAAACGCTCGCAAGGCCTTGTGGCAAGGTGGTAGTGGTAGAGGAGGACGTCATGTCTCACACACAACTAGGCGACGACAACCTTCTGATCATGCCCGGCACGACCCATGGTGTACTTGTGGTCGAAGCCGACCACTTGGTACTTGTCCTCAGCAAGGAACCGCTCCATAGTTTGGATGGAGCTCTCTACCGAGACCGGATCGTTCATGTACACCACCGAGAGAGTCGTCCCCCTCACATGGGTGTCCACGACGTGTTGCATGGTGAACTGCCCGCCGTTGTCGTCGTCGGCCGCTGGGAGGGCCATTGGAGCCACGGGGAGCGCCATTGGAACTGCTGGTATGTGTCCTCGTGGGTGTGCTTATTGTGTCGCGTGACGTGAGAGATGAAGGTAAATGGCCGCGGGAATAAAAGGGGGCAGGCGGCCTGGATTCTCTATGCGTCCACATGGCAGTTTTTGCAGCGGGTAACTGCATAGTCGCGCCGCACCCGGCGCAACCGCATGCACACGAACATGCGTGATCATGCGCCGGCCCCAAACACTGGCAGCGCGCGTGGAGGGACAAGGGCAGAGCACCTGGAGGGATGCGGGGAGAGTAGAGCGCGCGCGGCGGGACGCGAGCAGAGCGTGTCGCAGCCGCCTCAATCGCAAGTCGGCCGACAGTTGCGTTGCTGCGTAGAGAGCGGCCGTGTGCTACTACCTGTTGGGGAACGTAGCATGCAATTTCAAAACAAATCCTACGATCACGCAAGATCTATCTAGGAGATGCATAGCGATGAGAAGGGGAGAGTGTGTCCACATACCCTCTTAGACCGAAAGCGGAAGCGTTATGTTAACGCGGTTGATGTAGTCGAACGTCTTCACGATCCAACCGATCCAAGTACCGAACGCACGACACCTCTTTGTTCAGCACATGTTCATCTCGATGATGTCCCTCGAACTCTTGACCCAGTAGAGGGTCGAGGGTGAGTTTCATCAGGACGATGGCGTGGCGATGATGATGTGATCCGCGCAGGGCCTCGCCTAAGCACTACGATGCTATGACCGGAGGAGTAAACTATGGAGGGGGGCACCGCACACGGGTAAGAGAACTATTGGTGTGCCTTTGGGGTGCCCCTGCCCACGTATATAAAGGAGGGGGGAGAGAGGCCGGAGGCCAGGAGGTGCGCGCCATGGGGGGAGTCCTACTTGGACTCCCAGTCCAAGTAGGATTCGCCCCCCCCTTTTCCTTTTTCAACCAGAGGGAATAGGAAGGAGAGGGAGAGGGAAAGGGAAGGGGGGCGCCACCCCCTCCTCCTTGTCCTATTCGGATTCCCTAGGAGGGGGGTGCGCGGCCACCCCCCGCGGGCTTCCCTCTCTCTCCTTAGGCCCATGTTGGCCCAACACTTTCCCGGGGGGTTCCGGTAACCCCTCGCTACTCCGAAAAAATACCCGAATCAATCGAAACCATTCCGATGTCCAAATATAACCTTCCAATATATGAATCTTTACCTCTCGACCATTTTGAGACTCATCGTCATTTCCATGATCTCATCCGAGACTCCGAACTAACTTTGGTCACCAAAACACATAACTCATAATACAAATCGTCATCGAACATTAAGCGTGCGGACCCTACGGGTTCGAGAACTATGTAGACATTATCGAGACACATCTCCGGTCAATAACAAATAGCGGAACCTGGATGCTCATATTTGCTCCAACATATTCTTCGAAGATCTTTATCCATCAAACCGCATAAGAACATACGCCATTCCCTTTGTCATCGGTATGTTACTTGCCCGAGATTCGATTGTCGGTATCATCATACCTAGTTCAATCTCGTTACCGGCAAGTCTCTTTACTCGTTCTGTAATGCATCATCCCGCAACTAACTCACTAGTCACATTTCTTGCAAGGCTTATAGTGATGTGCATTACCGAGAGGGCCCAGAGATACCTCTCCGATACTTGGAGTGACAAATCCAAATATCGATCTATGCCAACTCAAGAAAGACCTTCGAAGACACCTCTAGTGCATCTTTATAATCACCCAGTTACGTTGTGATGTTTGATAGCACACAAGGTGTTCCTCCGGTATTCAGGAGTTTCATAATCTCATAGTCAGAGGAATATGTATAAGCCATGAAGAAGGCAATAGCAATAAAACTAAACGATCATTATGCTAGGCTAACGGATGGGTCTTGTCCATCACATCATTCTCTAATGATGTGATCCCCTTTATCAAATAACTGAAGGAAATATGCCCTAGAGGCAATAATAAAGTTATTATTTATTTCCTTATTTCATGATAAATGTTTATTATTCATGCTAGAATTGTATTAACCGGAAACATGATACATGTCTGAATACATAAACAAACGGAGTGTCACTAGTATGCCTCTACTTGACTAGCTCTGTAACGCCCGGGTAATCAAGCTACAGTAATTCCACGCTAATGGTGCCACGTCAACACGATTACTATTGCTAAACTTTCGTTAGTTCAAACCGATTCAAAATCAATTCAAAAAAATGGCAAACAACAAAAGTTTTTAAAAGTTGAAACAAAAGTGCTCGGTGGATGCCGAATATTACGAGTGTGATTATAGTGCAGCAAACATATTTTTAGAAAATGCCTAAATGATTTAAAACGGAATAAAACAGAAAAGTAAATAAGTAAAAGAAAATAAATACAAAAGAGAAAAAAAACAAAAAAATAAAAGGCCCCCTTGGCCCACCTGGGCCTCGGCCCAACTGGCCGGCCCACTCGGACCGAGCCACCCCGCACCCATAACCACCCCCACTCCCCCAGCTCCCACCGACACTCCCCACTCCCCTCTCTCAAAATATCTCCCTATCCCCCTCTCCCCCGATTGGATCGGGAGGAGAATGCTGCCGCCGCCCGGAGCCCCGTCGCCTCGCCGGACCCCCCCCCCCCTCGCCGGCCAGCCTCCCCCTTGTCGCCTCGTCCTCGCCACCCCCCTCGACACTCGCTGCCATTGCCCTGCTCCTCGACGTGAGCATGCGCCCCTCCTCTCTCTCCCTCGCCCGGCCGCGTCCCCGCTTGGCCTCACGGCGCCGCACCACGCCGGCCGCCCCGTGCCCTCGCCAGCCCTGCTCCGCGCCTCCCCTGCACGTCCCCGTGCGCGCGGCAACCATGCCCGCCCGCGCGCCGGCGCCTTGCCACGCCTCGGCTGCCCGCGCCCCACTGGCTCCTCGAGCTGAGGCTGTGCCGCTCGCCGCCCCGCCGATTGCCGGCGCAGCAGCGCGCCGCGCGCCACCGAGCTCCGCTGCAGCCCCGCCACTCCCTGCCGCGCTCCGCCCCTGGCCTCTCCTCCCCTCGCGTTCTCGCGCCCGCACCGCAGCCCGTATGGCCTCGCCCTGGATGCCGCCGCGCCGCTCCCTCCTCGCCCCGTGGTGGTCCGGCCGCACCCTTCCACGGCCCCGGCGTCCTCCTCTGGTGGCCGCCCGCTTCGCCACGGCCCCGCCCCGCCGTGGCCTCGCCGGCACCCGCGCCTGCAAACTGCCCGGGCCTCCTCGCCCCGGCGATCTGGGCGAACGCCCAGTCGGGCGCCGCAACGCCCGACCCGCCCCGTAACCCGCTACGGCCCCTGTGCCACTGACACTAGGGGCACACGCCCCAGAACGGTTAAAAAAAGAAATAAATAAATAATAAAAATAATTAAATAATTACTTACTTAATTAATTAAAGAATTAAAGAATTTATTAACTTAATTAATTTTGATTAATTTAATATAAACAATTAATTAAACTAATTAATCATAATTAGATTAATCTAATAACTAATTAAACTAACCACTGTTAATTAGTTAATCACTCAATGATAGTGGGGCCCATCCCTAATTAATTGTGATTAGATTAATTAAACTGTTTAAATAAAATGTGTCACTGACCAGTGGGACCCACTGGTCAGGTTGACTAGTCAACTCTGTTGACTGCTGACGGTAGCATGACATCATGCTGATGTCATAAATCCAAATCAAATTAAATTAAATAATTAATTAAATTCCAGAAATTAATAAAATCTTTAGAAAATCATATCTTTTAATCCGTAACTCGGATTAAATTATTTTCAACATGAAAGTTGCTCAGAACGACGAGACGAATCCGGATACGTAGCCCGTTCGTCCGCCACGCATCCCTAGCATAGCGAACACGCAACTTTCCCCCTCCGGCTCCTCTGCCCGAAAACGCGAAACACCAGGGGTAATTTCCCGGATGTTCCCGCCTTCACTGGTACCACCTCGTACCGTGTTAGGGCACACCTAGCATCACGCTTTGTCATGTCATGCATCGTCATGCATTTGTTTGCATTATATTTATTGTTTCTTCCCCCTCTTCTCTCGCTAGACACCGAGACCGACGCCGCTGCTACCCAGTACGACTACGGTGTAGACGACCACTCTCTCTTGCCAGAGCAGCCAGGCAAGCCCCCCCTTTGATCACCCGATATCACCTACTCTTCTCTATACTGCTTGCATTAGAGTAGTGTAGCATGTTACTACTTCCCGTTAATCCTATTCTGATGCATAGCCTATCCTTGCTACTATTGTTGATACCTTACCTGCAATCCTAAATGCTTAGTATAGGATGCTAGTTTATCATCAGTGGCCATACATTCTTGTCCGTGTGCCATGCTATACTATCGGGCCGTGATCACTCGGGAGTTGATCACGGGTATATACTTATACTTAATATATGATACTTGTGGTGATTAAAGTCGGGTCGGCTCGTAGGACTACCCGCGAGTGATTCCGATGTTGGGGGCTGAAGGGGCAGGTGGCTCCATCCCGGTAGAGGTGGGCCTGAGTTCCTGAAGGCCCCCGACTGTTACTTTGTGGCGGAGCGACAGGGCAGGTTGAGACCACCTAGGAGAGAGGTGGGCCTGGCCCTGGTCGGCGTCCGTGGTTATTACAGAATAACACGCTTAACGAGATCTTGGTATTTGATCTGAGTCTGGCTACTGGCCTATACGCACTAACCATCTATGCGGGAACAGTTATGGGAACTCGATGTCGTGGTATCAGCCGAAGCCTTCGTGACGTCGGCGACTGAGCGGCGCGCGCCGGGTTGGACCGCGTAACGCAACTTCCTTTGTAATGGAGGTTGCGAGGTCTGCTCACCGGCCGCGTACGCAACGTGCAGGTGTGCAATGGGCCCAGACCCCTGCACCATAGGATTTAGACCGACGTGCTGACCTCTCTGTTGTGCCTAGGTAGGGCTGTGACGTGTTGATCTTCCGAGGCCGGGCATGACCCAGGAAAGTGTGTCCGGCCAAACGAGATCGAGCGTGTTGGGTTATATGGTGCACCCCTGCAGGGAAGTTGATCTATTCGAATAGCCGTCTCCCTCGGTAAAAGGACGACCCGGAGTTGTACCTTGACCTTATGACAACTAGAACCGGATACTTAATAAAACACACCCTTCCAAGTGCCAGTTACAACCGGTGGTCGCTCTCTCATAGGGCGACGAGGAGAGGACCGCCGGTTAGGTTTATGCTACACGATGCTACTTGGTGAACTTACCATCTACTCTCTTCTCCTGCTGAAAGATGGAGGTTACCAGAAGCCTAGTCTTCGAAAGGACTAGCTATCCCCTCTTATTCCAGCATTCTGCAGTTCAGCCCACATAAGATACACTTATTCCTTTTGATACCAATGCATACATATGTAGTGTAGCTCCTTGCTTGCGAGTACTTTGGATGAGTACTCACGGTTGCTTTGCTCCCTCTTTTCCCCTTTTCTATACCTGATTGCTGCGACCAAACGTTGGAGCCCAGGAGCCAGATGCCACCATCGATGACGACTACTACTACTCGGGAGGTGCCTACTACTACGTGCAGCCCGCTGATGACAACCAGGAGTAGTTTAGGAGGATCGAGCTCTTGTATTCGAGCCCTCGAGGCCCCTGGCTTGTAATATGATGCTTCTATGACTTATTTTATTTGTAGAGTTGTGTTGTGATATCTTCCCGTGAGTCCCTGATCTTGATCGTACACATTTGCGTGTATGATCAGTGTACGATTGAATCGGGGGCGTCAAAAGTAGGTATCAGAGCCGACTGCCTGTAGGAATCCCCCTTCCACACTCCTTGGCCGAAGTTGAGTCTAGACATTACAAAAACTTTTACTAACATGGCTGTGTGCCTTACGGGCCCACGTCGCCATCTGGGTGGTATTAGGATCTTTTACTCCTCGATCCTTACTCTCGGACTCTGAACTCTCTCCTACTCGGGTTAAATGATTTTACTAACTCTAACACTAGGATCCCGTGACCACGTTCACCCCAAAGTTGGATAAGCCGTAGTTATTCTTTAGAGTAGTATTTGAACATTATCCACATTGTCATTTGACTCCTATGAAAACATCTTTGTTTTCAGATGGAACCCACGAGGCAGGTCGTGCGACACACGATGGCCATTGGTGCCTCAGGATCACCTGCTGTGTTGGTTGAGATGATGACCTATCTGGGTTATCGCTGGCACCCTGGGTACACCGTCTATGAGGAGTATCAGGACTTCAACCAGGAGCAATACCGTGCCATCGTCCACCTCTACTCTCGGGAGTATGACTCCACTACCGTGGTGCACACTGCTCATGGTGTTGGAGTGACTATCGATATCGACACGTCTTCGTGGAGAGTATCAGGAGCTGGACACCTCCCCCTTCAGGCACATTGCTATCGCATCCGATTTTGGTGCGGAGGGTTACTACACTGCGGCCTACTCCACTGTCACCCGAGAGCCCTTCTACCATCAGAACCTGGTTCTGCATGCTGATGGGCTGGATAGAGCTAACCGAGCTCTTCGCCACGAGTTGTACACCACCCGTCAGCACCTGTATCGTGCTCTGATGCGGATGCACCCCTCTGTCCGATCTGGTGATCTGTCGTGTTCTGCGATCTACCCTGCCAGGACCGTGATGCCCCAGGGCATCGGCTGGCCAGATGTGGGATGCTACTCTCCTGCACTTGGTCCTCTCCTGCCACCTGCGCATCGGGTTCCGCACCAGAGTATCCGCGGACCCCAGGCTACTCGCGTGGAGGTCTTCCCTTCGCGCCACTACCAGCTGTCGGGCTACACCTACCTCCGCAGTATCGCGTGGGACTGATGTAGACTTGCTTCTTAGTGTTAGATGCATTCGCCGCGAGCCTGTGTGCCGCCTATGATGTCTTAGTCTATGTACCAAACTCTGTGTACCGAACTCTATGCATGATCTCTTTTGTAAGATATGCCGACTACTATGTAGTATCTATCGTGCTGCTTTCGTTGTGCATGTTTCATCATGAATGATTCTTGTCTTTGCAATTTTCTCAATGCTGAACTACCCCTGTTATATATTAGCAGGATGGTTAGACCAGGTGGTCGTGGTCGTGGTGGCAACGCCCCACCACTGCCTGAGTACATGGCTGGGATGATGCAACAGTTTGAGCTGAATCGTCAGTTCATGGAGAATATTATGGCTCAGTTTCCTCGCCCCAATATGAACTAGCAGCCAACCCAAGTGACTCTGCAGGATTTCATGTGCCTCAACCCAACCGTGTACCGCAGCTCAACTGAGCCTCTAGATGCTGATGACTGGCTCCATGACATCACCTATGAGATGGAGTCTGCTGATGTAGCCCCTGCCAGCTATGTCACCTTTGCTTCTTTCTTCCTAAAAGGACCCGCAGCTCAATGGTGGGATAGCCACAGGCGTACTCTGCCAGCTGGAACAATCATCACCTAGCCAGACTTCCAAGCTGCCTTCCGTGCTCGCTTCATTCCTCAGGGAGTCATGGACTGGAAGAAGGATGAGTTCCGCAACCTCACCCAAGGCAACAAAACTATGGAAGCTCATCAGCAGGAGTTTCTGGATCTATCCCGCTATGCTGAAGAAGACATTGCAACTGATGCACGCAGACATGAGAAGTTCTATGATGGCCTTCAAGCTGACATCAAGCTCGCACTTCTAGTGCATGACTTTGCTGATTTTGCCACCCTGGTGAACAAGGCCATCAATGTTGAAACTGGTCTGCAGGAATACCAGAGCTCTCACAGGTGCAACCGTGACACGGGCTCATCTTCGGGCCCGTCCTCACAGAAGCGTAAGATATGGATTCCCAACAGCATGTACCAGCGAACTGCACCTGCCCCAAGGCAGTCCTATGCTGCACCTCGTCCACCTGCTCCACCAACTAGGCAGCCAAGGCTTCCAGCTCCACCACCCCAAGCTCCTGTTCCCACTCCCAATAATGGTCTATGCTACAAGTGTGGCCAACCTGGTCACCTTGCCAGGAACTGCTATCAGAATCAGAACCAGAATCAACTGGCCCTTCCCCCAGCTGGCCGTGGAAGCAACCAGCCTCGCAACAATAATGCCAAGTCTTATGGTCGTGTTCATGCCAACCACGTTGATCTCAATGAAGTTCTAGACCAGCCTGCTACCGTGATGGGTACACTCCTCGTAAACTCAATACCTGCATCTGTTTTATTCGATTCAGGAGCATCGTATTCATTCATGTCAGAAGATTTTGCATACAAGCATGACGTTAAATGTGAGGAGATGAACACTTCGGTATTGGTAAAAACCCCCGTGGGACAATGTCAAACCTCACTGGTTGGCATCGATGTCCCCGTGGAAATCGAAGGGCTGGAATTCTATGCCTCTCCCATTATCCTGAAGTCGTCTAACATCGACCTCATTCTGGGAATGGATTGGTTGAAAGCGCATACTGCTTCTATAGTTTGCGCCACTAAGGTCGTCCATCTGCTACACCCTTCTGACGAAATAATAGCTTACCAAGCTCATCTAGTTCAGAACGCCGAGGCACGGCTTTATGCCTTGAATGCGTTGAATGCTGCACCACTCGAGGGCATTGAAAACATTCCCGTCGTTCGTGAATTCCAAGATGTCTTCCTAGAAGAACTTCCAGGGATTCCCCCTGCTAGAGCTGTCGAATTCATCATCGACTTGAAACCCGGCACCACCTCTATAGCTAAACGACCCTATAAGATGCCGCCGCATGAACTCATTAAGCTTAAGGAGGAAATCGACAAATCTCTTGTCAAAGGTTTCATTCGCCCAAGTTGCTCTCCTTGGGGAGCACCTTCTCTCTTTGTTAAGAAGAAGGATGGGACAAACCGATTAGTCCAAGACTACCGTCCTATAAACCAAGCTACCATTCAGAATAAATATCCTCTTCCTCGGATCAATGATCTTTATGATCAACTGGCTGGTTCATCAGTGTTCTCCAAACTCGACTTGAGGTTGGGTTACCACCAGATCCGTGTTCGTGAAGAGGACATCCCCAAAACCGCCTTCGTGACTCGGTATGGATCATACGAGTACACCATCATGTCATTCAGCTTAACGAATGCTCCAGCCACCTTCTCTCGTCTGATGAACTATATATTCATGGATTACCTCAACAAGTTCATCGTGGTTTATTTGGACGATATCCTTGTATTTTCCAAGAACAAGGAAGAACATGCTGAACATCTTCGTCTTGTGCTGGAAAAGCTTCGAGAGCATCAACTGTATGCTAAGTATTCCAAGTGTGAATTCTGGCTCCCCGAAGTAACCTATCTTGGGCATGTCATCTCCAAGGATGGTATTGCCGTCAACCCTGAACGAGTTCAGGCTATTCTCGATTGGACTCCTCCGAAGAATGTGAAGCAAGTCCGAAGTTTTCTCGGCCTCGCCAGCTATTGCCGTCGATTCGTCGAGAACTTCTCCAAGATTGCCAGGCCCCTGACTAATCTGTTGCATAAGGGTGTCAAGTTTGACTGGACAGACAAGTGTCAGGAAAGTTTCCAGGCGCTCAAAGACAAGTTAACTTCTGCCCCAGTGCTTGCTCCACCTGATCCTAAGAAGGACTTCGTCATTTACTGCGACGCTTCCCGTCAAGGATTAGGCTGGGTCCTAATGCAAGAGTGCAGAGTGATTGCTTATGCCTCTCGTCAACTGCGCCCTCACGAAGAAAAATACCCAGTTCACGACCTCGAGCTTGCTGCTGTCATTCATGCACTGAAGCAGTGGCGACATTACCTTCTCGGTAATCGTTGCGAAATCTTCACCGACCACCAAAGTCTGAAGTATCTGTTTACTCAGCCAGATCTGAACCTCCGTCAGCAAAGATGGATGGAGACTGTTGCAGACTTTGACATGGGTATATCCTATACCCCCGGCAAGGCTAATGTAGTGGCTGATGCCTTGAGCCGCAAGTCTTACTGCAACCACCTCCAGGTTCACAAAGTTCAGCCCTCGCTTGTCGAAGAATTTAGAAAGCTGAACCTCCATATTGTTCCTCCTGGAGCACTCGCTCCCCCTCCCCCAGAGATCCGCAAGATGAATCTTCTTGTTGTTACTAAGGGTTCTCTAAATACCCTGGCTGTTGTACCAGATCTCGTAACTGGTATAAAGACTATTCAAGGTTATGACTCTGAAGTCCATAAGATTAAACACCATCTAGCAAAAGGAAAGCCCTCATTCTTCACTATCGCCGATGATGGCGCCTTGTACTTCAAAGGCCGCCTAGTGGTACCATGTTCGAAGAAAAACCTGGATAAGACTAAAAGGGTTATGCAAGAAGCTCATGCTACGCCTCTGTCCATCCATCCTGGTAGTACAAAGATGTACGAGGATATTCGTCAAAGATTCTGGTGGTCTAATATGAAGCAGGACATTGCTCGTTATGTTGCTGAGTGTGACGTTTGCCGTCGTATCAAAGCTGATCATCAAAGGCCTGCTGGAACTCTGCAGCCTATCTCCATTCCTGAATGGAAATGGGACCATGTTGAAATGGACTTCGTCACGGGATTTCCCAAATCGCAGAAAGGTAATGATGCTATTCTTGTCGTCATTGACCGGCTTTCCAAAGTTGCCCATTTTCTGGCGGTCAAAGAGACAATCACTGCTAGTCAGCTTGCTACTCTCTACATGGCCAGAATTGTTTCACTTCACGGTATTCCTCTGGTTATTAGTTCAGACCGTGGCAGCTTATTCACTTCAAGATTCTGGGCAAGTTTCCAAGAAGCTATGGGGACTCATCTGTCGTTCAGTACTGCGTTTCATCCTCAGTCGCAAGGACATGTTGAATGTGTCAAACAAGTTCTTGAAGACATGCTTCGAGCTTGTGTAATTTCCTTCGGCAAGAAATGGGAGGAATCTCTTCCATATGCTGAGTTCTCTTATAATAATAGCTATCAACCTAGTCTGAAGATGTCCCCTTCGAAGTGCTATATGGACGAAAGTGTCGAACCCCTCTGAACTGGTCAGAAACTGGGGAACGTCCACTCTTCGGTCCGGATATTATCCAACGGGCCGAAGAACAAGTTCGCATTATTCGCGAGAATCTCAAGACTGCTCAGTCACGTCAGAAAAGTCAGTATGACCATCATCACCAAGACATGGTCTATCAACCTGGTGAAAAGGCTTATCTTCGAGTTACACCAATGAAGGGTGCTCACCACTTCGGGATCAAGGGCAAGCTAGCTCCTCGCTATATCGGTCCCTTCACTATTCTCGAAAGGCATGGAAAAGTGGCATATCAACTGGAGCTTCCGCCGAACCTTTCTCAGGTTCACGATGTGTTCCACGTGTCACAGCTCCGCCGTTGCTTCAAGGATCCAATCCGAGCAGTGGATCATGAAGTGCTCGAATTGCAACAGGATCTCTCCTATAAAGAGCATCCGATCCGCATTCTCGACCAAGCTGAACGCCGCACACGTCAGAAGGCGATCAAGTTCCTCAAAGTCCAGTGGTCGAATCACTCTGAAGACGAAGCCACTTGGGAACGCGAGGACCGCCTGCGTGATGAATACCCTGCACTGTTTCCTTCTACCTCCTAAAATCTCAGGATGAGATTTCTTGCACTGGAGGAGTTTTGTAACGCCCGGGTAATCAAGCTACAGTAATTCCACGCTAATGGTGCCACGTCAACACGATTACTATTGCTAAACTTTCATTAGTTCAAACCGATTCAAAATCAATTCAAAAAAATGGCAAACAACAAAAGTTTTTAAAAGTTGAAACAAAAATGCTCGGTGGATGCCGAATATTAAGAGGGTGATTATAATGCAGCAAACATATTTTTAGAAAATGCCTAAATGATTTAAAATGGAATAAAACAGAAAAGTAAATAAGTAAAAGAAAAGAAATACAAAAGAGAAAACAAAACAAAAAAAATAAAAGGCCCCCTTGGCCCACCTGGGCCTCGGCCCAACTGGCCGGCCCACTCGGACCGAGCCACCCCGCACCCATAACCACCCCCACTCCCCCAGCTCCCACCGACACTCCCACTCCCCCCTCTCTCAAAATATCTCCCTCTCCCCCTCTCCCACGATTGGATCGGGAGGAGAACGACGCCGCCGCCCGGAGCCTCGTCGCCTCGCCGGACCCTCCCCCTCGCCGGCCTGGCTCCCCCTTGCCGCCTCGTCCTCGTCACCCCCCTCGACCCTCGCTGCCATTGCCCTACTCCTCGATGTGAGCACGCGCCCCTCCTCTCTCTCCCTCGCCCGACCGCGTCCCCGCTTGGCCTCACGGTGCCGCACCACGTCGGCCGCCCCATGCCCTCGCCAGCCCCGCTCCGCGCCTCCCCTGCACGTCCCCGTGCGTGCGGCAACCACGCCCGCCCGCGCGCCGGCGCCCTGCCGCGCCTCGGCTGCCCGCGCCCCACTGGCTCCTCGAGCTGCGGCCGTGCCACTCGCCGCCCCGCCGTTTGCCGGCGCAGCAGCGCGCCGCGCGCCACCGAGCTCCGCTGCAGCCCCGCCGCTCCCTGCCGCGCTCCGCCCCTGGCCTCTCCTCCCCTCGCGCTCTCGCGCCCGCACCACAGCCCGTGTGGCCTCGCCCTAGATGCCGCCGCGCCGCTCCCTCCTCGCCCCGTGGTGGTTCGGCCGCACTCCTCCACGGCCCCGGCGTCCTCCTCCGGTGGCCGCCCTCTTCGCCACGGCCCCGCCCCGCCGTGGCCTCGCCTGCACCCGCGCCTGCAAACTGCCCGGGCCTCATCGCCCCGGCGATCTGGGCGAACGCCCAGTCAGGCGCCGCAATGCCCGACCCGCCCCGTAACCCGCTATGGCCCCTGTGCCACTGACACTAGGGGCCCACGCCCCAGAACGGTTAAAAAAAGAAATAAATAAATAATAAAAATAATTAAATAATTACTTAATTAATGAATTGAAGAATTAATTAACTTAATTAATTTTGATTAATTTAATATAAACAATTAATTAAACTAATTAATCATAATTAGATTAATCTAATAACTAATTAAACTAACCACTGTTAATTAGTTAATCACTCAATGATAGTGGGGCCCACCCCTAATTAATTGTGATTAGATTAATTAAACTGTTTAAATAAAATGTGTCATTGACCAGTGGGACCCACTGGTCAGGTTGACCAGTCAACTCTGTTGACTGCTGACGTCAGCATGACATCATGATGATGTCATAAATCCAATTTTTGAATTAAATTAAATAATTAATTAAATTCCAGAAATTAATAAAATCTTTAGAAAATCATATCTTTTAATCCGTAACTCGGATTAAATTATTTTCAACATGAAAGTTGCTCAGAACGACGAGACGAATCCGGATACGCAATCCGTTCGTCCGCCACACATCCCTAGCATAGCGAACACGCAACTTTCCCCCTCCGGCTCCTCTGCTCGAAAACGCGAAACACCGGGGGTAATTTCCCGGATGTTCCGCCCCTTCACCGGTACCACCTCGTACCGCGTTAGGGCACACCTAGCATCACACTTTGTCATGTCATGCATCGTCATGCATTTGTTTGCATTATATTTATTGTTTCTTGCCCCTCTTCTCTTGCTAGACACCGATACCGACGCCGCTGCTACCTAGTACGACTATGGTGTTGACGACCACTCTCTCTTGCCAGAGCAACCAGGCAAGCCCCCCCTTTGATCACCAGATATCGCCTATTCTTGTCTATACTGCTTGCATTAGAGTAGTGTAGCATGTTACTGCTTCCCGTTAATCCTATTCTGATGCATAGCCTATCCTTGCTACTACTGTTGATACCTTACCTGCAATCCTAAATGCTTAGTATAGGATGCTAGTTTATCATCAGTGGCCATACATTCTTGTCCGTCTGCCATGCTATACTATCGGGCCGTGATCACTCGGGAGTTGATCACGGGTATATATTTATACTTAATATATGATACTTGTGGTGATTAAAGTCGGGCCGGCTCGTAGGAGTACCCGCGAGTGATTCCGATGTTGGGGGCTGAAGGGGCAAGTGGCTCCATCCCGGTAGAGGTGGGCCTGAGTTCCCGAAGGCCCCCAACTGTTACTTTGTGGCGGAGCGACAGGGCAGGTTGAGACCACCTAGGAGAGAGGTGGGCCTGGCCCTGGTCGGCGTCCGTGGTTATTTCAGAATAACATGCTTAACGAGATCTTGGTATTTGATCTGAGTCTGGCTACTGGCCTATACGCACTAACCATCTACGCGGGGACAGTTATGGGCACTCGACGTCGTGGTATCAGCCGAAGCCTTCGTGACATCAGCGACTGAGCGGCGCGCGCCGGGTTGGACCGCGTAACGCAACTTCCTTTGTAATGGAGGTTGCTAGGTCTGCTCACCAGCCACGTATGCAACGTGCAGGTGTGCAATGGGCGATGGGCCCAGACCCCTGCGCCATAGGATTTAGACCGGCGTGCTGACCTCTCTGTTGTGCCTAGGTAGGGCTGCGATGTGTCGATCTTCCGAGGCCGAGCATGACCCTGGAAAGTGTGTCTGGCCAAATGGGATCGAGCGTGTTGGGTTATGTGGTGCACCCCTGCAGGGAAGTTGATCTATTCGAATAGCCGTGTCCCTCGGTAGAAGGACGAACCGGAGTTGTACCTTGACCTTATGACAACTAGAACCAGATACTTAATAAAACACACCCTTCCAAGTGCCAGTTACAACCGGTGATCGCTCTCTCACAGGGCGATGAGGGGAGGATCATCGTTTAGGATTATGCTATGCGATGCTACTTGGTGAACTTACCATCTACTCTCTTCTCCTACTACAAGATGGAGGTGGCCAGAAGCGTAGTCTTCAAAAGGACTAGCTATCCCCCTCTTATTCCAGCATTCTGCAGTTCAGTCCACATATGATACCCTTATTCCATTTGATACCAATGCATACATATGTAGTGTAGCTCCTTGCTTGCGAGTACTTTGGATGAGTAATCACAGTTGCTTTGCTCCTTTTTTCCCCTTTTCTATACCTGATTGCTGCGACCAGACGTTGGAGCCCAAGATCCAGGCGCCACCATCGACGACGACTACTACTACTCGGGAGGTGCCTACTACTACGTGCAGCCCGCTGACGACGACCAGGAGTAGTTTAGGAGGATCCCAGGCAGGAGGCCTGTGCCTCTTTCGATTTCTATCCCAGTTTGTGCTAGCCTTCTTAAGGCAGACTTGTTTAACTTATGTTTGTACTCAGATATTGTTGCTTCCGTTGACTTGTCTATGATCGAGATCTTGTATTTGAGCCCTCGAGGCCCCTGGCTTGTAATATGATGCTTGTATGACTTATTTTATTTGTAGAGTTGTGTTGTGATATCTTCCCGTGAGTCCCTGATCTTGATCGTACACGTTTGCGTGTATGATTAGTGTACGATTGAATCGGGGGCGTCACAAGCTCGTTGATCAAAGATGGTTATGTTTCCTAGCCATAGACATGAGTTGTCATTTTATTAACAGGATCACATCATTAGGAGAATGATGTGAATGACTTGACCCATTCTGTTTGCTTAGCACTTGATCGTTTAGTATGTTGCTATTGCTTTCTTCATGACTTATACATGTTCCTATGACTATAGGATTATGCAACTCCCGTTTACCGAAGGAACACTTTGTGTGCTACCAAACGTCACAACATAACTTGTTGATTATAAAGGTGCTCTACAGGTGTCTCCAAAGGTACTTGTTGAGTTGGCGTATTTCGAGATTAGGATTTGTCACTCCGATTGTGGAGAGGTATCTCTAGGCCCACTTGGTAATGCACATCACTATAATCCTTGCAAGCATTGTGACTAATGATTTAGTTGTGGGATGATGCATTACGGAACGAGTAAAGAGACTTGCCGGTAACGATATTGAACTAGGTATTGAGATACCGACGATCGAATCTCGGGCAAGTAACATACCGATGACAAAGGGAACAGCGTATGTTGTTATGCGGTTTGACCGACAAAGATCTTTGTAGAATATGTAGGAGCCAATATGAGCATTCAGGTTCAGCTATTGGTTATTGACCGGAGATGTGTCTCGGTCATGTCTAAATAGTTCTCGAACCCATAGGGTCCGCACGGTTAACTTTCGGTGACGATTTGTATTATGAGTTATGTGATTTGATGTACCGTAGGTAGTTCGGATTCCCGGATGAGATCGGGGACATGACGAGGAATCTCAAAATGGTCGAGACATAAAGATCTATATATTGGACGACTATATTCGGACATCGGAAAGGTTTCGAGTGATTTGGGTATTTTTCGAAGTACCGGAGAGTTACGGGAATTCGTATTGGGCCTTAATGGGCCATACGGGAAAGGAGAGAAAGGCCTCAAAAGGCGGCCGCACCCCTCCTCATGGTCTGGTCCGAATTGGACTAGGGAGGGGGGGCGCCCCCTTCCTTCCTTCTCCTTTTCCCTTCCCTTTTTCCTATTCCATGTGGGAGAAGGAATCCTGCTAGGACTAGGGAGTCCTAGTAGGACTCCACACTTCTGGTGCGCCCTAGGGGCCGGCCGGCCTCCCCTTGCTCCTTTATATACGGGGACAGGGGGCACCCTAGAATGCACAAGTCGATCACAAGATCTCTCCCAGCCGTGTGCGGTGCCCCCTCCACCATAATCCACCTCGGTCATACTGTAGCGGTGCTTAGGCGAAGCCCTACCACAGCAGCTTCATCAACATCGTCACCACGCCGTCGTGCTGACGAAACTCTTCCCCGAGCTCTACTGGATCATGAGTTCGCGGGACGTCACCGAGCTGAACGTGTGCTGAACGCGGAGGTGCCGTACGTTCGGTACTGAGGATCGGTCGATCTTGAAGACGTACGACTACATCAACCGCGTTGTCATAACGCTTCCGTTTAACGGTCTACGAGGGTACGTGGACAACACTCTCCCCTCGCGTTGCTATGCATCACCATGATCTTGCGTGTGCGTAGGATTTTTTTTGAAATTACTACGTTCCCCAACAGTGGCATTCGAGCCAGGTTTATGCATAGATGTTATATGCACGAGTAGAACACAAGTGAGTTGTGGGTGATACAAGTCATACTGCTTACCACCATGTCACACTTTGGTTCGGCGGTATTGTTGGATGAAGCAGCCTGGACCGACATTATGCGTACGCTTACGCGAGACTGGTTCTACCGACGTGCTTTGCACACAGGTGGCTGGCGGGTGTCACTTTCTCCAACTTTAGTTGAACCTAGTGTGGCTACGCCCGGTCCTTGAGAAGGTTAAAACAACACTAACTTGATGAACAATCATTGTGGTTTTGATCCGTAGGTAAGAATGGTTCTTGCTCAGCCCGTAGCAACCACGTAAAACTTGCAACAACAAAGTAGAGGACGTCTAACTTTTTTTGCAGGGCATGTTGTGATGTGATATGGTCAAGACATGATGCTATATTTTATTGAATGAGATGATCATGTTTTGTAACCGAGTTATCGGCAACTAGCAGGAGCCATATGGTTGTCGCTTTATTGTATGCAATGCAATCGCCCTGTAATGGCTTTACTTTATCACTAAGCGGTAGAGATAGTCGTAGAAGCAATATATGGCGAGACGACAACGATGCTACGATGGAGATCAAGGTGTCGCGCCGGTGATGATGGTGATCATGACAGTGCTTCGGAGATGGAGATCACAAGCACAACATGATAATGGCCATATCATATCACTTATATTGATTGCATGTGATGTTTATCTTTTATGCATCTTATTTTGCTTAGATCAACGGTAGGATTATAAGATGATCTCTCACTAAATTTCAAGGTGCAAGTGTTCTCCCTGAGTATGCACTGTTGCGAAAGTTCGTCATGCCGAGACACCACGTGATGATCGGGTGTGATAAGCTCTACGTTCACATACAACGGGTGCAAGCCAGTTTTGCACATGCAGAATACTCGGGTTAAACTTGACGAGCCTAGCATATGCAGATATGGCCTCGAACACTGTAGACTTAATGGTCGAGCATGAATCATATAGAAGATATGATCAACATAGTGATGTTCACCATTGAAAACTACTCCATCTCATGTGATGATTGGACATGGTTTAGTTGATTTGGATCACGTGATCACTTAGATCATTAGAGGGATGTCTGTCTAAGTGGGAGTTCTTAAGTAATATGATTAATTGAACTTGAATTTATCATGAACTTAGTCCTGATAGTATTTGCATATCTATGTTGTAGATCAATAGCTTGCGATGTAGCTCCCCATTTATTTTTGATATGTTCCTAGAGAAAATAAAGTTGAAAGATGTTAGTAGCAATGATGCGGATTGGATCCATGATCTGAGGATTATCCTCATTGCTGCACAGAAGAATTATGACCTTGATGCACCGCTAGGTGACAGACCTATTACAGGAGCAGATGCACACGTTATAAACGTTTGACAAAGCTCGGTATGATGACTACTTAATAGTTTAGTGCACCATGCATTACGGCTTAGAACCGTGAGTTCAAAAATGTTTTGAACGCCACGGAACATATAAGATGTTCTAAGAGTTGAAATTGGTATTTCATACTCATGCCCGTATCAAGAGGTATGAGACCTCTGACAGTACTTTGCCTACAAGATGGAGGATAATAGCTGAGCTATGTGAGCATGTGCTCAGAATGTCTGAGTACTACAATCACTTGAATCAAGTGGGAGTTAATCTTCCAGATAAGATAGTGATTGACAGAGTTCTCTAGTCACTATCACCAAGTTGCTAGAACTTCGTGATAAACTATAATATGCAAATGATAACGGAAACGATTCCCAAGCTCTTCGTGATGCTGAAATCGACGAAGGTAGAAATCAAGAAAAGCATCAAGTGTTGATGGTTAACAAGACCACTAGTTTGAAGAAAAATGGCAAAGGGAAGAAGGGTAACTTCAAGAAGAGCAGCAAACAAGTTGCTGCTCAAGTGAAAAAGCCCAAGTCTGGACCTAAGCCTGAGACTAAGTGCTTTTACTGCAAAGGGACTAGTCACTGGAAGCGGAACTGCCCCAAGTATTTGGCGGATAAGAAGGATGGCAAAGTGAACAAAGGTATATTGGATATACATGCTATTGATGTGTAATTTACTAGTGTTTATAGCAACCCCTCGGTATTTGATACTAGTTCAGTTGCTAAGAGTAGTAACTTGAAACATGAGTTGCAGAATGAACAGAGACTAGTTAAGGGTGAAGTGACGATGTGTGTTGGAAGTGGTTCCAAAATTGATATGATTATCATCGCACACTCCCTATACTTTTGGGATTAGTGTTGAACCTAAATAAATGTTATTTGGTGTTTGCGTTAAGTTTGAATATGATTTGATCATGTTTATTGCAATACGGTTATTCATTTAAGTTAGAGAATAATTGTTGTTCTGTTTACATGAATAAAACCTTCTATGGTCATACACCCAATGAAAATGGTTTGTTGGATCTAGATTGTAGTAATACACATATTCATAATATTGAAACCAAAAGATGCAAAGTTAATAATGATAGTGCAACTTATTTGTGGCACTGCCGTTTAGGTCATATTGGTGTAAAGCGCATGAAGAAACGCCATGCTGATGGGATTTTGGAATCACTTGATGCTTGGAACCATGCCTCATGGGCAAGATGACTAAGACTCCGTTCTTCGGAACAATGGAGCAAGCAACAAACTTGTTGGAAATAATACATACTGATGTATACGGTCCAATGAGTGTTGAGGCTCGCGGGGGTATCATTATTTTTTGACCTTCACAGATGATTTGAGCGGATATGGGCATATCTACTTGATGAAACTTAAGTCTGAAACATTTGAAAAGTTCAAAGAAATTTCAGAGTGAAGTGGAAAATCATCGTAAGAAGGAAATAAAGTTTCTATGATCTAATCACAAAAACGAATATTTGAGTTACGAGTTTGGTCTTCAATTAAAACAATGTGGAATAGTTTCACAAACTCATGCCACCCGGAACACCACAATGTAATGGTGTGTCCGAACGTCGTAATCGTACTTTACTAGATATGGTGCGATCTATGATGTCTCTTACTGATTTACCGCTATCGTTTTGGGATTATGCATTAGAGACAGCTGCATTCACGTTAAATAGGGCACCATCTAAATCCATTGAGACAACACCATATGAACTTTGGTTTGGCAAGAAACCAAAGTTGTCGTTTCTTAAAGTTTGGGGTTGCGATGCTTATGTGAAAAAGTTTCATCTTGATAAGATGAAACCCAAGTCGGAGAAGTGCGTCTTCATAGGATACCCAAAAGTAACTATTGGGTACACCTTCTATCACAGATCTGAAGGCAAGATATTTGTTGCTAAGAATGCATCCTTTCTAGAGAAGGAGTTTCTCTCGAAAGAAGTGAGTGGGAGGAAAGTAGAACTTGATGAGGTAACTGTACCTGCTCCCTTGTTGGAAAGTAGTTCGTCACAGAAACCGGTTCCTGTGACACCTACACCAATTAGTGAGGAAGCCAATGATGATGATCATGAAACTTCAGATCAAGTTACTACCGAATCTCATAGGTCAACCAGAGTAAGATCCGCACCAGAGTGGTACGGTGATCCTGTTCTGGAGGTCATGTTGCTAGACCATGATGAACCTACGAACTATGAGGAAGCGATGATGCGCCCAGATTCCGTGAAATGGCTTGAGGCCATGAAATCTGAGATAGGATCCATGTATGAGAACAAAGTGTGGACTTTGGTTGACTTGCCCGATGATTGGCAAGCCATAGAAAATAAATGGATCTTCAAGAGGAAGACGGACGCTGATAGTAGTGTTACTATCTACAAAGCTAGACTTGTCGAAAAAGGTTTTGACAAAATTCAAGGTGTTGACTACGATGAGATTTTCTCACTCGTAGCGATGCTTAAGTCTGTCCGAATCATGTTAGCAAATTGCCACATTTTATGAAATCTAGAAAATGGATGTCAAAACTACATTCCTTAATGGATTTCTTAAAGAAGAGTTGCATATGATGCAACCAGAAGGTTTTTTTGATTCTAAAGGTGCTAACAAAATGTGCAAGATCCAGCGATCCATCTATGGACTGGTGCAAGCATCTCAGAGTTGGAATATACGCTTTGATGAGTTGATCAAAGCATATAGTTTTATACAAACTGGTGGTGAAGCCTGTATTTACAAGAAAGTGAGTGGGAGCACTACAACATTTCTGATAAATATATGTGAATGACATATTGTTGATCGGAAATAATGTAGAATTCTGGAAAGCATAAAGGAGTATTTGAAAGGAATTTTTCAAATAAGACCTCGGTGAAGCTACTTACATATTGAGCATCAAGATCTATAGAGATAGATCAAGACGCTTGATAAGTATTTTCAATGAGTACATACCTTGACAAGATTTTGAAGTAGTTCGAAATGGAACAGTCAAGAAAGAGTTCTTACCTGTGTTTACAAGGTGTGAAATTGAGTAAGACTCAAATCCCGACCACGGCAGAAGATAGAAAGAGAATGAAAGTCATTCCCTATGCCTCAGCCATAGTTTCTATAAAGTATGCCATGTTGTGTACCAGATCTATTGTACACCCTACACCGATTTAGGCAAGGGAGTACATTAGTGATCTAAGAGTAGATCACTGGACAGTAGTCAAAATTATCCTTAGTGGAATAAGGATATGTTTCTCGATTATGGAGGTGGCAAAAGGTTCATCGTAAAGGGTTACGTCGATGCAAATTTTGACACTGATCTAGATGACTCTAAGTCTCAATCTGGATACATTTTGAAAGTGGGAGCAATTAGCTAGAGTAGCTCTGTGCAAAGCATTGTTGACATAGAAATTTTCGAAATACATATGGATCTGAATGTGGCAGACCTGTAGACTGAACTTCTCTCACAAGCAAAACATGATCACACCTTAGTACTCTTTGGGTGTTAATCACATAGCGATGTGAACTAGATTATTGACTCTAGTAAACCCTTTGGGTGTTGGTCACATGATGATGTGAACTATGGGTGTTAATGACATGGTGATGTGAACTATTGGTGTTAAATCACATGGCGATGTGAACTAGATTATCGACTCTAGTGCAAGTGGGAGACTGAAGGAAATATGCCCTAGAGGCATTAATAAAGTTATTATTTATTTCCTTATTTCATGATAAATGTTTATTATTCATGCTAGAATTGTATTAACCGGAAACATGATACATGTGTGAATACATAGACAAACAGAGTGTCACTAGTATGCCTCTACTTGACTAGCTCATTGATCAAAGATGGTTATGTTTCCTAACCATAGACATGAGTTGTCATTTGATAAACGGGATCACATCATTAGGAGAATGATGTGCTTGACATGACCCATTCCATTAGCTTAACACTTGATCGTTTAGTATGTTGCTATTGCTTTCTTCATGACTTATACATGTTCCTATGACTATGAGATTTTGCAACTCCCGTTTACCGGAGGAACACTTGTGTGCTACAAAATGTCACAACATAACTGGGTGATTGTAAAGGTGCTCTACAGGTGTCTCCAAAGGTACTAGTTGAGTTGGCGTATTTCGATATTACGATTTGTCACTCCTTTTGTCGAAGACGTATCTCTGGGCCCACTCGGTAATGCACATCACTATAAGCCTTGCAAGCATTGTGACTAATGAGTTAGTTGCGAGATGATGCATTACGGAACAAGTAAAGAGACTTGCCGGTAACGAGATTGAACTAGGTATTGAGATACCGACGATCGAATCTCGGGAAAGTAACTGATAACCCACAAGTATAGGGGATCGCAACCGTTTTTGAGGGTAGAGTATTCAACACAAATTTATTGATTCGACAAAAGGGGAACCAAAGTATATTCTCAAGTATTAGCAGCTGAGTTGTCAATTCAACCACACCTGGAAACTTAATATCTGCAGCAAAGTATTTAGTAGCAAAGTAATATGATAGTAGTGGTAAGGTAGCAAAAGGTAACAGTAACAAAAGTAGTGTTTTTGGTATTTTGTAGCGATGATAGTAATAGCAACGGAAAAGTAAATAAGCGAAGAACAATATATGGAAAGCTCGTAGGCAATGGATCAGTGATGGAGAATTATGCCGGATGCGGTTCATCATGTAACATTCATAACCTAGGGTGACACAGAACTAGCTCCAATTCATCAATATAATGTAGGCATGTATTCCAAATATAGTCATACATGCTTATGGAAAAGAACTTGCATCACATCTTTTGTCCTACCTTCCCATGGCAGCGGGGTCCTAGCGGAAACTAAGGGATATTAAGACCTCCTTTTAATAGAGTACCGGACCAAAGCATTAACACATAGTGAATACATGAACTCTTCAAACTACGGCCATCACCAGTAAGTATCCCGATTATTGTCACTTCGGGGTCAATGGATCATAACACATAGTAGGTGACTATAGACTTGCAAGATAGGATCAAGAACTCTCATATATTGATGAAAACATAATAGGGTCAGATCTGAAATCATGGCACTCGGGCCCTAGTGACAAGCATTAAACATAACAAAGTCATAGAAACATCAATCTTAGAACATAGTGGACACTAGGGATCAAAACCTAACAAAACTAACTCGATTACATGATAAATCTCATCCAACCCATCACCGTCCAGCAAGCCTACGATGGAATTACTCACGCACAGCGGTGAGCATCATGAAATTGGTGATGGAGGATGGTTGATGATGACGATGGCGACGGATTCCCCTCTCCGGAGCCCCGAACGGACTCCAGATCAGCCCTCCCGAGAGGTTTTAGGGCTTGGCGGCGGCTCCGTATCGTAAAACACGATGAATCCTTCTCTCTTATTTTTTTCTCCCTGAAAGCAAATATATAGAGTTGGAGTCGAGGTCGGAGGAGCTCCAGGGGGCCCATGAGGTAGGGGGGTGCGCCCTAAGGGGGCAGGCACGCCCCCACCCTCGTGGCTAGGGTGTGGGCCCCCTGTTCTTCATCTTTTGCAAGGTTTTTATTATTTCTGAAAAGATGTTCCGTGAAGTTTCAGGTCATTCCGAGAACTTCTGTTTCTGCACATAAATAACACCATGGTAATTCTGCTGAAAACAACGTCAGTCCGGGTTAGTTCCATTCAAATCATGCAAGTTAGAGTCCAAAACAAGGGCAAAAGTGTTTGGAAAAGTAGATACGACGGAGACTTATCAACTCCCCCAAGCTTAAACCTTTGCTTGTCCTCAAGCAATTCAGTTGATAAACTAAAAGTGATAGAGAAAAACTTTTACAAACTCTGTTTGCTCTTGTTGTTGTAAATATGTAAAGCCAGCATTCAAGTTTTCAGCAAAGATTATAAACTAACCATATTCACAATAATGCATAGGTCTCGTGTTTACACATATCAATGGCATAATCAGCTAGCGAGCAATAATAATAAATCTCGGATGACAACACTTTCTTAAAACAATCATAATATGATATAACAAGATGGTATCTCGCTAGCCCTTTCTAAGACCGCAAAACATAAATGCAGAGCACCTTTAAAGATCAAGGACTGACTAGACATTGTAATTCATGGTAAAAGAGATGCAGTCAAGTCATACTCAATGTAAACTAACAGTAATGAATGCAAATGACAGCGGTGCTCTCCAACTGGTGCTTTTTAATAAGAGGATGATGACTCAACATGAAAGTAAATAGATAGGCCCTTCGCAGAGGGAAGCAGGGATTTGTAGAGGTGCCAGAGCTCGGTTTTCAAATAGAGGTGAATAATATTTTGAGCCGTATACTTTCATTGTCAACATAACAACCAAGAGATGGTGATATCTTCCATGCTACACACATTATAGGCGGTTCCCAAACAGAATGGTAAAGTTCATACTCCCCTCCACCAACAAGCATCAATCCATGGCTTGCTCGAAACAACAAGTGCCTCCAACTAAGAAGAGTCCCAGGGGGAGTTTTGTTTGCAATTATTTTGATTTAGTTTGCATAAAGCATGGGACTGGGCATCCCAGTGACCAGCCACTTTCTCATGAGTGAGGAGCGGAGTCCACTCCTCTTGAGAATAACCCGCCTAACATGGAAGATACGGATAACCCTAGTTGATACATGAGCTATTCGAGCATACAAAACATGATATTTATTTGAAGGTTTAGAGTTTGGCACATACACATTTACTTGGAACGGCAGGTAGATACCGTATATAGGTAGGTATGGTGGATTCATATGGAACAACTTTGGGGTTTATGGAGTTGGATGCACAAGCAGTATTCCCGCTTAGTACAGGTGAAGGCTAGCAAAAGACTGGGAAGCGACCAACTAGAGAGAGACAACAGTCATGAGCATACATTAAAATTAATCAACACCGAATGCAAGCATGAATAGGATATAATCCACCATGAACATAAATATCGTGAAGGCTATGTTTATTTTGTTTCAACTACATGCGTGAACATGCGCCAAGTCAAGTCACTTAAATCATTCAGAGGAGGATACCACCCTATCATACCACATCACAACCATTTTAATAGCATGTTGGCATGCAAGGTAAACCATTATAAGCTCCTAGCTAATCAAGCATGGCACAAGAAACTATGATCTCTAGTTGTCATTGCAGACATGTTTATTCATAATAGGCTGAATCAGGAACGTTGAACTAATCATATTTACAAAAACAAGAGAGGTCGAGTTCATACCAGCTTTTCTCATCTCAGTCAGTCCATCATATATCGTCATAATTGCCTTTCACTTGCACGACCGAACGATGTGGGTAATAATAATAATAGTGCACGTGCATTGGACTAAGCTGGAATCTGCAAGCATTCAATAAACAGGAGAAGACAAGGCAATATGGGCTCTTTTGTCAGATCAACAATAATGCATATAAGAGCTACTTCAACAATTTAATTATGGTCTTCTCCTATCGTCCCCCAAAGAAAAGAAAAGAAATAAAACTATTTACACGGGAAAGCTCCCAACAAGCAAAAGAAGAACAGGAAATCGTTTTGGGTTTTCTTTTTACTTACTACTACAAGCATGGAAAGTAAACTAATTAAAAGCTACAACTAATTTTTTTTTCTTAAGGTTTTATTAAACACACAAGAAGAAAGCATAAAAAGGAAAATAAACTAGCATGGATGATACAATGAAAAAGTATGAGCACCGACATCTAGCAATGAGTGTGTGAACATGAATGTAATGTCGGTGGGAAATACATACTCCCCCAAGCTTAGGCTTTTGGCCTAAGTTGGTCTATGGCCACGGCTGGCCTGGCGGATATCCATAATAATAGTTGGGGTCGTACTGAGATGCAGCGGCTATCGCCTCCTGAGCTGCAGCATGACAACGAGCGGCCTCCGCCCTCCTCTCGTACTCATCTGCCTCCTCTCTGGTAATAACATATCTTCCTTTTGCCCGATAATCAAAGAAGGCAGGAGCAGGGAGAGTAATACGGACAGCACGGCGTCTGTCAAAGATTAAGCGATACTGGAGAGGTGATTCATTCCTCTCAACAAACTGGTGGTGAACCATAGCATCATAATCCAAATAAGCAGGGGGCAACTCAATATCATCTTCACGTATGGCTATACCAAGAGAATTAGCTATGCGGGTTGCATAAATTCCACCAAAGCAATATCCATTAAATCTATTAAGATGCAACCTACGTGCAACAATGGCTCCCAAATTATAATATTTATCTCCTAACACAGCACTCCTAAGAATACTGAGGTCAGGCACACACATGTGACATGCCTCATCTTTACCATTAATGCATATACCTAGAAGAGCGTGCTACCTCTTTTAGCACTGCGTTGGTTTCCCCGAAGAGGAAGGGATGATGCAGCAAAGTAGCGTAAGTATTTCCCTCAGTTTTTGAGAACCAAGGTATCAATCTAGTAGGAGGCTATGCGCGAGTCCCTCGCACCTGCACAAAACAAATAAATCCTCGCAACCAATGCAAATAGGGGTTGTCAATCCCTATAGGGCCACTTACGAGAGTGAGATCTGATAGATATGATAAGATAATATTTTTGGTATTTTTATGATAAAGATGCAAAGTAAAGTAAAGGCAAAGTAAATAGCAAAGTAAATAACTAAGTAGTAGGAGATTGATATGATAAAGATAGACCCGGGGGCCATAGGTTTCACTAGTGGCTTCTCTCGAGCGCATAAGTATTCTACGGTGGGTGAAGAAATTACTGTTGAGCAATTGATAGAATTGAGCATAGTTATGAGAATATCTAGGTATGATCATGTATATAGGCATCACGTCCGATACAAGTAGACCGACTCCTGACTGCATCTACTACTATTACTCCACTCATCGACCACTATCCATCATGCATCTAGAGTATTAAGTAAAAGCAGAGTAACGCCTTAAGCAAGATGACATGATGTAGAGGGATAGACTCATCAATATGAAGAAAACCCCATCTTGTTATCCTCGATGGCAACAATACAATACGTGCCTTGCTGCCCTTACTGTCACCGGGAAAGGACACCACAAGATTGAACCCAAAGCTAAGCACTTCTCCTATTGCAAGAAAGATCAATCTAGTAGGCCAAACCAAACTGATAATTCGAAGAGACTTGCAAAGATAACCAATCATACATAAAAGAATTCAGAGAAGATTCAAATATTATTCACAGATAGACTTGATCATAAACCCACAATTCATCAGTCTCAACAAACACACCGCAAAAATAAGATTACATCGAATAGATGTCCACGAGAGAGGGGGGGTGAGGGAGTCCTGGATTAGGGGGTCTCCGGACAGCCGGACTATATCCTTTGGCCGGACAGTTGGACTATGAAGATACAAGATTGAAGACTTCGTATCGTGTCCGGATGGGACTCTACTTGGCGTGGTAGGCAAGCTAGGCAATACGGATATGTATATCTCCTCCTTTGTAACCGACCTTGTGTAACCCTAGCCCCCTCTGGTGTCTATATAAACCGGAGGGTTTTAGTCCGTAGTACAACATACAATCGTACCATAGGCTAGCTTCTAGGGTTTAGCCTCTCCGATCTCGTGGTAGATCAACTCTTGTAATACTCATATCATCAAGAATAAATCAAGCAGGACGTAGGGTTTTACCTCCATCAAGAGGGCCCGAACCTGGTTAAAACATCGTGTCCCCTACCTCCTATTACCATCCGCCGTAGACGCACAGTTCGGGACCCCCTTCCCGAGATCAGCCGGTTTTGACACCGACATTGGTGCTTTCATTGAGAGTTCCTCTGTGTCGTCACCGTTAGGCTTGATGGCTCCTACTATCATAGATAGCGATGTAGTCCAGGGTGAGACTTTTCTCCCCGGACAGGTCTTTGTGTTCGGCGGCTTCGCACTGCGGGCCAACTCGCTTGGCCATCTGGAGCAGATCAAAAGTTACGCCCCTGGCCACCAGGTCAGGTTTGGAAGCTTAAACTACACGGTCGGTATCCGCGGAGACTTGATTTTGACGGATTCGAGCCCCTGCCTTGTGCGTCGCGCGGTCATGATGAGTAGGATTTAGCTCTACCATCGGACCGTATTCAGGAGATCGCACTGGCAGCCGCTCCGAGCCTCAATTCGGAGCTAGTTGCGCCATGCATGGACGGGTGGATGGACCCCGTCACAGAGGTCGTATCCTCAGCGGCGATCGAGCCGAATATCGACCTTACCCTTCACGAGAGCCGTGTTGCCAAACTGCCGGATCCTTCTCCGGCCACGGACTCCGAACTGCCTGCGCTCGTTCCTGTCGAATCCGATTGGGCGCCGATCATGGAGTTTACCTCCGCAGATATTTTTCAGCACTCGCCCTTTGGCGACATACTGAACTCATTAAGGTCTCTCTCCTTGTCAGGAGAGGCCTGGCCGAACTACGTCCGGCAGGATTGGGATGCGGATGACGAAGAAATTTGCCGCCCACCCACCACCCACTTAGTAGCCACTGTCGACGACTTAACCGACATGCTCGACATCGACTCCAAAGACATAGACGGCATGGATGACGATGCGGGAAACAAAGAGGAACCACTGCCCATAGGGCACTAGACAGCCACCTCATCATACGATATATACATGGTGGATACACCCAAAGAAGGCAATGGCGACGAGACAATGGAGGATGACCCCTCCAAAAAGCAACCCAAGCGCCGGCGTCAGCGGCGCCACTCTAAGTTCCGCCAAGGCAAAAGTGGTGATACCGGCACCGGAGATAATAGCACTCCGGATAGTGCCGAAGACAACAACAATCCCCTCCAGCAAGATTTAGAGTAGGAGGATGAAGGAGCCAGCCTGCCTGGGAGAGCGGCAGATGGAGAGGCGGAGGATGATAATTACATGCCTCCCTCCTAAGACGAGGCAAGCCTCGATGAGGACGAATTCGTCATGCCAGAGGATCCCGTCGAACAAGAGCGCTTCAAGTGCCGGCTTATAGCCATGACAAATAGCCTCAAGAAAAAGCAGTAGCAGCTTCAAGCTGATCAAGATTTGCTAGCTGATAGATGGACTGAAGTCCTAGTGGCCGAGGAATATAAACTCGAACGCCCCTCCAAGAGTTACCCAAAGTGCAGGTTGCTACCCCGACTGGAGGAGGAAGCACCGAAACCTACATCCCCGGCATATGACGCGGCTGATCGGCCACCTCGTGGCCACGACAGAGAGACATTCCAGCCAAAAGCTCAGCCCGCACCCCGACGTCATTCAAATAAAAAGGCATGGGGAAATACGCCAGACCTGCGAGACGTATTGGAGGAGAAAGAAAAACATGCAAGATCGATCTACGGATCACGAGGGCGCGCCACTATGCGAGACGATAATCGTCACGCCGGATACAGTAAAAGTAAGTCCGGCCAGGCCGAACACAGCGGGCAAGACTCATTCGAGCTGCGTCGCGATATAGCCCAGTACAGAGGCACCGCACACCCCTTATGCTTCATAGACGAAGTAATGGATCATCAAATCCCAGAGGGTTTCAAACCCGTAAATATAGAATCATACGACGGCACAACAGATCCTGCGTTATGGATCAAGGATTTCCTCCTGCACATCCACATGGCCTGCGGTGATGACCTACACGCCATCAAATACCTCCCACTCAAAATCAAAGGACCAGCTCGGCATTGGCTCAACAACTTGCTAGCAGAGTCCATTGGCTGTTGGGAAGATCTGGAAGCCGCATTCCTCGACAACTTTCAGGGCACTTACGTGCAACCACCAGATACCGATGACTTGAGCCACATAATTCAGCATCTAGAGGAATCGGGCAGGCAATTCTGGACATGGTTCCTAACAAAGAAAAATCAAATCGCTGACTGTCTGGATGTAGAGGCCCTAGCAGCTTTCAAGCACAACATCCACGACGAGTGGCTAGCCCGGCACCTTGGTCAGGAAAAGCCGAAATCTATGGCAGCCCTCACAACACTCATGACCCGCTTTTGTGTGGGAGAAGACAGCTGGCTAGCGTGCAGTAATAACATATCAAAGAACCATGGTACTTTGGATACCAAGGACGGCAATGGCAGGTCACGTCGCAACAAACATAAGCGCCGCATTAACAGCGACAATACCGAGGATACGGCAGTCAATGCTGGATTCAAAGCCTCTAAACCCGGTCAGCGGAAAAAGCCATTCAAAAGAAGCACTCCGGGCCCGTCCAGTTTGGACCGTATACTCGATCGCTCGTGTCAAATACACGGCACCCCCGACAAGCCAGCCAACCACACCAACAGGGATTGTTGGGTGTTCAAGCAGGACGGCAAGTTAAATGCCGAAAATAAAGACAAGGGGTCACATAGCGATGACGAGGAGGAGCCCCGGCAGCCGAACATCGGAGGACAGAAGAGGTTCCCCCCTCAAGTGCGGACGGTGAGCATGATATACGCAACCCACATCCCCAAGAGGGAACGGAAGCGTGCGCTTAGGGACGTATATGCGTTGGAGCCAGTCGCCCCAAAATTCAACCCATGGTCTTCCTGTCCGATCACCTTCGACCGCAGGGACCACCCCACTAGTATCCGTCATGGCGGATTTGCCGCATTGGTCCTGGACCCAATCATTGACGGATTTCACCTCACTCGAGTCCTTATGGATGGTGGCAGCTGCCTGAACCTGCTTTATCAGGACACAGTGCGCAAAATGGGTATCGACCCCTCAAGGATCAAACCCACAAAAACGACCTTTAAAGGCATCATACCAGGTGTAGAGGCCCATTGCACAGGCTCAGTCAGACTGGAAGTGGTCTTCGGATCCCTGGATAACTTCCGAAGCGAAGAGTTAATCTTCGACATAGTCCCGTTCCGTAGTGGCTACCATGCACTGCTCGGGTGAACCGCATTCGCAAGATTCAATGCGATACCGCATTATGCATATCTCAAGCTCAAAATGCCAGGACCTCGGGGGGTCATCACAGTCAATGGAAACACAGAGCACTCTCTCCGCACGGAGGAGCACACTGCGGCCCTCGCAGCAGAAGCACAAAGCAGCCTCTTAAGGCAATCCACTAGTTCGGCGATTAAGGACCCGGACACCTTCAAGCGCGCCCAGAGTAATCGGCAACAGGACCGCCTGGCACGTTCCGAGCTCGCATAGCAATGTGGCCCCCACCCCGGTCCCAGCCAAACAGCGAAACCCGTGCCACGCGTACATAATTACGCATTAAAAATACCATGGGCATAGGCGGGGAGGGGGGCACGACTGCGGCATGCCCCAAGTTGCGGCTTAAACCGCACTAGGGGCTTCCCGCTTTGTTATTTTTCTCTTTCAGGACTTTAATCTCTAGAAACCCTGTCCCGCAACATGATTGCCGAACACATGATGCAGCAACCAAGGAGGCCGAAAGCTACATCACACCACGGAACTCCGAGGTGGATTACGATAATGAGTGAAATATTTGCTTTAATACTATCCCTCAGCTTGCCCTTGGAAGGGACATGTCAAACAGTCCTACTTTTTGCTTATCGCACTACTTGTATCATTCTGCTTTAATGCACCTTTTTAAATAAACAATGCATAGCATTAAGACTATTATTGCATTCTTCCTTTTTATATAAATGTTCATGCATGACATCTAGCACCCGTACACTCTGGTACGGCCAATACGCCAGGGGCTTAAGCATACCCCATAATACGACGTGAGAAGTCCAAACACTTTCGACAGTGCGGCACCCTGAACTTATAACATTATATGCATCAGCTCCGAATCATGTCTTGGGTCAATAGTTGGGTTTGCCCGGCTCCCATGTTTTGGTACCTTACGTTCCGCTATATCGGCTAAGGTAGCACTGGGAGAACTACTGCGATTGTGCCCCGGTTCTGCTGGGCTAAGCACCTCAGTAGAGAAAGCTAAAACTGACTGTCATGATAAGGCGAGAGACTGATCGCTGTTCGAGAGGTTTCAAGTCCCTAAAGACTTATGCCGCTTAGAGCGAGGAGTCAGCCCTGTCCAGCTTAAGGCGTGTATCGCGCCCCAAATTCGGCCTTCCGAATACTAGGGGCTTCGCCAAAATTTAAAATTATAGAATTCTATGGCTAAGTGAGAGTGATAACGCATTATGGTCCGATTGCCTTGTTCGTTGTGCTGAGAACCTCCCTCGAAGGACCCAACAATGGGAACAAGAGTGCTCAGGTTTATCCCGAACACCCCAGCACTCGTGGCGTGGGGGCAGAAGCCGTCGACTAGCCATCTCTCAGATTTGATAAACAGCCGAACAGAAGGTAATATTTTAAATTCAGACAAGCGTTGCATAGCGCATATGAACAAGTTTTCATAATACAGGATCACACGAGCTAGTTTACTCGAATATTACATCTTTCGTACACTCGTCCGCTACGAGACGGGCACCCTTCAGGACACCCTCATAATACATCTCAGGGTGGCGATGCTCCTTGCCCTGCGGCGGCCCTTCCTTCACCAGCTTCACGGCGTCCATCTTGGCCCAGTGCACCTTCGCACGAGCGAAAGCCTGGCGTGCACCTTCAATGCAGACGGATCGCTTGATGACTTCCGGCCATGGGAAGGCATCCACAAGCCGCCTCACCAGGCCGAAGTAGCTGTTGGGAAGGGCGTCACCAGGCCACATCCATACTATAAAGCCCTTCATGGCCTGTTCGACCGCCTTGTGCAGCTCGACCAGTTGCTTCAGCTGGTCGCTCAGAGGCATCGGGTGTTCGGTCCCAGTATACTGAGACCAGAACAACTTCTCCATTGCGCTTCCCTCCTCGGCCTGGTAAAAATGTGCGACATACGACACGCTGCGGGGCAAATCTGCGAACGCTCCTGGAGAGCTCCGGATTCGGGTAAGTAACAAGTAATTTACTTTCACATGCTTGCTTTGCATATAGAATGCTTTCCCGCCGCTATTTTCTTCATTGCATCAATCTCCTGGAGGGCCTTTTGGGCTTCGGCCTTGGCATTCTTTGCGCTCTCGAGGGCCACGGCAAGCTTGGACTCTCGCGTCTTCAAGTCAAGCTCCAACGCCTCGTGCTTCGTCACGAGAGCGTGGAGCTCTTGCTGCACCTCGCCCACCCGTGCCTCCTGCCTTTCCCGCTCGGTGCGCTCCTTGGCTGCTTTGTTTTTGGCCTCGGATAGCGCTTGCTTCAGGGTCGCCACCTCGGTCGTGGCCCCTGGCAAATTTACGTTGATCCTGTCATTTCGCAATCGCATTCTTTTTTATATATCCATTGACTAGGTATTACTTACCTTTGTTCTCCTCGAGCTGCCTCTTGGCAAGGCCGAGCTCTTCCTTGGACCCTTCGAGGTCCTGCTTTAGTGCGGCGACCTTCGCAGTCAGTGCGGCAGAGGCCAGCAGCGAAGCCTGCATACACATATAGACATACTTATATTAAACTCCTGCGATATTGTTTGATCCTCTGTTCGGCTTTTCTTTGTGAACACCGAACAAAGCATCAGGGGCTACTGTCTATGCGGTAATAGTTTTCCTATATTTCAAATACTTACCTCAAAGCCTGTTAGAAGGCTGGCACAGGCTTCAGTCAGTCCGCTCTTGGCGGACTGAACCTTCTGGATCACCGCACTCATAATAGTGCGGTGCTCTTCGTCGATGGAAGCGCTGCAAAGCGCTCCCAGCAGACTGTCCGGTGCCACTGGATGGACAGAGGTCACCGGCACATGCGTCTTGCCCCTTCTGGAAGGAGGCCGCCTGCCTGAGTCCGGAACCACTGGAGGTTCCGGCACGGTGTTCGGCTGAGGGCCGAACTCGAAGCCCTCGGGAGCCTTGCTCCCTCTGCTCCCGGAATCCGGAAGGCCGCCTTGAGGCGCCTCCGGGACTGTCTCCCCTCGACCCGGTGCCTCCTGAGACAATACCTCGGCGTTGTCCGTAGGGCAAGGGGAGGTGGCGGTCGGAAGTGGATCGCTATCCATATCCGACGAGCCCAGGGAGCCGTCCGACGAAGATACGTCGATACGGGCTCGTGGCGGTCTGCATAATCATAATTCGGCGTTAGGAGAAGCAGTGCGACAAAGGTATGCTATGAGTTACTCTGGCATCCTAATACTTACGACTTCGCCAGGGGCTTGGCCCTGAGCAGCCACTTGTCTTCGCCTTCGGTGGCGGTGGTGGAGTAGTCCGAAAGGAGAGTCCTTCCCTTCTTGTACCCTTCGCCCCCCCCCCCCCAGTTGGGGCGGCCTTCCTTTTCTTGTCTCCCCCAACTGGAGGGGGAGCATCTTCATCTTCCTCCTCGTCTTCGGGGGAGGAGTGCGTCGCGGAGTTATCGGACGATGAGTCCGATAACACCTGGCATCGGGAACTCTTTCGGGTTCCCTTGGCCTTCTTGGTCTTCTCCGGCACCTTGTAAGGAGCCAGAGTCAGCATCTCCGTCAGGAGAACGTCCGAAGTGTCTTGGGGCAGAGGGGCCGGACAGTTAATCTGCCCCGAGGTCTCCACCCAGTCCTGCCGAAGGCATGGAGCTCAGACCCCGCACATGGTTAAGCTAGGGGAAATAAATATCCTACCAGATGTATAGAACTCACCGAATGCGCTAGGCGCTTCGCGCTTAGCCTGCGGTCCTCGGTGAGAGAGGGAGGGACCTCAGCGCCCTTGAACAACACCCTCCAGACGTCCTTGTGCGTCGTGTCGAAGAGCTCGCTCGGAGTCTAGTGCTGGGCCAGGTCGAACTCCCACAAGTTGAAATCCCGTTGTTGACATGGGAGGATCCGGCGGATGAGCACGACCTGGACTATGTTGACAAGCTTGAGCTTCTTGCCTGCCATATTCTGGATACATTTCAGGAGTCCGTCCAGCTCCACCGATGAACCCCAGGACAGGCCCTTCTCTTTCCAGGAGGTGAGCCGCGTGGGGATTCCGGATCGAAACTCGGGGGCAGCCACCCAGTTGGTGTCGCGCGGCTCGGTGATGTAGAACCACGCCGATTGCCACCCCTTTATGGTCTCCACGAAGGAGCCTTCAAGCCATATAACATTGGGCATCTTGCCCACCATGGCTCTGCCGCATTCTGCTTGTTGGCCTCCCACCACCTTCAGCTTGATATTGAAGGTCTTTAACCACAGGCCGAAGTGGGGCCAGATGCGGAGGTAAGCCTCACACACGATGATGAACGCCGAAATGTTGAGGATGAAGTTCGGGGCCAAATCATGGAAGTCCAGCCCGTAGTAGAACATGAGACCACAGACGAATGGATGGAGGGGAAACCCCAGTCCGCGGAGGAAGTGGTGGAGGAAAACTACCCTCTTGTGAGGTTCAGGGGTAGGAATGATCTGCCCCACAGCGGGCAGCCGATGCGCGATATTCGCGGCTAAGTATGCGGCTCCGCGCAGCTTCTTGATATGTCCCTCCGTAACGGAGCAAGCCATCCATTTGCCTCCCGCTCCGGACATGATTGGAGAAGGTTGAGGGGAAGGATGTGGACTTGGGCGTTGGAGCTCGAGTGCGCAAGTATGGATGAGCAAGGAGGAAGAAGGCGTGGGTAGAAAAAGGTTAAACCTTGTCCCTTTATAAGGGTGGCCGAAACTATGCGCCCCCACTAGCCTGGTAAAACTCGCTTATCCCCCAAGCGCCGTAATCGATGGCGCGGTTGGGTTACCCAAGCCCGTATTGATGAGAATCCCGTGATAAGGTGGACACAATCTCTGCTTTGACAAGACGTGTCAAGAAACTGCCTCGCGTTATGTGCGGGGCTAGTTAAAGGAAATAGTTCGAATAATCACCGGGCCATGGCATAATGTCATGTTGCCAAAACGTGTCAGCAGATTAGATTTGTGGAAATATTATTCTCTCTACGGTGGTATGTGGAACTTATTTTGCAGGGTCGGACACTATCCTTGTATTCAAATTCTTCCGTGGTGTATTCGGAGGAGGAACCCGCCTTGCAATGCCGAAGACAATACTGCGCGCCGGACTCATCGTCATTGAAGCCTGGTTTAGAGGCTACTGAGGGAGTCCTGGATTAGGGGGTCTCCGGGCAGCCGGACTATATCCTTTGGCTGGAATGTTGGACTATGAAGATACAAGATTGAAGACTACATCTCGTGTCCGGATGGGACTCTACTTGGCGTGGAAGGCAAGCTAGGCAATACGGATATGTATATCTCCTCCTTTGTAACCGACCTTGTGTAACCCTAGCCCCCTCCGGTGTCTATATAAACCGGAGGGTTTTAGTCCATAGGACAACATACAATCATACCATAGGCTAGCTTCTAGGGTTTAGCCTCTCCGATCTCGTGGTAGATCAACTCTTGTAATACTCATATCATCAAGAATAAATCAAGCAGGACATAGGGTATTACCTCCATCAAGAGGGCCCGAACCTGGGTAAAACATCGTGTCCCCTGCCTCCCCTTACCATCCGCCTTAGACACACAGTTCGGGACCCCCTACCCGAGATCCGCCGGTTTTTACACCGACAGGGAGAACATTGTATTTAGATCCAAAAAGAGAGAAGAATCCATCTAGCTACTAACTATGGACCCGTAGGTCTGAGGTAAACTACTCACACTTCATCGGAGAGGCTATGGTGTTGATGTAGAAGACCCCCGTGATCGATGCCCCCTCCGGCGGAGCTCCAGAACAGGCCCCAAGATGGGATCTCGTGGATACAGAAAGTTGCGGCGATGGAATTAGGGTTTTGGCTTCGTATCTGATCGTTTGGGGGTACATGGGTATATATAGGAGGAAGAAGTATGTCAGTGGAGCAATAGGGGCCCCACGAGGGTGGAGGGCACGCCTAGGGGGGGGGGGTAGACGCGCCCCCTACCTCGTGGCCTCCTGTTACGTGTCTTGACGTAGGGTCTAAGTCTCCTGGGTTGTATTCGATGAGAAAATCACGTTCCCGAAGGTTTCATTCCGTTTGAACTCTGTTTGATATTCCTTTTCTTCGAAACCCTAAAACAGGAAAAAACAGCAATTCTGGGCTGGGCCTCTGGTTAATAGGTTAGTCCCAAAAATAATATTAAAGTGGATAATAAAGCCCAATAATGTCTAAAACAGTAGATAATATAGCATGGAGCAATCAAAAATTATAGATACGTTGGAGACGTATCAAGCATCCCCAAGGTTAATTCCTGCTCGTCCTCGCGTACATAAATGATAAAACAGATTTTTTGATGTGGAGTGCTACTTGGCATAATTTTAATGTAATTCTTCTTAATTGTGGTATGAATATTCAGATTCGAAAGATTCAAGACAAAAGTTCATATTGACATAAAAATAATAATACTTCAAGCATACTAACAAAGCAATTATGTCTTCTCAAAATAACATGGCTAAAGAAAGTTATCCCTACAAAATCATATAGTCTGGCTATGCTCTATCTTCACCACACAAAATATTTAAATCATGCACAACCCAGATGACAAGCCAAGCAATTGTTTCATACTTTTGACATTCTTAAAACTTTTTCAATCTTCACACAATACATGAGCGTGAGCCATGGATATAGCACTATAGGTGGAATAGAGTGGTGGTTGTGGAGAAGATAAAAAGGAGAAGATAGTCTCACATCAACTAGGCGTATCAACGGGCTATGGAGATGCCCATCAATAGATATCAATGTGAGTGAGCAGGGATTGCCATGCAACGGATGCACTAGAGCTATAAGTATATGAAAGCTCAAAAAGAAACTAAGTGGGTGTGCATCCAACTTGCTTGCTCATGAAGACCTAGGGCAATTTGAGGAAGCCCATCATTGGAATATACAAGCCAAGTTCTATAATGAAAAATTCCCACTAGTATATGAAAGTGATAACATGAGAGACTCTCTACTATGAAGATCATGGTGCTACTTTGAAGCACAAGTGTGGTAAAAGGATAGTAACATTGTCCCTTCTCTATTTTTCTCTAATTTTTTTATTTTTTATTTGGGCCGTTTCACTTTTTTATGGCCTCTTTTCTTTCTCTCCTTTTTTATTTTTCGTCCGGAGTCTCATCCCGACTTGTGGGGGAATCATAGTCTCCATCATCCTTTCCTCACTGGGGCAATGCTCTAATAATGATGATCATCACACTTTTATTTTTCTTACAACTCAAGAGTTACAACTCGATACTTAGAACAAAATATGACTCTATGTGAATGCCTCCGGTGGTGTACCGCGATATGCAATGATTCATGAGTGACATGTATGAAAGAATTATGAATGGTGGCTTTGCCACAAATACTATGTCAACTACATGATCATGCTAATCAATATGACAATGATGGAGTGTGTCATAAATGGAATGGTGGAAAGTTGCATGGCAATATATCTCGGAATGGCTATGGAAATGCCATAATAGGTAGGTATGGTGGCTGTTTTGAGGAAGGTATATGGTGGGTGTATGATACCGGTGAAAGGTGCACGGTATTAGAGAGGCTAGCAAAGGTGGAAGGGTGAGAGTGCGTATAATCCATGGACTCAACACTAGTCATAAAGAACTCATATACTTATTGCAAAAATCTACATGTTATCAAAGCAAAGTATTACGCGCATGCTCCTAGGGGGGTAGACTGGTAGGAAAAGGCCATTGCTCATGCCTGACCGCCACTCATAAGGAAGGCAATCAAAAACTAAATCATGCTCCGACTTCATCACATAACGGTTCATCATACGTACATGCTACAGGAATCACAAGCTTCAACACAAGTATTTCTCAAATTCACAACTACTCAACTAGCATGACTTTAATATCACCATCTTCATATCTCAAGCATCAAACTTATCATAGTATTCAACACACTCATAAGAAAGTTTTATTATTAATCTTGCATACCAAGCATATTAGGATTTTAAGCAAATTACCATGCTATAAAGACTCTCAAAATAATCTAAGTGAAGCATGAGAGATCAATAGTTTCTATAAAACAAATCCACCACCGTGCTCTAAAAGATATAAGTGAAGCACTAGAGCAAAATTATATAACTCAAAAGATATAAGCGAAGCACATAGAGTATTCTAACAAATTCCAAATCATGTATGGATCTCTCAAAAGGTGTTTACAGCAAGGATGATTGTGGTAAACTTTAAAGCAAAGACTCAAATCATACAAGATGCTCCAAGCAAAACACATATCATGTGGTAAATAAAAATATAGCTCCAAGTAAAGTTACCGATAGAAGTAGGCGAAAGAGGGGATGCCTTCCGGGGCATCCCCAAGCTTTGGCTTTTAGGTGTCCTTAGATTATCTTGGGGGTTCCATGGGCATCCCCAAGCTTAGGCTCTTTCCACTCCTTGTTCCATAATCCATCAAATCTTTACCCAAAACTTGAAAACTTCACAACACAAAACTTAAAGTAGAAAATCTCGTGAGCTCCGTTAGCGAAAGAAAACAAAAGACCACTTCAAGGTACTGTAATGAACTCATTCTTTATTTATATGGGTGTTATACCTACTGTATTCCAACTTCTCTATGGTTTATAAACTATTTTACTAGCCATAGATTCATCAAAATAAGCAAACAACACACGAAAAACAGAATCTGTCAAAAACAGAACACTCTGTAGTAATCTGTAGCTAGCGCAAGATCTGGACCCCCAAAAATTCTAAAATAAACTGCTGGCCGTGAGTAATTTATCTATTAATCATCTGCAAAAAGAATTAACTAAATAGAACTTCCCAAATAAAAATTACAGCAGTCCTCGTGAGCGCTAAAGTTTCTGTTTTTTACAGCAAGTTCAACAAGACTTTCCCCAAGTCTTCCCAACGGTTCTACTTGGCACAAACACTAATTAAACACAAAAACACAACCAAATCAGAAGCTAGATAATTTATTTATTACTAAACAGGAGCAAAAATCAAGGAATAAAAATAAAATTGGGTTGCCTCCCAACAAGCGTTATCGTTTAACGCCCCTAGATAGGCATAACAAGCAAGAATAGATCTAGGTATTGCCATCTTTGGTAGGCAATCCATAAGTGGCTCTCATAATAGATTCATATGGTAATTTAATTTTCTTTCTAGGAAAGTGTTCCATGCCTTTCCTTAATGGAAATTGGAATCTAATATTTCCTTCCTTCATATCAATAATTGCACCAATCGTTCTAAGGAAAGGTCTACCAAGAATAATAGGACATGAAGGATTGCAATCTATGTCAAGAACAATAAAATCTACGGGCACATAATTCCTATTTGCAACAATAAGAAAATCATTAATTCTTCCCATAGGTTTCTTAATGGTGGAATCCGCAAGGTGCAAGTTTAGAGAGCAATCATCAGAATCACAGAAACCTAACAAATCACACAAAGTCTTTGGAATCGTGGAAACACTAGCACCCAAATCACATAAAGCATAACATTCATGATTTTTAATTTTTATTTTAATAGTTGGTTCCCACTCATCATAAAGTTTTCTAGGGATAGAAACTTCCAATTCAAGTTTTTCTTCATAAGATTGCATCAAGGCATCAACGATATGTTTAGTAAACACTTTATTTTGACTATAAGCTTGAGGAGAATTTAGCATGGATTGCAACAAGCAAATACAATCGATAAAAGAGAAATTTTCATAGTTAAATTCCTTGAAATCCATAATAGTGGGTTTAGCAACATCTAGGGTTTTAATTTCTTCACTCCCACTTTTGTAAAATTTAGCATCAAGATCAAAAGATTCAGAATTCTTGGAACGCCTTCTAGGTAAAGGTGGATCATATTCAGTCCCATCATTATCAAGATTCATATTGCAAAACAAAGATTTAATAGGGGACACATCAATAACTTTTAGATCTTCATCATTATTTTCATAGGAACTAGAAGAACACGCTTTTATAAAGGCATCTTTCTTAGCACGCATCCTAGCAGTTCTTTCTTTGCACTCATCAATAGAAATTCTCATGGCTTTGAGAGACTCATTGATATCATGCTTATGTGGAATAGATCTAAGTTTCAAAGAATCAATATCAGGAGCAATTCTATCAACGTTCCTAGCCAAATCATCAATCTTAAGCAATTTTTCTTCAATCATAGCATTAAAATTCTTTTGCGAAGTAATAAATTCTTTAATATTAGAATAAAAATCAAAGGGCATCTTATTATAATTTCCATAAGAATTGTTGTAGGAATTACCATAATTATTATAGGGATTACTAGGATAAGACCTAGGATTGAAATTTCCTCTATACGCGTTATTACCAAAATTGTTCCTACCAACAAAATTCACATCCATAGAATCATTATTATTCTCAACCAAAGTAGACAAGGGCATACCCTTAGGATCAGAAGAAACACTCTTATTAGCAAATAATTTCATAAGTTCATCCATCTTCCCACTCAAAACATTAATTTGTTCTATCGCATGCACCTTTTTATTAGTAGATCTTTCAGTATGCCATTGAGAATAATTAACCATAATATTATCTAGGAGTTTAGTAGCTTCTCCTAAAGTGATTTCCATAAAAGTGCCTCCCGCGGCCGAATCTAAAGGATTTCTAGAAGCAAAATTCAATCCGGCATAAATTTTTTGTATAATCATCCATAAATTTAAACCATGAGTAGGGCAATTACGTATCATTAATTTGATTCTCTCCCAAGCTTGTGCAACATGTTCATGATCAAGTTGCTTAAAATTTATAATATCGTTTCTAAGAGAGATGATCTTAGCGGGAGGAAAATACTTAGAGATAAAAGCATCTTTGCACTTGTTCCATGAATTAATACTATTTTTAGGAAAAGACGAAAACCAAGCTTTAGCACGATCTCTAAGCGAAAAAGGAAATAGCTTCAATTTAACAATATCATTATCCACATCTTTCTTCTTTTGCATGTCGCATAAATCAACGAAGCTATTAAGATGGGTAGCGGCATCTTCACTAGGAAGGCCGGAGAATGGATCTTTCATGACAAGATTCAGCAAAGCAGCATTAATTTCACAAGATTCAGCATCGGTAAGAGGAGCAATCGGAGTGCTAATAAAATCATTGTTGTTGGTATTGGTGAAGTCACACAATTTAGTATTATATTGAGCCATCGTGACAAGCAAGCAAACTAACACACAAGCAAACAAAAAGCAAGCGGGCAAAAAGAGGCAAATAGAGAAAGAGAGGGAGGATAGAGAGAGAGGGCAAATAAAACGGCAAGTGTGAAGTGGGGGGGAGAGGAAAACGAGAGGCAAATGGAAAATAATGTAATTCGGGAGATAAGGGTATGTGATGGGTACTTGGTATGTTGACTTTTGCATAGACCTCCCCAGCAACGGTGCCAGAAATCCTTCTTGCTACCTCTTTTAGCATTGTGTTGGTTTTCCCTAAAGAGGAAGGGATGATGCAGCAAAGTAGCGTAAGTATTTCCCTCAATTTTTGAGAATCAAGGTATCAATCCAGTAGGAGGCTACGCGCGAGTCCCTCACACCTGCACAAAACAAATAAATCCTCACAACCAATGCAAATAGGGGTTGTCAATCCCTATAGGGCCACTTACGAGAGTGAGATCTGATAGATATGATAAGATAATATTTTTGGTATTTTTATGATAAAGATGCAAAGTAAAGTAAAGGCAAAGTAAATAACTAAGTAGTAGGAGATTGATATGATAAAGATAGACCCGGGGGCCATAGGTTTCACTAGTGGCTTCTCTCGAGAGCATAAGTATTGTACGGTGGGTGAACAAATTACTGTTGAGCAATTGACAGAATTGATCATAGTTATGAGAATATCTAGGTATGATCATGTATATAGGGATCACGTCCGAGACAAGTAGACCGACTCCTGACTGCATCTACTACTATTACTCCACTCATCGACCGCTATCCAGCATGCATCTAGAGTATTAAGTAAAAAACAGAGTAACGCCTTAAGCAAGATGACATGATGTAGAGGGATAGACTCATGCAATATGAAGAAAACCCCATCTTTTTATCCTCGATGGCAACAATACAATACGTGCCTTGCTGCCCTTACTGTCACCGGGAAAGGACACCGCAAGATTGAACCCAAAGCTAAGCACTTCTCCCATTTCAAGAAAGATCAATCTAGTAGGCCAAACCAAACTGATAATTCGAAGAGACTTGCAAAGATAAACAATTATACATAAAAGAATTCAGAGAAGATTCAAATATTATTCATAGATAGACTTGATCATAAACCCACAATTCATCGATCTCAACAAACACACCGCAAAAAGAAGATTACATCGAATAGATCTCCACAAGAGAGGGGGAGAACATTGTAGTGAGATCCAAGAAGAGAGAAGAAGCCATCTAGCTACTAACTATGGACCCGTAGGTGTGAGGTAAACTACTCACACTTCATCGGAGAGGCTATGGTGTTGATGTAGAAGCCCTCCGTGATCGATGCCCCCTCCGATGGAGCTTCGGAATAGGCCCTAAGATGGGATCTCGTGGATACAGAAAGTTGCGGCGGTGGAATTAGGGTTTTGGCTCCGTATCTGATCGTTTGGGGGTACGTGGGTATATATAGGAGGAAGAAGTATGTCGGTGGAGCAACAGGGGGCCCACGAGGGTGGAGGGCGTGCCTGGGGGGTAGGCTCGCCCCCCTCCGTCGTGGCCTCCTGTTACGTGTCTTGACGTAGGGTCCAAGTCTCCTGAGTTGTATTCGATGAGAAAATCACGTTCCCGAAGGTTTCATTCCGTTTGGACTCCGTTTGATATTCCTTTTCTTCGAAACCCTAAAACAGGCAAAAAACAACAATTCTGGGCTGGGCCTCCGGTTAATAGGTTAGTCCCAAAAATAAAATAAAAGTGGATAATAAAGCCCAATAATGTCTAAAATAGTAGATTATATAGCATGGAGCAATCAAAAATTATAGATACGTTGGAGACGTATCAGAGAGCAAAATAATGTATAGCAGGAAAGTGAATGCTCCCTATGGCAGCTTGTGTTATATCTCTAGATTCCCCCACAGTTATACTAGCAAGAAAATCTCTAAATTCAGATTTGCGAGGTTCCCTAACACTACCCATTGTGGAAGTTTGCAAGCAGTGGTAAAATCCTCTAAGTCCATGTGACGCCCGGGTAATCAAGCTACAGTGATCCCCCGCTAATGCTGCCACGTCACCTCTGTTAGTGATAATAAACTAGCGATAGTTCAAAACCGAAACAAATTCAAAATTTAATTAAAGGACAGAACAAAAGTTTTCAAATGTTAAAACCAAAATGTTCGGGTTGTGACAAATATTTCGTAGGTAATTACAGTGAAGAACCCATAATTAAGTAAAATATTTAAATGCACTGTAGTTGGTAAAACAACGGCAAAACAATTATTTAAATGCTTTTTAATACTAAACAAATATTAAACTAGTTTATTTAGTCACTAAGAACTTTTTACAATCCCAATTTAGGTGTGGGCTTTAACTTATTATATAAAACTATAACTATTAAAGAACTAAAATAAAACAGAAATAACTAAAAGGAATAAAATTAGAAAACAGAAAGTAAAGTTAAGAAAAACAAATAGAAAGGCAAGGCCGACCCTTCTTTCCCCACTGGGCCTCGTGGCCTAGTTGGCCCCATCGACCAGGCCGGCCCAGCTGGCTCCCCCTGCTTAATCCCCCCCCCACACCGTGACCTAGCCCAAACCCACGATCCCCACTCCCCCCACGGTCCACTCCTCCCTTCCCCCCGATCTGGATCGGGGGTAACCAACCCAGACGCCGCCACTCGTCGCCCCCGTAGCTACGTCGCCGCCCGGAACCCCCGCCGGAGCCGCCCCGCTACTTGCCGTCGTCGGCGCCGTCTCCCCGACTCCGTCGCTCGTCCTCCTCCCCCTCCTCGACGCATCACCGGCGCCGCCCCACCGATGCACCTTCGTCGGATCCGCACCAACACCGCCGCCGCTCGCCGTCCTTGGAACCACCTTGACGCCGCCTCTTCGCTCCTTCCCCGACGGAATCCCTCGCGCCTCGCCGGTGTTCCCCTGCAACGGGGGTGAGCGCGCCTCTCGATCCCCGTTCCCCCCTCTTTGTCATTCATCGCCTTCGCCCGCACTCGCCACGCCCGTCGCTGCGCGTCCACGGCCACCCGCCGATGCGCACGCACTCTGGCCGGCACCACATCGGCCCCTGCGTGCCTCGTCCATGCACGGCCTCCCGCCTCGCGCCTGCGCGCCTCGTCGCGCTCACCGCGCCCAGTCCCCATGCTGCTCCTCCACCTGCCTCTCGGCTGCGCACGCACAAGCGCGCCACCGCGGCCTTCTCCCGCTCGTGCCGGCTGCCATGGCCGCGCGTGCCTGCCCCGACGCCCTGCGGCTCACGTCGCTGCCTCCCTGCTGCTAGAGTGCGCGCCCGCGCCGTTCCGTTGCCCCCCCGTGCCACCGTGCCTCCCCCGCCGCCTACCGCTGCTCGCCTGCCGACGTTCTCCGCCGCCGTCACCCCCAACCACCCCGCCTCCATTACCGAGCTGCCGCGGCCGCCCCTGCTTCGCCTCCGCCGCTCCGCGACCGGCTCCCCAAGGGCTCGGCCTCTGCCCCGCAGTGCCGCGCCCCGCACCTGGCTCGCCGCCGTCCTGCGCCCCGCCGGCGACCGCCCTCGCCCCGCGGCCATCCACTGCGCCCGGGCGGGCTTCGCCCCGCACACGCCCGCTAAACCGCACCCGCCTCGGCTGGCCCCCAGGGCCAATGACAAACAGAGCCCACCCCAGAACGAGTTTATATAAAAAATAACAATAATGAATTAATAAAATTAATTAGTTATTAATTAATTAACTAATGATTTAATTAAGTTAATTAATCATGTTTAACTAATGTAATTAAAATAAATTAGCATAATCACTTAGTTAGTCTAATTAACTCGGTTTAGTTAACCTGTGTAAATGACATGTGGGACCCAGAGGTCTGTTGACTAGTCAAAGTCCACGTTTGACCGCTGACGTCATGCTGACATCATGCTGACGTCATAAATGCATTTTAGGATTAAATTAATTCTGTTAATTCTAGAAAATGATAAAATCCTTTTAAAATAAATATAAAATAAACCGTAGCTCGGATGGGAAAACTTTCAACATGAAAGTTGCTCAGAACGACGAGACGAATCCGGATACGCAGCCCGTTCGTCCACCACGCATCCCTAGCATAGCGAACACGCAACTTTCCCCCTCCGATTCATCTGTCCGAAAATGCGAAACACCGGGGATATTTTCCCGGATGTTTCCACCTTCACCGGTATCACCTCGTACCGCGTCAGGCCACCCCTAGCACAACGTAATCCCGCATCTTGCTTTTTGTTACATTGATTGCTCTGTTATTTATTGTGTTCCCCCTCCGTTACTTCTTTCCGGTAGACCTCGAGACTGCCGGAGACCCCCAGTACGACTACGGTGTTGATGGCCCCTCCTTGCCAGAGCAACCAGGCAAGCCCCCCCCCTTGATCACCAGAGATCGCCTATTCTTCTCTATACTACTTGCATTAGAGTAGTGTAGCATGTCACTGCTTTCAGTTAATCCTATACTGCTGCATAGCCTATCCTTGCTACTACTGTTGTTACCTTTACCTACTATCCTACCGCTTAGTATAGGATGCTAGTGTTCCATCAGTGGCCCTACACTCTTGACCGTCTGCCATGCTATACAACTGGGTCATGATCACTTCGGGAGGTGATCACGGGCATATACTATATACTTTACACTGTTACATTACCTATGATATTGTTCGGAGATGGGGGTTGAAGGGGCAGGTGGTTCCACCCAGGTAGTGGTGGGCCTGGGTTCCCGACGGCCCCCGAATGTTACTTTGTGGCAGAGCGACAGGGCAGGTTGAGACCACCTAGGAGAGAGGTGGGCCTGGCCCTCGTCGGTGTCCATGGTTATATCAAAATAACACGCTTAACGAGATCTTGGTATTTGATCTGAGTCTGGCTACTGGCCTATACGCACTAACCATCTACGCGGGGACAGTTATGGGCACTCGACGTCGTGGTATCAGCCGAAGCCTTCGTGATGTCAGCGACTGAGCGGTGCGCGCCGGGTTGGACCGCGTAACGCAACTTCCTTTGTAATGGAGGTTGCTAGGTCTGCTCTCCGGCCGCGTATGCAACGTGCAGGTGTGCAATGGGCGATGGGCACAGACCCCTGCGCCATAGGATTTAGACCGGCGTGCTGACCTCTCTGTTGTGCCTAGGTAGGGCTGCGACGTGTTGATCTTCCGAGGCCGGGCATGACCCCGAAAAGTGTGTACGGACAAAGGGGATCGAGCGTGTTGGGAAATGTGGTGCACCCCTGCAGGGAAGTTAATCTATTCGAATAGCCGTGATCTTCGGTAACAGGACGACTTGGAGTTGTACCTTGACCTAATGACAAGTAGAACCGGATACTTAATAAAACACACCCTTCCAAGTGCCAGATACAACCGGTGGTCACTCTCTCACAGGGCGACGAGGAGAGGACCGCCGGTTAGGTTTATGCTACATGATGCTACTTGGTGAACTTACCATCTACTCTCTTCTCCTGCTGAAAGATGGAGGTTACCAGAAGCCTAGTCTTCGAAAGGACTAGCTATCCCCTCTTATTCCAGCATTCTGCAGTTCAGCCCACATAAGATACACTTATTCCTTTTGATACCAATGCATACATATGTAGTGTAGCTCCTTGCTTGCGAGTACTTTGGATGAGTACTCACGGTTGCTTTGCTCCCTCTTTTCCCCTTTTCTATACCTGATTGCTGTGACCAGATGTTGGAGACCAGGAGCCAGACGCCACCGTCGATGACGACTACTACTACTCGGGAGGTGCCTACTACTACGTGCAGCCCGCTGACGACGACCAGGAGTAGTTTAGGATGATCCCAGGCAGGAGGCCTGCGCCTCTTTCGATCTGTATCCCAGTTTGTGCTAGCCTTCTTAAGGCAAACTTGTTTAACTTATGTCTGTACTCAGATATTGTTGCTTCCGCCGACTCGTCTATGATCGAGTTCTTGTATTCGAGCCCTCGAGGCCCCTGGCTTTTAATATGATGCTTGTATGACTTATTTTATTTGTAGAGTTGTGTTGTGATATCTTCCCGTGAGTTCCTGATCTTGATCGTACACGTTTCCGTGTATGATTAGTGTATGGTTGAATCAGGGGCGTCACAAGTTGGTATCAGAGCCGAGTGCCTGTAGGAATCCCCCTTCCATACTCCTTGGCCGAAGTTGAGTCTAGACATTTCAAAAACTTATACTAACATGGCGGTGTGCCTTACGGGCCCATGTCGCCATCTGGGTGGTATTAGGGTCTTTTACTCCTCGATCCTTACTCTGGGACTCTGAACTCTCTTCTATTCGGGTTAAATGAATTTTGCTAAATCTAACATTAGGATCTCGTTATCACTTTCACCCAAAGATCCCCTTATTATTGATGATCGTCTGCTGCACGTGAAGACCCTGAAGATACTCTCCGCTGTAAACCCGAGAACTTGTGTTCATCGTGTTTGCAATTCCCCTTCCACCGTCAACCCTTATGGGTAACTACTTGCAGTTGTTATTCTTACATTCATCCCAGTTGGTCTTGTTATTCCAAGATACCCCGAAATACTCATCGTTGTTTCGATAATGCTTTAAGCTTACTGCCTTGCTATTCTTTGTCACCTGAATACCCCTAGGGATAATCCTCACACTTATCGAGTATCCGCTTATCCCCCAGTTGTTCATGTGTTTCACAATGGTCTTGAAATAGTATTCGATCCTCCAAAAATCCTTAGTAGCTTATTGCTCTGCAATACTTGTCTGCTTGCATTATGGATGCTTTCCATATGTCTGGCAATATTCGTAAGTATCCTTAGACACCATTATTTTGATCCTATTGATTTGGCATGAGTGCGGATGCACTCAATCATCAGTTGATACTTTCAAATTATCTTTCTAACTCAGACGTCATTTTTGAACATGAGCTTGTTCTCGACCAATCTGTCTGCCGTCAATTGTACCCTTAGTTCTATTGAACTTATCCACCCTTGATCAGAGCGTCTGCTTCTGATCCTTCTATTTGGAAATCATAATTCCTTTGATATCTAAGCATCAAATCATTCAGGTGTTCTATAATCTGATGCCCTTGCATCCTTTCTTGAACTGATTGTGTGCCGATGCTCACATCAGCTCCGCTATGGACCGTCAGATCCTTTATTGGATTATTATTCGACAGTGTCCTCCTTATTCAATAACCTTGTGAGCCTTTCCTCGTATACATAATGCTTTTGGTAAATTGTATCCTCTACTTTGTCAACCATGCTTTACTTTCAAGCTGGTGATATTTACTCTTGAAGCTTGTGGTATATGTTTCTAACATGCCCCGATGGGTTGAACCTATACCTTCTCTAAAACCATGTGAACCCAAAAGTTTTCACGAGTCATACTCTTCTGGTGCTTCGCCAGATAAAATTTCAACAATGCAACTCCTTCGAAAATGAGAAGTGAATGAAAGGTTATGCATTGGAGAAGTGGGAGTCAACCTTGAACCATGTGTTCATGCCCATGGAAACGATGTATACCTTATCATGGAAGCTTCTCTTAAAATAATTATCCCCTTGTTATAAGATCATCTTATATCTGTGGACATGGTTCCGACCATGTTTCTCCTTGATTCCATTTCTCGCGCAAATTTGAGCACTTGACTTCTGCAGAGCATTACCCTAGTCCAACCTCTAATATGATCTGTCGTTGAGTATTACCCCCTGGTATCTCGAGATTATCATGGAACTGACTACTTCTTATGAGTTCTTCATCAAGTGCTACATTCTCACTGATTCCAATTTTTCACGTGCTCTAAGTTATTAAACACTCAAAGACACTGATAACTGACTGAAGTACGCATCGCGATTAAGCAAATCTTGGTAACCTTCGTGACTTACGAGTTTGAACTCGATCACGTCATTCCTAGCCTGCTTGGCTATATCCTTGCCATGCCAATTTTAACTGTGCTATCTGGTCCTTCTTTCTAGAGCAAAAATTTCGAGGTGAGCTAATCTTACGTCGATCTTCCTCGTCATAACAATTGTCCTTGAATGACAAGCTTGATTTCAAGTTTGTGTCGTACCCATGGTTTCAGTAACCTTTTTCTTCATCATTCCGTTGCCTTGATGTCATCGCCGATCGGTTACATCTTATTGAAACCTCTCGACGAATGTGTCATGATCATCATCAACATTTTGACCCCTTCCAAGATATCAATTGAATTCATGAAGAGAAGTACCCTCCTTGACCACGATGATTTGTGTTATCATCGACCACTTTATTGCCTTCCGTTCAACACAAACTTGTTCGTGTCTCTAGCATCCTATTGCTTTCAAGTAAATGGTCGATATTTCATTCTTAGACTATGGGTTGTTGAATCACCTTTCTAACATTGATCATGCTACCTAAAACCATATTTTGGGGGCACTTTTCAACCAATGCTTAATTGTGTATGTTTTCCTCGAGCATACATCCTTATATCATTTGATCCGACAAATGTTATCTCCTTGTTCACATAAGTGTGGAAATCCATCTTTTGAAAATCTCAATGAATTGTCGGTGAGCTCATCAGCCACCTCTTCATCCTCCCCTTGGTTTTAATGATGAACTCTTGTTTTGGAACTCGCTTCCATAGTACATTTCCCGAGAATCTTACAATGTCGTCTCGTCAATTGTGTTGAACCTTTTCTTCTCAGGCATCCCGAGTCTGAGGCATCCTGGCACCAATAAGATCTGAATCTCGGTCAGATATGATGGTTGGAACATATTTCCAAGAGTTATTACATTGGTCCTTATATATCGGTAAGGTGAGGTCATGCCTAGCACACCTGGTTGGAGGGCCTATTGTTATAGTTCTTCCTTTCAGAAATGTCAACCATTCTTCCAAGAGGAAATTGTAAGACTTATTCTATATGTTGTTCCTGATGGATCCTTTTTGTTTCCAAAGTCTGATCTTCACCTGTTGACCATGTCAATGCTATCTCGAAGCATGTCTATGGTACGCCGATTTTCAACAGGAACATTTGAAGCTCAATGCTAAATGTTTCCTGCTCAATTATCCAAACACCGCTGTATGGGTAATGTCATGAGAATTCCCCCCCTACCTAACGAGTTTCTACATTATATCCTGTCATGGATATCATGCTCTGTTTGTCTTTGGGAATGATATACCACTGGAATATGTGTTTTAAAACATTTTCCTTTCCATTGTTCTGTTTAATCTGATAATCATATTTCCCTTTCCATTGTTTGGTTTAACCTTTCTTGTGATCTATATGATCTAAGCAGTAATATTCTCCTGCTTATGTAAACACCTCGTTGTACAATTCTGTCAGCAAGACCCTGTTAGTATTGTTGATGACATTTCGGTAGCCACCGATGGACGAGGACCTTGCCTATTGGTCCGCCTCATACAACGAGCAGGAAAATGGTTCTCTTCGTCCCTCGCCGTTGGTACCAACGTTGTTGCCAACATAACCGATAGTCTCTTCTCTGACATGCCTGGCTATCATGATGCCTTTCTATCATGACCGTGCAAGATGTCAGTGCCCTCCTACTTTACCCACATGGTGGGCCCATAACCCACAGTTCCACAGGATCGAAACCTGACTCTCCTGTACTTCCCTGCTTCAAAGTTATCCCTTATGCTTGGCTTCGTAGGTAATTCGCGAGCCACCTTCCTACTGCTCTATTCTGGTATCAGACGCAATGCTTACTCTCGCCGCTCTGAACCCCTTTCTCACTTTGGTTTCGACTTTGAGCAGCTATCTATCCGCTTGGACCCTCTCATTGTACCTTTGTATCATACTCTCGATGTATATTATATGTTCAACTTGAGAGATAATCTTATGCTCATTCATGGTTAACCCCAGATTGTTTCCCTCGTAAGCATGCTGTCGTAGCCGAGCTGCCCCTACCTATCACTACTAGGAAAAGGGCTATAGATGGAATTGACACTAATGGCGCACCAGACATGTGATGCGCCATTACTATATACTAATGGCGCACCATGTGTTGGTGCGCCATTAGTAAATTTTTTTTTTCAAAACTACTAATGGCGCACCGTGGGAGTGGTGCGCCATTACTAGTTGAACTAGTAATGGCTCACCACATCCACGGTGCGCCATTAGTAAAAAAAATTTAAATTTTTTTCAAAACTACTAATGGCGCACAGTGGGAGTGGTACGCCATTACTAGTTGAACTAGTAATGGCGCACCATGCCATGGTGCGCCATTAGCAACTTGGCCCAAACATTCGCCCGAATGCACCCCCCTCCCCCCCCCCCCCCCGGACTACATTTTCAGTTTCAAAAAAAATAAAAGAAAATGATAGAAATGTCAAAACAATAAAAGAAAATAAGATTCCCATGTGATATGTGGTCTAGTTGTTAGCAAAATTTACAAACATGAATTTTTCACTTTTTTGCAAAATCTCTCGAGAATTTGTAAAAATGGGCATAACTTTTGCGTACGAACTCGGATGAAAAAGTTTTTTATATGAAAAATCATCTACTCGAAAAGTTACGTCTGAATTTAACTGTGGGAACCCCGTTAAACATTTTCAAAATCCTCAAAAACCTAACAGAAAAAAAGATACGGGGCTTTTAAGATCTGGAGAGGCAAAAAAAATTAAAAAATAATTCAAACTTACTAATGGTGCACCTGCCCATGGTGCGCCATTAGTATCTTCCCGCCATCAAAATTCAAAATAAGTCAAAAAAATAAAAATAAAAAGTTACTAATGGCGCACCTGCCCATGGTGCGCCATTAGTATCTTCCCGCCTTCAAAATTCAAAAAAATAAAAAAAATAAAAAAAAGATAGTAATGGCGCACCTTCCCATGATGCGCCATTACTATGTCGTATATATGGCTGGGCGCACCTCCTCCACTCCATCTCCTCCTCTCCTCCACTCCTTACCTCTTCATTCTTCTCCTCCACTCCACCTCCCCTCCACTCCATCTCCTCCTCTCCTCCACTCCATCCTCCCTTCTCTCCTCCATCATACTACCCTCCTCCTCTCCGGCGACCTCCTCCTCCTCCTCTCCGGCGACTTCCTCCTCCTCCTACTCCTCTCCGGCGGCCTCCTCCTCCTCCTCTCCGGCGACCTCCTCCTCCCTCCTCTCCTCCCCTCCCCTCCCCTCACGGTTTCTCCTCCCTCCTCTCCGGTGAGCTCCTCCTCCCTCCTCTCCGGTGAGCTCCTCCTCCCTCCTCTCCTCCCATCCCCTCATGGTTTCTCCTTCCTCCTCTCCGATGCTCCGGTGAACTCCTCTCCGGCGACCTCCTCCTCCTCCTCTCCGGCGAACTCCTCCTCCTCCTCTCCGGCGATGTAGGCGAGCGCCTCTCCAGTGACCTCCTCCTCCTCCTCTCCGGCGAACTCCTCTCCGGCAAAAGAACACGGCAAAAGAACGTACAAGATCCAAAAACAGGAACAAAATTTGAAATAATATCGTGCCAAAAAACGAGCAAAAAACGAGCAAAAAATGGGCAAAAAAATCACGATCCAGATCCAAATTCAAAATTCAAAAATAGCAATGGCGCACGGTGGGGGTTAGACGGTGCGCCACTACTATTTTCCCGCCTTCAAAATTCAAAAATACTAATGGCGCACCGTGGCCTATACTAATGGCGCACCAGTGGCCTATACTAATGGCGCACCGTGGCCTATACTAATGGCGCACCAGTGGTGCGCCATTAGTATACCAGATACTAATGGCGCACCAGTGGTGCGCCATTAGTAAAAAATACTAGTGGCGTGATACTAATGGCGCACCAGTGATGCGCCATTAGTAGGCAAAACTGGTGCGCCATTAGTAGCCCTTTTCCTAGTAGTGTATTCGTAAGTACGTTGGAGTTCCCGAAGAAAAATATGACGACTTCCTCGTGATGACCTGAAGCAGAGGAATGAAGGCATCGATGTAATGGATCGACCTCTCCGAGAAGAGCAACCAAGACCGAGAAGACTCGATAGAATTTCTTAGCCACATCTTTCTCTTACTCCCCTCTTAAATCTTGGGACGAGATTTCTTGTAGTGGAGGAGAATTGTGACGCCCGGGTAATCAAGCTACAGTGATCCCCCGCTAATGCTGCCACGTCACCTTGTTTACTAATAATAAACTAGCGATAGTTCAAAACCGAAACAAATTCAAAATTTAATTAAAGGACAGAACAAAAGTTTTCAAATGTTAAAACCAAAATGGTCGGGTTGTGACAAATATTGCATAGGTAATTACAGTGAAGAACCCATAATTAAGTAAAATATTTAAATGCACTATAGTTGGTAAAACAACGGCAAAACAATTATTTAAATGCTTTTAAATACTAAACAAATATTAAACTAGTTTATTTAGTCACTAAGAACTTTTTCCAATTCCAATTTAGGTGTGGGCTTTAACTTATTATATAAAACTATAACTATTAAAGAACTAAAATAAAATAGAAATAACTAAAAGGAATAAAATTAGAAAACAGAAAGTGAAGTGAAGAAAAACAAATAGAAAGGCAAGGCCGACCCTTCTTTCCCCACTGGGCCTCTTGGCCCAGTCGGCCCCATCGACCAGGCCGGCCCAGCTGGCTCCCCCCTACTTAATCCCCCCCCCCCCCCCCGCGCCGTGACCTAGCCCCAACCCACGATCCCCACCCCCCCCCACGGTCCACTCCTCCCTTCCCCCCGATCTGGATCGGGGGTAACCAACCCAGACACCGCCACTCGTCGCCACCGTAGCTACGTCGCCGCCCGGAACCCCCGTCGGAGCTACCCCGCTACCTGCCGTCGTCGGCGCCGTCTCCCCAACTCCGCCGCTCGTCCTCCTCCCCCTCCTCGACGCATCACCGGCGCCGCCCCGCCAACTAACCTTCGTCGGATCCGCACCAACACCGGCGCCGGTCACCGTCCTTGGAACCACCTTGACGCCGCCTCTTCGCTCCTTCCCCAACGGACTCCCTCGCGCCTCGCCGGTGTCCCCCCGCAACGGGGGTGAGCGCGCCTCTCGATCCCCGTTCCCCCCTCTTTGTCGTTCGCCGCCTTCGCCCGCACTCGCCACGCCCGTCGCTGCGCGTCCACGGCCGCCCGCCGATGCCCACGCGCTCTGGCCGGCACCACATCGGCCCCTGCGTGCCTCGTCCATGCGCGGCCTCCCGCCTCGCGCCTGCGCGCCTCGTCGCGCTCACCGCGCCCGGTCCCCATGCTGCTCCTCCGCCTGCCTCTCGGCTGCGCACGCACAAGCGCGCCGCCGCGGCCTTCTCCCGCTCGTGCCGGCTGCCATGGCCGCGCGTGCCTGCCCCGAGGCCCTGCGCCTCGCGTCGCCGCCTCCCTGCTGCTAGAGCGCGCGCCCGCGCCGTTCCGTTGCCCCTCGCGCCACCGCGCCTCCCCCGCCGCCTACCGCTGCTCGCCTGCCGGCGTTCTCCGCCGCCGTCACCCCCAACCGCCCGGCCTCCATTGCCGAGCTGCCGTGGCCGCCCCTGCTTCACCTCCGCCGCTTCGCTACCGGCTCCTCGGGGCTCGGCCTCTGCCCCGCGGTGCCGCGCCCCGCACCTGGCTCACCGCCGTCCTGCGCCCCGCTGGCGACCGCCCTCACCCCGCGGCCATCCCCTGCGCCCGGGCGGGCTTCGCCCCGCACGCGCCCGCTAAACCGCACCCGCCCCGGCTGGCCCCCAGGGCCAATGACAAACAAGGCCCATCCCCAGAATGATTTTAAATAAAAATAATAAAAATGAATTAATAAAATTAATTAGTTATTAATTAATTAACTAATGATTTAATTAAGTTGATTAATCATGTTTAACTAATCTAATTAAAATAAATTAGCCTAATCACTTAGTTAGTCTAATTAACCCGGTTTAGTTAACCTGTGTAAATGACATGTGGGACCCAGAGGTCTGTTGACTAGTCAAAGTCCACGTTTGACCGCTGACATCATGCTGACGTCATAAATGCATTTTAGGATTAAATTAATTCTGTTAATTCTAGAAAATGATAAAATCCTTTTAAAATAAATATAAAATAAACCGTAGCTCGGATGGGAAAACTTTCTACATGAAAGTTGCTCAGAACGCCGAGACGAATTCGGATACGCAGCCCGTTCGTCTTCCACGCATCCCTAGCATAGCGAATATGCAACTTTCCCCTCCGGTTCATCTGTCTGAAAATGCGAAACACCGGGGATATTTTCCCGGATGTTTCCCCCCTTCACCGGTATCACCTCGTACCGCGTCAGGCCACCCCTAGCACAACATAATGCCGCATCTTGCTTTTTGTTACATTGATTGCTCTGTTATTTATTGTGTTCCCCTCCGTTATTTCTTTCCGGTAGACCTCGAGACTGCCGGAGACCCCCAGTACGACTATGGTGTTGATGGCCCCTCCTTGCCAGAGCAACCAGGCAAGCCCCCCCTCCCCCCCTTGATCACCAGACATCGCCTATTCTTCTCTATAATGCTTGCATTAGAGTAGTGTAGCATGTTACTGCTTTCAGTTAATCCTATATTGCTGCATAGCCTATCCTTGCTACTACTGTTGTTACCTTTACCTACTATCCTACTGCTTAGTATAGGATGCTAGTGTTCCATCAGTGGCCCTACACTCTTGTCCGTCTGCCATGCTATACTACTGGGCCGTGATCACTTCGGGAGGTGATCACGGGCATATACTATATACTTTACACTGTTACATTACCTGTGATACTGTTCGGAGATGGGGGCTGAAGGGGCAGGTGGTTCCACCCAGGTAGTGGTGGGCCTGGGTTCCCGACGGCCCCCGACTGTTACTTTGTGGGCGACAGGGCAGGTTGAGACCACCTAGGAGAGAGGTTGGCCTGGCCCTAGTCGGCGTCCGTGGTTATATCAAAATAACACGCTTAACGAGATCTTGGTATTTGATCTGAGTCTAGCTACTGGCCTATACGCACTAACCATCTACGCGGGGACAGTTATGGGCACTCGACGTCGTGGTATCAGCCGAAGCCTTCGTGATGTCAGCGACTGAGCGGTGCACGCCGGGTTGGACCGCGTAACGCAACTTCCTTTGTAATGGAGGTTGCTAGGTCTGCTCTCTGGCCACGTACACAACGTGCAGGTGTGCAATGGGCGATGGGCCCAGACCCCTGCGCCATAGGATTTAGACCGGCGTGCTGACCTCTCTGTTGTGCCTAGGTAGGGCTGCGACGTGTTGATCTTCCAAGGCCGGGCATGACCCCGAAAAGTGTGTACGGACAAAGGGGATCGAGCGTGTTGGGAAATGTGGTGCACCCCTGCAAGGAAGTTAATCTATTCGAATAGCCGTGATGTTCGGTAACAGGACGACTTGGAGTTGTACCTTGACCTTATGACAACTAGAACCGGATACATAATAAAACACACCCTTCCAAGTGCCAGATACAACCGGTGGTCTCTCTCTCATAGGGCGACGAGGAGAGGACCGCCGGTTAGGTTTATGCTACACGATGCTACTTGGTGAACTTACCATCTACTCTCTTCTCCTGCTGCAAGATGGAGGTTACCAGAAGCGTAGTCTTCAAAAGGACTAGCTATCCCCCTCTTATTCCGGTATTCTGCAGTTCAGCCCACATAAGATACCCTTATTCCTTTTGATACCAATGCATACATATGTAGTGTAGCTCCTTGCTTGCGAGTACTTTGGATGAGTACTCATGGTTGCTTTGCTCCCTCTTTTCCCCTTTTCTATACCTGATTGCTGCGACCAGACGTTGGAGCCCAGAAGCCAGACGCCACCGTCGACGATGACTACTACTCGGGAGGTGCCTACTACTACGTGCAACCCGCTGACGATGACCAGGAGTAGTTTAGGAGGATCCCAGGCAGGAGGCCTGCGCCTCTTTCAATCTGTATCGCAGTTTGTGCTAGCCTTCTTAAGGCAAACTTGTTTAACTTATGTTTCTACTCAGATATTGTTGCTTCCGCTGACTCGTCTATGATCGAGTTCTTGTATTCGAGCCCTTGAGGCCCCTGGCTTGTAATATGATGCTTGTATGACTTATTTTATTTGTAGAGTTGTGTTGTGATATCTTCCCGTGAGTCCCTGATCATGATCGTACACGTTTGCGTGTATGATTAGTGTACAGTTGAATCAGGGGCGTCACAGTCCATAGTGTAAGAATTTTCATAAAGATCGAACATGACAGTTGGAGAATTACGTGAAGATGAAAATTCAAACCTCCTCACAAAGGAACTAGTGAGATAGTGATACTGGCTGCACTTTTCTTCCTCGAAGCTCATAAGATCAGTGTTACGCAAATATGCGTTAAATTCTTCCTTAATTCCCGCTCGATCCATAAAGTTTTCCGAAGGCCATTCACAAGGACGCACTAGAGCGTCTCTTGGTGGTTCTTCATCAGCATCACGCATTGCAAGCCTGGGACCTTGCTTCCTTGAAGAACCACCTTGGTACATTTTCCTAAGTATATTTCTTCCTTTGAAAAATTTCTGAAATTTTTAGTAACTTCAAAATAAAAGTAAACCAAACTCAACAATATTAATAGCAACTACTCCTACAAGTGCCTAGAGCCTATATCATGCATTAGAACTACTTTTGACCATATAAATTTGACATGCAAGCTCAAGAAGATGGTGACCTAGGCAGCACAAATTTGCAATGAATAAAGCACTAGAACGAAAACTAATTGGACCAATGGAGGAGTCACATACCAAGGAACAATCTCCCCAAGCAGTTTTGTGAGAGGTGCTTTGAGCAAGGAGATCGAAAATCGCAGCAAAATGAGATAGAACTCGTGCTTGAGCTGGATATTCATGTTTTTGGGAGAAAGAAGAAGTGTGCGGGTGCAGGAATAAGTGGAGGAGGGCCACCATGGGACCATGAGGTAGGGGGCGCGCCCAGGGGGGTAGGGCGCGCCCTCCAACCTCGTGTCCAGGTGGATGCCCCTCCTGCTGTGTTCTCAGTGCCAAATATTCTCAAATATTCCAGAAAAAAAATCATATTTAAATTTCAGGGCATTTGGAGAACTTTTATTTTCGGGATATTTTTATATTGCACGGATAATTCAAATAACAGACAGAGAAATACTATTTCTATTTTATTTAATATAAATAACAGAAAGTAAAAGGAGGGTACAAAAGGTTGTGCCTTCTAGTTTCATCCATCTCATGCTTATCAAAAGGAATCCACTAACAAGGTTGATCAAGTCTTGTTAACGAACTCATTCCGAATAACATGGAACCAGAGAAATTTCGAATAACACTATGTTACCTCAACGGGGATGTGCACATCACCAATAATAAGAATATCATATTTCTTCTTGACAGTAGGAAGAGGAAATTCAAAACCTCCAAATATAATCGATGTAATTTTTCCAATAGAGTTGATACTATGAACTTGAGGTTGTTTCCTCGGAAAGTGTACAGTATGCTCATTACCATTAACATGAAAAGTGACATTGCCTTTAGTGCAATCAATAACAACCCCTGCAGTATTCAAAAAGGGTCTTCCGAGGATAATAGACATATTATCGTCCTCGGGAATATCAAGAATAACAAAGTCCGTTAAAATAGTCACGTTTGCAACTACAACAGGCACATCCTCACAAATACCGACAGGTATAGCAGTTGATTTATCAGCCATTTGCAAAGATATTTCAGTAGGTGTCAACTTATTCAAATCAAGTCTAATATATAAAGAGAGAGGCATAGCACTAACACCGGCTCCAAGATCACAAAAAGCAGTTTTAACATAGTTTCTTTTAATGGAGCATGGTATAGTGGGTACTCCTGGATCTCCAAGTTTCTTTGGTATTCCACCCTTAAAAGTGTAATTAGCAAGCATGGTGGAAATTTCAGCTTCTGGTATCTTTCTTTTATTAGTAACAATATCTTTCATGTACTTAGCATAGGGATTCATTTTAAGCATATCAGTCAAACACATACGCAAAAAGATAGGTCTAATCATTTCAGCAAAGCGCTCAAAATCCTCATCATCCTTTTTCTTGCATGGTTTGGGAGGGAAAGGCATGGGTTTCTGAACCCTTGGTTCTCTTTCTTTGATTGTGGGTTATCAAGATCAACAGCAGGTTCAATTTCTATATCATTATCATTACTAGGTTGAGCATCATTATGAACATTATCATTAACATTATCACTAGTTTCAGGTTCATTACCAGATTGTGTTTCAACATCAGAAATAGAAATATCATTTGGATTCTCAGGTCTATCAATAACAGGTTCACTAGAAGCATCCAATGTCCTATCATTTTTCTTTTTCTTCCTTTTAGAAGGACTAGGTGCATCTATATTATTTCTCTGAGAATCTTGCTCAATTCTCTTAGGATGGCCTTCAGGATACAAAGGTTCCTGAGTCATTTTACCACCTCTAGTCATAACTCTAACAACATTATCATTATCCTTACTATTCAATTCGTTGAGCAAATCATTTTGAGCCTTAAGTACTTGTTCTACTTGAGTGGTAACCATAGAAGCAAGTTTACTAATAAGTTTAAGTTCACCTTTGACATTAGCCATATAATCACCCAAGTGTTCAAGCATATTTGAATTGTATTTCAATTGCCTACCAAAATAAGCATTGAAGTCTTCTTGCTTAACCATAAATTTATCAAACTCATCCAAGCATGGGCTAGCAAACTTGTTAAATGGGATTTCAGCTTTATCATATCTATAGAGAGAATTTACCTTTACTACCTATGTCGGGTTATGAAGACCATGAGTTTCTTCAATAGGTAATGGATTAAGACCATATATTTCTTCAAGAGGCAGTAAATTAAGACTGTGTATTTCTTCAATAGGAGGAAAATTCTTAACATCTTTGGCTTTGATACCTTTTTCTTTCATAGATTTCTTTGCCTCTTGCATATCTTCAGGACTGACAAATAGAACACCTCTCTTCTTCGGAGTTGGTTTATGAATAGGCTCAGGAAGTGTCCAATTATTTTCATTTGTCAACATATTATTCAATAGAATTTCAGCTTCATCCGGTGTTCTTTCCCTGAAAACAGAACCAGCACAACTATCCAGGTAATCTCTGGAAGCATCGGTTAGTCCATTATAAAAGATATGAAGTATTTCATTTTTCTTGAGAGGATGATCAGGCAATGCATTAAGTAATTGGAGAAGCCCCCCCCCCCAAGCTTGTGGGAGACTCTCTTCTTCAATTTGCACAAAGTTGTATATATCCCTTAAAGCAGCTTGTTTCTTATGAGCAGGGAAATATTTAGTAGAGAGATAATAAATCATATCCTGGGGACTACGCACACAACCAGGATCAAGAGAATTAAACCATATCTTAGCATCACCCTTTAATGAGAACGGGAATATTTTAAGGATATAAAAGTAGCGAGTTCTCTCGTCATTAGAGAATAGGGTGGCTATATCATTTAATTTAGTAAGATGTGCCACAACAGTTTCAGATTCATAGCCATGAAAAGGATCAGATTCAACCAAATTAATTATATCAGGATCCACAGAGAATTCATAATCCTTATGAGTAACACAGATAGGTGAAGTAGCAAAAGCAGGGTCAGGTTTCATTCTAGCATTAAGAGATTGCACCTTCCATTTAGCTAATAACCTCTTGAGTTTGTATCTATCTTTGCAAGCTAAAATAGCTAGAGCAGCCTCTTTTTCAAAAACATAACCCTCAGGAATAACAGGTGATTCATATTCATTAGAGGGAGAGTCTTCATCATCACTTTCATCAATATTATCAGATTCAATATTTTCATTCTCTCTAACCCTAGCAAGTTGTTCATCAAGAAATTCACCAAGTGGCACAGTAGTATCAAGCATAGAAGTAGTTTCATCGTAAGTATCATGCATAGCATAAGTGGCATCATCAATAACATGCGGCATATCAGAACGAATAGCAGAAGCAGGTTTAGGTGTCGCAAGCTTACTCAAACAGAAGGTGAATCAAGTGCAGAGCTAGATGGCAGTTCCTTACCGCCCCTCGTAGTTGAGGGATAAATCTTGGTTTTTGGATATCTCAAGTTCTTCATAATGATAAGTAGATATAAATCCCATGCGACTCAAAGAATAGAGCTATGCTCCCCGGCAACGGCGCCAGAAAATAGTCTTGATAACCCACAAGTATAGGGGATCGCAACAGTTTTTGAGGGTAGATTATTCAACCCAAATTTATTGATTCGACTCAAGGGGACCCAAAGAATATTCTCAAGTATTGGCAGCTGAGTTGTCAATTCAACCACACCTGGAAACTTAATATCTACAACAAAGTATTTAGTAGCAAAGTAATATGATAGTAGTGGTAACGTAGCAAAAGGTAACAGTAACAAAAGTAGTGTTTTTGGTATTTTGTAGTGATGATAGCAATAGCAACGGAAAAGTAAATAAGCGAAGAACAATATATGGAAAGCTCGTAGGCAATGGATCAGTGATGGAGAATTATGCCGGATGTGGTTCATCATGTAACAGTCATAACCTAGGGTGACACAGAACTAGATCCAATTCATCAATGTAATGTAGGCATGTATTCCAAATATAGTCATACGTGCTTATGGAAAAGAACTTGCATGACATATTTTGTCCTGCCCTCCCGTGGCAGTGGGGTCCTAGCGGAAACTAAGGGATATTAAGGCCTCCTTTTAATAGAATACCGGACCAAAGCATTAACACATAGTGAATACATGAACTCCTCAAACTACGGCCATCATCGGTAAGTATCCCGATTATTGTCACTTCGGGGTCAACGGATCATAACACATAATAGGTGATTATAGACTTGCAAGATAGGATCAAGAACTCTCATATATTGATGAAAACATAATAGGTTCAGATCTGAAATCATGGCACTCAGGCCCTAGTGACAAGCATTAAGCATAGCAAAGTCATAGCAACATCAATCTCAGAACATAATGGATACTAGGGATCAAACCCTAACAAAACTAACTCGATTACATGATAAATCTCATCCAGCCCATCACCGTCCAGCAAGCCTACGATGGAATTACTCACGCACGGCGGTGAGCATCATGAAATTGGTGATGGAGGATGGTTGATGATGACGATTCCCCTCTCCGCAGCCCCGAACGGACTCCAGATCAGCCCTCCCGAGAGGTTTTAGGGCTTGGCGGCGGCTCCGTATCGTAAAACGCGATGAATCCTTCTCTCTTATTTTTTTCTCCCTGAAAGCAAATATATAGAGTTGGAGTCGAGGTCGGAGGAGCTCCAGGGGGCCCACGAGGTAGGGAGCGCGCCCTAGGGGGCAGGTGCGCCCCCACCCTCGTGGATAGGGTGTGGGCCCCCTGGTCTTCATATTTTGCAAGGATTTTTTTATTTTTGAAAAGATGTTCCGTGAAGTTTCAGGTCATTCCGAGAACTATTATTTGTACACATAAATAACACCATGGTAATTCTGCTGAAAATAGCGTCAGTCCGGGTTAGTTCCATTCAAATCATGCAAGTTAGAGTCCAAAACAAGGGCAAAAGTGTTTGGAAAAGTAGATACGACGGAGACGTATCAGTAACATACTGATGACAAAGGGAACAACATATGTTGTTATGCGCTTTGACCGATAAAGATCTTCGTAGAATATGTGGGAGCCAATATGAGCATACAGGTTCCGCTATTGGTTATTGACTGGAGATGTGTCTCGGTCATGTCTACATAGTTCTCGAACCCGTAGGGTCCGCACACTTTAGGTTCGGTGACAATTTGTATTATGAGTTATGTGATTTGATGTACCGAAGGTAGTTCGGAGTCCCGGATGAGATCGCGGACATGACGAGGAGTCTTGAAATGGTCGAGACGTAAAGATCGATATATTGGACGACTATATTTGGACATCGGAAAGGTTCCGACTGATTCAGGTATTTTTCAGAGTACCAGAGATTTACGGGAATTCATATTGGGCCTTAATGGGCCATACGGGAAAGGAGAGAAAGCCTCAAAAGGTGGCCGCTGTCGGCGTTCTGGGAACGGGGTCCCCAGACTTGCCTGCCTGCGGCCTGCGGCGTGGCTCAAAGGGGGGCCCAGCACAGCCCGTCTTCACCAACACAAACCCAAGACCCTCGCGAGGGGCCAAGCCTCGCGGGGCGGACGACGCAGAGCTTCCTCAGGCACGGCCTCATCAGGCTGGCTCACGAGGAGGCGGAGAGATCAAGGCGGGGTACCTCACGAGGTGCCCGTGACGCAAGCCATGACGACTCAGGGCACCAGGCGGGTGCCAGCCCACGCAGCGTCCTCCTTTCCTCTTTGCTGCAAAGGGGGCAAGCGCAGCTGCGGAGTACCGAGGCATCAGGCAAAGGTTGCCATTTCGGTACAACGAGACCAAGACCAGGAGGACTATGAGACGGAGGTCACCATGGAGCCCAAGACGGCGTCATCACTAGAGCTTTGTGCAGGCGAAGACCACTTTTGTTAGGATAGCTGATAATTGCTACCCCCTTCAAATTAGCCCGCCATTGTTGGCTCCCTTCCTGCTCGATATTTGGGAAGAGGACCAGGGCCTCTATAAATAGGACCAGCCACCCACAAAGCAAGGCTCCCGGGAGAGAGGGGGTTCAGTCGGTTGGAGGAAGCAGAGAGAGAGAGAGAGAGAGAGAGAGAGAAAGGTGACTGAACCCCTCCGAGCATTTCATCGCCCCAGCCAAGAACAGACCCTCGCGAGGCTGTTCTTCCTTGTATTGTTCATCATCATCAGCCCAAGAGGCAATCCACCACACCACACACTGGAGTAGGGTATTACACCACAATGGTGGCACGAACCAGTATAAACCCTGTGTCTCTTGTGTTGTTCTTTCCGTAGTTTTAGATCCTAGCATGGCGGAGAGGTGCAGGTAGGTAGGAGGCGAAATCTCCGTGCGCACCCCATTGTTCGAACCTCAAGGGTCTGCCGAAACCCAAAATCCGACATTTGGCGCGCCAGGTAGGGGTGCACCGGAATTCGTCTACCACCACCCCGTTCTCCTCCGACCATCACGCCCATGTCTGACGCTCGTCGGGCCCGCGCCGAGCGCCGGGCCGCACTCGCTTCCCGCGTCACCCAGACGGCCCCTGTCGGCGGGCATCCACGCCGTTCCCCGTCACCTGCCATCAACGCCGCCACCGGCCCGGCGGGGGACGGGCAGCAAGAGTCGTCCCAGCATCTGTCTGTGCGGCAAGACGGCCGCACCGCAACTCCCACGCTCACCCGAACTGGTTCTTCGCCCCGCGCACTCCGCGCACCCATGGAGCCCCGCAACCTCTCCCCCGTCTATCACGCTGCATCAACGCCCCTGGTCGTCGCGGCCCTCTTGGGCGGCTCGCAGGCGCCGCCCACAAGTCACCACGTCAAACCGTTCATCCGTCGGGTCAGCGCCGCTTCCACGCGGCAGGGGGCTCCCCTGGATCGGGCGGCGCCCGAGACCGGCCTGACCTTCAGCTCGGAGGACCACCCCTCCAACTCGGCCTGCTCGGGTGCGCTCCCCATGCTTTGCACCCCCACCATCTGCCAGGTGGCCGTCACCAGAACCCTCATTGATGGCGGCGCGGGCCTCAGCATGCTCTCGGTCGAGGCCTTCAATCTCCTCTACATACCCCAGGAGCGGCTGCGACCCAGCCGGCCCTTCTCAGGCGTTGGGGGCGGATCGTCCAGCTCCTTGGGACAGATCCAGCTCCCAGTAACCTTCGGCACCCACGACAACTTCCGCACGGAGCTGGTCGACTTTGACATCGCCCCCATCGGCCTCCCCTACAACGCCATCCTCGGCTACCCAGCGCTGGCCCAGTTCATGGCAGCGACGCACCCGGCGTACAACCTCATGAAGATGCCCGGGAGCAGCGGTGTCCTCACCGTGCACGGGGACACCGCGGACGCTCTGCGGGTGCTCAAGCTCGCCTTCAAGACGGCGGCGTTGGCACAGCCCGCCGACTTGGAGGCCCCCGAGCCCAAGGGAGCTGCCCCGTCAAGAAAAAATAGTTGTTCACCCAAGACAAGGCAGAAACCAAGCAGATACCCGTCGATGAGGATAGGTCCACCAACACCACTTTCACCATAGGCGCCCACCTCAAACCCAAGCAGGAGGAGGCCCTGGTGGGGTTCCTGCGCGCAAACAAGAAGGTATTCGCTTGGGAGCCAGACCAGTTGGCAGGGATCCCCAGGAGTGTAATCGAGCATCACCTCAACGCGTGCCCCAACGTGCGCCCTGTGAAGCAGAAGGCCAGGCGGCAGTCCATAGAAAAGCAGGACTTCATCGTCCAAGAGACCCGCAAATTAGAGGCCGCTGGGGTCATTCGCGAGGTCCGATACCCAGATTGGTTGGCCAACCCTGTCCTTGTGCCAAAGAAGGGAGGGAAGGAACGCATGTGTGTCGACTTCACCAACCTCAACAAAGCGTGCCCGCAAGATCCGTTTCCGCTCCCCCGCATCGACCAAATCGTCGATTCCACTGCGGAGTGCGACCTGTTATGCTTCCTGGATGCCTTCTCTGGGTATCACCATATCAAGATGGCGGTAGAAGACGTCGAGAAGACAGCCTTCCTAACCCCGTGTGGGGTGTACTGCTACACATGCATGCCATTCGGGCTGCGTAACGTAGGGGTGACCTTTCAGCGGCTGATGCACATCGCCTTGGGCCCGCAGCTTGGGAAGAATGTTGAAGCTTACGTCGATGACATCGTGGTAAAATCTCGGGAGGCCAGGACCTTGATACAAGACCTGGAGGAAACCTTCGCGAGCCTCAACGCAGTGAACCTATGGCTCAACCCAGAGAAGTGTGTGTTCGGAGTCCCCTCGGGCAAGCTCTTGGGTTTCCTCGTGTCCCACCGAGGCATCGAGGCTAACCCGGAGAAGGTCAAGGCAGTGGAAGACATGAGCCCACCAAAGACCCTCAGAGAAATGCAGAAGCACACGGGGCGCGTGACCGCGCTAGGGCGCTTCATCTCCCAAGTTGGGGGAGCGAGCGCTACCTTTCTTCCAGCTAATGAAGAAAAAGGGGCCCTTCGAGTGGACTGAAGATGCCGACAAGGCGTTCCAGGATCTCAAGAGATACCTGACCAGTCCACCGGTCATGGTGGCTCCGCGCCCTCAAGAGGCCCTGGTGCTTTACCTCGCCGCCACTCCCTACTCCGCCAGCGCAGCCTTGGTGGCAGTCAGAGAGGAGCGTCGAATCAAAACCGCAGCAACGGCCCGGGACGAGGCGGAACAGGAACGGGGAAGGCCCACAGAAACCGCTACAGCGGCTGAGGAGGATCAGCCGTCGCAGAGGGGCGCACCGGAAGTGGAAGAGGCCCCACTCCCAGATGGCCAGTCTCAGGAGTCCTCATTGCCTCAAGAGGCGCCAAGGTCTCCAAAGGGAGCCACCAGCACTGAGGCACTCCACCTCGTTGAGCACCCAGTGTACTTCGTCAGCACGGTGTTGCGGGATGCAAGGGCACGGTACCCCATGCCTCAGAAACTCCTCCTCGCGCTACTGGTGGCCTCGCGCAAGCTGCGGCACTATTTTTAGGGTCACCCCATCAAGGTCGTCTCGTCATACCCCCTGGAGAGAGTGCTCAGGAGCCCCAATTCAGCTAGGAGGGTCGCTGAGTGGAACATAGAGCTGCAAGCATTTCAGCTCGAATTCAGCACGACCAGAGTCATCAAGGGAGCAGCGTTGGCGGATTTCGTGGCAGAATGGACGAAGGCGCCAGGCCTCAAGGCCGACGAGGATCGGTCCCTGTCCCCGGAAAGCGAGGCGCCAGAAGGCTGGGTCATGTACTTCGATGGGGCGTTCTCCAGGCACGGCGCTGGGGCTGGGGCGGTGCTTATATCGCCCACTCAGGACAAGCTCTATTACGCCGTGCAGCTCTGTTTCCAGCAAGGTGAAAAGGTCTCCAACAACATACCGGAGTATGAAGGTTTAATAGCGGGCTTGAAGGCCGCGGTTGCCCCGGGGGTGAAACGCCTCACCATCAAGGGTGATTCGCAGCTCCTTGTCAACTTCTCCAACAAGGTGTATGAGCCGAAGGATGAGCACATGGAAGCCTACCTTGTGGAGGTCCGCAGGATGGAGAAGCAGTTCTGGGGGTTGGAGTTGCAGCATGTGCCCCGTGGCACCAATCAGGAAGCCGATGACATCGCCAAACGCGCATCCAGGCGGTTACCTCAGGAGCCTGGCGTTTTCGAGGAGCGACTCTTCAAGCCTTCAGCCCTGCCGTCATTATCAAACACGGCTCAGCCCCGGGAGGAGCTCCCCCAGCCACCTGCCTCAGGAGCTCCGACCTGTGGCCCAGCCTCGGGAGCACGCCTGCTCCTGACGATGGAACCTCAGGAGGGATGTTGGATCGCGGAGCTCCGGAGCTACTTAACGCAAGGGACCCTGCCGGAGAAGGAGGAGGAAGCAGAGCGAGTGGCACGCCAGGCCACGGCATACTGCACCAAAGATGGAGAGCTCTACCGGAAGCGACCAAACAATGTATCCCTGTGCTGCATCTCCAGGGAGCAAGGGAAGGAACTACTACAAGATATAAACGGCAGAGACTGCGGACATCATTCATCATCACGGACCCTCGTCGGCAAGGTGTTCCGCAGTGGGTTTTATTGGCCCACCATGCTCAATGACGCCGTGGAACTAGTGAAAGCTTGTGAAGCCTGCCAGTTCCATGCCAAGCAGATCCATCAGCCAGTAGGAGGCTTGCAGACTATCCCCCTTTCGTGGCCATTTGCAGTCTGGGGGCTGGACATCTTGGGCCCGTTTCCTCGGGCGCCAGGGGGCTACCGCTACCTTTACGTTGCCGTGGACAAGTTGACCAAGTGGGCTGAAGTAGAGGCTGTTCGCACCATTCCCGCGGGTTCCGCGGTCAAGTTCATCAAGGGCATCGTGAGCCGGTTCGGGGTGCCGAATCGCATCATCACGGACAATGGTTCGCAGTTCACCAGTAACCTGTTCAAAACATACTGTGCTAACCTTGGAACGCAGATATGCTACGCTTCAGTGGCGCACCCCCGAAGCAACGGCCAGGCCGAGCGGGCAAACGCGGAGGTCCTGAGGGGCCTCAAGACCAGGACGTTCAAGAAGAAGCTGGAGGCCTGCGGCAGAGGTTGGTACGACGAGCTTCAGTCCGTGCTGTGGTCCATCCGCACCACCACGACCAAGCTGACTGGAGAGACCCCGTTCTTCCTGGTCTACGGAGCGGAAGCGGTCCTCCCTCACGAGGTGAGACGTCGCTCTGTGCGGGTCCTGGCGTTCGACGAGGTGCAACAGGACGCCATGCAGGGGATGGACCTCGTGCTGGGGGAGGAACGTCGCCGAGAAGCCGCGCTGCGACCGGCGAGGTACCAACAAGCGCTGCGGCGATATCACTGCCACAACATCCGCCCCAGGACTCTTGAGGTAGGAGACCTCGTGCTCAGGTGGGTTCTCTCCAGGGAGGGACTGCACAAGCTCTCTCCCATGTGGGAGGGCCCGTTCAAGGTTGTTCATGTTTCCAGGCCCGGCTCCGCACACTTGGAGACTCAGGAGGGAGTGCCGGTCTAGAATGCATGGAACATCCAGCACCTCCGGAGGTTCTACCCCTAAAAAGGCCCAGAGCCTATGAAGCAAGGCGAGTGCCTATGAAGCTATCACGTTTTGGAAAAGTCCCAGAGCCTGTGAAGCAAAGCGAGTGCCTGTGAAGCTATCGCGTTTTGGAAAAGGCCCAGAGCCTGTGAAGCTATCGCGTTTTGGAAAAGGCCCAGAGCCTGTGAAGCAAGGCGAGTGCCTGTGAAGCTATCGCGTTTTGGAAAAGGCCCGGAGCCTGTGAAGCAAGGCGAGTGCCTGTGAAGCTATCGCGTTTTGGAAAAGGCCCGGAGCCTGTGAAGAAGGCCAACGCCTGTGAAGCTCGCCGCCCGTGACACTCTCACGTAATAATGAGTTGGGGCTGTACACGCCCCGGAGTCTCAGGAGCGCCGGCCTCAGGCCCTGGGGCTCCCTCCCACGCCCAGTGGCAGCACTTAGCTCCGCACTGGTGAGAAGACGTCGAAGACTAGACTAGGTGCCGGACGCGGCTTTTCATTTGCTTTCCGCAGTTGGCTTGTTCCTTCTCATTCGAAGTTTTATTGAAGTGGTTGCCGTCTTTGGCTCGTGGTTCTTCGGCTTTTCATTCTCATGCCTCGATTTCCCTTGAGCAAGGCCTCGCGAGGGAGGCAGCCGAGCGCCCTCGCGAATGTTCCTATCCTAGTCATTCAAAGGGTTCGCGACCTGGGCCCCTTGCAGGAGCAGCCCTCCAGTCCGTGCCCCTCGGGCACCGTGACACAAACACAGGGCCTGGGTCGGTCGCCCCCGCGGCTGGGGCCGGGAACCATCCACGCGCGGGCACGTAGCCGGAAGGTACGATAAAGAAAGCAAAACGATGATTAATAGCAATAACCCATACACGCCCCCGTGGGGCCCCACGCTACTGTCCTTTTTACGCAGGAAAAAGGAAAAGGAAGAACAAATCTGGTGCAGCTCGCCTCACACCGGCCCGCAGGGAAGCCTGAGCTGCCTCCGGAGCTCAGGTGAAATCCCTCTCGCGCTTCACCAGGGCGCGACAGTGGGCGGACACGCTGCCACCTCCCAAGCAGATACAACGGCATGGGGGCTGACCACGGTCGCTGCTAGAAGAGCCGCCGCCTAAAGAAGAGCCGGAGAAGCTTGAAGAACCCTGAGCGCTGCCCTCTCTGTCATCGCCGGACCCGGGTTCCCAGCCGCGGTCGTCACCCTCGGGGCAACACCCTGCGCGGCGACCATCTTCCCCAAACAGCCTCACGTAGCGGGTGGCATCACCGTCGAACTTGAAGTGTAGGGTACACCGACGGCCCAGGCCGCGCGCGCGGGCAAACGACTGCCAACCGCGGGCCAGGGCCAGGCTCCCGGCCGCGGAGACCTCCAGTGAAACCCATGAGGCCCGGCTGCAGCAGTCGTCGGCCTGAAGCCAGAGGCCGCCCGGGGCGCCGGCCGGGATCTCGCCAAGGAGGAAGCGAGGAAGAGGAAGCCGGGTGCTAGTCGGCTCCGCCAACCACACGACAAACTCTGACAGCACCTCGGTAGTGCGGAAGCGCGGCATGGGGGGACGCGCAGCCGGAGCGCACCCCCTGGTCGCAGTAGTCCGCCCGCTGCCGTGCTGAAAAGCATCCCCGCGGCCGCGGGGAGCTGCCGTGGTGGCCACAGGATGTTTGCGGGGGCGCCCTCGGCCGCGCTTGGGCGGAGGAGAGGCATGCTCACCCTGGCAGGCCTTCCCCTTCTCCGCGGCTGAGAACCTCCTCGACGGGGCCATGGGGAAGAAGAAGAAGCAAGGGGAGATGAACTGGAAGGGCGTGCGTCGATCAGTACTTATAGTTGGCGAGGGCCAACCGACGACCCCCACGATCGCAGGTAATCATGACCTGCCTTGCATGCAGGGACTTGTCCAATCCGTGCAGTTGCCGAGGCGTCATGAGGAAGTGGAGACGCCCACGTCCAATCAACCGCCACGCGGCGCCCAAGGCCGCAGGCTGTTGGGCCCGCGGCGCTTCGCTCTTGCCCTTCCGCCTCCCTGCACGGCCAAGTCCGGGCGTGCCTTGGGCCCAGGGGCTACTGTCAGCGTTCTGGGAATGGGGGTCCCCAGACTTGCCTGCCTGCGGCCTGCGGCGTGGCTCAAAGGGGGGCCCAGCACGGCCTGTCTTCACCAACACAAACCCAAGACCCTCGCGAGGGGCCAAGCCTCGCGGGGCGGATGACACGGAGCTTTCTCAGGCACGGCCTCGTCAGGCTGGCTCACGAGGAGGCGGAGAGATCAAGGCGGGGTACCTCACGAGGTACCCGTGACGCAAGCCATGACGACTCAGGGCGCCAGGCGGGTGCCAGCCCTTGCAGCGTCCTCCTTTCCTCTTTGGTGCAAAGGGGGCAAGCACAGCCGCGGAGTACCGAGGCATCGGGCAAAGGTTGCCATTTAGGTGCAACGAGACCAAGACCAGGAGGACTACGAGATGGAGGTCACCGTGGAGCCCAAGACGGCGTCATCACCAGAGCTTTGCGCAGGCGAAGACCACTTTTGTCAGGATAGCTGATACTTGTTGTCCCCCTTCAAATTAGCCCTCCATTGTTGGCTCCCTTCCCGCTCGATATTTGGGAAGAGGACCAGGGCCTCTATAAATAGGACCAGCCACCCACAAATCAAGGCTCCCGGGAGAGAGGGGGTTCAGTCGGTTGGAGGAAGCAGAGAGAGAGAGAGAGAGAGAGGTGACTGAACCCCTCCGAGCAGTTCATCATCATCAGCCCAAGAGGCAATCCACCACACCACACACTGGAGTAGGGTATTACACCACAACGGTGGCCCGAACCAGTATAAACCCTGTGTCTCTTGTGTTGTTCTTTCCGTAGTTTTAGATCCTAGCATGGCGGAGGGGTGCAGGTAGGTAGGAGGCGAAATCTCCGCGCGCACCCCAGTGTTCGAACCTCAAGGGTCTGCCGGAACCCGAAATCCGACATTTGGCGCGCCAGGTAGGGGTGCGCCGGGATTCGTCTTCAACCACCCGTTCTCCTCCGACCATCACGCCCATGTCTGACGCTCGTCGGGCCCGCGCCGAGTGCCGGGCCGCGCTCGCTTCCTGCGTCGCCCAGACGGCCCCTGTCGATGGGCGTCCTCGCCGTTCCCCGTCACCTGCCGTCAACGCCGCCACCGGCCCGGCGGGGGACGAGCGGCAAGCATCGTCCCAGCATCCGTCCGTGCGGCAAGACGGCCACACCGCAACTCCCTCGCTCACCCCAGCCGGTTCTTCGTCCCGCGTGCTCCGCGCGCCCATGGAGGCTCGAGCTGCACTCATCGCGGCGAACGAGCTCCTACGCTACTGCCCCGTCGACGACGTCTATGAAGAATGGCTCGACCGCGTCGCCGAGCTCGTCCGCGCCGCAGGGGGCTCTCCAGGGCCGTCCATTCCGCTGCACCGCACCCCGCCCCGCGCAGGCAATGAAGCTCCGACGGCGCCCCGACCGCCTCCTCCTCAGGAAGGCGCCATGGATCCAAGGCGCGTGGCCCCTGGGCGGAACCCGCTCCGTCAGGCGCCAGCGCTGCAAGAGCAGAGCTGTCAAGAAGTCCCTCGCCCGCAAGAAGCTGCCCGGGCGCTCCCTGCTCCAGCACGTCGCGACCATGCTCCTGCTCCCGCGCGTCAAGACCCCGCGTTGCTCCTAGCTGCAGCGCGTGGGGATATCCAAGACCAAGCTCCCCGGCATCCAAGACCTCCCGTGGCCACAGCAGGCTGCCGCGCCTTCACCGCCGAGCTACGCAGCGTCGCGTGGCCCGGCAAGTTCAAGCCGGACTTGCCTCCTCGCTACGACGGCACGGCTGACCCTGCGGAGTTCCTCCAGCTCTACGAGCTGGGCATCGAAGCTGCCAACGGAGACGAGAAGGTCATGCCGAATTGGTTCCCCATGGCACTCAACGACGGGGCCCGCACCTGGCTCCTGAACCTAGCTCCAGGCACAATCTCCTCCTGGGACGAGATGCGCACCCGCTTCATCGCCAACTTCCAAGGCACTCGCGACCGGCCACCCGCCGTGAGCGACATGTGCCGCATCAAGCAGCAGCCCGGGGAGACCCTGCAGAAGTACATCTAGCGCTTCAACAACGCGCGCCTCAAGATTCCCAAGGTGACCGAGGAGGCCATCATCTCGGCCTTCTCCGATGGCATGCGCGACGTCAAGATGAAGGAGGAGCTGGCGATGCATGAGGACCTGTGCACTTCCTTGGAGCTGTTCAACCTGGCGACCAAGTGCGCCAGGGCCGAGGAAGGGCATCTCTCCCTCCTCGAGCTGCCTGCCACAGACCCAGAAGAGAAGAAGCCCAAGGCCAAGGATGTCAAGCGCAAGGGGGCTGTCGTGCTCGCGGCAGAACCAGACACCAAGCGAGGCAGAGATCAGCCAGAATCTTCCAAGGGCGGCCGGTACTGTGTGTACCACGACCTCCACACCCACAACACCAACGAATGTCAAGAGCTCCGAGCCGTGCGAAAAGGAAGGATCGGCCGCCGCCCTGACCGCAGTGACCGGGGCTACGGCCGAGGAGGAGGAAGGAACACAGGACCCTGGGAAAGACCGTGGCCCACGCCAAGCGTGGCGCGACCAACCTCGCGAGGATCGCTGGCAAGACCCGCCTCGTGAAGGAGGCTAGCGCGACCAGCCTCGCGAGGGGGACTGGAGGGATCAGCCCCGCGAGGATCGCCCGCAAGGCAACGCAGGCCTCCCACCGCTGCTGCCGCAGCCATGGAGAAACGAAGACTGCCACCAGGACGAGGGGGCTGGGGGCTTCCAGGAGCCACGCGCGATCGCCTGCATCTTGGGCGGGGCGCAAGCCCCAGCCTCTCAGCGCATCTTCAAGTAGTTCGCCCGCGAAGTGAACGCAGTCCTCCCCAGGCTCGAAGCCACGCGCCCTCTTAGGTGGTCGGCACGCGCCATCACGTTCAGCTCAGCAGAGCAGCTCAAGTGTGCAGCTACAGCCGGAGTTCTCCCGATGCTTTGTTCCCCAATCATCAGCAACGTGGTGGTCACCAAGACCCTCATCGACGGCGGGGCAGGGCTCAACGTCCTGTCCGTGGAAACATTCAACAACCTCCAAGTGCCCTACAGCCAGCTTCAGCCAACCAAGCCTTTCTCCGGTATCACCGACGGTTCCACGGTCCCAATTGGGCAGGTCCGCCTCCCTGTCACCCTCGGGGCACGTGACAACTACCGCACCGAGCTCATCGACTTCGACGTCGCTCACATTCGCCTGCCGTACAACGCCATCCTTGGGTACCCAGCGCTGGCCAAGTTCATGGCCGTAACTCACCACGGCTACAATGTCGTCAAGATGCCAGGAAGTGGCGGAGTCATCACGGTGCCCTGTGAAGAGAAGGACGCGGTGTGTTCCCTGGAACGAGCCTTTCAGGCCGCGTCGCTGGAAGACCCGGATCGTGGAAGCAGGAGGCCTCCCGAGACCGCCCCTAAGAAGAAGAAGACATCGTCCGGCCCGACCACTTAGGAGACAGGCCCCTCTGGGCCCGCGCCTGCCCAGGGGGAGCCTCCTTCCATCGCATAGGAAAGCGCGTCCGGCGCCCTCCTCAGGCAGGGCTCGGGGGCTCTCCCCTGGAGGGCCACCGACCTAGCTAGGGTCACGAGGGAGGCGCTTGGGCACCACATGGAGGCGTGTTTCGAAGCACGTTTCCCTCAAGAAGGAGCAAGGCAAGGAGATCCAGACCCTCAGGAGTTCATCAGCAAGACCATTCAGGAGCTACAGGAGTCAAGAGTCGTGAAAGGCGGCCGCCGCCTACTAGCAGTGGCTCCCCATCCAGGCGAGGATGGTGGGCTGCGCGTCTGCATCGACATACCAGGGCTCAACCGAGTCGCCTCTCTGGAGCGCCTCTGGCCCTCGTGGGTGGGGCGCTGCGGAGGCCCACCCCACAGCTACGTTCGCATGCCTTACGGCCTGCCGAGCGCGGCTGACGCGTACCAGCGCCTCATGAGGAGCATCACGGAGGCACGAGAGGTCAGGCGTTCCGCTGCCCTTGCAGGGATGGAGATGCCCCGTGAGGAGCCGCCAGCACCTCCGGAGCCTCCCGAGGCCCTTGGGCCTGGGGGCTCGTGAGGATCGGCTCCCGCAGCCCACCGAGCCTGCTACATCAACGCTCCTTCGTCCTCAACATCATCAGGTGACACCTTTCTAGTTCTACTTCCAGCTGGGAGCGCCCCCCAGGGCTGCATTATTCCCAGGCCGCGTGGGTCCGTCCCTGTGGCGTGTATCCCTTTTTTATTCCATGTTGTTAGCTTACCTTGTTGGGGGCGCCCCTCGGGCTGCATGATCCCCAAGCCGCTCGGGCCAGGCCCAGTGGCATGTATCCCATTTGCATTTATTTCCGACTATGCGTTAAACCCACCATGCTTGATTATTTGATGCCGGTCCATGGCACCTCTTCTTCTCCATGCCGACCACTTGCACGTTAAAGGGGGGGTACCTGAGCATCGCGACTCAGGGCTCTTACTGGCTCTCCATCCCTCACCCTTTGGCCTTGTCCATGGCATCGCGACCTGGCATACCAGCGACGGCTAAGACCAGCTCGAGGGCCGGGACCCGAGGACGTAGAGTGCCGACATCTAACCAAATTTGCAGGAACGCATCACAAGATAAGGCCCAGTGCCGGGCGCAACCCGCCTAGAGGTAGGGCCCCGTGAGTCCCGCGCTGGCTCACGGGTGCCCAGATACACCTCGCCAGGCCCTACCGTGCCAGCCACGTGTCAGGGCGGGGCTGTACACGCCTCGGGGGCTCCTCCCGGAGGGGCCCCCCTCCCACGTACCAGTGGAAGCACCATGCTCCGCGCTGGCTGACGACACTGCCGAGGAGTGGCTATGCCCGTACACATACGGTAGCACTATGCTCCGCGCTGGTGATAAACAACTGAGGGTGGCCCCCGGGCCGCATCAACCTCAGGGAGCCCAGAGCTCAGTGTCTAGCCTCATTGCAACGCCTCCCCTCGGGAGTGCCGCGCGAGGGGCTGGGCATGGGGGCTGCGCCTGGGTCACACCCAGACGCACGCCGCCCAGCCAGGTCCCCCCGGGCCTGGTTCGTCGCGCGTCTCTCCCCGAGCGGAGCCAAGGTACGAAGGCCGTTTGAGCGTCAAGGGGGACTCCTGAGCATCGCAACTCAGGAGCCTAACTGGTCACGTAGCCCCTCACTCCGTGGCCCCGTCCTGGTTTCCGGTCGGGACCAGCGCTGGGTGAGGTACGCGCGCGGCCGGGCTCTGCAGACGTAGAACGGTAGATCCACCCGCATCACACCACCCTACTTGCTGTTTGAGCATCAAGGGGACTCCTGAGCATCGCGACTCAGGAGCCTAACTGGTCATGTAGCCCCTCACTCCGTGGCCCCGTCCTGGTTTCTGGTCGGGACTAGCGCTGGGTGAGCTACGCGCGCGGCTGGGCTCTGCAGACGTAGAACGGTAGATCCACCCGCATCACACTTCCCTACTTGCTGTTTGAGCGTCAAGGGGGACTCCTGAGCATCGCGACTCAGGAGCCTAACTGGTCACGTAGCCCCTCACTCCGTGGCCCCGTCCTGGTTTCCGGTCGGGACCAGCGCTGGGTGAGGTACGCGCGCGGCCGGGCTCTGCAGACGTAGAACGGTAGATCCACCCGCATCACACCTCCCTACTTGCTGTTCGTGCACCAAGGGGGACTCCTGAGCATCGCGACTCAGGAGCCTAACTTGTCACGTGACCCCTCACTCCTTGGCCCCGTCCTGGTTTCCGGTCGGCACCAACGCTGGGTGAGGCATGCGCGGGGCCGGGCCCTGCCAACGTAGAACATAAGCAAGTAGGAAGGAAAGGTGCAAACTTCAAGGAATTCAAAAGCAAATATTACAGTCCACACTGTTATCTCAATGCCAAACGCAAGTTTAAACGCCTCCCCGAGGCATGATACATGTGCAGGAATTAAAAGCAGGACAGGAGCCGCGACAGAGTCACTTGTCGGCGGTGGAGCAGCGCAGGTCGGGCACGCCTCACAGGGTGGTGGAGTCGGTAGCGCCTTGCTTCGGCTTGGTGCTGAAGGCCCGGAACTTCCCCAGCAGGGCCTCTGCGTGACCCTTCACGGCCTCGGCAGCGGCAGCAGCATGCTCGCCGCTCACTGGCTCTAGCAGGCTGTCGAGGTTGACACCGGGATCGCGAAGGTAGATGTGGGTGAGGACCCACGTCAGTGCTGCAGAAGATAGGACACGCGCCTCGGCCTCGGCCGTGGGGCCAAGGCCAAGGGCGACATCTTCAAGACCATGAACCAGGAAGGGAAGCAGCTTGGCGGGGCCGTTCTCGGCGCCAGCCAGTGGGCTCTCCAGGCCGCTGTCGTAAAGCGTCCTCAGTGAGGAGCGAGCCTTCGCCTCCATCTCCGTGAAGGCCACGCGGTCCTCGGCAAGAACCAGGGCCTCGTCGTCCAGCATGGCCTTCCTCACCCCCAACCGCCTACCTCCACGATCGCAGGTAATCATGACCCACTTTGCATGCAGGGACTTGTCCAATCCGTGCAGTTGCCAAGGCGCCATGGGGAAGTGGAGGCGCCCACGTCCAATCAACCGCCACACGGCACCCAAGGCCGCAGACTGTTAGGGCCCACGACGCTTCGCTCTTGCCCTTCCGCCTCCCTGCACGGCCAAGTCCGGGCGCGCCTTGGGCCCGGGGGCTGCTGTCGGCGTTCTGGGAACGGGGGTCCCCAGACTTGCCTGCCTGCAGCCTGTGGCGTGGCTCAAAAGGGGGCCCAGCGCGGCCCATCTTCACCAACACAAACCCAAGACCCTCGCGAGGGGCCAAGCCTTGCGGGGCGGACAACGTGGAGCTTCCTCAGGCACGGCCTCGTCAGGCTGGCTCACGAGGAGGCAGAGAGATCAAGGCGGGGTACCTCACGAGGTGCCCGTGACGCAAGCCATGACGACCGAGGGCGCCAGGCGGGTGCCAGCCCGCGCAGTGTCCTCCCTCTTTGGTGCAAAAGGGGCAAGCTCAGCCGCGGAGTACCGAGGCATCAGGCAAAGGTTGCCATTTCGGTGCAACGAGACCAAGACCAGGAGGACTACGAGACGGAGGTCACCGTGGAGCCTAAGACGGCGTCATCACCAGAGCTTTGTGCAGGCGAAGACTACTTTTGTCAGGATAGCTAGTACTAGCTGTCCCCCTTCAAATTAGCCTGCCATTGTTGGCTCCCTTCCCGCTCGATATTTGGGAAGAGGACCAGGGCCTCTATAAATAGGACCAGCCACCCACAGAGCAAGGGGGACGGGTTTTTGGAAGGATAGAGAAGATCAGGAAGAGAGAGAGAGAGAAAGGTGACTGAGCTCCTCCCAGCAGTTCATCGCCCCAGCCAAGAACAGACCCTCGCGAGGTTGTTCTTCCTTGTATTGTTCATCATCATCAGCCCAAGAGGCAATCCACCACACCACACACTGGAGTAGGGTATTACACCACAACGGTGGCCCAAACCAGTATAAACCCTGTGTCTCTTGTGTCGTTCTTTCCTTAGTTTAGATCCTAGCAAGGCGGAGGGACTCAGGTAGGTAGGAGGCGAAATCTCCGCGCGCACCCCAGTGTTCGAACCTCAAGGGTCTTCCAGAATCCGAAATCTGACATTGATCTATCTCTATAAATCTTGATGCCCAATATATAAGCAGCTTCACCAAGGTCTTTCATTGAAAAATTCTTATTCAAGTATCCTTTTATGCTATCCAGAAATTCTGTATTATTTCCAATAAACAATATGTCATCCACATATAATATTAGAAATGCTACAGAGCTCCCACTCACTTTCTTGCAAATACAGGCTTCTCCAAAAGTATGTATAAAACGATATGCTTTGATCACACTATCAAAGCGTATATTCCAACTCCGAGAGGCTTCCACCAGTCCATAAATGGATCGCTGGAGCTTGCACACTTGGTTAGTACCTTTAGGATCGACAAAACCTTCTGGTTGCATAATATACAATTCTTCTTTAAGATATCCATTAAGGAATGCAGTTTTTACATCCATTTGCCAAATTTCATAATCATAAAATGCGGCAATTGCTAGCATGATTCGGACAAACTTAAGCATCGCTACGGGTGAGAAGGTCTCATCGTAGTCAACTCCTTGAACTTGTCAAAAACGTTTCGCCATAATTCGAGCTTTGTAGACAGTAACATTAACGTTAACGCCAGTTTTCTTCTTGAAGATCCATTTATTCTCTATGGCTTGCCAACCATCGGGCAAGTCAACCAAAGCCCACACTTTGTTCTCATACATGGATCCCATCTCAGATTTCATGGCTTCAAGCCATTTCATGGAATCTGGGCTCATCATCGCTTCCTCATAGTTCGTAGGTTTGTCATGGTCAAGTAACATGACCACCAGAACAGGATTACAGTACCACTCTGGTGCGGACTGTACTCTGGTTGACCTACGAGGTTCGGTAGTAACTTGATCTGAAGTTTCATGATCATCATCATGAGCTTCCTCACTAATTGGTGTAGGAATCACTGGAACTGATTTCTGTGATGAACTACTTTCCAATTCGGGAGAAGGTACAATTACCTCATCAAGTTCTACTTTCCTCCCACTCACTTGTTTCGAGGGAAAATCCTTCTCAAGAAAGGATCCATTCTTAGCAACGAATATCTTGCCTTCGGATCTATGATAGAAGGTGTACCCAACAGTCTCCTTTCGGTATCTTATGAAGACACATTTCTCCGATTTGAGTTCGAGCTTATCAGGTTGAAGCTTTTTCACATAAGCACCGCAGCCCCAAACTTTAAGAAACGACAGCTTAGGTTTCTTGCTAAACCACAGTTCATATGGTGTCATCTCGACGGATTTAGATGGTGCCCTATTTAACGTAAATGCAACCGTCTCTAAAGCATAACCCCAAAATGATAGCGGTAAATCGGTAAGAGACATCATAGATCACACCATATCTAATAAAGTACGGTTACGACATTCAGACACACCATTATGCAGTGGTGTTCCAAGTGGCGTGAGTTGCGAAACTATTCCACATTGTTTCAAATGAAGACCAGACTCATAACTCAAATATTCACCTCCAGGATCATATCGTAGTAACTTTATTTTCTTGTTACGATGATTTTCCACTTCACTCTGAAATTCTTTGAACTTTTCAAATGTTTCAGACTTATGTTTCATTAAGTAGATATACCCATATCTTCTCAAATCATCTGTGAAGGTCAGAAAATAACGATACCTGCCGCGAGCCTCAACACTCATCGGACCGCATACATCAGTATGTATTATTTCCAATAAGTCAGTGGCTCGCTCCATTGTTCCGGAGAACGAAGTCTTATTCATCTTGCCCATGAGGCATGGTTCGCAAGCATCAAGTTATTCCAAAAGCCCATTAGCATGGAGTTTCTTCATGCGCTTTACACCAATATGACCTAAACGGCAGTGCCACAAATAAGTTGCACTATCATTATTAACTTTGCATCTTTTGGCTTCAATATTATGAATATCTGTATCACTATGATCGAGATTCAAGAAAAATAGACCACTCATCATAGGTGCATGACCATAAAAGGTATTACTCATATAAATAGAACAACCATTATTCTCTTATTTAAATGAATAACCATCTCACATCAAACAAGATCCAGATATAATGTTCATGCTCAACGCTGGCACCAAATAACAATTATTCAGGTCTAAAACTAATCCCGAAGGTAGATGTAAAGGTAGCGTGCCAACGGCGATCTCATCGACCTTGGAACCATTTTTGACGCATGTCGTCACCTCGTCCTTAGCCAATCATTGTTTAATCCGTAGCCCTTGTTTCGAGTTGGAAATATGAGCAACAGAACCAGTATCAAATACCCAGGCGCTACTACGAGAATTAGTAAGGTACACATCAATAACATGTATATCAAATATACCTTTCACTTTGCCATCCTTCCAGTGACCAGTCCCTTTACAGTAGAAGCACTCAGTCTCAGACTTAGGTCCACACCTGGGCTTCTTCCCTTGAGCAGCAACTTTCTTGTTGTTCTTCTTGAAGTTCCCCTTCTTGCCTTTGCCCTTTTCTTGAAACCAGTGGCCTTGTTAACCATCAACACTTGATGCTCCTTCTTGATTTCTACCTCCACAGCCTTTAGCATCGCGAAGAGCTCGGGAATTGTTTTTTCCATCCCTTGCATATTATAGTTCATCATGAAGGCTTTATAGCTTGGTGGCAGTGATTGAAGAACTCTGTCAATGACACTATCATCAAGAAGATTAACTCCCAGCTGAGTCAAGTGGTTATGGTACCCAGACATTCTGATTATGTGTTCACTAACAGAACTATTCTCCTCCATTTTGCAGCTGTAGAACTTGTTGGAGACTTCATATCTCTCAACTCGGGCATTTGCTTGAAATATTAACTTCAACTCCTGGAACATCTCGTAAGCTCCATGACGTTCAAAACGTCTTTGAAGTACCGATTCTAAGTCGTAAAGCATGGCACACTGAACTATCGAGTAGTCATCAGCTTTGCTCTGCCAGACGTTCATAACATCGGGAGTTGCTCCTGCAGCGGGTCTTGCACCTAGCGGTGCATCTAGGATGTAATTCTTCTGTGCAGCAATGAGGATAATCCTCAAGTTACGGACCCAATCCATGTAGTTGCTACCATCATATTTCAACTTAGCTTTCGCTAGGAACGCATTAAAATTCAAGGGAACGGTAGCACGGGCCACTGATCTACAATGACATTGATATGCTAAAACTATCAGGTACCAAGTTCACGATAAATTAAAGTTCAATTAATCATATTACTAAAGAACTCCCACTTAGATAGACACCCCTCTAGTCATCTAAATGATCACGTGATCCATATCAACTAAACCATGTCTGATCATCACGTGAGATGGACTAGTTTTCAATGGTGAACATCACTATGTTGATCATATCTACTATACTATTCACGTTCGACCTTTCGGTCTCAGTGTTCCGAGGCCATATCTTCATATGCTAGGCTCGTCAAGTTTAACCCGAGTATTTTGCATGTGCAAAACTGGCTTGCACCCATTGTATGTGAACGTAGAGATTATCACACCCGATCATCACGTGGTGTCTCGGCATGACGATTTGTAGCAACGGTGCATACACAAGGAAAACACTTATACCTTGAAATGTAGTGAGGGATCATCTTATAATGCTACCGCCGTACAAAGCAAAATAAGATGCATAAAGGATAAACATCACATGCAATCAAAATATGTGACATGATATGGCCATCATCATCTTGTACCTTTGATCTCCATCTCCAAAGCACCGTCATGATCTCTATCGTCACCAGCTTGACACCTTGATCTCCATTGTAGAGTCATTGTCGTCTCACCAACTATTGCTTCTACAACTATCACTACCGCATAGTGATAAAGTAAATCAATTACATGGCAATTGCATTTCATACAATAAAGGGACAACCATAAGGCTCCTGCTAGTTGCCGATAACTTCTACAAAACATGATCATCTCATACAACAATTTATATCTCATCACGTCTTGACCATATCACATCACAACATGCCCTGCAAAAAATAAGTTAGACGTCCTCTACTTTGTTGTTGCAAGTTTACGTGGCCGCTACGGGCTTCTAGCAAGAACCGTTCTTACCTACGCATCAAAACCACAACGATTTTTCATCAAGTGTGCTGTTTTAACCTTCAACAAGGACCGGCCGTAGTCAAACTTGATTCAACTAAAGTTGGAGAAACAAGCACCCGCCAGCCACCCGTGTGCAAAGCACGTCGGTAGAACCAGTCTCATGAACGCGGTCATGTAATGTGGTCCGGGCCGCTTCATCCAACAATACCGCCGAATCAAAGTAAGATGTTGGTGGTAAGCAGTATGACTATTATCGCCCACAACTCTTTGTGTTCTACTCGTGCATATCATCTACGCATAGACCTGGCTCGGATGCCACTGTTGGGGAACATAGCATGCAATTTCAAAAAAAAATCCTACGATCACACAAGATCTATCTAGAAGATGCATAGCAACGAGAGGGGGAGAGTCTGTCCACGTACCCTCGTAGACCGAAAGCGGAAGCATTAAGTTAACGCAGTTAATGTATTCGAACGTCTTCACTATCCAACCAATCAAAGTACCGAACGTACGGCACCTGCGTGTTCAGCACATGTTCATCTCGATGACGTCCCTTGAACTCTTGATCCAGTAGAGGGTCGAGGGAGAGTTTCATCAGCACGACGGCATGGTGACGGCGATGGTGATGTGATCCGCGCAGGGCTTCGCCAAAGCACTATGACGTATGACTGGGGGAATAAACTGTGGAGGGGGGACTGCACACGGCTAAGAGAACTATTAGTGTGCCTTTGGGGTGCCCCCTGCTCATGTATATAAAGTGGGGGGGGGAGAGGCCGGCGGCCAGGAGGGGCGCGCCATGGGGGGATTCCTACTTGAACTCCCAGTCCAAGTAGGATTCGCACCCCCTTT